>NC_084842.1:39122048-39747048 GCF_033115175.1 Lepus europaeus
CTGGAAGAGGGGCAACCGGGACAGAATCGGTGCCCCGACCAGGACTAGAACCCGGTGTGCCGGCGCCGCAAGGCAGAGGATTAGCCTATTGAGCCGCGGCGCCAGCCCAGTTTTTACTTTTTTAATGTAATTGTACAATGCAACTTATTTTATGTGTCTTAAATAAATGTACTCATCTCATATTTTGGCAACAATGAATTGTTGCTTATATTAACCCAATAGTTCAAGGTTTCATAGTCCATAGTCTCCCCATCACAGTTTCAGGAAATAGTTTTTGGTAAAACTATGAGCCTGTGAAATGCAGTCATTCTTTTTTTGCTCATTATTTTTGTCACTTTTAAACCCACTTTAAGTCATCCAAATGATGAATTGTGTGGATGGGGTCTGAATTTATGGTGCAGAGTTATTTGTAAGCTGGAAGGAAATAAATTCTCGATTGCTATTTAATAAATGACCTGACAACTGAGTGATATATTAGCCAACATTAAAAAGAAAGGATGAAAGTAAATTTGCTATGTTTCCGCTAATTATTTCATTTTTTCAGAAGTACACAAATGCAAAGAGAGCATTGTATGGTTAGTAAAGTCATAATAAAATAAGGTGCCAATGTGCAATTCAAGTATGGAATCGAAATAAATTTGTGTTCATGTAGAAAAGCTCTGATTTATTATACTATGACAAATCAAGATAATACCCACCTACATAAACCATTTATGATCAGCTACATATATGAAAGGAAAGCATTCTTAAATAAAGAAAAGGAAAACTTTGAAATTTCTCTAAGATCCTTTCAAATATCACTCCAAGTGAATTTACTCAGAATGTCAACAAATGCCCACTCCATTTATGTCAGCTAGCATCTTACCAATATAAAGTTGTTACTTTTATTTTAGTGATAATACACTCATCTGTAATGATAAAGGAAACACATTAACAAAAAATTATCAAACACATGAATACTGATTTTTCAAATTTTCATATCTCTTCTTGTGGAAACTATTATTCAAAAAGTTATACACCAAACAGAATAAACTATCTCATAAAATCAAAAACTTTAAATAAGAACTTGAAGCACTGTTTAATGAATCCATTGATTTTTTTCTTTCCTCTTTTTACTTAATCTTTTTTAAAAAATTAATTATTTTAAGAGGTAACTACTGAATATAATATAGATCAGAAACAGTGGCCAGTGCAGGAATTTTTACAACAGTCTTGATATTATTGCTCTTCTAGTGAGAACACTTCATTCTAAATGATGGAGAGTATTAGTAATGAAGCAATGGTCATTAGGAGCTTACATGGACTTCATAAAGTAAGCTATGCCCAACCAATCATACACACTTACTGGATAGATGTATTACAACTAGGTTATGGAAATCACCAAGGCATCATGCCTTACTCTGGTTTAGCATCCATAAAAAATATCACAGACTGGATGGCTGGAAAAATGGAGCTTCTTTTCTACAGTTCTGTAGGCTGGAGTCTGAATTTGAGCATGAGCACATTCTGAAAAGTCCCTTTTGTAGGTCCTAGAGTGTCAGAATTTTTTTGGGTGTCACATGACACAAAGCAGGTTTCGGGAGCTCTCTGGGGTGTCTTTCATAGGGGCACAAATCCAGTTTGCAAAACCTTCACCCTCATGACCTAATTATCCTCTAAAAGCCCTATTACATCAGGGGTTATAATTTCAACACATGAATTTCTAAGGGATATAACATTCAGTCCATTGTACAGAGTATCCATGAATTTTAACAAGAATGTTTATAAATTATTAATGGCTGTGAAATAAATTTTGTCAATCATCTTTAGTTGTATGTCTTTAAAAAATAATATTCAAGGGGCCAGAGCTGTGGCATAGTGGATAAAGTCTCTGCCTGGAATGCCTACATCCCATATTGGCACTGATTCAAGTCCCAGATGTTCCACTTCTGATCCAGCTCCCTATTAATGAGCCTGGGAAAGTAGTGGAAGACAGCCCAAGTGCTTCAGCACCTATACCCATTTGGGAGACCGGAAGGAAGCTCCTGGCACCTGGCTTCAGATCTGCCCAGCTCAAGCCATTGTGGTCATTTGGGGAGTGAAGCAGAAGATGGAAGTGCACTGTCTCTGTCTCTCTCTCTCTCTCTCTCTAACTCTTTCAAATAAACAAATAAATATTTTTTTAAAAAGTTGTGAATTTTAGAGTATTATGCTTTTGTATCCATATCATGATGATGACTGAATGAAAGGGAAATGGGATAGTTGATCATGTTTAAATGTAACACATTATACTAAATTTCTTGTTTTTCTTTTTCTTTTTCTTTTTCTTTTTCTTTTTGACAGGCAGAGTTAGACAGTGAGAGAGAGAGAGACAGAGAGAAAGGTCTTCCTTTGCCATTGGTTCACCCCCCAAATGGCTGCCACGGCGGGCATGCTGCAGCTGGTGCACAGTGCTGATCTGAAGACAGGAGCCAGGTGTCTCCTCCTGGTCTCCCAAGCGGGTGCAGGGCCCAAGCACCTGGGCCATCCTCCACTGCCTTCCCAGGCCAAGGCAGAGAGCTGGCCTGGAAGAGGAGCAACCGGGACAGAATTGGTGTCCCAACCGGGACTAGAATCCGGGTTGCTGGCACCGCAGGCGGAGGATTAGCCAAGTGAGCCGTGGCGCCGGACAGTTTCTTGGTTTTTAAGCTCATGTCAGTCTGTTGGCAATTCATATAAGCATTAAAATATGCTTAATTTCCAGATGTCACAATTAGCACTAAGAAGAATAATTCATACTGTGTATAATAAACTATAACTGTAGGTATTGATGACTTACAGGCTTTAGTTTTGCAAAATAAATTAAGAGAAAATTAACTGTGAATACGTGATAATAAACTCCATAAATCAGTCTAAAAGTGAAACTATCTTGGAATTGTGTTCATAAAAACAGATTAAGGGACAGTGCCAAATTACTTAGTATATACCAAGTAAAGATTTCAACAGACTGCACCCACAAAGACACACAAAGTATAGAGTACTGTTTGAGTAGTAGTTTTACTATTAATTCACATAGTACAACACATTAAGGACAGAGGTCCTACATGGGGAGCAGGTGCACAGTGACTCCTGTTGTTGATTTAACAATTGACACTCTTATTTATGACATCAGTAATCACTGGAGGCTCTTGTCATGAGTTATCAAGACAATGGGAGCCTCTTGAGTTCACCAACTCTGATCCTATTTAGACAAGGCCATATTCAAAGTGGAAGTTCTCTCCTCCCTTCAGAGAAAGTATTGCCTTTTTGATGCCCATTCTTCCTGCTGGGATCTCATTCACAGAGATCTTTCATTTAGGGTTTTTTTTTTTTTTTTTTTTTTTTTGCCAGAGTGTCTTGGCTTTCCATGCCTGCAAAGCTCTCATGAGCTTTTTAGCCAGATCTGAATGCCTTAAGGGCTGAATCTGAGGCCAGAGTGCTATTTAGGGCATTTGCCATTCTATGAGTCTGCTGTGTATCCTGCTTCGCATGTAGGATCATTCTCTTCTCTTTAATTCTATCAATTGTTATTTGCAGACATTGGTTTTATTTATGTAATCCCTTTGACACTTAATTCTATCTTTTTGATCAATTATGAACTTAAACTGATCACTTTAACAAGTAAGATGGCATTGGTACATGCCACCTTGATAGGATTGAGTTGAGCTGACTGAGCTTGATTCTTATTTCACAATACAAATTGGATAAGAAATTATGTATGATTTCTTACATAATTATAACTTGTTTTCTACAGTTCTACCTCGAATCTCTAGCTAGGGAGAGGAAGCAGTCACAAGTGAACTGTGATCACCCCTAGTAAAAAGAGAGGCATTGTTGGGGAACAGAGGTGAAGATGGGGAAACAATATGAAAGTTACAGGGAAAGATTATAAAAGCATGATTCCTAGGGGGTGTGTCCTTTGAGAAAAATTCTGCTAATGGACCTCTGAAACCTCCAATAACTCCAAAATTCTGACTGCAAAAAAGAAATCAGTTTTTAAAAGTGAGAAAATAATGATCCAATATAAGACAGTTTCTTTTAAAACCATAGACCTGTTTTTGTCGATTTATCAACTGAAAACAATCAACTTTGAAAGGTGAGGAGCCCTACTTAAATATTGATGGAAACTATTCTATTTAATCATTTTTTTCCCATGGTAAGTAATGACCTCTATTGTAAAACCCACCAAAATTTTACTGTCTGGTCTTATTTTGAAGAGTTTTTTTTAGTAGAGATGTTGAGGTTTACTGGTGAATCATGAATATTGCTTCAGTAAGCAATTCTATTTCCTATAGGATTTTCAAGATCTTTAGTTCTGTTGTTCCAATTTCTTCATCTCTTGGGACTTCATTATATGGGCCGTATTGATGACCCTTTCCCCTGCCTTGCCCTCCGAGAACATTGGAGGCATTTTTAGGTATATTCCTTTGCATTATCTCTTTTTGAAATTGCCAAGGTCACATCTTTGACACAAGCCTCTCAAACTTCTGTGCTTTGCTCTTTCTGACAGCTGTTATTAGCATTTGCACTTTCATCACATTTAACCGAGTTCTCTCAAGCCGGTGACCCTCTGGCTTTCTTACCTGTTTTCTATCCTAGACTTATTCTACCTCTTGACATTTTAGAATGCTCACTTTTGCATTCCAAACAATAGATGGTGTTGACATATGATGCAAATAGAGTTTCTTTTCATCAAACACTAGTGTGTTCTTTCTGGTTTCTGACTGTCCCTGTACATTCAGCACAACATTTCTGTAGGCTGGTTACTCGTCCTCTACTTTTCAATAAAATTAAAACTAAAACTAACCTAAAAGTAAAAGTTTACAGACATAGGAATATGCAGCAAGGTTTTCTTTAGCTATTCAAAGAAATATCAAAATACCATTTGATATTACTCAATGCTTCTTAGAAAAATTATACTTCTTTAGTCTTATTTAGTGATTTGGAAGTAAAAACACTATTAGTTAATATATACTACATCATCTTTAATTATACAAACATATACATATAAAAGTATATGGAGATGTATACATATATATGTAGAAGACTTTCTAGGTAATTCTATAATGTATGCTTTTTAAAAATGCTAAAATAAGGACATAATCAGAAATGCAGTCGTGTGGCATTTTAGTCAGCCTTTCAAAAGCAGAATTACAAACTGAATCTTCTTAATTTGCCACATTTATAGTTAGGCACATTTTTGTAACTGATAATATGATAAAAATGAGTTATAAATTCGGGAATATTATCACTGAACTTAGCCTCTCTTAAAAATGTCACTAAATAAAATAATATACAATTTAGAAGCATAAAATATACATAAAATACCCACTAATATTCACATTATTCTCAAGATAAAAGTAAGGAGTAAAATTGAGTGTATTCATAAAGTATTTTGTTATAATTTCTATATGTAAAAATGGCATTCATATTTGAAAATAAATCATAGTATAAATATTAATTTGGCTAACTCTTGTTAGTTAAAAATACACAAATTCTAAATAATATATACCTAAGCAGTCTATCCAACACCTGAATTTTAATAACTGAAATGCAGAAGTTTCACATTTTGTAATTTAAGTTACAGTACATTTTAATAAATATTTTATGCCTAAATATTAATTGTATCCTTTTCCATCTATTAAAATTTTGACTATATTTGGCTTTGCTATGTATAAAGAGTAATCATATTAAATACAAATAAATAAGTTTGATCTTCAAATATACAGAATTGGAATTATAAAGTTGTATCCAGTTTGCAGCTGTTTTACTCTTGGTAGTATGATAGAATGAAGTGCTATAGAGACTATATATTTTCCTTAATATAAAACTAAAGTATTCATTTGACTAATAACCATCTTAATGATTTTTAAACTTACTTTGAAACTGTAAAATTTAGTTAAAAGCGTGAATAATATCCCATGTCTTGCATTACACATTAAGATATGTTTTTAAATGATGTTCTGAAAACTAAGAAAAGTTCAATTCTGTGTAGGTAGCCTCACTTCACTGCCAAGGACAGAACGGACACATAATTCTTTGCAGTGAACTCTGAAAACCCTAGTAACAATCTATTACTGTCGATATGAGGTTGACTGAATGTCAGACAATGTTAGCTGAAAACTCCATCTTTCACTTCTAAAGCTATCCATCTGTTGATTTGAGCTGCATCAAACCTTACAATAGAAATTGAAGCACTCATAAGTAATTTCTCTTTAGACAGGAATATGTGAATTATACTTCTGGGGATATCTAATGTCAAAATTTAATTCAATGTTTCTCCTCTATGGTTTGACTATCCTAAATCCATACACCTGAGTGGACTGACCATTTGCTATTATACTGGCTTTCTTGTGCTCATTGGAAAAAAAAGAAAAGAAAAGAAAGGAAAAGAAAAGAAAAGGAAAGGAAAGGAAAGGAAAGAAAAAGAAAAAGGAACAGGAAAACATGGAAGAGAAAGTGACAAATTTAAAGTTTCAGTAGTAGTGAAATTCAGTTCAAGATCCAAAGTCTTATTTTAAAAAGGGCAACCTCTTGTATAGGGTGAGGTGGCCAATTGGCAAGATAAACATAATTGGTAATTCGAAAGGAAGTATACATACATGTTGCTGATAAAACAATAGCTAAACAAGACAAAGGAAAAATAAGTATTTTGAGAGGTTATTGAAAACTACATACAATAAAGAGATAAAGAAAATACAGGCATCATATTTTCTGTTCTTTAAGGGCATTAGCTTCTAAAACACTTTGTTCTTGGCTCCAGTACTTAAACAACTGGCTTTAAAAGTCTCAAAAACCAAGAATTATCCATAGTAAAGCTTTAGGGTAAATTGAGAAAATAAATGGTTGTCCACAGAATTTGTGCACTTTAGTAGCAGGCAGTGGTCATACATATGCCAGGAATGCTCCTAATGGAAAGGAATTATTTACAAACTTCTAAAATTCACTCTATCATGAAGACAACAACAATGACAGAAACAGTTTCTCATGCTACCTAATGATTTAAACATATGATCTAATGTATGGGCACTTAAAATTGTTCTGCTTGTGACATGAAGGTAAAAATGTAATCTTACAAAAATATATTCAGTCCTTTGTGGTATAAAGATCAGAGGGTGTTGGTAAGATTCTGAGTAAAGTTTATTCTACCTCTACCACTTACTGGTGTGTGACATTGAAAAATTATTGAACTTGCTTGGGTTTCATTTTTTTTTTTTACTTAGTTCAGAAACCACAGGTTGTATTGTAAAAAAATTTCTGATTGCTTTCCTCAATAATAAGATACTACTTTATGTTATCTTAACTATCCAAAGAGAATAGAGGCTACAATAATTGTAGTCTCATAAAATAAGGAAATCCTTGCTCTGGCATTGTATAATTCACTATTCTACATTCAATTAAACTATTTCTAGAATTCTTTCCTGTCCTGTAGATTTGAGAAACAAATACAAACTTTTCCAACTCCCTTGCAGGCATTACTTTATATGATGTCAGTTCTACATATCTGGATCACTGAAGTAAGGCTTAAATAAACATGCAAAATATGAGACTGTGCCTGGGAGATGCAAATCAGAAACTTCTGGAAGCATAATGATTAAAGTTTTAGTTTTTATGAGATCAATGTGATTGCATTCCTAGCATCAGTTTTCCAACAACACTGAAGCCAAATAGTAGTGACTTTTTCCCACAGAATAGATCCTTATGATGATGTGCTACCTTGGTTGTCATGTCTCCTGGTTGGTTCTCTGATCCTCCAAGCTATTCCTTAAGTTTCTTTACACGCTTCAGTTTTCTGTTGAAATAATCAAATAATTCTGTTGTCTTCACAAAATGATCAATTAAATTTATAAATGTTGACAGGTGATTCATTTCTTAACTATTAAAATTGATATGGTATATTGTGGTCATTCCCACAAAACTTTCATTTTCCATGAGTTTTTGGGTTTTCTATTTCTTAGTCTAGCTGGTTTTACATGGTGGTCTAGAGAAATTTAAAGTCTTCCTGCTTTGTCATTCTTCCATAATTCCCAAAAAGCTAAAGGCATAATGAGACATAACATTGTAGCTAGGAAAGATAAACAGAAAAAAATAGCATTTTATGGAGACCAGAAAATGATAGCCATCTCTGCTGATCATTGACATAGAGCAGTTCACAGACTACAACTTGACTCCCACTTCCCCATAAGTAAAGATCTCATTTTCTTCAGTTATTATTTTTGACATAATTTACAGAAATTTTTCAAGAGTTAGGCACATAATTTCTGCATAGTATTCAAGTTCTCAAGTGTTAACATTTTACAACATTCTGTCTCATGTCTCTCGCTTTCTGTCTCACCCTTCCTCCCTCCATTCTTATATATATACATATTTATGTACGTATACAAATACATATACATATACATATGTAAATGAGTTTGTATATATTGAGTGTGTGTATATGTATGTTGATCTGTATGTATATATGTATATGTATGTGGTATATATGGTCTTAGAATTCTCTTGGAATATGTGTTTTATGAAGGTAATGGAATTTTTGTGGGGGACAATGAAAATATCCTAAAATTAGGTTGTAATCACACAGCTTTGTGAATATACTAAAACCACTAACTTTGTACTTTAGATGGGTGAATTACATAGTATGTGAACTATATCTCAAAAAGTTAATGAGGTTAATGAGAAGAAAATAAAGAAAACTATAGATTGATCTCACAATTTTCGCGTCAAAATAAATGTATCTTCTAATTCCATTTTTCCACAAGCTCATATTATACCATCATATAAGTCTTCTACTCATTTCTCAAATATTGACAATAACATGACATATTATGTATAATTATTTAAATAATTAAGTAATATAATATTTTCCTTCTGTTCCAGAATTTGATTAACTTGGTATACATGGATGTTATTCCTTTTTCCTGCTTTAATTTGAAAGTGCTACCTAGTTTTTCCCATTTTTAATCATCATTACATTTTTAAGAATATAGAACAGTTCTTTAATAGAAGACACTTGCTCTAGGGTTTTCTGATATTGCTTCATGTGGCATAGCAGGTAAAGCCACCACCCACAGTGTCTGCATCCCATATAGGCACTAGTACGAGTCCCAGCTGCTCCACTTCTGATCCAGCTCTCTACTATGGCCTGAGAAAGAGCAGAAGATGGTTCAGGTGCTTGGGTCCTGCACCCACATGGGAAACCTGGAGGAAGCTCCTAGCTCCTGGCTTTGGATGGGCACAGTTCTGGCCATTGTGGCAATTTGGGAAGTAAACAATTGGATGGAAGATCTCTTTCTCTCTCTCTGCCTCTGCCTCTCTGTAACTCTGCCTTTCAAATAAATCAATAAATCTTAAAAAATATGTTTACATGATACCACAAAAGTGACATTGTAGTTTTCTTAGTGTATTTTATTAAGAACTGTAACAATTCTATTTGCCCTGTAGCTAGCTTTAGCAATAATCGTGTTAGGGTGAGGTCTCTGAGCTTGATTTTTATAAATTAACTATATTTTCCTTTGTAAATAATAGATTGTTTCCAATATATAATTCTACTCACTAGTATTAGCATCCTATTATGATTCCAATGAGTTGATTATTAGTCTGATGGCTACCAAATAGTGATTTTTTTTCTTATTTCTTCATTAATCCTAAATACAAAAGCTGGCTTCTACTGTATGGCAAAAAACTTTCTTGACATTTATAATTTATTTATTATGTGTATGTATGAATATATCTACATCAGCCATGGTTTGAATATAAGTTTGGATGTCCCCCAAAGACTTATGTGTTAAAGACTTGAGCCTCAAAGTCTTATGTTAATGGTAATGGACGAATGTTCATGGTTAATGGATTAAAGGTGAAAATTACAATGTCTGAATGTGGGGCCTTAGAAAAATTATAACGATTAGGTTGTTAGAGTGGAGCCCCAGTGACGAAACGACAGTAGCTTTATGAGGACAGGTTAAAGACCACAGATGACACGCATGCTCCCTCTATCTCTGCTCCTGTCTGGCCATGTGATCATTCCTCTCTACACACTGTATCACTGCCGCCCTCTGCCCTTACCAGATGCCAAGCCAATGAGGCACACTTGAGCTTTGGTAGTAAAGCTCTGAACTGTTGAGCCTAAAATCAACTCTTTTCCATGAGTAGCTTTTCCCAGGTATTTGTCATAGTGGCAAAAAGCTAACTAATACAGATCTTTATTAGTGAATTTTCTATTGCTATATCAAAATACCTGAGTCTGGATACTTTATAAAGAAAACAAGGTTTACGTAACTCATCATTTTGGAGACTGAAAGTTCTAGATCAACTGGCCCCATTTGTTTAACATCTGTTAAGCAGGTCAAGTTGAGATTTTGACTATTTAATTTTTCTTTTTAAGAAGGACATGAATCTTGTGAGTGAGGGTCAGAATACTATGTTTGAATGTGGTGTGAGTCCGCCTCCCAAAGATTTGCATGTTGGAAGCTACTTACACATTCTAGTGATGCTGAGAAATGGTGGAACCTTTAAGAAATAGCTCCAAGTACAGGACAATTAGATCATTAAGAGGCTGCCCTCATAAGGGATCAATGTGATTGTCACAGGGCTCCAGTTAGTTCCTGAGAGACAGTGGGTCCCAGTCAAAAGAGTGCCTCCTGAACGTCTCTAACCTCCTATCCTGCCTTACGATCCCTCCTGCACACATTCTTACTACTCTGATACCATCCACCATGTGTTCCAAACCAGACGCTGAACAAATGGGGCTTCCTAATCGGACTTTCATTCCAAGACGGAAGGAAGGAAGAAGGAGAAAAGTATCATTATTTTCTTAGAATTGCATCTAAGAATAGAGCCCACATTGAATCTGATGTCTCTCTATTGATATTACATTAGGATGAGAATTGATATGAATTCTGTTGTAGTAATTATCAAGCATTTGCTGTGACTCTGAGAATCTAATGTATTAATAAATTCATTCTAAAAATAAAATAAAATCTGTGTAGTTTTCCAAAAAATAAAAACTTCCATCTGAGACTCAGGGCAAATTGTTCACAGCTGTGAGTCTATCAAATAAAACACAAGTTATATGTTTCCAGGATATAAGGACAAGAACAGAATAAACACTCCTATCCCAAAAAAGGAGAAATATGGAAGGAGAAAGAGCAACTGATGTGAAATAAGACTAAAATGTGACAGACCAGACATTAAATCTTAATGCTCCAATTGTGGTGCTAAGGTTTGGATTAGTAGCCCAAAGACCCAAGCATTTACAGGGGTGGTCTCCAGAATCCTATGCCAATGATTAATGGATTAATGTTAATGGTTACTGACTTAAGGGTGGAGACTCCATCTACTTTTGATGTTTAGGAGGTGGATGAAGTGGGAGGAGCTTCCGTCATTGGTGGTGTGCCTTTGGAAGACAGTTCTCACAAGATAAATGGTTCTAAAAATCTGAGAATGGATCCTAGCTCCTGTCCCTGTCCTGGATCACCATTGGATCCTTCCTCTGCACTCAATTGGACCATCACCATCCTCACTAAGTTTCAGTAACAGCAGCCAATAATATCCATGCCACAGACTATTTTGCTGTTTAGAAATTTGCTTTAGCAGAGAAACTGGTTCCTTATTCTGAAACTCAGTCTTCCCTAAAGCAGGCACACTTCAACCAAACCGTTAATTCATAACAAGCATGACCTATATTTCAATTTCCAATAGGTTTATCATCTCCCTCTGAGACTGCTCCCCAGTCTTACCTTAATAGCCTTTGCCAGAATCACCCATTATGTTCTGTTTACAGCAGCACAGGCCTTTTCTAGCCTGTGCCTCCAAATTCTTTCAACCTCTGCTCATTACACAATTCTAAAGGGGCTTTCACATTTTCAAGTGGAGTTATAGAAACAACCCCCACTCCTGCAGATGAATTTTGGTTTTAGTCTGTTTTCAGATGTTACAGGCTGCATACTTAATATAGAAGAGAACTGTGTTTAGCACCTAGTTTCATAGGCTGAACATCCAAGTTTGGGCAACCCCATTTTTTTTTTCAGCCTTTGATAAGGGTCTCATTGTGGATGACACCTCAATGAAAGGAGTCTGTGTAGATCATTTGGCTAGACAGGAGGACACAGACCTTAGGGATCAAGGCTTGCTCTTTTTACAGCTCACTCTCTTGGCAACTAACTGGGGTCTCATGAGAACTATAGCAATCCCTTGTGAGGTTGGTGCCACAATGACCTAATTACCTGGAAGTAAACTCCAACCCTTAATGTTCCAAGAGCCATTAACCTTGCCACACTGCAAAGATTCCAGTACAACTACCCTTGGGGTTGCACTCAAAATTCTCTCTCTCTCTCACACACACACACACACTCTCTCTCTCTCTCTGTGTCTCTCTGTCTCTGTCTCTCTCTCTCTCTATATATATATGTATATATATACATATATATAAAATATATATACACACATATATGTATATGTACATATATACTTACAGCAATTATATGTATATAGTAATATCTATATATCTACTAATTTATATACCATTTTGCCTGGCTATCTAAAACTGTACATTTGCATAAATACTTCTAATTTCCCTTGAACCTGAGAGGTTTTATTCTAAGCTTTTGCCTTTTCATGTTTGCAACTCACTTCCCTGACAATGAGAAACTCACTCTATTGCCCTCACTATACTTCATTGTCTACATCTTCTCATGTAACTGAACTCCAAGACACACTGACGGCTTCCTAAACCCCAACAACCTCCTCAATAAGGTGCCCACTGATTCCAGACACTCTTGCTTCCTCACCTTAAAATTCTACTCCATTTTGGCTCCAATAGACCTTCTCAGACCCTAAGCCTCAACTTATTTTCATTACCATTTGGCAGTTGCAAACCTTGGCTGAAGCCTGTAAATAATGAAGAAAACTATGTAATTACTGTTTCACCCTTCTCCCTGTGCTGTTGCCACTGTTTGTTGTGTTTGACTTAAGATCATTGCTCTCCAAGCTATCTCTGTATATCTACTTCTGTATTTCAAGAACTGTTTCTTCCTCTCTTTAGTTCAGGTCTAGGGATAGTCAAAATTATGCTTTATAAGGCCCGAGATGTTTGGCTTTCATTTCTATGTTGCCTAGATCCATCTTATATATTTATTAAAGTCCCCGTGATAAATCCACTTACACAATCTGTTACTGCTGGGACCCTCATCGATAGTTTAATTGGCATCAGCTTGTATCCAAAAAGCAGACTGCCAATGCAAGATTAGGGAATTGTATTGCCCTATGTATTGGGGGAGCAGAAGGATAACCTATTTGCTGAGGGAGATATGGCTAATCCATATAATCAAGTGGCATGACACTTTCTGAAGTTATCACAAGGCATAGTGTAGGGTTTATTGCTGTGTTCTGGTTGCTATGGCAGCAATAGTGATAATAAAGACTGTGCACTCATTTTGCTCTATAAAATAACCCTAGGGATAATCTATAGAGGAAAAAGATAAATTAATATCCATAAACATTCAATTAATAACATGTTTATAACCCAAAGCCATAATGAAATCCCTGTAGTCACAGGGCAGTTGGGCTTACACACAAAGCCTATAGCATTTTTGTTCATTGGAAATAATCCCTTTAAGTACTTACAACAATCATCCAACTGAAATTAAGATAAGAGCACTGGTGGAAAGGAAACGAGGTTCAGAGATATGGGATAAGAGTATTAGAGTAAAAGTAAATAATATGTAGAATTTGAACCTTCCAATTACCCTCCCAATTATGTTTCTAGCAGAGGCATCCATGCCACTCAAACCCAGAGTGAGACAGCAACAACATAAAACTTTTCTGACACGGCTCTATGTGGCATCACCTCATAAGCTGATTCCATTTCCCCTTCATGTTCCATTTCATTGTTTTATAAAAGTAGAGCCTAGACACAGTGGGATAAAATCCTCTTAGAAAGAAGTCAGTCTATGTGTTTGTGGAGTTATGAGATATTCTTAATGAGTATTCAGTTACATACTGGGAAGTATTTATTTGAGTGAAATCCATGGCTCAAACCAGATAGATGTCTTGACCATGGTGCATTCAGCCACAATAGATGACTTAATATGTTGTGCTAATTCTTTTAAAGGTAGCTTTATAATCTGAAAGTTTAGCTAATTAAATCCTTCACTCAATGGTGGGTATCATAATCATGGTTAAATTAATAGCCTATTGTGAGTGTTTTGTAGTCACAAAAAATCAGGGAGATCGAAATATTGGAATGGTCCTTGCAGTTTAAAATTTGCCATGTATCTATTTTGGAGGTTTAGGTGTTGATCTACCAAGTTTCAATAATGGATGTTCAGAGAGAATGTTAGAATCTTGGAAGAATTCAGGGGGAATTTTCATCTGTGGGTTTAAGAGGATGGAATAGAAGTGAGTTTTCTGATATAAGAATTTATATCAAAGAAATCATAAACTGCATTATTTTGGATCTGGTTTCTTTCACTCAAATTTGTAAAAACCATTTATGTTGTAGCCATTGTAACACTTTTTTAAGATTTTGGATACTATACACTACTCTTTCAGGACTATATCAACAATTATATGTTCTTTCAATTATTGATGAAACTAGAATGATTCACATTTGTCACTCTCAAAATAACTTCTAGCAACATTCTTTTTTTTTTAACTTTTATTTAATAAATATAAATTTCCAAAGTAGAGCTTAAGGATTATAGTGACTTTTTCTCCCCCATAACATCTCTCCCATGCACAACCTTCCCATCTGCCACTCCCTCTCCCATTCCATTCACATCAAGATTCATTTTCAATTATCTTTATATATAGAAGATCAATTTATTATATATTAAGTAAAGATTTCAACAGCTTGCACCCACACAGAAACATAAAGTGTAAAACACTGTTTGAGTACTAATTATAGCATTACTTCACATTGAACAACACATTAAGGACAGAGATCCTACATGAGGAGTAAGTGCGCAGTGACTCCTGTTGTTGACTTAACAATTTGACACTCTTGTTTATGGCGTCAGTAATCTCCCTAGGCTCTAGTCATGAGTTGCCAAGGCTATGGAAGCCTTTAGAGTTCGCTGACTCTGATCATCTTTAGACAAGGTTATAGTCAAAGTGGAAAGTCCCTCCTCCCTTCAGAAAAAGGTACCTCCTTCTTTGATGGCCCGTTTTTTTCTGCTGGGATGTCATTCGCAGAGATCTTTCATTTAGGTTGTTTTTTTGTTTGTTTGTTTTTGGTTTTTTGTTTTTTTTTTTTTTGCCAGAGTGTCTTGGCTTTGCATGCCTAAAATACTCTCATGGGCTCTTCAGCCAGATCCAGATGCCTTAAGGGCTGATTCTGAGACCAGAGTGCTATTTAAGACATCTGCCATTCTATGAGTCTGCTACATATCCCGCTTCCCATGTTGTATTGTTCTCTCCTTTTTAATTCTATCAGTTCTTATTAGCAGACACTAGTCTTGTTTATGTCATCCCTTTGACTCTTAGACCTATCATTATGATCAATTGTGAACTGAAATTGATCACTTAGACTAGTGAGATGGCATTGGTACATGCCATCTTGATGGGATTGAATTGGAATTCCCTGGCACATTTCTAAATCTACTGTTTGGGGCAAGTCTGATTGAGCATTTCCCAAATTGTACCTCTCCTCCCTCTCTTATTCCCACTCTTATATTTAACAGAGATCACTTTCTAGTTAAATTTAAACACCTCAGAATAATTGTGTGTTATTTACAGAGTTCAACCAATAGTATTAACTAGAACAAAAAATACTAAAAGGGATAAAGTATTAAACTGTACATCAACAGTCAGGACAAGGGCTGATCAAGTCACTGTTTCTCATAATGTCCATTTCACTTCAACAGGTTTTCTTTTTGGTGCTCGCTTAGTTGTCACCGATCAGGGAGAACATATGATGCTTGTCGCTATGGGACTGGCTTATTTCACTCAGCATGTTTTCCACATTCCTCCAGTTTATTGCAAAGGACCAGATTTCATTTTTTTTTTTTACTGCTGTATAGTATTCTATAGAGTACATGTCCCATAATTTCTTTATCCAGTCTACTGTTAATGGGCATTTGGGTTGGTTCCAGGTCTTAGCTATTGTGAATTGAGCTGCACTAAACATTGAGGTGCAGATAACTCTTTCATTTGCCAATTAAATTTCCTTCAGGTAAATTCCAAGGAGTGGTATGGCTGGGTTGTATGGTAGGGTTATATTCAGGTTTCTGAAGAACCTCAAGGCTGACTTCCCTAGTGGCATTACCAGTTTGCCTTCCCACCAGCAGTGGGTTAGTGTCCCTTTTTCCCCACATTCTCTCCAGCATTTGTTATTGGTAGATTTCTGTATGTGAGCCATTCTCACTGGGGTGAGGTGAAACCTCATTGTGGTTTTGATTTGCATTTCCCTGATTGCTAGTGATCTTGAACATTTTTTCATGTGTCGGCTGGTCATTTGGATTTCCTCTTTTGAAAAATGTCTATTGAGGTCCTTGGCCCATCTCTTGAGTGGGTTGTTTGTTTTGTTGTTGTGGAGTTTCTTGATCTCTTTGTAGATTCTGGTTATTAACCCTTTATCTGTTGCATAGTTTGCAAATATTTTTCCTATTCTGTTGATTGCCTCTGCACTTTCCTGACTGTTTTTTGCAGTACAGAAACTTCTCACTTTGATGCAATCCCAAATGTTAATTTTGGCTTTGACTGCCTGTGCTTCCAGGGTCTTTTCCAAGAAGTCTTTGCCAGTACCTATATCTTGCAGGGTTTCTCCAATGCTCTCTAATAATTTGATGGTGTCGGGTCATATTTAGATCTTTAATCCATTTTGAGTGGATTTTTGTGTAAAGTGTAAGGTAGGGGTCTTGCTTCTTGCTTTTGCATGTGGAAATCCAATTTTTCCAGCACCATTTATTGAATAGAGTGTCCTTACTCCATGAATTGGTTTTGGATCCTTGATCAAATATAAGTTGGCTGTAGATGTTTGGATTGATTTCTGGTGTTTCTATTCTGTTTCATTAGTCTATCCATCTGTTTCTGTACCAGTACCATGCTGTTTTGATTACAACTGCCCTGTAGTATGTCCTGAAATCTGGTATTGTGATGCCTCTGGCTTTGTTTTTGTGGTACAAGATTGCTTTGGCTATTCGAGGTCTCCTATGTCTCCTTATAAATTTCAGCATCATTTTTTCCAGATCTGAGAAGATTGTGTTCGGTATTTTGATTGGTATTGCATTGAATCTATAAATTGCTTTTTTGAGAATGGACATTTTGATGATATTCATTCTCCCAATCTATGAGCATGGAAGATTTTTCCATTTTTTTTGATATCTTCTTCAATTTCTTTCTTTCAGACTTTGTAATTCTCATCGTAGAGATCTTTAATGTCCTTGGTTAAGTTTATTCTAAGGTATTTGATTGTTTTTGTAGCTATTGTGAATGGGATTGGTCTTAGAAGTTTCCTCAGCCATGGCATTGCCTGTTTATACAAAGGCTGTTGATTTTTGTCATTGATTTTATATCCTGCTACTTTGCCAAACTCTTCTATGAGTTCCAATAGTCTCTTAGTAGAGTTCTTTGGATCCCCTAAATAAAGAATCATATCATTTGCAAAGAGGGTTAATTTGACTTCTTCCTTCCCAATTTGTATCCCTTTAATTTCTTTTTCTTGCCTAATGGCTCTGGCTAAAACTTCCAGAACTATATTGAGTAGCAGTGGTGAGAGTGGGCATCCCTGTCTGGTACCAGATCTCAGTAGAAATGCTTCCAACTTCTATGAACATTCTTAAATATTAATTCTGAAATGTGTGAATTTTAGCAAGATATATTTCTAATATTTGACCTGTTACCTATTCAAGTTTGATAGGTATAATCAGTGAGCATGCTATACTAATTTTTACTCCCACCAGCCTATTATGAGAGTTCTATTATTTAACCTCAGAATTTTTGGTATTTATAAGTTTAACGTTCTGGTAAGTGTTAAGAATCACATTGTGGATTTGATTTGTATTTATAGATTAGTAAGGAGGTTAAATATATTTCACAGTTAGTTGAAATCACAAGAAAGTACATTAGAATGTGAGTATATATTAGTGTATATGTTACCATATTGTGCATGTGTGTGTGTGTGCATATGTGTACATTTAGATATTCCTTCAATTGTTCATGGAAACTTTAATGATTCAAGTTTGCCACTCTGAAAAATTCCTTCTAGAAACATTCCTAAATATAAATTGTGAAACATGGGTGCCCAAGTTTTAGGTGTACATATTTTTATAAGGTTGATATTTACCAAATATTGTCCAATCAGTTGGATCTGTACAGCTATCCTATAAATCAAGGCATTAGCAGTGTCTTAGAATTAAGAACTTAGAACCTCTTCCTTTCTCAGTAAAACTACCCTTTCTAAGGATCCACTTTGATCTTCAAATGATTCATTTTCAGACAAAATTTCAGTTTATTTTATCAGTATTTATATTCACTAGTACCTTATTTGTATGAGAGTAGATAAGTCTATGAGTAGATAAGTCTATCAGTATGATAAGCCTGTTTGTTATCTAGTATAAACAAAACAATGCATTCACTTTAAGAAGTAGGAAGTAGGTTGTGGCTCAATAGGCTAATCCTCTGCCTGCAGCGCTGGCACACTGGGTTCTAGTCCTGGTCGGGGCACCAGATTTTGTTCCGGTTGCCCCTCTTCCAGGCCAGCTCTCTGCTGTGGCCTGGGAGTGCAGTGGAGGATGGCCCAAGTCCCTGGTCCCTGCACCCGCATGGGAGACCAGGAGAAGCACCTGGCTCCTGGCTTCGGATCAGCACGGTGCGTCGGCTGCAGCAGCCATTAGGGGGTGAACCAACAGCAAAGGAAGACCTTTCTCTCTGTCTCTCTCTCTCTCACTGTCCACTCTGCCTGTGAAAAAATAATAAAAAATAAAAAAAAGAAGTAGGAAGTAGAAACTAACAATTATATGGACAAATACGAAAAACACATAATTACTGGTAGTGAAAAAAGTAAACAACTTTGGATTTGTAAATTTGGTACTGAGATTATTTGTTGACACCTGTTTCAGATATATATATGTGGTTAAATGAAAAACTCAGGTTATAGTCCTTAAAGCAATGTATGTGCCATTTGAAATAAAATCTGGAGACATAACAATAACTGTCATTATTTTTGTTGTTCACTTATTATCAAAGAGTTCCTGTAGATTTGCCCTTTGTGAGTGATAAATTGCTGATCGTGTTACCTTGTGAAATGGTCTTTCATAATCTGAGAAATATGTCAGTATTTCTCATATTACTAAATTGTAGCTTATCATGCATAAAATATAGAGCAGATGTGGTCTTTTATCTAGCTTACCATTTTTGACCTTTTGAAAGTTTATTGTCTCTTCATACCTTTCTCAAAAATCTTTCAAGTCCTCTAGGGAAATTTTAGTTATATATACTTTGGTTCTCACATCAGATGATGTCATAAAACTCACCTCAATGGAATTAGATATTTTTCAACATGGCATATATATATATATATATATATATATATATTCATAAATCAGAATTTAAATAAGAAATATGGAATCCCTGAATCCTCATCAATCAATATAATTCTTTTAAAAAGTTAATGCTTAAATGAATTGAAATGTGAGAAAAGTGGGAAAAATGAACAATAAATCACCATAATCATAAAAAAGCCAGCTGTCATTGCTTTGTACCTTATAACACTTCAGGTAAAAATGACTAGTGCTAAGAGAGGACAAGTCTTTAATTTATTCTTTGTTCTTTCAACACTTTTCATTTTATTAACTAAAAGGATCAATAGAGACCTCAGTACACTTCCCTTCCTCCCAGCCTTCCTCTTAAGTCAGCCTCTGCTGCAGTAGGCAGTTTATGAAGCACAGATTCCTGCTCCCTATGCGTCCTCATGAGCCTGCATGGCTGATATTGCCACGTTCTGCTACAAGGGCTTCTGTGCACCTCTGGTACCCATTTAGTACTCGTGCAGTTAAGAAGAGGACAACTCATAGGGATCCCATTTGCCATTAGGAGGCAAGCATGAATGGACACATGGTCCAGTCTTCCATACATCACACAAGCAGTTCCTTGTGACACCATTTATGCTCTTTAACATATCCTGGTGTGATTGAGCTCCTGTTTCCTATTGGGGCAACCCCAATTCTACTCTCTTCCAGTGATTTTTCCTTCCTCACTATATTGTCTCTTCTTATTCAGTCACTCATCATCTCCATTCCTTAGTAAATTCAACTTATTTCAAATCTTGGTCTTTAGCTGTGGTTTTTGAGCACCTAATTTAAAATATTTGACACATTAAGTGGTCTCAGAATGCAGAACTGTAAGATGGCATCATGGAAAGGTCACTCATATATGCTCAAAGTTAATAAAGCTGATTATTGTTCCTGAATGTGATAACAAAAAAAAAAAAAAACCCTCTGCGATCTGCAGCATCACACTAATTAAGATAATTACCTGATGTTGTTTTATCTGATATGACATACAGTTAAAGAAAAGTCACTGGTTTTTTCAGTAATCCTAGAAATTTATGTACAAATTTTAATTTATTTATTCAAGAGGCAGAGTAACAGAGAGAGGGACAAAGAGAGAGAGAGAGAGATTCAGTCCTCTGGTTTACTCCCCAGATGGCCGCAACAGCCAGAGTGGAGGAATCAGGAGCCTCCTCTGGGTCCTCACATGGGTGCAGGGGCCCAAGCCTTGGGGCTATCCTCCACAAGCATAGAGCTGGATGGGAAGAAGAGCAGCCAGGACACAAGCCAGTGCCCACAGGGAGTGCTGGCACCATAAGCAGAGACTTAACCTACTATGTCACAGCACCAGACCCAGTAGCTGGATTTTGTTTAGTGCCTTGGCAGTCTTAGTTAAGGAAATAACATATTCTGGACATCCCATATTACATGGATGCATGCTGTAAAAGTCACAAACTCTCACCAGAAGAATTTAAAGAAATCAACAATTGTTTCTATATGAAGACTAGACTGTGCAGAAAATCAAGTCTATGATATAATTATAAATGAGTAGACCAAAAGGGTAAATGTACAATCAATCATCCAAACTAAATTCAGAGCACTAAAGAGAGTGGTTCACTGAGAG
Source organism: Lepus europaeus (assembly GCF_033115175.1). Taxonomy (NCBI): domain Eukaryota; kingdom Metazoa; phylum Chordata; class Mammalia; order Lagomorpha; family Leporidae; genus Lepus; species Lepus europaeus. The sequence continues at coordinate 39,143,154 of NC_084842.1, forward strand.
CAAAAGAATATTTGGTTGGTTAATTCTTGACAACTTTGAACACTCACAGTCCCCCAAATGCTTTGAGCCATCAGGCCCTGTAGTAGAGGATGTTAGTTCCACTTTGATTCTCTCAGTAATCTGTACCCTGCATTTTGTGTCATAAAATAAAAGCTTCAGCTAAGCTAAAGAAAAGAGATATGGTGCCTGACCCAAGACAATAGCTTGCTTCTGAAATGCAATAAGGGAAGGATCTGGATCCTCTCTACCAGCAGAAACCAGGCAACACAAGTAAGAGTCCAACTTGAGAGTGTTGGACAGAGGTGTGGAAGGTAACATAAGCATGGTTTATCATCATCACTTAGGATTTAATATCCTCTTAAATTAGAACTAGCATCTGCCCCAATATGCTTTGGTGATAATTCCTTACAATTTATTTAATACCTGTGTTAATGAAATGGCAATGCTAGGAAGTACTTGGCAGAATACTGAGGGAGAAACTACAAAGCTAAGGGTAGTGTTAACATTATGCGAGGCCAAAAAAATCTATTAATGGATGTATTCTCTCGAGGAAACACTCATTTCATTAATGATGATATCAGCAAACTATGGCATGGGTCCAAATCCAAAGGATGGCCCATTTTTGATGACTGTGAGCTTAGATTCTAAAGGGTTGGAAAAATAAACAATATATGTACATATATACATATATATAAATAATTGTATGTGAGAAAAATTCTAAAGTATTTACTAGGCATCTAAGAAACTTTGCTGACCTGTGCATTAAAACACCGAAGAAAGGATACATTTTTAAGTACATTAGTGGCTATGCTATTTTGGCCAGTGTTTGCATAGTAGGAGATTTGCCAAGAAACTGGAATTCCTAGTTTCAATAGGAGAGAGAAATTTCTAGAACAGCAGAGGTCATGCGGAAGCAGCTAACTGTTAAGAACAAGGTGAATGTGATTTATATAATGTAAAGAAGAGTGGTGACCAGGCTAAGGTACTTTGACCCAGAGAGACTGCTGAGCTGCTGGAATTACTTGAATAAGATGGACAACAGGTGAGGCACTTGATTGAACTGCATAGCCAAAAACCACCAACAGCTAGTATCAGTACCCAAAGGAAAACTGAAGTCTTTTATTTAGTTTCTAGAATGTAATCAACTTTCAAACATAGATTAAAAGGGAGAGGTTTTCTCCTGAAGTTTCCTCCATTCCAAAAACAGGCAAAAATGATAAATAGTATGTTTTGTAGCTAATTTGGATGTTGTTTATGGGTGTGCTCAGAAGACCAAAAGAAAAAAAAACAAACTCATCGATCTGTACATTTATGTGCATTTCTTGGTATACATACCATATGTCTACAAAATGTTTAAATAATCTGGGAAAAAACTTAATACTTTAACCCTTTTAGTATTTTTTTTTGTTCTACTTAATACTATTGTTTGAACTCTGTAATTAACACACAATTATTCTTAGGTGTTTAAATTTAACTGAAAAGTGATCTCTGTTAAATATAAGAGTGGGAATAAGAGAGGGAGGAGAGGTACAATTTGGGACAAGCTCAAGCTGATTTGCCCCAAATGGTAGAGTTAAAAATGTGCCAGGGGAATCCAATTCAATCCCATCAAGATGGCATGTACCAATGCCATCTCACTAGTCTAAGTGATAAATTTCAGTTCACAATTGATCATAATGATAGGTCTAAGAGTCAAAGGGATCACATAAACAAGACTAGTGTCTGCTAATATTAACTGATAGAATTAAAAAGGGAGAGAACGATCCAACATGGGAAGTGGGATACACAGCAGACTTATAGAATGGCAGATGTCCTAAACAGCACTCTGGCCTCAGAATCAGCCATTAAGGCATTCGGATCTGGCTGAAGAGCCCAGGAGAGTATTTTAGGCATGGAAAGCGAAGACACTCTGGAAAAAAAAAAAAAAAAACAAAAACCTAAATGAAAGATCTCTGCAAATGAGATCCCAGTGGAAAGAATGGGCCATCAAAGAAGGAGGTACCTTTCTCTGAAGGGAGAAGAGACTTTCCACTTTGACTATGACCTTGTCTAAATAAAATCAATGTCTGCAAACTCAAAAGGCTTCCATAGCTTTGGCAAGTCATGAGAAGAGCCTAAGGTGATTACTGATGCCATAAACAAGAGTGTCAATTTGTTAAGTCAACAACAGGAGTCACTGTGCACTTACTCCTCATGCAGGATTTCTGTCCTTAATGTGTTGTTCAATGTGAATTAATGCTATAACTAGTACTCAAGTGGTATTTTACACTTTATGTTTCTGTGTGGGTGTAAACTGTTGAAATCTTTACTTAGTATATACTAAATTGATCTTCTATATATAAAGATAATTGAAAATGAATCTTGATGTGAATGGAATGGGAGAGGGAGTGGCAGTTGGGAGGGTTGCGGGTGGGAGGGAAGTTATGGGGTGGGGGGAAGCCACTGTAATCCATAAACTGTACTTTGGAAACTTATATTTATTAAATAAAAGTGAAAAACAAAACAAAACAAAAAACTTAAAGTTTAAAAAAATAAAGCAGGGGCCCAGCGTGTGGTAGAGCAGGTAAAGCCACCACCTGAACACTGGCATTCCATATGGGCACCATTTCGAATTCCAGCTGCTTCAATTATGGTCCAGTTGATGGCCTGGGAAAGCACCAGAAAGTGGCCCAAGTAGTTGGGCCTCTGCACCCATGTGGAAGACCTGGAGGAAGATTCTGGCTCCTGGCTTCAGTCTGGCCTACCCCAGGCAGGTGCAGCTATGTGGGGAGTGAACTAGTGGATGGTATCTGTCTCTTTCCCCCTTTGTTTCTCCCTCTCTCTGTAACTCTGCCTTTCAGATAAATAAAATAAATCTTTTTAAAAAATATACCAAATCTTCTCTGGGGAAAAATAACTATCTACAGCAAGGAGCAAGGGGAGGGAGACAGTTGTTGTGGTACAGCTTAGGATGCCCACATTCCATACATATCAAAGTGCATAGCATCAAATATTGCCTCCAATTTCAATCCACCTTCAAGCTATTGTGTATCTTGGAAGGCAAAAAGTGCTGGCTCAAGTATTTGGGTCCCTGCCATCAATGTGGGAGACCTGGATGGTGTTTTGGGCTACTGAGTTGGCTTGGCCCAGCCCCAACTCTTGTAGGCATTTGGGGTATCAACCAGTGGATGGAAGATCTTTCTCTCTCTCCTCAATTAAACTTAAAAGAGAAAATTTATGTTATGAAAATAACAAATAATAGTTACCCTATCTATGAATAGGATGTCTGTCTATTTATTTAGGTATTATATAATTTCTGTAACTGGCATTTTATACTTTTAAGTATACACATAGGGGCCGGGGCCAGGGCTCACTAGGTTAATCCTCAGCCTGCAGCGCTGGCATCCCATATGGGTGCCGGGTTCTAGTCCCAGTTGCTCCTCTTCCAGTCAAGCTCTCTGCTGTGGCCCAGGAAAGCAGTGGAGGATGGCCCAAGTGCTTGGGCCCCTGCACCCACATGGGAGACCAGGAGAAGCACCTGGCTCCTGGCTTCGGATGGGCGTAGCTCCGGCCGTAGAGGCCATTTTGGGGGTGAACATATGGACAGAAGACTTTCTCTCTGTCTCTCTCTCTCTCACTGTCTAACTCTGTCAAATAAATAAAATAAAAGTATACACATTTCATATTTTAATTGACACTTACATTTCATTTTATGCTATTAGAAATAGAATTATTTTTTTACTTTATTTTTGCAATGTTAATTCAGTGTAAGGAAATGCAATCGTTATTTTAAGGTATAGTAATGCACTATGCAGTGATGGTTCTGTCCAGGAAAGACCTCATAAATGACAGTGGACCCATAAACTATTAATGTAGCTGAAAAATTACCACCACCTTGTGATATCATAGCTATTTTAATACTGTAACACAATGAATTACTCACATATTTGCTGTGTTGCTGAAGTAAGTAACCTACTGTTGCCAGTCACATAAAAGTATGGCAATACAATTACGAATAGTGTTGAATAGTTGATAATGATAGTAAATGACTATATTACTGATTTATTACTACCTGTCACATGCTTTTTATGTTTGTTTTAGAGTATACTTCTTCTGCTTACGAAAAATAAATGTATGCTATCAGCGGCCTCATACATCTCATAGTCACTACATGCCTTAAAGGCATCAAAAGACCACACATCCATACTACCTTGCTTTGTGTACTTACAGTCTGACATTTGCACAATGATGAAATTGACTAATGGTGCATTTCCCAGATATATTCCTGTCATTAAATAGCATATGACTATAGATCTTGTCTGTTACTATTTACTTAGTAGTTCTAGTAGTGGCTTTTTCTAGTTTCCTTAGGATTTTCTATATGTAACATAATATCACATACAATTAGAGATAGATTTTGCTGTGGATGGAATGTGTCACCCAAAGTTCACATGTTGGAAACTGTTTCCCAGTGAGCCATATTGGGAAGTGGGGCTTAATAAGAAGTGACTAGATGGACTAACATTATTGTCACAGTTACTGTAAGAGTGAGTTGTTATAAAGTGGAATACAGCCACCTCTTGCCCTCTCATTCTTTTCTTCTCTTTCCCCTCTGCCTTCCCCCACGGAATGACAGCAAGACGACCCTCACCAGATGGCAATGCCATGCTCTTTGACTTTCTAACCTACAGAAACGGATGAATTCCTGTACATTGTTAATTACCTAGTCCAGAAATGCTGTTACAGCTGGAAAAAAAAACACACTAAGGTTTACTTATTCTTTTCCAATCTGAATAATTTTTGTTTTTTCTTGCTTAAGTATTCAGTAGACTCTCAAGTAAACCATTAAATGGAAGTAACAACTGGGGGCATCCTTTACTGCTCCTGATCTTATGGGGTGTCCTTTTAACGTTTTATTGCAAAGTATGGTGCAGATTTTGTGCTTTTCGTAGCTGCTGTTTTTCAGGTTGAGGGAATTCCCTTCTATTACTAATCTGTGAGTATTTAAATCAATGAAATGTATTTAGCCAAGTTTTTCCGCATCTATTGATATTATCATGTTTTCCCCTCTATTCTATTAAAATTGTGCTCACATTGATTGATATTCACTTATAAAATCAATCTTGCTGGGCTGGCACTGTGGCATAGTGGGTAAAACTGCCTCCTGCAGTGCTGGCACCCCATATGGGCACCAATTCGAGTCCTGTCTGCTCCACTTCCAATCCAGCACTCTGCTCTGGCCTGGGAAAGCCACGGGGAAAGTCACTCAGCTACTGAATGTCTTTGTTCTGGGGAAGGGAGGTCACCAGCCTAGCAGGAAAGGAAATCATTTTGCCTAGTCAATTATAATCAATACAAGAAAATGGCTCCACATAATCCCCCTTGTAGGCACTGCTGTGCTTGCCTGGAGGTGTCAGCAGTATGACTACTTAAACAAAAGGAAGAAGGATCATACCTGGGTCATCTGCTGTGCTAAATTTTCAGTCAAGGTCGCCTTTTAAGCCTGGGTGAGAGTCATAAGGTATCTGGTTGTTAAGTAGTTTCTCTAGTACTGCGGTGCTTAACTATTTCACCTTCCTCTTCCCATCTTTCGTATTTCTCCTGTTTTCTCTTGCATTGGTTCCAAGGTCTTTAGCTATACTGGACATGGAAGAACTGGGATAAATAAGTCCATTCCATCTTTTCCAACCATTCCATCTTGTCCAGACAGGAAGTTCTCTCTTAGGATTTTAAACTTCTTTCATTAAATGTGTAGGTTAATTATTGGCATTAAATAATATATTTAAAACTTTAATCAAAAAATACAGGGATTAAGTAAACATAATAACCAAATTCTTAATTTTGCACTGATGATATTCAATTGATATTGGGAATCCATGATGATAAAGCAAAACTTTCACTCTATTTTTGTTTTTATATTTTATGTTTTTATTATTTTGTTTTTATATCTAAAGCTATGAAGTCAAGCAAGGAAAAAAGTTTTAAAATATTTCTTTTTATTATTTATAAATTACTGATGTTCAAACAATTTATAATGCTGCATACTTTGCTGTATGATTAATGAACCTACCTAATATTTTTTTAACTTTATTTAATAAATATAAATTTCCAAGTTACAGCTTATGGATTATAGCGGCTTTTTCTGCCCATAACCTCCCTCCCACCTGCAACTATCCCAGCTCTCACTCCTTCTCCTACCCCATTCTTCATCGATTCATTTTCAATTATCTTTATATACAGAAGATCAATTTAGTATATACTAAGTAAAGATTTCAACAGTTTACACCCACACAGAAACACGAAGTATAAAGTGCTGCTTGAGTACTAGTTATAGCATGAATTCACATTGGACAACACATCAAGGACAGAGATCCTACATGGGGAGTAAGTGCACATTGACTCCTGATGTTGATTTAACAATTGACACTCTTATTCATGGCATCAGTAATTACCCTAGGCTCTTGTCATGAGTTTCCAAGGCTATGGAAGCCTCTTGAGTTTACCAACTCTGATCTTCTTTAGACAGGGTCATAGTCAAAGTGGAAGGTCTTTCCTCCCTTCAGAAAAAGGTACCTCCTTCTTTGATGGCCCGTTCTTTCCACTGGGATCTCACTCACAGAGATCTTTCATTTAGGTTGTTTTGTTTTGTTTTGTTTTGTTTTTTGCCAGAGTGTCTTGGCTTTCCATGCCTGAGAAACTCTCCTGGGCTCTTCAGCCAGATCCGAATGCCTTAATGGCTGATTCTGAGGCCAGAGTGCTGTTTAGGACATCTGCCATTCTATGAGTCTGCTGTGTATCCCACTTCCCATGTTGGATTGTTCTCTCCCTTTTTAATTCTATCAGTTAATATTAGCAGACACTAGTCTTGTTTATATGATCCCTTTGACTCTTAGACCTATCATTATGATCAATTGTGAACTGAAATTTATCACTTGGACTAGTGAGATGGCATTGGTACATGCCACCTTGATGGGATTGAATTGGAATCCCCTGGCATGTTTCTAACACTCTCATTAATGGTAAGTCCGATTGAGCATGTGCTGAACTGTACACCTCCTCCCTCTTTTATTTCCACTATTATATTTAACAGGGATCACTTTTCAGTTAAATTTAAACACCTAAGAAGAATTGTGTGTTAATTACAGAGTTCAACCAATGGTATTAAGTAGAACAGAAAATACTAAAAGGAATAAAATAGTAAGTTGTTCCTTGACAGTCAGGACAAGGGCTGATCAAGTCACTGTTTCTCATAGTGTCCATTTCACTTCAACAGGTTTCCTTTTTGGTATTCACTTAGTTGTCACCGATCAGGGAGAACATATGATATTTGTCCCTATGGGACTGGCTTATTTCACTCAGCATGATGTTTTCCAGATTCCTCCACTTTGTTGCAAGGACCGGATTTCATTTTTTTTTTTACTGCTGTATAGTATTCTATAGAGTACATGTCCCATAATTTCTTTATCCAGTCTGCTGTTGATGAGCATTTAGGTTGATTCCAGGTCTTAGCTATTGTGAATTAGGCTGCAATAAACATTGAGGTGCAGACAACTCTTTTATTTGCCAATTTAATTTCCTTTGGGTAAATTCCAAGGAGTGGTATGGCTGGGTTGTATGGTAGGGTTATATTCAGGTTTCTGAGGAATCTCCAAGCTGACTTCCATAGTGGTTTAACCAGTTTGCTTTCCCACCAACAGTGGGTTAGTGTCCGTTTTCCCCCACATCCTGGCCAGCATTTGTTATTGGTCGATTTCTGTATGTGAGCCATTCTCACTGGGGTGAGGTGAAACCTCATTGTGGTTTTGATTTGCATTTTCCTGATTGCTAGTGATCTTGAACATTTTTTTCATGTGTCTGTTGGCCATTTAGATTTCCTCCTTTGAAAAATGCCTATTGAGGTCCTTGGCCCATCTCTCCATTGGGTTGTTTGTTTTGTTGTTGTGGAATTTCTTGAATCTTTGTAGATGTTGGTTATTAATCCTTTATTGGTTGCTAAGTTAATATTGAGAATGTCTATGTATTAAGAAACCCTAATCTAAGAGCTTTCCTAGGTGATATTTAATGAACAGATCTCTTGAAACTGTTATTTTACTGAATGGAATACATACACGTACAATTGTGTTCAGATGCTCAAGGATAATTTTAGGAATATAAAAGTTTACATTGGAGTTGCAGATTCTTAGGATGTTATTTATCTGATAATCAATGGAGTAAGAAATGTGAAATTTATTACATTAAGTTAAATTTCCTTACGTATACCTGTGTATAAATATATATGTAAGTATACATATATATGTATATACATTTTTACACATGTACAATTTATCTTCATGCTAAAGAATTCTTACTCTTTTCCCAGTGTAGTCTTTGTGTCAGGTTTAAAGGAATACTCATTTATGACACATGTTTACATAATTATCAAGGAAAGCAGAAAAGAAGCCTGTTTTTAATGTTTGATACAAGATCCCATGCTATTTTGTGCATCTTTATTTTTTTCTTAGTACAAATGATTTTCAGAAAATCTGTCAGTATGTAGGAAAGCCACACATGAGAAATTGTGAAACACTATACACAACACTAGTGTTATACACATCATATACTACAAAAGATAACTCAAAATGCACTTTAAAAGAGAACTACAGAATAACTGAAGATGAAAAGAAATGATGGAGGGACAAAATAACACATGAGTAAATAAGACAATGTGAGTATATATAAAAGTGAACTCTCCTTTGGTTAAGGACCCATGTCCTACTTAAGGACATCTTAAAAAATTTTATAGGCAACACACATAAATATCTGTTGGATCAAGGTCTCTTTAAAAATGAATAAAATTATGTTGCAGCATAAGTTTTGTATATGTTTAACTTGATGCTATACATTGTATTTTATGCCTTTCCTTATCTCAGATAAGGAGAAACAGATTTACCTTCCTATAACTTGGAATAATTATGTCATTAATATGTTGATTTAGGAGAAATGACATGTTAGGGATGAATTAATTCTGTTTTCCATGTAAACTATGACCTAGCCACTAAAAGGAGAAATACTAAATGGGAGTGGGATTTCAGAATTTTTTAAAATTCCTGGCCATACATCTTAATGCTTCATGTAAAAAGGAGTCTGTGCTTACAGAATGCAATGTGAATTCTATCTTTTATATTGAATTTTACGAAGTGATCTAAGAACTTCATTTTATGCATTAACTTCTAGTCCTTTATTCCTACCCTTTACTCCTTATTGATTTTTAAATCTTTATTGATCTATCACTTACTTATAATAATGTTCCTCTATTAACAAGTATAAGAATCAGTGATTTTTACAAAACTGATCATTTTGCAACCATTTCTAAGGTGAGTTTTAAATATTTTCATTACCCTAAATCTTTTTTGTTTTTGGTGCCTCTTTGCAGGCAAACTCCATTCCCAACCCCAGCTGCAAGGTACCATTGATCTCATTTCTGACTCCATACAGAGATTTGGATTTTCTGGTCATTTCATATCCATGGAATCAGATAAAATCTCTTGTGGCTGACTTTTTCGGATTTAGCCTTGTTGCAGCATGCATTAGTAATCTGTTCTCTTCAGTTGCTAAATAGTATTCCATTGCACAGTACACATTCTGGTAATCAATTCATAACCAAATGGAAATTTGCATTAGTTTCAGTTTTTGTCTACTATGAGTAATGTTACTAAGAATATTTACCTACAGATTTTCATTTGGCAGATACCTTGGAATGGAATTATATGGTAAATTTATTCCTAACTTCATAAGAAACTGCCAACTGCTTTCCAAAATAGCTGCATCAATTTACATTTCCAGCAGAAATGAACAAGGTTTTCAGTTTTTTTTAATTTCCTTGCCAAGACCTGATATTGAATATCTTTTGTTTATGATGATGCTTGAAGTCATTGTAGTGGAAATGCAATGAAGTCCCATTGTGCTTTTTAGTTTATTTTTCCATTCATAAATTAGCCATTCATAAATTTGTGAAATATATATTCAAACCTTTTACTCAGTTTTTAAAGTTGTGTTATTATATTAACTTGTCAGAGTTCTTTCTAGATTTTGGACTAAGAACTATGCATCAAATTTTCAAACAATTTTATGAGAAAACAAAAAATTTGTACCAAAACTAGAAGAACAAAATTCCTCTAGTCATAGTTATTAGTAGCTAATAATGCTTCAAACTAGGTAATGAAGCAGTTAAATTGTAGAGATGTGCATAATTCATATACCTTAGAGGATCTGCCAATAATAATCTAATATATCTTAAGAGTTTAAACTGACATTTAAATATATTTTTGATTACTTATGATTTGTATCTTTATTATTGTATATAACTTTTCTTCTGTGTCTGAAGACTTAAACATTTGACGTATGATTATGGAACTCTCAAAATTCTTCTGTTTTCCTAATTTGCTAGAGAAACCTACCTATATTTTTTCTAAGAACTTCCAAATTTCATTTTTGTTGGATTTTAAATTTTACAAAAATGCTTACAGTTAGCTCCTCTGGAGTTCTGGCAAAGGATGATGGCTTAAAGATAGACTGAACTCTGGCCTGAATTATTCGCTCCCAGAACTTTCAAAGAAACACATACACAAGCAAAATTTTTATTTTCTTTCTAAAAATGTGCTGCTTCCATCTCTCCCTTTAGGGCATGTATCTTGCTGCCTCATATATTTCCTTATACAGGATTCTAAATTTCAGTTAGTAGTAAGTATAACTATAAGCTTAAGATAGAAAGGTACATGTATGATGCAATTGAGTAAAAGTTACTGTGAGAACTATTCCATTATTTCCACTTACTGCAATTTTCTGTCAGGATCTCCCCCTCCAGGAACTGGCCAGGTTGCTGTGAAGGAAGAGCTAAACACACTTTACTGGTACTCTAGGTGACTAGGAGGAGAGAGAACTCCTGCAGGCACTAGGTGCTACGGACCAGGAGCTTCTTGCCGTGGGCACAAGGCACTACAGACCGGGGAGAGAGGCTGAGCAACCTCTGGTTTACAGCGGCTGAGGGTCCCCTTATATACAGTTTCTAGAGGCTAGCCCTGCCTACCCGCCGACCTCCCAGGGTCCTGTAGTTATGGTGACGATGGTTATGACAGTTGGTTTGTGGTTTGTGGTTAGGCCTTCAGATCAGGCTGTCCCTTTTCAAACTTAGGCTCTAGAGCAGTTACTTTTCTACTGCTCAGTTACTTTCTTTCAAACTGCCCTACAGTTACTTCCTCTGAGAATGGTTCCCTAACACTTACCACTAATGCTCCTCATATCAGAGAAAACTTCATACACTAATATCCTCCCTCAATTGAATAATTAATTTCTCCAACGCTCAGATTAATCCACTGATGTTCGAAAGTTTTCTCATCAATAACTTTTTTGAAAGTATGATGCGTTGCCTTATCTGTGGAACTTTATTGGTCTCTTTACCCTCTAATATATTACCAAAAACAAGGAAAGTAAGTTAGATTTTCTATTGTAATTTGGTATGAGCCTTTTGCTAACGTTTATTGTTATCATCAATAATCAGCATTATTTTGTAAACCAATCAACCCTTTAATTAGCTTACTATCTTTTATTCTCTTGGAACCATTCCATCTTTGCCACTCCCAGAGATCCCTAAAGATTAAAGCAGTATGATTTGTTCACTGATATTGTTTCTCTGAAGTATAAGTGTTGTGTCTTGGCCTGTAAAATTCAAGATTGCTACTATCCCAAATGAAACTAGGGAGCCCTATACCAGCATTTCCAACCATCCTGTTCGCCTTTTTATTTTTTTAACTTTTTTTTAAGGATTTATTTTTATTTATTTGAAAGACAGAGTTACAGAAAGAGGTAGAGACAGAGAGAGAGAGGTCTTGGTCTTCCATCCACTGGTTCACTCCCCAGTTGGCCACAATGGCCAGAGCTGCGCCGATCAGAAGCCAGGAGCCAGAAGGTTCCCCTTGGGTCTCCCAAGTGGGTGCAGGGGCCCAAGCACTTGAGCCATCTTCTACGGCTTTCCCAGGCCATAGCAGAGAGCTGGATTGGAAGAGGAGCAGCCAGGACTAGAACTGGCATCAATATAGGATTTCATGCTTCAGGCCAGGGTGTTAACTTACTGTGCCACAGCACCAGCCCCCTGTTAGCCTTTTTTGAAAAGACATTACTGAAGTTCCAGGTGACTCCCTTATATCCTCACCAATGAACGGAGTATCCTATGTAACCTCCAAAAACCATAGCCACATTGTGTGCATGGATGACATTACACAATTTTGCTTTTGCTTTATTTTCCCTTGAAAGTTAAAACATAAGTAAGCTGTCTCATTATATTTTAATTTCTCTTAACTGACTTTCAAGTTTTGATATAATCCAAACAGCTTTTAGAAATAAACATTTATTTAGTTTATTAGTTAGTGTGAGTAGTTTTTTTTTTTTTTTCTGGTTCCCCATTGGTAGTTTATTGAAAAATTATGAAAGGAAGCATCAGAATATACTAACTCTCAAAGATTATTGACCCAGAGTTAATATCTGTTATTTAAAAACATTTTGGGATTGAATACAAAATGTACTTAAAGTAGATAATCTATTTTTAATGTCCTAAGTCTTTATTACTAAATGAAAAGTTTTCCCCAAAAGTGTATTTTGAATTAAGCTTACATTGTTCAAAGGATTTTAATAATGCCCTTTCAAAATGTGATCATACAAATGTTCATGAGCTACAAAGTGTCTCATTATATTAAAGTTATATGATACTTGAAAATTCTAACAATATCATACTATCTTTTTCTTCTCCTATCTCTTCATCTATTCAATTCATACCATAATGTGACTCATCATATTTACAGATGAGCTCTGGAATTATGAAAGCTAGGAATCTGCACTATAAATGAGCTATTTTGGTACAAAATAAAAGAAAATCACCCTGAAAGTAAGGTGAATGTTTATCAGAGGGAGAAAAATTGAAATGTAAAAACGTGTGACTTCTTAGCTTAATTTTCAATTTTACGTGTATACCTTGAGGGTAAAGTGCCCTGAGAATTAACAATGTGGCTTCTATGCTTGCAACCTGTTATAGATTTATAATAGAAACATGTCTATGTCAAACAAGGTCAAAACTGTTCTATTCAGACATGAAAATCCTGTATTCTTAATTTGAATTTTACCTTTTTCAAGCTGAATGAAGAAAATAATTGGATGTGGTTCATAAATAATATAAGAGTAGAAAATTTGAGAATAGTCACATATAAATTACATGGTTTGAGATTCATCATGACAGAAGTTATAGATTTTGTACACTTAAAGTGGAATTCAAAAGCATTATTTCACAGTTATATTAGGTAGATGACGTTCCAGATAATAGTTATAATACATGCTTTCTATTTTGTTTAAATACTGGAAGGAAGAACTCAAACTATCCCTCTTTGCAGATGATATGATTCTTTATTTCGGGGATCCAAAGAACTCTACTAGAGACTATTGGAACTCATAGAAGAGTTTGGCAAAGTAGAAGGATATAAAATCAATGCACAAAAATCAACAGCCTTTGTATACGCAGGCAATGCAATGACTGAGGAAGAACTTCTAAGATCAATCCCATTCACAATAGCTACAAAAACAATCAAATACCTTGGAATAAATTTAACCAAGGACATTAAAGATCTCTACGATGAAAATTACAAAACCTTAAAGAAAGAAATAGAAGAGGATACCAAAAAAATGGAAAAATCTTCCATGCTCATGGATTGGAAGAATCAATATCATCAAAATGTCTATTCTGCCAAAAGCAATTTATACATTCAATGCAATACCAATCAAGATACCGAAGACATTCTTCTCAGATCTGGAAAAAATGATGCTGAAATTCATATGGAGACACAGAAGACCTCGAATAGCCAAAGCAATCTTGTACCACAAAAACAAAGCCAGAGGCATCACAATACCAGATTTCAGGACATACTACAGGGCAGTTGTAATCAAAACAGCATGGTACTGGTACAGAAACAGATGGATAGACCAATGGAACAGAATAGAAACACCAGAAATCAATCCAAACATCTACAGCCAACTTATATTTGATCAAAGATCCAAAACTAATCCCTGGAATAAGGACAGTCTATTCAATAAATGGTGCTGGGAAAATTGGATTTCCACGTGCAAAAGCTTGAAGCAAAACCCATACCTTTCACCTTACACAAAAATTCACTCAACATGGATTAAAGATTTAAATCTATGACCCGAAACCATCAAATTATTAGAGAGCATTGGAGAAACCCTGCAAGATACAGGTACAGGCAAAGACTTCTTGGAAAATACCCTAGGAGCACAGGCAGTCAAAATTAACATTTGGGATTGCATCAAACTGAGAAGTTTCTGTACTGCAAAAGAAGCAGTCAGGAAAGTGAATAGGCAACAGAATGGGAAAAAATATTTGCAAACTATGCAACAGATAAAGGGCTGATAACCAGAATCTACAAAGAAATCAAGAAACTCCACAACAACAAAACAAACAACCCACTTAAGAGATGGGCCAAGGACCTTAATAAACATTTTTCAAAAGAGGAAATCCAAATGCCCAATAGGCACATGAAAAAATGTTCACGATCACTAGCAATCAGAGAAATGCAAATCAAAACCACAATGAGGTTTCACCTCATCCCGGTGAGAATGGTTTACATACAGAAATCTACCAACCATAGGTGCTGGAGAGGATGTGGGAAAAAGGGACACTAACCCACTGTTGGTGGGAAGGCAAACTGGCTAAGCCACTATAAAAGTCAGTCTGGAGATTCCTCAGAAACCTGAATATAACACTACCATACAACCCAGCCATACCACTCCTTGGAATTTACCCAAAGGAAATTAATTTGGCAAACAAAAAAGCCATCTGCACATTAATGTTTATTGCAGCTCAATTCACAATAGCTAAGACCTGGAACCAACCCAAATGCCCATCAACAGTAGACTGGATAAAGAAACTATGGGACATGTACTCTATAGAATACTATACAGCAGTCAAAAACAATGAAACCCAGTCATTTGCAACAAGATGGAGGAATCTGGAAAACATCATGCTGAGTGAATTAAGCCAGTCCCAAGGGAACAAATATCATGTGTTTTCCCTGATCGGTGACAACTGAGCACCAAAGGGGAAACCTGTTGAAGTGAAATGGACACCACAAGAAACAATGATCTGATCAGCTCTTGTCCTGACTGTTGATGTAAAGGTAATATTTTATCCTTTTTAGTATTTTTGTTGTTGTTGTTCTAGTACTAGTTGTTGAACTCTGTAATTAACACACAATTATTCTTAGGTGTTTAAATTTAACTGAAATGTGATCCCTGTTAAATATAAGAGTTGGAAAAAGAGAGGGAGGAGATGTACAATTTGGGACCTGCTCAATTGGACTTGCCCCAAATGGTGCAGTTAGAAACATTCCAGGGGATTCCAATACAATCCCATCAAGGTGGCATATACCAATGCCATCCTAGTACTCCAAGTGATCAATTTCAGTTCACAATTGATCATAATGATAGGTCTAAGGGTCAAAGGGATCACACAAACAAGACTAGTGTCTGCTAATACTAACTGATAGAATCAAAAAGGGAGAGAACGATCCAACATGGGAAGTGGGAGACACAGCAGACTCAGAATGGTAGATGTCCTAAACAGCACTCTGGCCTCAGAATCAGCCCTTAAGGCATTCAGATCTGGCTGAAGAGCCCATGAGAGTATTTTAGGCATGGAAAGCCAAGACACTCCGGAAAAAAAAAAAAAAAAAAAAAAAAGAAGACGACGACCTAAATAAAATATCTCTGCAAGTGAGATCCCAGTGAAAAGAACGGTGCCATCAAAGAAAGAGGTACCTTTCTCTGAAGGGAGGAGAGAACTTCCACTTTGACTATACCCTGTCGGAACAAGATCAAAGTCAGCGAACCCTAAAGGCTTCCATAGCCTTGGCAACTCATGACTAGAGCCTAGGGAAATTACTGATGCCATAAACAAAAGTGTCAAATTGTTAAGTCAGCAGCAGGAGTCACTGTGTACTTAGATCTCATGTGGGATCTGTCCTTAATGTATTGTCCAATATGCAGTGATGCTATAACTAGTACTGAAACAGTATTTTTACACTTTGTGTTTCTGTGTGGGTACAAACTGATGAGATCTTTACTTAGTATATACTGAATCAATCTGTATATAAAGATAATTGAAAATGAAAAAAAAAACTGGTGTTAAATTGGAAATGGCATAGAAAATTAATTAATTTTTAAAAAATATATCATGTAGGATCTCTGTCTTTAATGTGCTGTACACTGTTATTTAATGCTATAACTAGTACTCCAACAGTATTTTTTCACTTTGTGTTGCTATGTGGGGGCAAACTGTTGAAATCGTTACCTAATATATACTAAATTGATCTTCTGTATATAAAGAGAATTGAAAATGAATCTTGATGTGAATGGAAGGGGAGAGGGAGTGGGAAAGGGGAGAGTTGCGGGTGGGAGGGAAGTTATGGGAGGAGGGAAGTCATTGTAATCCATAAGCTGTACTTTGGAAATTTATATTCATTAAATAATAGTTAAGAAAAAAGAATTAAATGAAAAAAAATATAAATAAATAAATAAATAAATAAATACTCATATATACCAGCGCCACAGCTCAATAGGATAATCCTCCACCTTGCGGCGCCAGCACACTTGGTTCTAGTCCTAGTCGGGTCTCTAGATTCTGTCCCAGTTGCCCCACTTCCACGCCAGCTCTCTGCTGTGGCCCAGGAGTGCAGTGGAAGATGGCCCAAGTACTTGGGCCCTGCACCCCATGGGAGACCAAGATAAGCACCTGGCTCCTGGCTTCGGATTAGCACGGTGTGCCGGCCACAGCGCACCGGCCATGGTGGTCCTTGGAGGGTGAACCAATGGCAAAGGAAGACCTTTCTTTCTTTCTCTCTCTTTCACTGTCCACTCTGCCTGTCAAAAAATAAATAAATAAATAAATACTCATATGTGTCAGTATTTGTGTTAGGCATTTTATAGGATACAAAAAATTATAATAGTAATGCCATGCCTTTGAGTTTGATACTTTTTGAAGCAGGCCAGTCATGAACATGACTAAACCCAAAGCCTTCTCTTAAAAAGTTACTACCCTCTGTTAAATTTTTTAAAATTTTATTTGGTAAAGAAATTGCCAGAAAACTAATAAGTTCATAGATATAAAAATATTAAAGAATAAAACCCATATATTTCCCACCTATATGTAACACACTTCACCAAAAAAGATATCTACAGACTGAAAGTTAAAGGATGATAAAGATAGTCCATGTTACCAGAAATCAGAAAAGAGGAAGTATAGCCATCCTAATATCTGACAAGATATATTTTAAGACAATACCTGTTAAAAGAGACAAAGAAGGACATTATGTAATGGTTAATGGATCAAAACAGGAAGATATAATTATAATAAATATGTGTGCACCTGGGCATCTGGCTATTTAAAACCAATGTTAATGGATCTAAAGGGAGACACAATCTCCAATACAATAATAATGGGAGACTCAATACCCCACTTTTATCAATGGATAGATTAACTAGACAAAAAATCAACAAAGAAATAAAACAGCTAATCTACACTTTTCAACAAATAAAAATAATTGAGATCTATGGAACATTTCATACCACAGCTGCAGAACACAATTCTTTTCATCAGTGCATGGAAATTTCTCTAGGATAGACCATATTCTAAGCCATAAAGCATGTCTCAGCAAATTAAAAAAAAAAATCAAAATCATACCATACATCTTTTCTGACCACAATGGAATGAAGAAGGAAATTAACAACGCAAGAATCTTTAGAACAAATACAAACACATGGAGACTGAACAATATGCTACTGAATGATGAGTAAGTCATAGAAGAAATCAAAAGAGAAATAAAAAAATACAACATATCAAAACTTATGGGATACAGCAAAAGTTATCATAATTAGTGCCTACATTAATAATTGGAAAGGTATCAAATAAATGATCTAACCATGCATCTCAAGGATCTAGAAAAACAAGAACAAACAAAACCAAAAAATTATTAGGAGGAAATAAATAATAAAAATTAAAGAAAGAAAATGAAACCCCCAGAAAAATACTAAATTAGAAAAATGAAGAGTTGGTTATTTGGAAAAAAAAGTATTAGTTAATATTTTCATCTACTGAAGACCTCTCAAATACTAAGAAATATAATAATATACATACCTATATGTCATTTTCAGATAGTTTTACAAATAGTAATTCATAAAAGTAGATTACAAGCGCTTCATTCAGTACATATGAATGTTTTTAGAAGTTTTTTGTTTATGCCCAAATGTAATGACCAATTATTGACTGAATAGCTGTCGGAATTTGTACTAATAAGGATAATTCTTGTTTCTGTCAATAAACTTTCCAAATTTCAATTGTTTTATAATAGATGTGATTATTAATCTTTCATTTAAGGTCCATTATGGATTCATCTGGAGGCATCTTTTGTGCATACACTTTGATTTAGCAACCTGAATTCATTTTATTATTCTGCCTGCTATCACTAAAGGCCTTAGCATTCTCTTTGTCTTAAAAAAAAAGCAACAAATGAACATGTCAAACTCATTTCTTAAAAGTCCTTTCTTAAAAGATGAGCCATTATTATTTAATTCATTTAAAAATTTATTAAAATACATTATTGAAATTGATTTACACCTGGTTCCGTTGTGAGGATGGACTAGAAATGTAGTAACTCTCTGGGTTGCCACCTGAAGAAATAACCTCATATGACAAAAGGCAGAATGTACTTTTATTTGATTGACAGTCTAATGTCATATTCTTTCCACATCAGTTACACATAAGTAGTATGTAAATTCCATTTAACTTGTTTGCATCTAAATATTTTACTGACTTTGAAATTATTTCCCTAATATTTAATTGAAATTCATTAATTGCCTATTGTCATATGCTCACTAAAGTTCCTAGAAATTTAGTCATGTCTGTATAGTCTTTTCTCTATTAATAAATGGAGAATAATATGTGCCTTTTAAGATGCCTTTAAAATGGGAACAAAAATAAGTCAGAAGGAGTCTAATCAGAATTATAAGGTGGATGCCTGTGCATGTTAGATTCAATTACAAAATTATTTTATAGATTAGGAACTAACACTAAGAGAGATTATACAACTTAAAAATCAAATAACTGGTAGAGATGTAAGGATTTATACATATATAATGTTCATACAGGTAAAATATCATAATCAAAGTCAGTAAGTTTGAGTGCATAAAGTCATAATGGGTCATTCTCTAATGAGCAGACAATATACGATAGTAGCTCAATATGTTAGTGAAGAAACGTAAAAAGATGATTTATTTGGTCAAAATGTAACACATTCATAGTTTTTTTATAAAACACACTTTCATAAACTTAGTGAAGATTGCTTATATTTCCAAAAAACTTTTGTACACAAATAGACTTATCTTCTAATTCCATTGTCCACAAATTTTTTAAGTATTCTAGTATGCAACTGAGATTACTTAAGTTACTCTTATCTAAATTAGCATTCCTTCTAACAACTACTACTAGAACCAAAGTAAATGAAACAAAACAAAACAAAAAACAAAAACCTAATGACAACTATTTTAGGAAATGAAAATACAGAAATCAGAAAATGAGATTATCTGAACTGGAAGTAAACTTTTTAAAACAGAAAATATTTCCCTCCAGACAATGAAATATTGAATTAATTTGTGTATAGTGTTTATTTACTTAACATACAGGTGTTTTCAAAAGTCACCAGGTTAACTTTGAATAATTAATAAGATTAATAATAATTAATGAGGATTTTGACAACCAATTTCTAAAGCAGCATTTCCTTTAAACGCCAAATAAAATATGCTAAATAAAATTTAAGTAATGTTCTTGAACAGATTTAAATTGATTCTGTTATGAGGCATTTGCAATTTTGAGATTACATATGATCTCAAAAGGATCATAAATTAATATTTGAGTGATTGATATTTTTTGACATAAACATTATTTATCAACTCAGTGTAAATCACATTCAATAAATCATCTGTAACCTCTATCTCACACCAGATTTAAAATATTGCTTTGATTTAAAATGAGAGAAATAATGTTTAAGATATTAGTTGACTATGTGCCTTGCCAAACCAGACTTGCAACTATTCAGGTTTTCTCTTAATAACAATATTTTAAAAAGTGTCGACAGTGACCATGAACAAAATCGTATCTCCCCAAAACTCATATGTTGAAGCATGAAACCCCATATGTGATGGTATTTGGGAATGATGACCATTAGATTTAGATGAAATCATGAGGCTCT
Source organism: Lepus europaeus (assembly GCF_033115175.1). NCBI lineage: Eukaryota > Metazoa > Chordata > Mammalia > Lagomorpha > Leporidae > Lepus > Lepus europaeus. The sequence continues at coordinate 39,163,469 of NC_084842.1, forward strand.
GGCCCTAACGACAGCGTCAGCACCCTCATAAGCAGAGATGTCAGGAAGCTTACTATCTCTGTCTTTCTGCAGTAGTGCAGCACACGGAGTAAGCAGCAGCCTGCAAGCCTGATTGAGAAACATTAACCCTAAAGGAAATAAATTAGCACAGATAATTCTCTTCACATAGAAATCCAACCCGTTTGTTTCTTTAGTTACAGTACTACATAAGCTCAATCTTTAGAGTTCATTTACAGTGACTGGTAACTTTATTAATTTCAAAAAGTATTTAAAAATAACAATAGGAACAAAAACTATTTCCGTTATGAATACAGAAAACTTGTCTTAGCTGTATTTTATCCTAAATAGTAGCTACTCAAGACCTTTATTGGGTCAAATTTACAACATAATGTGAGTCCACACTGACTTGGATACAATGTGTACAATGTGTGTACAATGACATATATAATAACATGCTGAGCAAGTCTTATCCGGTATTTTATTTATCTTACCTTTACTCATGGGAAGAATTCACATTTCTTCTTTATAAGTTTCAATATTAATTCTGATTCATTAATCAATTTTAACTTTCAATTTATTTAATGTTATCATGCAAATATCAGTAAAAAGAAAAATAAGCATATAACCAAAATATAATTTTAGATACTAATTTTTTTCATTTTGTTTCCCATCACAGTGTGAAAACAGAATTTTTTGCTTAAAATTCAAACTGTATAATAGGAATTGTAGGAGAAAATTAAATAGTATAAGTAACAGAACAAAAGACATCAGAGACAAAGAGAAACTGTGAGTGTTGTGGATTAATACATTACATACAAGGAATAATTGTAGGAGAAGATAGAGAAGTACGGGGTTGGAAGATTTGGAGACTCCTTGGAGTCTCTGTTGTAGTAAACATGTCTGAGTCATGCATGTCAAGTAGCAGTGATGAGAAAAGCAAAAGGAAACACGCAGACATATCTGCAGGAGACTATGAAGTGGGAAACACTAGTTCTGTGGGCTCCGGCAAAGCATCCTACAGTGGCGATGGGGCTGCTCAAGGTCAGCAGAGCCAGAAATACGAAGGAAGTTAGATGCAGAGAGAAGAGTGAGGACAAGGTGAGAGACCAAACAATTCCACAACTCCACACCGGTGTATTGGCCATGAAGACCCTTAGGAACAATTGCTCTTGCTCTATTTCCACCCTTCAGATCTCACACAGATTCTTCCTGCCAGTGCTCAGAAAGTTACAAGGAAGAGGTACCTAGGAGAAGCAGTTCACAGATTTCCTACTAGAAAAATTCAATCCAGTGTGCTTCAAAGGTGATTAGAATAATTTTTACTAAATGTAGTCTAACCCTACTTACATTTTTAGACTGAATAGACATGCCCTTTTTTGTTTTCAAGAATGTTGAGATACAGTCATAAGGATGCAAATAAACTTCAGATAGGGACAATTTCAGACACCTTCTAGTTGAATTACCTGCTCCAAATTTATCCATTTTCTCTGTTTCACATTTTATTTTCTCCTTGAAATGTAGAAAGCTTGAGAGATTACCAAATATGCCTTTAAATTGTTTCATTTTTACAGATTTTATAATTAAAAATATAAACAGCATAGCAGTATTACATGAATTATGGAAAATAACCCAAATCTCTGCATTGTCAATATATTTGAAATATTTTATCTGCTTTCTAATTTTAATATATATTTACAAAATGATAATAATAATATCCCAAGTATGTATTCTGACTTTAAAAAGTTAAATATGTACACATAATTTTCAAATCATTTAATAACTTCTCTGTGCTCTTATGACTGCTATGTTCTTATGTGCAAATATCTATTTGCCATCTTATTTGCATAAGCAATAAGCATCTCAAACTGAGCATGTTTGAAAGAAGTCCTAATCTGGAACTTTCTTTTCTCTCTTTTCTGCATTTAAACAAACAGTTCCACAAGTTGTTCTAGCAAAAATCTATTTATTATCCATAAATTCTATTTTTGCCAACCAGCCCAAGTCTATCAGCAAAGCTTGCTGATTTTTCCAACAAACATCTTAACTGAAACATTTGGTTTTGCTGCCACTACAGCTTAAGTTACCAGCACTGTAGTTAAAATGCTGAAAAACCGGTAGACTTACACATACTAAAATACTGCATGGCCACAGAATATATAGGAGGACAGTTAGATAGCACTTTATAAATAGCACAATTTTAGAAAGTCATATAACATTTTAAAGAACCTTTCTCATGCAAAAATTACACATGAAAATTAGCATAATTAAGTGGCACTGGTGATTTCAATGTGACTGAATATGCTTTGCTAAATTATGGTTTTGGACCTCTAAAATATACCACATTAAGCAAAATAGTCCCAGTTTATTTCTACTGGAGAGAAGAAAGATGGTGTAATTCTTTTTTTTAAGATTTATTTTATTTATTTGAAATAGTTACATAGAGAGGTAGAGCCATAAAGAGAGGTCTTCAATCCACTGATTCACTCCCCAAATGGCCACCATGGCTGGAGCTCAGTTGATCCAAAGCCAGGAGCTTCTTCTGGGTCTCCCACACCGGTGCAGGGGCCCAAGGACTTGGGCCATCTTCCACTGCTTTCCCAGGCCACAGCAGAGAGCTGGATCAGAAGTGGAGCAGCCAAGACAGGTACCCACATGGGATGCTGGTGCTGCAGGCCAGGGCTTTCTTAACCCGCTGTGCTACTGCACTGGCAAGATGGTGTAATTCTTACCACAACAGGAGAGCAAAAATTTCCAAAAATTCTCCCCAGCAATTAGACTCATGAAGTCTGCTTAGCAGATATTGACATTTAAAAGACATTTTAGAAGGAGCTATGACTACCTGAAGCAAATACATGCTGATAAATGTCAGTAGATTATACTGCATGTAATATTTTGTTTTCTTAAAGAAATTAGCAAAATATTTTGCAAGCAATATGAATCCATTTTAAGATAAATATGTATATGGTTTATATCTTTATATTTGCTCAACTCATACATACTCATTGTTCCTTTCACAACATGCTGTAGTGCAGCACTCTGATTTCTTCTTCAACCGCATCAGCAGACTCTCTTCAGATAAAGAGCTCTTCCTATCACACATGTATTTTTATCAGTGCAACTGTCTTCTATCAAGGACAACTACCTTTACATTCGATGTCACACTATAGATTTTTGTCTGCATGAATTATTTCTTGGGATTTATATATGCTCTTCCAGATTTCTCCCTAAATTGCATTTATTGTTACACATCAAAGTGCCTACCTCAGAACCCTGTAATGTAGAAGCTGTTTAAAATCAAGAATTTAGCAACATAAAGTGAAAAAACTACCATTGGATTACTAATTATAGCATTAAATAGCAATGTACAGCACATTAAAGACAGAGATCCTACATAATTTTTTTTCAAATTAATTAATTTTCTATGCCATTTCCATTTTAACACCAGGTTGTTTTTTTTTTTTTTTCATTTCCAATTCTCTTTCTATACAAAAGATCACTTCAGTATATAATTAGCAAAGACCTCATCAGTCTGCGCCCACACAGAAACGCAAAGTATAAAAATACTGTTTCAGTACCAGTCATAGCATCACTTGGCTTTAGACGATACATTAGGGACAGATCCCACATGGGGTGTAAGTACACAGTGACTCCTGTTGCTGACTTAACAATTTGACACTCCTGTTCATGGCGTCAGTAATCTCCCTAGGCTCTAGTCATGAGTTGCCAGGGCTATGGAAGCCTTTAGAGTTCGCTGACTTTGATCTTATTCCGATAGGGTCATAGTCAAAGTGGAGGTTCTCTCCCCCCTTCGGAGAAGGGTACCTCCTTCTTTGATGGCCCCGTTCTTTCCACTGGGATCTCACTCACAGAGATCATTCATTTAGGTCTTTTTTTTTTTTTTCCATGATATCTTGGCTTTCCATGCCTGCTATACTCTCATGGGCTCTTCAGCCAGATCTGAATGCCTTGAGGGCTGATTCTGCTATATGGGCAAAATGTTGAAATCTTTACCTAATATACACTAAACTGATCTTCTGTATACAAAGAGAATTGAAAATGAATCTTTACATGAATGGAAGGGGAAAGGGAGCGGGAAAGGGGAGGGTTGCAGGCGGGAGGGAAGTTATGGGAGGGGGAAGCCATTGTAACCCATAAGCTATACTTTGGAAATTCATATTCATTAAATAAAAGTTTAATAAAAAAAAATCAAGAATTTAATAATAGATAAGTGAACAGACAATAAAACATACAATAAAAACAAATGCAGGTTTATGAGTTGAAATTAAATAAAGAAATACATATTGGGAGAATTTTCTTCAGGCTAAGAATTTTCAGTTCCCAAATTGAGTAATCCCTTAAGCACGAAAGTGTGGCAGTCTAGTAAGTGATCTGTTTTGTAGGGATAACATCTATTTTAAAGGAGAACCTTTTAACTTAAACCATCATGTAAGTATTTTAAAACCATTATTTTCCTTTATTAATTAGTTAATTATCTTGAGAGGGAGGGAGGGGGAAAGAGAGAGAAAGAGATACAGAGTGACAGCTCCTATCAACTGGTTCACTCCACAGAAGACCCCAGTGACTGAGTCTGAGCCAAGGTTAGTCAAGAGCTGGGAACTTAATCCAGGTCTCCCAGAGGGATGGCAAGAACTCAGTTACTTGAGTTATCTATCATCACTGCCTCCCAGCTCTGAATTAGCAGGGAGCTAAATTCCTGAGCCAGAGCCGAGAATCAAACCCAGATATTCTGACACGGGATGCTGGCACCTTAACCACTATGTTAACTATTAGGCTAAAAGCTGACTGCAAGTGGCTATTTTAGAAACAAGTAAATACCTTACAAAATATGATATCACAAAATATACTAAGCATTCCTAAAGGTATACTGCTCTGCACAAAAGTACTTATTCTCAAAATGAAAAGGCTAGGCCATAGAAAATGGTTTGGAAAACAGATTGGAAGAGACTCAAATTTGCTATTTTCTGCTTTTTGTTATTGTGGAAAATTTGTTGGTGGAAGTTGAGGCTGTTTGGATGAAAGGTAAAAAATGTTAAAAAGGGAAATGTTACATTTAAGCACTACTGATTTAATCAATAGTGGCTGCTCAATTGTATGCATTTAAAAATATATGACATACTGTATACAGAGTTTAATAACAAATATCATTTAAAAATTATTCGAAGGACAGAGTTTGTTAAGACAACACTTAAGATGCCTGAATCCCATATCAGAATGCTTTGGTTTGAGTTATAGCTCTGCTCCAAATTCCAGATTCCTGTTAACTTATACCCTGAGAGTGAGCAGGTGATGTTGCAAGAATTTGTGTTCTTGTCACCCACATGAAAAATCCAAACTAAGTTCTGGGCTCCTGGCTTTGGCCCAGCTGTGGCTGCTACAGACATTTAGAGGGTGAAGCAATGAATGGGAACTAGCAGATATGCGATTCTCTCTCTCTCTCTCTCTCTCTCTCTCTCTCTCTCTCCTTTTAAAATAAAATTTTTAAAATACATTTAAAATGAAATAAAATGCACTTCAGTCTTCCATATACGTTGGAGGCATATACTACTAGGCAACAGACCTATGATTGTTGGAAAAGGAGAGGAAGTACTTTTTCATCGAACTTAGGCATTGCTGTTGTACTATTTCTCTGTCAACACACATAGTGACCAGGAAATAGTTTGGCTGTTTGAATTCTGAATCTGTACATTAAATTACAGACAAACTCGATTGACACATCTAAGAGGATAGATTAATGCAACAGCTGTGAAACGGGCTTTTCATCTACACTATTAGTTATGAACATGAATACACTTTCTAGCTTCAGCCTGGATTCAATTTCCAAACTTTACCCCTGACAAGAAGCATAATTTTTTGATGTACTTACTTTGTTCAATCTGAAAAATGACATTCTCTTTCAGATAACTTTAAGACCATTTCCTACTGCTATAAACTTGCATGATTTGCTATTGGTCTTTTGACCTTTGCCCTTATACTACTAATTGTCAAATTTTGAAAGATCTTCCACTGGTTCACATTCTCATTTCTTGAAGATTCTTTTCATTGGATATTCATGTAATTCTGCGTATTCCACAGTATAAGAAAATATGTAAGGTGACGACTTCACTGCTATTATCATAAAGCTATAGTTTTAACTTTACTTCTTGATTACATTTATAAAGGACATGAGAAGCCTAATGTTCTCTCAATGTCATGTGGAAACTATAGGTAAACTGTTAACTCTAGGTTTTTTGCCAATGTGAGATGCTACTAAGGAAGCATTATTATGAAGATACTTGAAGTAAAATTAATTTTCATAGAAGTAATAGTTTTCGATGGATGGTTAGAAATACCTAGCACTCTTTGTCACCCTTCCCTTAACTGAAATTAGCTAAATACAGTTCACTATGGTCACTTTCTTTCTCCAGGATCCACTTAAAACATTGATCTGAAAAATGAGCTCTTCAAAATATTATTCCTTGGTTTTAAAGTTTAACTCTTTAAAATGTCACTATTGTGTACCAATGTCATCTGATTTGACTTGAATAATTTTAATATGTTCATTAGCAGATGTTAAATACTACTGTGCATGAAAAAAATCTAAAAGAATTGATTTTGTAACTCAAAAGTATATTGACACAAGTGTTTAGCCTCCTCATTGTGTTACCCTTAAACATATGCAAATTACAGAACATAGTATGATAAACCCCCATGCAGGACTACCTGCAATTGTCAATTCACTGTCAATCTTACTCCTTGATTGCTTTGAAGTAAATTTTAGACATTATATTGTTTAATTAGCACTAATTTAAACAATGATAATAACCAAAGCATAGTCAAAAATGTAAAAAATTTTCAATGGTGTTTATATTTCTACATGTAAGAGAAAAGTATATAGCAACAAATATAAGGAATACTCAAGAAAAGGTAACTCACTCCACTGACATTTAACATACCTTATACATCATTAAATAAATTTTCTTTACAAATATCAATTAATCCCAACTATATCCTTGTCCCCAGTAGTTGTACAATTTAATATACAGGACACTCTATTTTTTTTCCAACTGAAAAAGATATTTTATTAACAGCAGACATTCAGATGATAAATCTTTTTTTAGTTTATTTATTTATGTGGAATTCAGAGTTACACAGAGAGAGAGGGTGGGTGTGTGTGTGAGAGAGAGAGATCTTCCATCTGATGGTTCACTCCCCAATTTGCCGCAATGGCTGGAGCTGCACTGATCCAAAGCCAGGAGCCAGGAGCTTCCTCTGGGTCTCTCACACAGGTGCAGGGGCCCAAGAACTTGGGCCATCTTCTACTGCTTTCCCAGGCCACAGCACAGAGCTGGATCAGAAATGAAGCAGCCGAGTCTCAAACCAGCACCCATATGGGATGCTGGTGCTTCAGGCCAGGGCATTAACCCACTGCACCACAGTGTGGGCCCCTAGGGCACTCTATTGTTAACTTTGTGCTTTATTTTTTACTACTTCAGTTATCTGTTATTATAGAACAACCAAAACCAACACCAGTTCAAATATTTAAATAAATCTCTAAAATAATGGACATGAGTAATTATTTCTCATTTTTATGTAAATTGATCAGATGGTTCTTTTATTGGTCTTGTCTGAAGTACTACATGCATCTATATTGAGTTGCCTGAGTTGAATTGGAGTTGGAAAACTTTGTTAAGAGCTGCTGAGTCAATATTATGAGCTTGGAGGCTATTTGGTCTCTGTCATAACTACCCAAATCCTTTGTTCTGTAAGCAACTGATGACAGAATGTAAATGAATGAACATTGCTGAGTTCTTATTAAATTTTATTTAGTCCAACTACTGCATTTTGCGGACTCTAACTCTAGAGCACTAAATATTTATTCACTTACATATAATAAACTTTGGTTATTGATCACTAAGTACCAAGCTCATTTTCCAAAGGTGGTGAGGTATTAGGTTGAGTTCTTCACTTTATGTCTTTTTTTTTTTTTTTTCTTTAGACAGAGAGATCCCATTTGCCAATTCACTCCCCAAATGCCTCCAACAGCGAGAGCAGGATCAGGTTAACCTGGAGGTTAGGAACTCAATCTGGGTCTCTAATGTAGGTGGCAGGGACCCAAGTAACAGAGCCATCATCTGATGCATCCCAGGGTGGGCATTCGCTGAACACTGGAACTGGGAGCAGAGCCAGACTCAAACTCACCTACTATGGTATGGAACATGGGCATTCAGAGCAGTATCATGACTATCAGGCAAAATACTCACTCCTGCATTTTGTCTCGGATATTTCTAAAATATGACTTGAAGCTGACCTGAGGCTTGGACAATGTCTTGTTTATTAACAGAATTCCCTACATATCTGGTACAGTAGAGTTTCTACTTTAGATAAGTCAATAATCATGTCTTTTTAGGCTTTCATGGGTTGAATGTATGACAACTGAGATTGCATGAAATATTTTTTGTATTGTCTCAGCCTGACAAATAAGTTCATACCTGTTATTACAGACTTATGATTTCAATATTTCTTAATATACAAATTTTAAAGAATGTAGTCTAAGCTGTTTAATTCACTCTTTACTCTATCCTTTCTTTCCATTTTTTGAGGAGAGATAGCAAGAATAGTGACACAAAGAGAAACATCATTCCACTAGTACATCAAAAGGAATACCATGAATAAAGTCAAAAGACAAACAAAACTGAAAGTATTGAAATGAATATATGAAAGAAAATCCTTGAAGCTGAGATGGGAATTTAAAAAAGCAAATGGATAACTTAGCAAAAGTCATGTGGACAATACTCTGAGAGTATTAATACTTCATTGAAATGTTATTTCTTATACATTTGGATATCAATCAATTCCTCATCTGAATAATCTAACAGTTGCCTTAATCAGAGCTGGTTCAATTAGCTTGATATTTTAATAGGACTACAGAAATGTAACATTTATAGAACGAGGCAGTAAATGGTAAGCCAAAGGGGTGCTTAAATTACTACCAGAAGCAACCCCAAACATCTCATGTTCAACAAATTATCTAATAATATAGCACAGTAGGTAGTAGATGAGCTAATAAAGTAAGTAATATAATTCTATGTTGGAGTCAAAAGCAAGTGTTAAAGTAACATTTAACATTAAGATTGAAGTAAATTATGTAAGATGTTGGGCAGGAAGAAAGTGTATTGTTTGATAATAGAAATTAGAACAGGAATAATCTCATTATTAATGCCATTTATGCAGCATGAAATTCTAGATTTGAAATTTGGAAAATGTGATATTTGTATTTGGAAAAATGTTAGCGTGAGACAAGACTGGAAAGGTAAAGCATACAATGAAGTAGTTAATTTGTTATCTGTATGCTACATGAATAATATAGTTAATGAAACCATTGATGCCAAATACAACATTTTCTTATTTAAATATAATTTTATTAGATAATTGCCTAATTTTTAGGAGGAGCTAATGTATAATCTTTGCTTATACCAAGATTTCTTCATCCTTTTCTCATTATCAAAACAGTGTTACCTGCTCATTTTTCTGAAATGTTTTACCTCTGTGTTCAACTGTGGACATTTCTCAATGTTTAGTTACAGCCTTGGGCTTTTTTCTACTGCAGTTCTATCCCAAGTGATTTCAATATTCACATCTCCAGAAAATCCTTCTCAATCTTCTCAACATGATCAAATTATGCACACACTGTGCTTTCTAGCATCCTAGAGCCTCCTCTTGGAAAGTTTAATTGAACTGTTTTTTATTTAAGTAATGCTCATTTCAAACAGCAAATTTAAACACCACTGCTCCTTGTTACTTTTTTTATTGCGTCATATAGCAGAATGCCTACGCACATTAGATAATCAACAGATATCTATTGAATGAATGAATGACTAATTAAACTCTTAAGTTTTTCACTTCTGTTAGTGACAGCTTGGTTTTTCTATTTTTATCTGAAAAATATAAAGTCTTATTATTTTCTCTATTATACTTCTCATTTGAAATTGCCATTGAATATTTTTGTTTTTTAAAAGAAAATGACATTACTCTTAGTTTTCCTACCATTTTTGTTATTCTAGTTACTATTTTCATTATTATTCAGAATATTTCATACACTTCTTGATCTTTTGCCAGTTAATACTCCTCAACCTTGGACTTCTGCAGCATGCTCTTTATCAGGCTGTCTCTCTCTTCCTGCACTTCAACGATTTCAATCTGCCAGACTTACTCTATTTGATATCTACTTCCATCTATTCAATGCACTTTATTTGATATCTACTTCCATCTATTCAATACTAATTGCATTAGTTAGCAAACCATATATAAACAGCTGTATGTATAAGTCACATTATTGTGCCTGTGATATGTAACTGAAGTTATTGACTATTCAATCACTACACAAGCTCCCTCTTCAGTAGACCATATCTTTTCTTTACATGACATTTCCTCTTGCCTTTTGCCTTTATGTATGTATGTAGTTCCCTCAGTAGAAAATCACTTCTGTTCTCTGCCTCACATTTCCCCCAAACCAAGATATTTATGAACTACTCTGATTTTTTTAGTCAAAACAAAAATTTTAAAACTGCTTTCAAAAGGTGCTATGATGGGGCCTGTGCTGTGGTGTAGCGTGTAAAGCCACAACCTGCAGTGCCGGCATCCCATATGGGCCGTGCTTTGAGTCCCAGCTGCTCCACTTCCCATCCAGCTCTCTGCTATGGCCTGGGAGAGTAGTGTAAGATGGCCCAAGTCCGTTGGCCCCAGCACCCACATGGCAGACCTAGAAGGGGCTCCTGGCCTCCAGCTCCTGGCTTTGGACCAGGCCCAGCCATTTGGGGAATAATCAGCGGATGGAAGACTTCTCTCTCTCTCTCTCTGCCTCTGCCTCTCCGTAACTCTGCCTTTCAAATAAATAAATAAATAAATCTTTAAAACAAACAGGCATATGGGCTTTTAATTTTTTTTCTAATAAAGGCATCCTAAGACACCTGAAACAAAAAGTATAAATTTAAACACAAAACAACAAGAAAAATAAAACGCAGCAACAATATGTCAAAATTAGTGACATCCGGGGCTGGTGCTGTGGCATAGTGGGTAAAGCCTCTGCCTGCAGTGCAGTCATCCCATATGGGCGCCAGCTGCTCAATTTCTGATCTAGCTCTCTGCTATGGCCTGAGAAAGCAGTAGAAGGTGGCCCAAGTCTTTAGGCCTCTGCACGTGCATGGGGGACCCAAAAGAAGCTCCTGGCTTCTGATTGGTCCAGTTCCAACCATTGTGGCCATTTGGGGAGTGAACCAGCAGATGGAAGAGACACCTCTCTCTCTCTCTCTCTCTCTCTAACTCTATCTGTAACTCTGCCTTTCAAATAAATAACTAACTAAATCTTTTTTTAATTTATTTATTTTGTTGACAGGCAGAGTGGACAGTGAGAGAGAGAGACAGAGAGAAAGGTCTTCCTTTACCGTTGGTTCACCCTCCAATGGCCGCCGCGGCCGGCGCACCGCGCTGATCCGAAGGCAGGAGCCAGGTGCTTCTCTTGGTCTCCCATGTGGTGCAGGGCCCAAGGACTTGGGCCATCCTCCACTGCCTTCCCAGGCCATAGCAGAGAGTTGGCCTGGAAGAGGGGCAACCGGGACAGAATCCGGCGCCCCAACCGGGACTAAGAACCCAGTGTGCGGTGCCGCTAGGCGGAGGATTAGCCTGTTGAGCCACGGCGCCAGCCCTCAAATAAATAAATAAATCTTAAAAAAGAAAGAGAAGAAATTAGTGACATTCAAAAGCCAGAAGATAGTGAAATGACATCTTCAGTCTGCTGAAAAAAGTTTTGCTCACTTAGAATTCTGTAAGCAATGGCAATATCTGTCAAGTATACAGAAAAAGTGACATTGAGATAAAGAAAAACCTAAGGCTCATCAGGAGACCTACACTAAAGAAAATTATGGAGATCAGGTTTCAGGTAGCAGGACCTATTCAAGTGGAAGTTTTGTGTTACAAGAAGTAATGAAGGTTGGTGCCGTGACTCAATAGGCTAATCCTCCACCTTGTGGCACCAGCACACCTGGTTCTAGTCCCGGTAGGGGCACCGGATTCTGTCCCAAGTGCGCCTCTTCTTGTCTAGCTCTCTGCTGTGGCCCGGGAGTGCAGTGGAGGATGGCCCAAGTCCTTGGGCCCTGCACCCCATGGGAGACCAGGACAAGCACCTGGCTCCTGCCTTCGGATCAGCATGGTGCTCTGGCCGCAGCATGCCGGCTCAGCGGCCATTAGAGGGTGAACCAACGGCAAAGGAAGACCTTTCTCTCTGTCTCTCTCTCTCTCACCATCCACTCTGTCAAAAAAAAAAAAAAAAAAAAAGTAATGAAGGCAAAAAAAGAAAGAAATAGACCAAACAAGATAACTAGAAAAGCACTATGTATGCAAGTATGTTTACAAAATAATAAATTGCTAATTTCTATACCTTTTACTCATTTCTTCCTCTCCCTACAGAGATGAGAAAATGAGAGGAATGCATTAAATTGAAGCTAACGGTTTTGAGAAACATTGTGGAACAATATCCTTCGGGAGTGTTTTTATCTGTTTAAATTTCTTTTCTAATTTTTTTATGAACATGTGAAGTTATTATAATAAAATAGGAACTGTTAAATTGATTAAATACAGAGATCACTATCAGCATCAAGAAGAATTAATTGAGTGCAGTCCCAGAATTTAATGAGTGATTGTGCTGAAGTATCTGTTACAGTCATTTTTTTACAACTGCAGATTAGTTTGATACTGGTATGTATCAAAATAAGTTGTTAATGAACAAGGTTAAATAATAAATGCATGACCAGGTTTTTCAGTGTCATCTGAGGAAACTGGAGCACTTGTTGAAGTTTACCAAAGAGTTTAATAACAGAGTGTGGTGGAATGAGAAGGCCATTTTAAGACGGCTGCTGACAATGGAGCCTGATTGACAACAGGTTGTGATTGGATGGCTTCGGAAACCACATGACAATGGAGCCTGCCTGGCAACAGGCTGTGATTGGATGGTTTTGGAAACTGCCTGGCAACAGAGCCTGATGAGCAACAGGCTGTGATTGGATGGCTTCAGAAACTGCTTGGCAACAGGGTGTGATTGGTTAGGGCATAGACCGCCTCTTGACTGGATTGGTTGCCTTGGCTATATAAGCTGCTATAGCAACTGAAATAAATGAGTCTGCCGGCTGCTCGCCTCTGGCCTGCTTTCACCCAACTCCCAGGGTCTGTGTGATGACTCCTCCCCTCTTGCCCCCACCATGCTCCTCCTCTCAGAAGAAATCAACAGCAACAAGAGAGTACATTTTTTAAATAAATCACAGACAGGATTCATTTTAAGAAAACACTATGACCAAACATATAAATTCAGTTCATAGATTTATACCATATAATAATCAATTATTTTATACTTATGTGTAATTATTAAAAATCAAGCTTCTGCTAGCAAATTTAATTGCTTCACACATCATTTATGTTTTCACATGACAAGGGCAAGAGAATGCATGAATCTCAAGAAAATAATTTTCTTTTTGCCACGTTAGCAAAAATTACTCCTTCTGAACAAGTGATAGGTCTTCTCAATCTTGAAACACGGTATTTATGTAGTGAACGGTCATCTCTCTCACAGTTTAATTAAAAATATTATCATTATAAAATGTTCCAAATATCCATCACTAGGTGAAATTTACTAATATAATTTAATTATTATTTATGAACTTTTTAAATAATAAATGTTTGCTTACCCACACAATTTCTTTCTTATGTTTCATTGTGATTGACTACTTATTAAATATTTATTATATATAGCATCTACATAATATTCATACTCATTACTATATTTAAATTTACTATATTTAACTCTTTTATTAAACTACTAGACTTGCTCCATAGCACCTTTTCAAAAAAAGATTTATTTATTTATTTGAAAGGCACAGTTACAGAAAGGCAGAGACAGAGAGAAAGAGAGAGATCTTCTATCCACTGGTCCACTCCCCAAATGGCCAATGGCCAGAGCCAGGAGCCAGGAGCTTCTTCTGGGTCTCCCATGCAGGTACAGGGGCCCAAGGACTGGGCCATCTTCTACTGCTTTCCCAGGCCATAGCAGAGAGCTGGATCAGAAGTGGAGCAGCCAGGACTTGAACCAACTCCCATATAGGATGCCGGCACTGCAAGTGGCAGCTTTACCTTTTGTGAATGTTTTCCACAAGTTAAAATTTTGCCTTTGTTTTATAAGAAGTTCAAATCCAATCATTTATTATGTTTTTATATACACAAAATAATTGTTCATTTGTATTGCTTTCCAAAGAATCATTATTCTAAGTATTGGTGAAAATTTGCTTATCCACAAAAGATAACAGAAAACGTGTAAGAAGACTCTCACACTCACGTAAAAATCAACATAGAACACTTCTTCCATTTACTGCTATTAATAAGACTTCCTTTTGGCCAGCTCTGCGGCTCACTAGGCTAATCCTCCACCTGTGATGCCAGCACCCTGGTTTCCAGTCCCGGTTGGGACACCGGATTCAGTCCTGGTTGCTCCTCTTCCAGTCCAGCTCTCTGCTGTGGCCTGGGAAGGCAGTGGAGGATGGCCCAAGTGCTTGGGCCCTGCACCCACATGGGAGCCTGGGAGGAAGCACCTGGCTCCTGGCTTCAGATCAGTGCAACACGCCGGCTGTGGCGGCCATTTGGGGGCTGAACCAATGGAAGGAAGACGCTTCTCTCTGTCTCTCTCTCTCACTGTCTAACTCTGCCTTTCAAAACAAAAAAAGACTTTCTTTTGTACTTTTTTCATTGTAATTCTAAATTTGGCTTTGAAATATTTGCTTAAATTACATGGTGATATAAATTCCCTCTTCCACACCCTATATTTCTGTGTTCTCTAGGTAATCAATAGATGGAATATTAAAAGCATTCTATCAATTTCTGAATAAAAGAAAGATATTGGAGAATTGCAAAATCAGAAGGAAAAGGGAATATATAAAAGAGTGTAAAATGATGTAGTTGAGAAATAAATTACCTTTTAATTTTATTTTTAGTTTATTTGAGGTTTTGAATACTAATAGAGTGCAATTAATAATCTTCCATGAGTCAATGAGTTACTATTTAAATTATATTTTAGCTAGAATATACAATATATACACATATGATTAAAAATTAACTTTGAAAATTATATTAACCTAACTGAATATAGAGTATAGATTATTACTGAGAATTACAGTATACCCTAAATTAAATATTGCTCTGGTCATCATTAAAATCACGAAGGAATATGCACAGAGAACTTGAAACAGTTGCCCCAAAAACTGTTTACATGCATACAGAATGCAATATTGTTTAGTGCCTATTGAGTAATACGAAAAAATTTTATCTGTCTTAAGTAATCCTGAAATTTTATTAGGATTATGTCTGCCAATGCATCAAAAAGAATTACTTTGTAGAATGCATACTCAAATAAAACTTTCAGTTGTTCCAGTCTTCACTTATTACTCTCATATTCCTGCATCATATTAAAATTTCTAAAAAATCAATAGTCACTTGTTCATATAATAACCATATACAGCAATCTTACTACTACTGAGTCTCATGTTACCAACCAAGGGGGATTTTTCTTATTCAAAATTTTCCTTTGAATTTTCAGTACTTATTCATATTAGAACTCAGAGAGAGTTTGACAAAGTTGCAGGATATAAAATCAACAGACAAAAAATAAGTAGCATTTGTATACTATTACTAACAATGCCATGGCTGAAAAAGAACTTGTAGGATCAGTTCTGCACTCTGGCAAAAAATTTTTTCTACCTAAAGTACCTCTGCTGATGAGACCCCAGTGGAAAGAAGTGGCCATCAAAGAAGGATGTACTTTTCTGTGAAGGGAGGAGAGAACTTCCACTTTGCTTATGGCCTTGTCGAGTTGGTGGATCCAAAAGGCTTCCATAGCCTAGGCAGCTCATGTCAAGAGCCTCAGGTGATCACTGGCATCATACATAAGAGTGTTAAATGTCAAAAAAGAGTCACTATATACTAGCTTCCCACGCAGGACCTCTGTCCTCAAAGAGTTGTATCATGAGACTTAATAGTAAAACTTGTTTCAAGAATTACTTCCTTCTAGTGTATTAAGTGGAGGATATTATTATGTCTCATAAGTTATAGCTATGTCTAAGAGCAAGTGAAAATGCATCATTCTTGAGTTCTTCTTTAAAGAAAATTGTTTCTAAAAGGAAAGAAGGGGGAGGAAGGAAGGGAAAGGAGGAAGGGAATGAAAACAAAAGCAAAATCACCTCTGAAAAGCAGTAACTTGGAACAGCCCTCGTCTGGACTGCTGAGGAACAGTTTTCTTAGTTTTTCCTTTTTCCTTTATTATTTTTTCTCTATTTTTTTCTTTCTTTTTCTTTTTCTTTCTTGGACTAAATAGGAGAGGGAAGAGGTAGAGGGGGGGAAAAGTAGGTGGGAAGGTGGGTATTATGGGGAGAATTACTATGTTCCAAATGTTGGATTTACGAGATACATACAAATAAATTAAAATAAATAAAAATTTTAAAAAGAGCTGGCGCCGCGGCTCACTAGGCTAACCCTCTGCGTGTGGCGGCGGCACCCCGGGTTCTAGTCCCAGTCGGGGCACCAGATTCTGTCCCTGTTGCTCCTCTTCCAATCCAGCTCTCTGCTGTGGCCCAGGAGTGCAGTGGAGGATGGCCCACATGGGAGGAAGCACCTGGCTCCTGGCTTCAGATCAGCACAGTGCACCGGCCGCAACGCGCTGGCGGTAGTGGCCACTTGGGGGGTGAACCAATGGAAAAAGAAAGACCTTTCTGTCTGTCTGTCTCTCTCTCACTGTCTATCTCTGTCTGTCAAAAAAATAAATAAATAAAATAAAATAAAAAAGAGAATGTGGAAAAGAAACAAACAAACAAATAAAAGATCTGTCTTGTTCACAATAGCTTCTAAAAAATGTAAATATCTTGAGATAAATTTAGCCAGGGATGTGAAAGATCTTTACAATGAAATTAACAAAACATTGAAGAAATGGAAGAAAACACACAAAAAAATGGAAAAATCTTCCATTCTCATGGATTAGAAGATTAACATCATTAAAATGTCAGTACTGCCCAAATCAATTTACAGATTCAGTGTGATCCCAAACAAAATACCAAGGATATTCTTCTCAGATATAGAAAAAATGACTCTAGGGGATGGGTGCCAGTTCGAGTCCCGACTGCTCTGCTTCCAATCCATATCCCTGCTAATGTACCTGGGAAGGCAGTAGAAGATGGTCCAAGTGCTTGGGCCCGTGCACCCATGTGGGAGACCTGGAAGAAGCTTCTAGCTCCTGGCTCTTGGCTCCAGCCTGGATGAGCCTTGGTCATTGTGGCCATTTGGAGAGTGAACCAGCAGATGGATGATCTCTCTCTCTCTCTCTTTCTCTCTCTCCTTCTCTCTCTCTCTCTCTCTCTATATATATATATATATATATAAATTCTGCCTTTCAAATAAATAAATAAATCTTTAAATGTTTTTAAAGCCCTTAAAACTCATATGGAAACATAAGAGACCCAGAACAGGAAAAAAAAAATGTGAGTGAAATTCACATCTTGAGATTTGATTATTGTTTGTAGCCCTTGTCTATACTCCTGAGGAACAGCTATCTTTCTACTTTCTACTTGTTGAATTCTTTATTTAGTGGAGGCTTAATCCTGTATTTTATCCCAAAAATTAAAAGAAAAGTAAGAAAGGAAGGGGGAGGGAGGGTGGGAAGTATCATTATGTTTTTAAATTTGTATATATGAAATATACAAAATCTGTTTTCTTTATATACATAAATAAATTTATTTTTAAAAGTATGTAAGAATTTATTCTACAAAATTTAATGCAAGAAACTTAAACATGATTTTGAACTTCTAATTGAAATTAAACATGACAGTGCTATTAACTTTCCCATCAAGGATACTGACACATTCGGCTTAAGTCAATCTTGGGTTTTTTAATGGATAGTACAAGACTCCAGGGGATTCAAGTCCTCTCTGGAAACAGGAAGAGGTCTTAATAAATGTGAGCCCTTGCTGTATGTGGTGATATAGCTAATGATGAATATTCTTTCACTAACAGAATCTGCAGACCTTGTCTTCTGGAAAGCCTTGATATGTTTCAAGACAAGGATTTGCTATTCACAGCAGCTTATGTGTGAACTTCAGGATGTATTTGCTGCATTTAATAATGTTGAGTTTACTCATCATCTGGTATAAGCAGCAAATGTTTAGAAGTCAAGTACAGATGCAGACTAACAATCAGATTGTCTATAGCTATTGGCCTGTCTGATTTGCATATGATGTGATGAACTTGTTGCGTGTGATTCATTGAATCTTGGTTGTTTGTGATCAGCTGAAACCATGCTATTTAAAAAAAAAAAGAGTCTGGACTTATGTTGCAGTTAATTGATATACTATGTTAGCTCACAGTTGTTACATAGGAGTGCCAAGTGAACAGAGAACCCAGTTTAAGGGCCAACTGCTTACTTTGCTTTGACACTGAAAATCAAGACTTTATTAGGATGTTTTAAAAAGACTTAGGCATTAATGCCTCAATATATTACCATGTTGCATATGTAAAGTTTTTCATGGGCCAATAAGTCCAGGTGAATATTTCACATTCTTTATCAGGAATTTTTAATCTCACTTTGGTACAAAGAACACAGTTTTTCTGCACTCTCACAAATGACAATTTTAAAAAAGATGTAGTAATTATATTTTTATTTATATATATTTAGTATTTTCAAATATAAGCTTACGTCACTACATTTTTATTACTGCTGCATTGCCTGCCTAATTAATAAAAGTGAATAACTAACAGTATGTTAGACTCTATATGTCTAAGAATGACTTTATAAATGAAGACAAAAAGTAAGTGTCCAGTGAGACCAGACAGTGGGAATCTATAGATTGACATATGCTGAAATAAGTGAAAATAAGAAATCATTTTTTAAAGAAACAGAGGAAAAAGAAATGTTTATATCACACAAATGGATTTTATTGGACCAGCAGTATCTATCGCATTGACTATTAAGAAGCTTCATCCAATGTGCAATAAATGATAGACTATGTGCAGTTTTCTGTGCAAACATAGTGACCTTTCAATAAACCATTTGATTTTTGTCTGAAAAACTACATCACAGTGTCTTGTAAGATAAAATTTATCTCCATAAAAGGAGAATTTAAAACTGCATAGATGTCATTCAGAATTGCACTCATTCACCAAAACAGATGGAGGAATAATATTATTGCTGAAAAGACTGCTAAAGAAAGCACAAAGCTACATTTCTTCAGATAGAAAGTTAATTTACAAATAAACTTTTAAAAAGATTATATTGCAAAAAGCCAGTGTTATTCAATGGGAATGAGTAAATCTCATGTATTGATTATAAACCAAATAACTATCTGTAAGTTCAAGGTCTTCAGGTGTCTCTAACTCTCTTCCCTAGAAATGAGATATCATTTAAAAATCAATATAGCAAAGAACTTTCAGAGAAAGGTCTGAATTAACTAAGTTTGTTTTCCAAGCACTCAGTGGAATGATGACTCATAAATAAAAATATGTTCCAATACAGAAAAATGAAAAATCCTTATTACAATTAAAAAATATAATACATAGACATATGAATGTGTTTGCTTATCTGTCTATCTAATCTATCTTAGATACAGGCGTATTTCTAAAATCACTACTGTGAATTAAATATTATTATCCTTATTTCACATTTGAATAAACTGGGAGAAAATATTGTACTAGTTTTCTATTCCTGTACCATGAATTTGCTGGTTTAAACAACCCACATTAATTTTCTCATCATCTCTGTAGGTGAGCACAGCTGGCACACAGTCTAGCTGGTTTCTCCGTTTCAGGGACTCACAGGAAGTATCTTGCCATGAGCCGCTTTCTCAGAGGTTAATCCAAAGAACACAGGTGGTGTTTTGTCACCTACCAAGTGGTAATTTCAAGAAAAGTCTGTGGTCATTAAATGCAATTTTGTTTACATATATTTGCATTCTACATTTCCAGTTGGGTTGAAGTCACATTAGAGGCTCAAACGGAGAAGTATCTGCTTCCAAGATCCTCCGGGTTATTACTGACAGATTTAGTTTCCTTATAATTGCCTGCCGAAGATACTACCTTCTTGATGGGACAATTCTCATATATTTGAGAGCAGCTTCTTGCCTTATGGCCCATCTGATTAAAATTGTGGTTTCAGTACACTTATTATTAAGCATCAATTCAAATGATTGCTGAATTCTCACATTTCCTCTCAAAGTGATTATATGTATGCCTTATTAATTTTTCTATTTGATTTTTGGATTATCTTTCCTAAGCTCGCTAATATATGGGGTTCTAATGTTTTCATAGCTTTGTTTTAATTAACTTCAACCCATGTATAGTCTATACCACTTGCAAATATTTATGCTGTATTTTCATTTTTGTTCATTTGAAAATGTTTGCAACAATGTCCCAGGAGGCTTCTGCTATGACCTCATATTTGTGCATTGAGCTTACCTTTTCCACAAATGTTATCCATCCAGACATTGTTTTTAGTTTGCTCATCCACATATGCTTATTTTGATTTATTTAATTTGTTTTTATTTATTTGAAAGGCAGCTGGGGCCGGTGCTATGGAGCAGCGGGTTAAAATCCCTGTCTACAGCTTCGGCATCCCATGTGGGCACCAGTTCGAGCTCCAGCTGCTCCACTTCCAATCCAGCTCTCTGCTGTGGCCTGGGAAGAGAGTGGAAGATGGCCCAGGACCTTGGGCCCCTGTACCTGCGAGGGAGACCCAGGAGAAGCTCTTGGCTCCTGGCTTCAGATAGGCGCAGCTCTGGCCATTGCTGCCATCTGAGGGAGTGAACAGGGAGAGGATGAAAGATCTCTCTCTGCCTCTACCTCTGTATAACTCTGCCTTTCAAATAAATAAATAAATAAATGTTAAAAAAAAAAGAAGAAGAAAAAAGAAGGAGAAGAAGGAAGGCAGCACAACAGGGACAGATAGACAGCAATCTCCTATCCTTGGTTCTCTTCCTGAATGACTACCAGTTCTGGTCCAGGCTGAAATCAAGATCCCGAGACTCAATCCAGGTCTCCCCCATAGATGGCAGAGACCCCAGTACATGTGCCATTACCTCTGCTTCCCAGGGTGCCCACTAGCAGGAAACTGAAATTGGAAGTAGGACCAAGAACTGAACCCAGACATTCTGATGCAGAGTGTGGGTGCCCCAGTAGCATCTTAACATCTGCACCCAATGTGCACACCTCCTTCACATTCTTAAATAATTTTCAAATATCATCTTCCTAATGAGACTGACTTTCTAATTAAAACTTGTAACCCAATATTGCACACCATTTTCCTTCTATTATTAAAATGTTTTCTTCATATAATATATATATATATATATTTTAAACTTTTATTTAGTAAATATAAATTTCCAAAGTACATTTTATGGATTACAATGGCTTCCCCCCCATAACTTCCCTCCCACCCACACCCCTCCCATCTCCTGCTCCCTCTCCCATTCCATTCACATCAAGATTCATTTTCAATTATCTTTATATACAGAAGATCGATTTAGTATATATTAGAAAAGATTTCATCAGTTTGCACCCACCAGAACATAAAGTGTAAAATACTGTTTCAGTACTAGTTATAGCATTAATTCGCATTGGACAACACATTAAGGACAGAGATCCCACGTGAGGAGTAAGTATACAGTGACTCCTGTTGCTGACTTAACAATTTGACACTCTTGTTTATGGCATCAGTAATCTCCCCTAGGCTCTAGTCTTGAGTTCCAAGGCTATGGAAGCCTTTTGAGTTCGCTGACTTCGATCTTATGTTCTCCCTGATCAGTGACAACTAACCAAGCACAAAAAAGGAAACCTGCTGAAGTGAAATGGACACTATGATAAACAGTGACTTGATCAGCCCTAGTCCTGACTGTTGATGTACAATTTAATGCTTTAACCCTTTTAGTATTTTTTGTTCTACTTAATACTATTCGTTGAACTCTGTAATTAACACACAATTATTCTTAGGTGTTTAAATTTAACTGAAAAGTGATCCCTGTTACATATAAGAGTGGGAATAAGAGAGGGAGGAGATGCACAATTTGGGACATGCTCAAACAGACTTGCTCCAAATGGTGCAGTTAGAAATGTGCCAGGGGATTCCAATACAATCCCATCAAGGTGGCATGTACCAATGCCATCTCACTAGTCCAAGTGATCAATTGCAGTTCACAATTGATCACATTGATAGGTCTAATTGTCAAAGGGATCACATAAACAACACTAGTGTCTGTTAATACTAATACTAACTGATAGAATATAAAAAGGAGAGAACAATCCAACATAGGAAGCAGGATACACAGCAGACTCATAGAATGGCAGATGTCCTAAATAGCACTCTGGCCTCAGAATCAGCCCTTAAGGCATTCGGATCTGGCTGAAGAGCCCATGAGAGTATTTTAGGCATGGAAAGCCAAGACACTCTGGCAAAAAAAAAAAAAAAAAAAAACCTAAATGAAAGATCTCTGTGAGTGAGATCCCAGTGGAAAGAACAGGGCTATCAAAGAAGGAGGTACCTTTCTCTGAAGGGAGGAGAGAACTTCCACTTTGACTATGACCTTGTCTAAATAAGATCAAAGTCTTCAAATAATATATTATCTTTTTACTCCATATATTTATGTTTCATATATAAACATGAAATACTATTTAAGTGTATATTATATATACAATTAAAAAGCACTTCAAATTATATATATATATATATATATATATTTAATGACATTATTTTAGCTTTATAATAGACATTTTTAAGTAAGTAGAAAAGGAGGGGCAAGAGTTTGACACAGCTCTTAAGATGCCATATGTGATGGCTGCCTCCCATATCAGAATGCCTGGTTCAAGGCCCAGCTCTTCCACATCAGACCCAGCTCCTTGCTTAGGCACATACTGGAAGCAGCAGAAAATGGTTCAAGTACTTGGGTCCTGTTACTTACATAGGAGATTTGGATGGAGTTCCTGGATCCTGGCTTTAGCCTGGCCCAGACCCAGCTGCTGCAGATATTTGAGGTGTGAGTCAGCAGATGGAGGATCTCTCTCTCACTCTCTCTGACTCTGATTCTCTCTCTCTCTCTGTCTCTCTCAAATAAAATGAAAGCAAATGCATATTAAAGTATTTGTAAAGAAGGGCCTTCAATCTTATTTCACAGATAAGAATATGGAGTCTCCAAAAAATAAAATGATTTACCCAAATTCAAAAAGCTAGGTATAGATTAGGAAGCAGCACTTTGTAAATTCTATTGTTACAAATCCCAAATTTTAGGATATTAATATCCATGATCTCAAGATAAAAATAATATGTATGTCTGTGTAGATCTAAATAAGAATGGGACAAAATGTTAAAATATTAATAATTTAAAATGATTTTGAAAAAAAATTTCTATTGGAGGTCAGCATTGTGTAATAGCAGGTTAAACCATGGCTTGTGATGCCAGATTCCTACAACTTCTGATCCACTTCTCTGCCATGTACCTGAGAAAGTAGCAGAAGATGTCCCAAGTACTTTGTTCCCTGCCACTCATGTGGGAGATATAGTTGGAGCTCCGGGCTCCTAGCTTCAGCTTGGCTCATATCTGGCTTTTGCAGTCATTTGGGAGGTGAATCAGCAGATAGGTTTCTCTCTCTCTCTCTCTCTGCCTTTCAAATAAATAAAATAAATGTTTTATAAAGGTTTTTTAAAAGTTTTACCTACAGTCATAGTACCTTTTTCAGCACACACTTATATCCAGGCAGGAGAATATGTGAGAAACTTAAATAATTTACAAATAAAAATTCTGTATGTTTGATGTACAAAATAATGTTTTGAAATACATATATACACTGTGAGGTTATTATCAAAATCTCACTAATTAGTATGCCCATTTCCTCATCTAGGTAATCTGTGTATGTTTTTGTGTGGTAAAAATACTTAAGAACTATCTAAGCAAATTTTATTGTGATCTTTAAATCCATATCCTATATATATTAATCAATAATTATGAAGCCATTTATAAAATAATTTTCATCATAAATAATTGTACAAGTTAAATTATTAATAAAATAACCAAAAGTGTCTAATTGCATGTTTAATTTATAAACACATATAATCATAGGGATATGCTGATGTTTTCCCTTTGTGAAATAAAATTTGAGCTGAAATTTAAACATAGGCCACATTGCTCTTAGAAAGAATTATAGAATAATGAGTTATTGTTTCACTAGCCAGGAAACATTATGGCCTTGAGATTTTCTAACTCTCAACACATAGCCAAGGGCTTATTATTTTTTCTGACACATCGTTATTTCCAATAACCAGATTTCCATAGTTTTATTGTTACTGCATAGTTTCATTTATATGTGAGATGCATTTAGTGCTCAGAAATTTTTACAAAGGTTTGTCAGATGTTCCTTAATGTTTTGAAAAATAATGAGCCAATAAGAATATTTCTTCCAAACTTAACTTCAATTTCTGTTGAATTAGCCATCAAGAAAACAAAAATGGATCATAGATAAAGATACAAATGTATAGAAATGGATTTTTTAATTTCAAATCATGTTCCTCACCTTAATGTCAATATTAAATTTGTAATAGCAATTCAATATTATGTGTTCAATCAGCTATTTTTTGTAGTTTAGTAGATTGTGGAATGTCATTTTCTCTCTTATAAATAGAAAAATTTTTTTCAAAAATCTAAACCATTCTTTATATTTAATCATTCCCAAAAGATGAAATTTTATCATCTTAAATTTATTCTCCTAAGTATTTCCCTTCAATTCTAAGTTTCTGTCACATGTAAAATCAATCATATTGACTGAACTTCAATAATTCTTTGAAAAGCCATGCTAAAAATCTAGTAAGATGATTGTGAAAGGCTGAATCTTTGGTTTTTGTTAACAAATATTAGAGAGACTTTTCATGAGAAGTCTTAAACTTAAACATTATTTAAAAAAAAATAATGACCAAATCTCCAGAATCCTTAGAGTGTTCTTTAAAGAAAATATCCAGAAGGTTAGTGATAAGTAAGGCTTTCAATAAATAAACAAGTATTGCTTGAATAAAATATGCCTCAAATAAAAGGACCAAAAGAAAAAAAAAAAAGGTAAAGACTCTCAATTAGAGAAAAAAAACTAAATCTGGAGGTAGGGTAACAAGTGAGTGAAGAATAAACATAAAGTTATGGAAGGAGTGATACAAGAAAGGAGCAGGAATAGCTAACACATCATGTACCTCTCGGTTCTCCTGTTCCTCTAAAGCCGATCCTCATCAACAACTTTCCTGAACCCTCGTCTTTTCATAATTTCCAAAACATGGAGCATCATAGCCTTTATTTTTTTATAATTGTTTTATTTGAAAGGTAGAGTTACAGACAGAGAGAGAGAGAGAAAGAGAGAGAGAGAGAGAGAAAGGTCTTCCTTCCATTGGTTCACTCCCCAAATGGCTGCTACGGCCAGCACTGTGCCAACCCAAAGCCAGGAGCCAGATGCCCCTTCCTGGTCTCCCACGTGCGTGCAGGGGCCCAAGCACTTGGGCCTTCCTCCACTGCCCTCCTGGGCCACAGCAGAGAGCTGGACTGGAAGAGGAGCAGCCAAGACCAAAAGCCAGCTCCCGTGTGGAATGCTGGCGCCACAGGCACGGAGCCAGCCCCATCATAGGCTTTATTCTCTAATTCATTTGTATTGCCTGTTGAAACTCTCCACATGATCACAAGTCTCATGTATATAAAAACCACCACATGCTATTTACTTTCAAATTATATCCCCAATATACAACTACTCCACTTAACAGACTGCTGAACAGTTTACTTATATGTCAAAAACCCAACTCTTGTCCCTAACCCACGATCCTACACTTCTGTCTTTTTCCTGTCAGTATTGAGTGACTCTATTTATCTGTTAACAGGAAAACCGCTCACACATACCTACAAGTATTCTTGATCACTTTCCTTCTCTTCAACCTCACTGGCAGTTTAACACAAATGATGTTGACTCTACCTTCAAAATATATCCAGAAAGCCATATTTCCTCTATTCTTAGCAGAGCAGCCAGAAACCCACCTCTGAAATATTTGTCAGATACAACTCTCCTTCAGCTCATAATCCTACAGTGGTTTCCATTCATTGAGAGTAAATGTTGGAGACTTTATGGTGGCTCTCATGCCTTCCATATTATGGCTCTCAACTACTTCCCTACCTTCCTTTTCTGCCACCACAATCTCACACCCACTGATCTCTGTTCAAACATAACTGTGAGGAATTTTCCCTGAATACAGAATGTGAAATAATATCTGACCACAAATTTAACACTGTATATCTCATATTGCATTAGTCCAGAACACTATTTCCACATATTATAAATAATTATTTATTTTTTGATCATTGTCCAGTAGTCAGCTCTTTCCAAAGAAAGGACTCACCATTTTGTTGACTATATCTTGATAATTGGCATGGAAATCACTCCATAAATATTCACTAAGTTAATAATATTAAAAATTTCCAACTGTTTCTCAATTACACAAGAAGTCTAGGTTTATTGAGTTATGTTTTTTCTTATATTCCATTCTAAATGCAAGCCTCACTCAGAAATATCAGAGATTGGGTTTGAGACCACCGCAGTAAAATTAAGATCATAAGAGTTACATGATTTTTTAGCTTCTCAGTGAATATTAAAGTTATGTTCACACTATACTGCATTCTTTCAAGTGTGTAATGACATTTTGTATGAACAAAATACAAAACCTTAATTTAAAAACACATTTTCAGAAATGGCGTTTTGGTGCAGCAAGTTAAGCCTGCACTAGCTATGTTGATATACCATACTGGAGTGCCAGAACAAATATTGGCTGCTCTGCTTCCAATCCAGTTTCTTGTTAATGTGCCTGAGACAGCAGTGAAAGACGGACCAAGTACTTGTGCCCCTATCACTCATGATGGAGAACAGAAATGGAGTTCCTGATTCCTGGCTTTAGCCTGGCTCAGAGGGAGTTTGTGGGGGAGGCTGAATCCTGAGAGGCCTTGAGGAAACTTCCTGAGTCTGCCTCAAATTTGAAAACCTGTCTTTAAGTTTTAAATCCCTGGTGGTAAACACCCCAGCCCCAGGGATCTTTTGCCTAATAATCATTAAGGTGGTATAATAGGAGTGGCTAAGACCCTTTTACATCACATCACCCCATCCTTTCTGTAGCTCTGTACCTCAGCTATATAAATACCTCCCTTTTACAATAAAGTGAGATCCTACTTCGACTCGACTCCCCACTGCGTCTCATTGTCCCCCAGGGTTTGGGGAAGGCTGAGTGGTGGGTGGCGCACTTCCCCTCCTCGGCCAAAGCAAGCTGCTGGCAGCCTGCCTAATTCTCTGGGGTGAAGAGTCACCGCAGGGGTTGCATCAGTGGATGGGAGATTCTCTCTCTCTCTCTCAAATAAATGAAGAGATCTTTTAAAAATGCTTTACTGTTAAAATTACTAGTCATCTGAATATTCAATGAATTGCAATCTTTTTTCAATATTTTTTTTATTTCCATCAACTTAAAAGACAGAGAGAGAGAAAGGGCGGGGGGTGATGTCTTCCATCTGTAGTTTGTCTCTCCAAATGCCTGAAACAGTCAGGGCTAGGCCAGGCCACCCAGAACTCTATCCTGGTCTCCAACATGGGTGTCAGGGAATCCAGTGTTTGAGTCATTATCTGCTGCTTCCCAGGAATCTAGAACAGAAGTGGAATATCTGGGACTCCAACCAGCACTCAGGTCAGTGATGTGGGTAAGTGGCAGCTTAACTGAGTTCACACAACGCCTGCCCCTAGGGAGTTGTAGTCATTTTGCTAGTGTAGATGTTGCCCTGTTGTTGATAGCTGCTGACTGAACAGGCTGGCTGTTGCTTAAAGTTGGAATATCTTTGTAAATTTCCTAGTAAAAAAAAACAGCAAAGTTTGTGACAATTGACTTCATTCTTGAAAGAAATTTCTTTGAAACATGCAATGATGTTTGATACCATTTCATTTCAATCATAGAAATTCTTTCAAAATTTGAGTCAATCTTCTCAAACTCCTTTGTTATTTCCACAACTGAGTTTACATAATATTTGAAATCCTTCACTATCATTTCAACAATATTCATGGTGTCTTCACCAGAAATAGAGTCCATTAAAGTTATACAATGAGACTTCATCAATCTAGTTCATCTGCAGGTTCCACTCCTAATTCTTGTTCTCATGCTATGTTCATGGCATCTCCACTTACTTATCTAATGAAGTCTTCATTTTTGTAGCCAGAGAAAATAAATTTTAAAGAGGAACAAAATAAACAAACTTTCTTTTTTTTTATTTTTTTTTTGACAGGCAGAGAGGACAGTGAAAGAGAGAGACAAAGAGAAAGGTCTTCCTTTTGCCGTTGGTTCACCCTCCAATTGCCGCTGCGGCCGGCGCACTGTGGCCAGCGCACCACGCTGATCCGAGGGCAGGAGCCAGGTGCTTCTCCTGGTCTCCCTTGTGGGTACGGGGCCCAAGAACTTGGGCCATCCTCCACTGCACTCCCGGGCCATAGCAGAGAGCTGGACTGGAAGAGGAGCAACCGGGACAGAATCTGGCACCCCGACCGGGACTAGAACCTGGTGTGCCGGTGCCGCAGACAGAGGATTAGCCTGTGGAGCTGCAGTGCCGGCCAAAATAAACAAACTTTCATAAAAGGTTTTCTAAAAGAATTAATCTCCAAACATTTTGATACCAAAAGATATATAAAAGATAGTTCTTCAAGCATTACAATGATCCTAGCAGGTAAAAAAAACATTGTAAAAAAAAGAAAATCTGCTAACATATGTGCAATATAAACACATATTGAATACTTATAAATGAAAAAAATTATAATGTAATAGAGAATCTTAAATATTTCTTGAAGTAAATGTATTACACAATAATTCAGAGTACAAGAGTAAGTTCAAAGGTGCTATCATAATTGTATGATTAAAATAATTATTTTATTATACTAAGATATTATTGTGGTCTCTACAGGAACCAATATAATAATTAAAGAAAAGACAGCAGTTAATAGAGGGAAAACGAAATAATGAAATGATTTCAGGGTAGATTTAAGAATATATTAAGCAACTATTTGAAGCTTACATGAGACATTTCTTCAATATAAAAAAATAAAGTAACTAAATAATGTATATAACTATTTTAATGTTAGTTAAAAAAGTCCCTAAGGTAATGACAGAGAAACAGTTCATAAGAATAAAGTATCTGAATTTTCAAAAAATATTACTTTCCTAACTTTATATATAACTAATATCATACCTCAAAATTGATTTAAAAATGAGTAGGAACTAGGAGAAATGGACAAATCCACAACTGGAAAGAAATTTTTAGCTCATCCCATTCTTGAGGTGATAGAATATGCACACTCTAGAGTGGGTGGGTATTTGCTAAAGCTATTAAGTAGCTGTTTAGGACTCCTGCATCCCTCACTGGAATGCCTGATTGAGCTCCAGGTTTTCCACTTCTCATCCAGCTTCCTGCTAATGCACACCCTAGAGACAGAAGATAATGGCTCAAGTACATCGGTTCCTGCTACCCAAAAAGGAGACCAAGATTTTGTTCTGGGCATCTGACTTTAACCTGAACCAGCCTTGGCTGTTGTGGGCATTTATGTACTGAACCATGAGGTCTTTCCTATCTGCTTTTCTGTCTATGTATGTGTATGTGTATGTGCATATATGTGTCCCTCTGTCTCTCAAATAAAATTAAAATAAATAATTTTAAGTAAATTAACTACAAAAATAATGTCTAACGTGCATAAATAAGAAATTTATCCTTAGGGCCTGCATTGTGGCATAGCAGGTTTTCGCTGCCTGCAAATCCGGCATCCCTTATGGGCACCGGTTCAAGTCCTAGATGCTCTGCTTCTGATCCAGTTTTCTGCAATGCACCAGGGAAAGCGCAGGAGATGGCCCAAGTGCTGTACCCTGCCACTCATGTGGAAGACTCAGATGAAGCTCCTGTTCCTGGTTTGGCCGTTCAATCCTAGCCATTGCAGCCATTTGGGGAGTGAACCAACAGATGAAAGCTCTCTCTCAGTCTTTCTATCTCTCTCTCCTTTCAACTCTGCCTTCCAGATAAAATAAATAAATATTTTTTAAAAAAGAAAGCAATTTGCTCTTGTCAATATTTATCAGACAAATATTTACAATATATACACTACTGGTCCATAAACAATATGGATCTGAGCTGCCTGAATCAAATCAATGGATTTTTAAATTTTTTGGAGATTTGTAACAATTTGAAACTCTCTGAAGAACCATGTAATTTAGAACTATTGAAAAAATGACTTAGATATGTTATGAATACATGAAATATGAACATTTAAGAGTCTCATATCATTCACTACTATAAAATAGTCAACATTTTATTAGAAAAAGTTTAGATTTACCAAAACCTATGAAAACATTTATGGTGCTATTCACAGTTAAAATTTTTTAAAAAATGTTTAAAGATGCAGTATTAAATCATAATTGTGGGGCCAGCGCTGTGGCCCAGCAGGTTAACACCCTGGCCTGAAGTGCCGGCATCCCTATGGGCACCGGTTCGAGACCCAGCTGCTGCATTTCCGATCCAGCTCTGCTATGGCCTGGGAAAGCAGTGAAAGATGGCCTAAGGACTTGGGACCCTGCACTGACGTGGGAGACCGGAAGAAACTCCTGGATTCGAATCGGCACAGCTCCAGCCATTGTGGCTAATAGGGGAGTGAACCATTGGATGGAAGACCTCTCTCAATCTCTCTCTCTCTCTCTCTCTGCCTCTCCTCTCTCTGTGTAACTCTTTCAAATAAAATTATAAATCTTTTAAAAAATCATAATTCCATAAAAATAACTCTAGTATATATGGATCCATTTCCTGTTACTATTGTGGGGCACTAAAAGCTATTTGTTGATTTTCCACTGCACAGAGGGTTGGCACTCTTAACTTGCATTGTTCTAGAGTAAACTGGATATAATTATACACATAATTTCATAATATATTTAAAAATATAGAGACAATAAGCAAGTTTAGTAATTTAATTGTGTGAATTATATCTTATTTATCTATCCATATACCCATTTATTCCTCCTATCTATCTATTCATCTATCATCTACTAGAGAAGTCATCCTAAAGCTACACTGAGCCTATCTAATGAACATCTTAGCAATTAATATGTATCAATAGGATAGATATTCTGCCTGATAATAAGTGTTGAGCTTTCAAATGTCATTATGTTGAAATTTTTTGACAGCTCTGTGTTTGTAGGAACTTTATTTAAATATACAATCTTCTTTATTTTTTTATTTTAAAAACCCAATTGACTTTTGTGGTTTCATAGAAAAGAGTACTTTTTGACAGTATACTATATTATTTTCACCTCTTATTAAAGAGATATGAGTAGCAGCCCCAAAATTATATGAGATAAAAATAGTCATATTTGGCTGGCGCCGCGGCTCATTAGGCTAATCCTCCGCGTTGCGGCGCCAGCACACCGGGTTCTAGTCCCGGTCGGGGCACCGATCCTGTCCCGGTTGCCCCTCTTCCAGGCCAGCTCTCTGCTGTGGCCAGGGAGTGCAGTGGAGGATGGCCCAAGTGCTTGGGCCCTGCACCCCATGGGAGACCAGGAGAAGCACCTGGCTCCTGCCATCGGATCAGCGCGGTGCGCCGGCCGCAGCGCGCCTACCGTGGCGGCCATTGGAGGGTGAACCAACGGCAAAAGGAAGACCTTTCTCTCTGTCTCTCTCTCTCTCACTGTCCACTCTGCCTGTCAAAAATAAAAATTAAAAAAAAAAAGTCATATTTATGTATTAGTGTCCTAGGGCTATTATGATAAATTACATCAAACTGTGCCTCAAAAATTAGAGTTTTTTTTTTTTTCTCATAGTTCTGGAAACCAGAATTCTGAAATGAAGCTATCAGAAGGGACATTCTGTCTCTGAAAACTTAAGGAGAGAATTTGCCTTTCCATCTTCCAGATTCTGGTGTCCCTACAGCCCGTGACTTGCGATAGTATAAATCCAATCACATGGCCATCTTCCCTAGGTCTCTGTACAGAGATTTGGTTCTCCTTTATTTAATAAAGATTCAAGTCATTAGATTGAGCAGCCAAGATAACTTCATCCTGGATGAACCTAAGACAATTTAATCTTTAGATATTTAACTAGTTACATTTCAAAGACCAAAAATGCACAAAAGATTATATTCTGAGATTCTAGGTAAGTATGAATTTGAGGAAAGCACAATTAAACTCACATATATGGATTTTCTTTTTCCTTTCTCTCCTTCTCTTTTCTTCTTATGATTTAACTACTTATTATCTATCTTATAAGTTTTCTTCCCATTATTTTTCATGTAAATTTCTCAACTTCATGAGATTGTTTCCAGACAAAGATAGAAGAATCTATCTTCACTACACCACAAAGATATCAAATGATAGGCTCTAACTTAAAGTGCTGGAGCTCCTAAATCCATGTACAGATATGTTTTCCTAGAACAAAAGCACTCTTATCTACATGTGATATGATAGAGGAATTAATAATAATTGATTAGAAGCCAGTGAGCCAGTGTTCAAACCATGGATCTATTAATTGCATGAAACTATAAGTTAACATGTTCTGCCCTGTAAAATAGAATACTGTACACTATGTGAAAATTAACTAAGATAATGCAAACAAACCTATTAACACAATGAAAGAGACATAATATACAACCCATAAATTATGGTCTATAGCTTACCTAATGAATATAATAATTAGTGACACCTCAGATAATTTTAGTAGTCTGGTTTGTTTTTCTGAACTAAGGGAAGCAAAACCCAGAAGATGGAATTATGTCTAATTACCATAATCAAATATGAGTATTAAGTCTTGATGATTACTTTGATAAGGGAGAAGTAGCCTGGATTGTGTATATTATCTGAAGAAGATCCAGGCTAAAGCATAGACTCCTCTATGCGATGCTACGGTTTACTTATTCTTGTTATAGGATTTATTATAGAAAATAATGTCAGTTTTATAGAATAATTCTGATCAAAACCTCAGATTTAGAAGTATATTATTGGAACTGTTATACACATTTCTCCAGAAAATGCAAAAATTAATTTATGCTGTAAATGTCTACTGACACTACAGAATAGAAAGAATCATCAGAAATTACTTCAAAGGGCTGTATGTCAAAAAACTGGGAAAACTAAAGAAATGAATGAATTCCAGGACACATACATCATAGCTAAATTGAGCCAGGAAGACCTAAACAGCCCCATAACCAAAATGGAAACTGAATCAGTAATAAAGATCCTTCCAACAAAGAAAAGCCCAGGACAAGATGGCTTCACTGCTGAATTCTACCAGACATTTAAAAAAGAAATGACTCCAATTCTGCTCAAGCTATTCAAAACAATTGAAGCCAGTATCACCTTAATTCCTAAACCTGAGAAAGATGCAACATAGAAAGAGAACTACAACACATCAAACAACACATCAGAAAGATCATTCACCTGGACTAAGTGGGATTTATCACTGGTATGCAGAGATGGCTCAACAATCACAAATCAAACAAAGTGATACATCACATTAATAAGCTGAAACACAAAAACCATACGATTATCTGAATAGATGCAGAGAAAGCATCTGATAAAATATAACACCCTTTCATGATGAAAATTCTAAGTTAATTGGGTATAGAAAGAAGATTCCTCAACACAATCAAGGCAATCTTTGACACATCTACATCCAACATCCTATTGAATGTGGAAAAGTTGGAAGCATTTCCACTGAGATCTGGAACCAAACAAGGATGCCCAGTCTCACCATTACTATTCAATATAGTCCTGGAAGTTTTAGCCAGAGCCATTAGGCAAGAAAAAGAAATCAAAGGGATTCAGGTTGGGAAGGAGGAAATCAAACTATCCCTTATCTGCAGATGATATGATTCTATATATAGGGGATCAAAAAGACTCCACTTAGAGACTATTGGAACTCATGGAAGAGTTTGGTAAAGTAGCAGGCTATAAAGTCAATATACAAAAATCAACAGCTTTTATATACACAGATAATACCACAACTGAGAAAAAACTTCTAAGATCAATCCAGTTCACAATAGCTACAAAAAAATTAATACCTTAGAATAAATTCAATCAAGGCTGACAAAGATCCCTACAATGAAGATTATAAAACATTAAAGAAATAGAAGGCAGAAAAAAAATGGAAAAAAGTCTTCCATGTTCATGATTTGAAAGACTCAATATCATCAACATGTCTGTACTGCCATAAGCAATTTACAAATTCAATGTGATACCAATCAAAATACCAAGGACATTCTTCTCAAATATAGAAAAAATGATGCTTAAATTCATATGGAAACACAGGAGACCTCAAATATCTTAAACAATCTTATACAACAAAAACAAAGCAAGAGGCTTGATAATACCAGGTTTTGAAACATGCTATAGGGCAGTTATAATCAAAACAGCCTGATACTGGTTACAAAAAAAAAAGATGGATAGACCAATGCAACAGAATACAAATGCCAGAAATCAATGCAAGCATCTAAAACCAATTTATATTTGACAAAGTAGCTGAAACCAATCCCTGGAGCAAGACAGCCTCTTCAAATAACAGGGCTGGCAGAACTGGATTTCCACATGCAGAAATATGAAGCAAGACTCCCACCTTACACCTTACACAAAAATCAACGCAAATGGATTGAAGACCTAAATCTACAAATGGATACCATAAAATTATTAGAGAACATTGGAGAAACTCCACAAGACAGTTGCATAGGCAAAGAGTTCTTGGGAAAGACTCCCATGGCACAAGCAAAAAAAGCCAAAATTAAGAAACAAGATTACTTCAAATTAAGAAGCTTCTGTACTACAAAAGAAACATGGGGAGCAGTCTAGATTGCCAACTCATAGAATGACAATCACTCTAAGTAGCACTCTGATCTCAGAATCAGCCCTTAAGACATTCTAGTACAGCTGAAAAGCCCATGAGAGTATTTCAGGCATGGAAAGCCAAGATATTGTAGCAAAAAATGTCCTACATGAGGGACCTTTGTGGGTGAGACCCGAGTGGAAGAAGTGGTCTTCAAAGAAGGAGGTTCTTCCTCTGAATGGAGGAGATAACTTCGACTCTGCTTATGGCCTTTTCTAAACACTGACAGAGTTTGTGGATTCAAAAGGCTTCTATAGCCTAGGCAGCTCATGTCAAGAGCCTTGGGTGATCAATAGCATCATACATAAGAGTGTTAATTGTTAGATTATCAAGAGGCATCACTGTACACTAACTTCTCATGCAGGACCTCTGTCCTCAAAGAGATGTATTATAATTATGTCTAAGTGCTCACAAAAGATGTATCATCCTTGGATGCTTCTTAAAGGTAATTAAGTTTCTAAAAAAAAAAAAGAAGTGAAATCAGCTTCAACATGCATTGACTTTTCACAGCCCTTATCTCAACCATTGAGGCCAGTTTTTGTTTTTTATGTTTTTGTGTGTGTGTGTGTGTGTGTGCAATTTGTTGAACTCTTTACTTATCAAAGAATTGGTCTTCTGTGTATAAAGTGAATCAAAAATGGATCTTAGTGGAGAATTGGACTGAGAATGGGAGATGGAGGAGGAGGAGGAGGCGTGGAAGTGTAGGTGGGAGGACAGGTATGGTGGAAAGAATCACTATATTCCTAAAGTTGTATTTGTGAAATGCATGAAGTTTGTATTCCTTAAATAAATGTTTCTTTGGGAGAAAAAAAATGTCTAAACATATGCTATTTACTTGGTCAACTTTTTATTTCTGTTGTTTAATGAACCTCAGAATTTAAACAAGTTTTAAATGATTTACCCTATATCATCTGCTCCACTGGAAAAAAAATGATGTAACTTCTCTTACTTTTAGAATTTAAATATGTGCACACACATACACACACATATGTATTCAGGCTAGGTTTTATATTGAAAATTAGTCTGAGACTCTCAGCTGTAGGAAAATAGCTTTGCATTTGTAAAACACTATAAACTGCCTAGATGCATTCATTAAACTTAGCAAATTGGTAGCTTCAGACATTAAAACCAGTTCAGTATCCATGCAATGAAATACTCTTAACTCTATATGCTGCAAAAACAACATACCACCTGCACTCAGAGCAACAATATTACATTAAAACAAGCTTCCTGTGTTCCTAATATAACATATGGCTAAAAACTCTCAAATTTCTCACTCAGAGAATGTCATTCTCCAGAACTTCATTCTGCCCTTTTCATTCTGTGACAGGTGTTGTGCTTTTATTTCCTTCTAAGAAATATGTTCCACAGCACAAATGAAACTATTTTCCAACTTTTCCCTAGTATTAAGAAAAATTAAATATTTAAGGAAAATAATAATTCTGTTCATCAAAATCCCTATATAATACTTTATTTCATCTTTATCTACTCAAAGTATGCTCACTAATTCAAATTCTTATAATAGTTGAAAATCTGTTTGATCCACTCCTTTAGATATTTTCATAAATTATTTCATATTCTACATTTGTAGAATGCCTTATTTCCTCTTTAAAGTGGCAAACATCGGCGGCCAGTGCTGTAGCATAGCAGGCTAAGCATCCACCTGCTGCTCCAGTTCATGTCCTGGCTGATCCTCTTCCAATCCAGCTCTCAGTTATGACCTGAGAAAGCAGTGGAAGATGGCCCGAGTCCTTTGGGCCCTGTACCCACATGGGAGATCTGGAAGAAGCTCCTGGCTCCAGGCTTTGAATAGGCTCAGCCCTGGCCATGAACCAGTGGATGAAAGAGTTTTCTGTCTCTCCCTCTCTCTGTGTAACTTTACCTCTCAAATAAATAAATAAAATCTTTTGAAAAAAAGTTGCAAATAGTTTTAGGGATATAAATATTTTGTTTTCCCTCACATAATACCATCTACATCAAATGTACACAACAAATGTCTTTTAAATGAATAAATACATTCACTCTGTTACTGAAAATATTTTGCATTATTTTCAACACAGCAACAATCCTCAAAATTTGTGGGAAGGGTTTTCATCACCGGGGAACAAGTTTAGGCCTTACAAATGAATGTATCTTGTATCTTGTTACTGACATTTAATGGTTATAATGCCAAATTAGTAGCTTGACAACGTTAATGAAGCTACCAGAGGAATGCACTTTGAGGTTCTATCTTCCAAGGAAATAGAGACTTGCTTGTTTAGCTTGTAGAGATAACTGTATTTTATAAACAGCTCATCACTTTCAGAATCAACATAAAGCAGATACAACTATTACCTTCTGCAGCAATAGTTATGTTAAATCTCAAGTTAGGTATTTCCATGAAGGGAAAGATACAGACTTTTTAAATGTTTCAAATTGCATGTAAAGGCAGATTTCTTTCAAATGTGACTGCTTCAGGGCCAGTGTTGTGGTGTAGTGGGTAAAGCCGCTGTCTGTAGTGCAGGCATCACATAATGAGTGTCAGTTTGTGTCCTGGCTGCTCCAGTTGTAATCCAGCTCCCTCCTAACATGCTTGGGATATCAGTGGAGAATGGCCCAAATTTTGGGGGGCCCCCTGAACCCATGTGGGAAAGCTGAATGAAGCTCATGGCTCTTGGCATCCGCTTGGCCCAGCCCTGGCCATTGTGGCCATCTTGGGAGTGAACCAATGAATGGAGGACCTCTCTCTCTCTCTTTCCCTCCCTCTGTCTCTTTATCTCTGCCTTTCAAATAAGTTAATTAATAAATACTAAAAAAAAGAAAAGAAAAAAATAGGCTTTCACCTTTTTTAGAGGAAGCAGTTTGACCCCTCCTAGGCGTATCAGAACTGCCAGCATGGATACCCTCGTGTGTGGGTCCTTTGTTAAATACAGTAAGGGTTATGTGAGCATGAACACTGTAATCTACAAACAGCTGATCACATAACCAAGAGGGATGGAGTTGTCCATCCTTACCCATGGTTTCACATTTGATGGCTTTAATTACTCTCAGTCAACAGTAATCTGAAAATATGAACTGGAAAATTACAAGAGAGAATAATGCATAAGTTTTAAGCTTTGCAACATTTTGAATAGGATGATTAAATCTTTTTGATATGTTTATTTGAGAGGGAGAGAAGGAGGGAAGAAGGGAGGGAGAGAAGGAGAGAAAGAGAGAGAGAGAGGGAGAGAGAGAGAAGGAATGAATTCTCCCAAATGTCCACAATGGCTGGGGCTAGGCCAGGCTGAAGGTAGGAGCTGGATTCTCAACCCAAGGTCTCCCATACGGACAGCAGGGACCTAACTATTTGAACCATCACCTTCTGCCTCCAAGGGTGCATATTAACAGGAAGCTTGAGTTGGCAGTGGAGCCAAGACTTAAACCCAGACACTGCAATATGGAATGTGGACATCCCAAATGATATCTTAAGAATAGCATTAAACACTGACCCCTGATTTGTAAATGTATACAATTATAGTCAGAAATCATATTTTATGTTGTTTCAACCTTCCTTAGTTGAAAATTTATTTTATGGTCAGCTGTGATCTATCCTGGAGAATGTCCTCTGCTTCTCTTGAACAGAATGTCGGCTTAGACTCATTGTTGACCAGAGAGTGAAATCCTCCACTATTATTTATTTATTTCACTCTCTTCCTTCAGATAAGCTAATATTTATTTTATATGTTTAGGTTCTCTAGTATTGACTGCACATATAATATGACTGTCTCTTTTTATAGTTTAACTGAGAGACTATTTTACCTCATTTTATCCCTTGCTCTCTTTTTGTTACCATTTGCATTAAAAATTGCTTTCCGTTCCTTCCCTGTCAGCCTTTGTATGTCGCTAAAAGTAAGGTGAATCTCTAGTAGGCAGAAGTCAGTTAAAGTCTTACTTTCTAGATATTGTTATTTTCATCCCTTCATTCATTCTCTATCTTTTGAAGGAAAATTTTAAGTTATTTACATTTAAATTATTTGCATTGGAGCATCTCTACGATTGTTATTTTGATCACTGCACAGTGACAGCTTTGCAGTCCCTACTCCTTTTCTTGCTGTCTTCCTCAGTGATTTTATTATTTATAGTGTTAGGATTAGATTTCTCCTCTTTATGTCTTGTGGATATGTGATGTTTTGTTTTATAGGGCTTACATAAAATAACTTTGAAATCTCAATTATACTTTCAGTTTTTTAAAGAATTATTTATATTTTATGTTTTCAAACAAGTCTAAATATTTAAGAAATATGTCCAAAAAGCTAACATTTTGGTATGTAAATATATAATAACTTATACCATCACATGAAAAATTAATTTAAATTAATTTTTGTTAGTTTGAAATATTACTTTTCCATATATTCTCATTAAGCATTAATATATTTTGGTTCATATACTAATTTTTCCTGACCAAGTAGATTACTCCAATGTAAAATTATTTTGAAATATATTTACAAAACAGTCCCATACATTATAATGAAGCACTTTTATCTAATCATTTTCCTTATAATGTCTAGACATTATATTTTCTTGTGTACTTTACGACCCGTATCTAATTCTTCACATTTCCTCTTCCAAAACTATCAATATTGGATTAAAATCCAGATCATAGTTCATATGCTGGATTTATAAATTCTGACAGGAAATTGTCATTTTTAACTTATTATTGATTTTTACAAACCTATAAGAATGTATAACATATAAGTCAGTAAATAAAAAATTTAGTTTCAAACTTTAATATAATATTTGCTGGTGATTTTTTACTAAAAGTATTTACTTATGTTTCTATCATATTTTAAAAATTCTTAGTTTCTATTTTGCTAAATTTCATTCTGTTGAGATGAATTTTATCAAATGTCATTTCCAAGTTTCTTAATGCAGTAATTTTCTGTTTGCTTGACTCTTAACTTAAGAATGTGTTGACAGAATGTCTGGATGGAATTCTTGATGAGATTTTTTTTCCTGGCTTCTTACATTAAGATTTAACTGCTGTGCATGTAATACTTCCTCTTCAGCTATGATTTTATTGCAGGAATCAAAACAGTGTAGCATTTGCATAAGGATATACACACAGATCAAAGAAATGGGTTTGAGAGTCCAGAAATAAAACTACAGTACCAAAATAAAATGAAAACACAATTATCAAAATTTGTTGGGTGCAATGAAAACACTGATTAAAGTGAAATGTATAGCATTGAGCAAAGCTATTCAAAAAGAAAAAAAAATGTCTGAAATCAGTGATCTAAGTTTCTACTCTAGGAAATGAGGGAAGTAGAGCAAATAAAATCCAAAGTAGGAAGACATGAAATGATAAAATTAGTTCAGAAACAAGTGAAATTGGAAACAGGAAATCAATTTAGAAATCAATCAAGGCAAAAGCGGTACAAGAATTTCTTAAGTAAATCAATATATAGCAAAATCTTGTGTGGATGTGTTTGGATCCAGTGAAGTTTCTGATGTATGTATATAAATACACAATTAATTTGTTTAGTAATTTATAAAGTCAACAGAAGTCAACATACTGTGACATGAATAACCACAAGATGTTGCTGTTTTTTTTTAACTAGACAATATTTTCTTGAGAATCAGAAAAATTTGTAAATTGGATTGTCTTAATTCTTATACTCCCAGAATTAATTCAAGGATGTAATAACAAATAACTTCATGATTCCTGACATATTATTTGATGTAGGCTATTTAGACAACAATGACCATTATACTATTCCAGTGTCTCCTCCTACCTTATGCTTTATAGAAGAAACTGTTTTGTAACTAAGTGCAATAAGAATATCATTTTTAGGCCGGTGCTGTGGTGCAGTGGGTTAACGCCCTGGCCTAAACTGCTGGCATCCCATATGGGGGCTGGTTCGAGACCCGGCTGCTCCACTTCTGATCTGGCTCTCTGCTAAGCTCTGGGAAAGCAGTGGAGGATGGCCCAAGTCCTTGGGCCCCTGCATCCGCATGAGAGGCCCAGAGGAAGCTCTTGGCTCCTGCCTTCGGATCAGTGTAGCTCCAGCCATTGTGGCCATCTGGGGAGTGAACCAGTGGATGGAAGAACTCTCTCTCTTCTCTCTCTGCCTCTGCCTCTCCTCTCTCTGTGTAACTCTGACTTTCAAATAAATAAATAAATCTTTAAAAAAAGAATATCATTTCATGTGTGTATATGTATACACATACATAGATAAAGCATATATTCTACTTTATTTTTAACTTTAATCTCAGGAAGATTAAAAATAAATATGGGGTGTTGTTGTGGTACAGCAGGTTAAGCTGCTGCTTGGTATTCTTGCACCCAATATGGAAAAGCCAATTCCAGTCCTAGCTTCTCTACTTCCAAACCGCTCCATTCTAATAGGTCTGGGAAGTCCCAGATGATGGCTCAAGTGCTTGAGTTCCTGCCACCCATGAAGGAGATCCAAATCAAGTTCCTGGCTCTCAGCTTCAGCCTGATCCAGCCCTAGCTATTGCAGTTCTTTGGGAATTCAATCAGCAGATATAAGATCTCTCTCTCTGTCTCTCTCTCTCTCCATCACTCTGCCTTTCAAATAAATATTTAAATATTTTTAAAAAGTAAACATTGGCTTCAACAATAATAAAGAACAGTACTACAAACTTCTATATTCCCTTCATTTTTTTCTAGTTTATTTTATTTTTGCCATTCTTTTTTTTTTTTTTTTAATTTTTTTTTTTTTTGACAGGCAGAGTGGACAGTGAGAGAGAGACAGAGAGAAAGGTCTTCCTTTTGCCGTTGGTTCACCCTCCAATGGCCGCCGCGGTAGGCGCGCTGCGGCCAGCGCAGCGCGCTGATCCGATGGCAGGAGCCAGGTACTTATCCTGGTCTCCCATGGGGTGCAGGGCCCAAGGACTTGGGCCATCCTCCACTGCACTCCCTGGCCACAGCAGAGAGCTGGCCTGGAAGAGGGGCAACCGGGACAGGATCGGTGCCCTGACCGGGACTAGAACCCGGTGTGCCGGCGCCGCAAGGCGGAGGATTAGCCTAGTGAGCCGCGGCGCCGGCCTATTTTTGCCATTCTGATTGTATTTAATAATTTATACTAAATACTTGTGCACATATAATATATATTGGAAACATTTGTCAAATCCATATTTAGAAGAATTACTAAACTTTAGAAAGTTTTGTAAATGGTTTAGATATCCAAAATTTCATAAACTTTTGAAGACAGCTAATTTAATGAGAATAATCCTCCAATTCATAATACCACTACCATTTATGTTATTTTAATAGAATTATATATTTAACTGTATAACTGTATAATTGTAGTGTCAATTAAATGTTAAATTTCTAGGAAGTTCCAGTTGCCTCAAATCAATATTGAATGTTAAATATCATTAAGTTTTAAACAATGGATCAGATATTAACTGGTATTTAGAAAATTCAAGTACTGTTATTTCAATAAGTAATATATCAAACATGAATACAGTTGTTTAAAGGAAACTGCAGTTTATTTTGATGATTTTTTCATGTCAGCACAAATACAGAACACTGAATTAAATTCAAATATTTGTGGTAATTATTTTACATTGATCAAGAAAATCTATAAAACATATTTAAGACATTTTATGAAGTCTTTGGCTTACTACCTAGGCCAAACTTTATGTGATAATATAAATGTTTTACCTGATCTGGAAAATAGACTACTTATTTCCTAATGTTTTGCACTGTAAGTGATTTTTGCTGTCCTATCTTTTTCCACAATCATTAAATTAAAATGTGTGA
Source organism: Lepus europaeus (assembly GCF_033115175.1). Taxonomy (NCBI): domain Eukaryota; kingdom Metazoa; phylum Chordata; class Mammalia; order Lagomorpha; family Leporidae; genus Lepus; species Lepus europaeus. Next base: position 39,206,216 of record NC_084842.1, read on the forward strand.
TTTAGAGGTGGACATTTAGCATAGTGGTTTAGATAATCACACCCCACATCCAGGTGGCTGGGTTTGATTCCTAGCCCTACCTCATGAGCCTAATTTCCTGCACCTGCAGACTCTCAGAGGCAGCAATGATGGCTCAAGCAATTGGGTTCCTGATACCCACATGAGAGACCAAGTTTGTGTTCTTAATCCCCAGCTTCAGCCCTGACCCCACCCCGGTCATCGCACGCACTTGGACAGTAAACCAATGGATTGTAATGCCCTCTCTTCTCACCTCTCAAATAAACAATACATCAATAGGGGCCAATATTATGACACAGCAGGTTAAATAATCTCCTGAGACACTGGCATCCTGTATCAGATTACTAGTTCAAGTTTCCACTGCTGTGCTTCCAATACAACTCCCTGTTAATGTGTCTGGGAAAGCTGTGGAACATGAATCAAGTGTATGAGTGCCTGAAACCTACCAGCAAGATCCAGATGGAGTTCCTGACCTTGGCTTCAGTATGGTGTAGCCCTGGCTGATGGGGCCATTTGGGAGTGAGCCAGCAGATAGGAGATCTCTCTCTCTCTGTCTTTCTGTCTCTTTCTGTCTGTCTCTCTCTCTCTCTCTGCCTTTTCCTTTCTCTCTGTCACCCTCTCTTTCAAATTAAAGAAGGAGGGAAGAGAAGAAAGAAAGAAAGAAAGAAAGAAAGAAAGAAAGAAAGAAAGAAAGAAAGAAAGAAAGAAAGAAAAAGAAAGAAAGAAAGAAAGAAGAGAAGAGAAAAGAAAAGAAGGAAGGAAGGAAGGAAAGAAGGGGAGGGAGGGAGGGAAGGAAGGAAGGAAGAAAGGAAGGAAGGAGAGAGGGAAGGAGGGAGGGAAAGTTATTTGCTATGGAATTACTGATCATTTGTTATAACAGTTTGAAAAATGAATCAAGATTGCATGGTTGGGACTAGATATCATAAACTTAATATTCACATTCACGACATTTGTAGAGAAGTAGATTAAAAGTCATTGCAAGAGTGACAGAGTTATTTTGCACTAGAGAAAAATGGAATTTAGAACACCAATGTTAACAAACTAATACTGTAAGGGGCTCAAGCCCACCTTCCACAGAAAGCACAGTTATTGCACCAGCCTGTGGAAATGCAGCCTGGGATGGCAAAAGGCAGATTTGGAACGCACACAAAGGCCAGGGTACAGCAACATCATCATTGTTCTTATTAATTTTCCATAAGATACTTCTTCCAAATAATAATTAAGGAAAACATTTCATTCTAATGGTATGAAACAAAGACTCTTTGCTTCCCTCATAATAATCTGTATCATAAAATTAAATAGGCTAATCACAAGAGTGTGAACTATAAAAAGTCAATGTATTACTCATTTTTTGGTAAATTTTTCAACATTTAGTCTGCTCCTATATTCGCTATTTGATTAAGCTCATAAAGTTTATTGCCATGAACATTTTTTATAAGAAACTTAATCCATGTGTTAGAAAATTCTTTAATAAAAGGATCTTTTAAAAATCTCAAAGAAGTAACTTAAGTTTTAAAGATGTTTATAAAAAAAGCAACAGTTTTAGAATAATAATAAAGAATGCTTAAACAAAATTAGAAAATTTAAGCTTTTTTAAAAAGATTGACTCATTCATTTGAAAGGCAGGTTTACAGAGAGAGAGGGAGATAGGGAGAGACAGAGAGACCTTTCATTCACTGGTTCACTCCTCAAATGACCACAACTGCCAGAGCTGGGCTGATACAAGCAGGAGCCAGGAGCTTCTTCCAGGTCTCCCAAGTGGATTTAGGGGCCCAAACACTTGGACTATCCTCCACGGCTCTCCCAGGTGCATTAGCAGGGAGCTGGATCAAGAAGTGGAGCAGCCGGGACTCTGACCAGCACCCATATGGGATGCTAGCAGTGCAGGCAGTGGCTTTACCTGGTTCACCACAGTGCTGCCCGCGAAAATTTAAACTTTTAGACTCATAGTTTAATCTGAAGAAAAAGAGACACCATTTTCACTAACCCTATGATCCTAGCAAAATTTTCTAAGAGCTTATTTACAACTTACATGATAAATTACTCACTGAATTTTTTTTTCTGAGAATTGAAAATGTGCTTTGACCCAATATGCTATTAATCCATTTCAGTGTGTACATTCAAGGAGATGAAAGTTATCTTTAGGCTGATGTTTGATGCCACCACACCTCCTACACATCATTTATTGCACAGAGGTGGATATACAAGGCCCAATTTACATTTTCAACTTTAATCCACTTGAGTAATAGTGTGTTAGGTCAATAAGATACTGTGGTCCAAAATGATTTCTGGAAATATATATGCCCTTTGCAATCTCATTATCGAATATCAGAAGTAGATAAGGAAAAACCCAGGCGCCCTATTTGTCTCAAGTGAATAAAGTGAAAAACAAATAAGCAGAGATAGTCCAAAGTCTAGGAAACAAAGTAGTGGCAGAGACACAGATAGGATTTTTCAATAAACAATGTCTGTCAGTATTTACAATTGTGTAGTCTCATCCCCTTAAGCTGGGCTGGCCTTAGTGCTGGGCTCTGCAATAGAATCTTTCGGATTTACTTTCTGGGGCTTTCAAAGCACCAGTTCACAAGAGAACATGCAATTCCTGCTATGAGTCTTGGACTCTCATTCTTTGAATTCTATTTCTCTAAGCACTACCACTAACTTTTAGGGAGAACAGGCAACTAAGAGGCCGAGTGTGGATATTCCAGTCTACAGTTCTGGATGAGCTGCCAGCAGAATCAACTGTCACCTACATATGAGAGAGAACTTGGACACCCAGGCCAGCAGGCTTTCAGATGAGTTTTTGAGGGTCTTGGAATTAGAAAGACAGGAGTTGACTCTGAATCCCTGCTCTGCTTCTTCCTCGTTGTACAGATTCCTTCAGTGACACTTTCCCCACTCTCAAATTAACAAAACACTAAATGTGACATTAAAAGTTTTATGGAGACTTGAACTGTAAATCACCCTGGTTTGGCATGTAACTTGTTAAGAAAATCAGAGTGGTCTATTATTGAATTCTCCAAAAGTCTTTTATCTCTGGTTCCTCTCCAAAAACTGAACCACAACAAAGATATGGAATATTGGTACAAAGACAGATGTTAGGAGTTATAAGCATTACAATGCCCTATGTGGTACTCCCAACCACTGATAAATTGTTTATTTCTATGATAACTCTACACTCTCTTGAATATAGTAGATTAATAGCAGTGTTTTTCTACTATATGGCAAAAAGACAAATAACAAAATTTCTTTTAAATATTATTACTAATATTCATATATTTATTCTTATATAAGATAAATTTTTATTTTCTGCTCAAACCACATCAATAATAACACAAATACAAAAAATAAACTATTTGAATGAATTATGTTTAAAGATAATTTTAACAGTTTTATGACATAAAGACATGTCAACAAAGATTAATCATTATTAAACATAATAGTATTAAAATGATACAGATAGTAACTTATCATGAATGCTCATGACTGAATATATACGACTTAAGTAGAAATGAATGAGAGCATTCCATGAAAGAAAGAATAACAAAGCAAATTTGTGACGACACTGCAAATGTAAAAATAATTATAACAAATCTAGTTTTGCAGATCTTAATGTCCTTATTTACAGTTCTAGAATCAGCCAGCAATTTGGGAAAATAATGATCAGAATGCCCAACCTGCCACATAGGCAGGTTATATTTATAGACAGAGAAAAGGAAGTGATATACAAAAAGTAGAAGTGAGACACACAGACAACCTGATTAGTTGCTATTTGCTTGTCTTATTACAGCACCATTTGAACCATTTGACTGCCTATGATTGACCAAGATTTTGCCATTTGTTAGAAGAGTGTGTTACACTATGTTTTCTCATCAAGTTAAATTAGAGTTCACTATGTCTGGAGAAATAGACATAAGAACAAAATATAAAATGTATGGTAGGAGCTGTAGGCCAAATTTAACACAAGTTATGTATGTATAAGGCATGGACAAACTTATATCTGGCCAAAGAATCAATGACAGGTTAGAAGTGACTAGAAGTAGACACTCCATTCCCAGAAAATATCACAGCATTTTTCTCCATAGCATTACAGTAAATTATTCCCAATTTTTGAAATTACTTGAGGATGGGAAAACTTAGCATATGATTAAGATGTTTTCCCCCTTTTATGTAAGCAGGATAGCATCATGAGATTTCCTCAATCAATTTTCCATATACAATGAAGCATGTTTTTTAATGATTACAGGGCCATGAATATGTTTTCCACATTGATTTATATTCTGTAGTTTGCTATTTTATCATTTAATTGTTTTATCCAATATATTTCATACAATGAACTATATCGAGATAATTTGTATAGAAGTCTGCATAAAATAAAACAATTGCTGCTATTAATTCTAAACCAGTACAGCACATAAAAGGGGTAGTAATTGTTATGTTTTAAAAGTGTGAAGAAGTTCCAAAATTTGATTGCAAGAGTGTAAAAGGTTATTTTGACAAAATGCAACTAAATATGATCTTATTTTCATGTTGTTTTTAATCAGGAAGAATTTTTCATGCATTTCTATATTTCATTTAAATATTTCTCAACTAGAGTACTTTCTGCATCCAACAGACACTTGTTTTCACTTTCTTTTTATAGCAATTTGTAGGACAATGATCTCATTAGAATGAAACTGGAAATGAGAATGGTTGAATTTCTCCCAGTATACATGCAGAAGAAAGAATCCTTAATATTTACTGATTGCAACGATTTTTATAAAAGAGTGATTCCTACTAATTTAGTGAAGTGCTGTTACCTTGACCATATTTCTGCCTCCCGTTATGATAAATCTAACATTCCCAGAAATGTCATAATATAACAGATTAACAAGATTAAAGGCTTTTCATAAAGCTGTTTTAACAGTCAACAGGTCAAGTAGAATCAATGAGAAAACTCATCTTTAATAAATCAGAAATTTTGACAATTGAGAAAATTTTTTCAAGCTAGAAATTCTACACATATAATTGTTACCATTTTTTCCTTATAAGGCTTTAAAAAGTAGATTTGGATGCAAACTGATACAGGATATTAACACATAAGGACAAATTTTGGAAACAATCTCTCTTCCACCTGCAAACACAAAATTTTCTCTGCCATTTCCTGGATATTTGGAAAATAGATCTGTCAATACATGAAATGAAGGTAAAAAGAGAAACGCCTTTGAAGAAGGGAGAAGAAGGAAAGATGGAGCTAAAATGGAAGAGGTTTGAGGAAATCATAAGGGAGAAGGAAAGACAGAGAAGTATGATGGGGAGTATCTACCATTCACATGAAGGTTATTGATACAGATGAAACAAAACCAGTGATCTAAAATACGATTCAATACATTAAGCATCAACTACCTGCCCTTTGAAAATAGGTCAGGGATGTTGGCAAGGTTTTGAATGAATATTAGTTGTCATTGTTGACAGACTGTGTTGCACTGAATGTGCCTTTACATTGCAGCTGGATCACATGGGCCCAGCTGTGTAAATATTGGGTGTATCTGTATGTTTGACTGACAATTGTGAATTAGCAGTAACAGCTTTTGCAATTATTTATAAAAGATGGGAAGAGATTTAAAAACAAGGAACAATGCAACTACCTTGCAATGGGAGAGAAATAAAAGTCTTTGAACATGAAATACATTCATTTAAATGTTGAATTGGAAAGATATCCAGAAATACAGATATAATCTTTTGTCCTTGATGCTTTGAACTCCACCATTGGTTCCACCAATAAGTTTTCAAATGAGTTTACAGTTGAGGTGATCTGTTCCACTTTACCAATTAGTAATATACTGTAGTAAAGATGACACATAAGCACCCCCTGGTCACCTTTGAGCACAAGAATAAATGTCAGATAGGGAAACATTGTGTGTGATGCAGATGAAATTTTCTTTTTTAAACTTTTAATTAGAAATCATGAGCCTATATGAAAATTGCCTTTTCAGATGTTACTAGACATTTTATTTGCTTTTACTAGAGTTTCCCAAAATAAGAAAATTGAATATCTGATATTTTTCTTTGGTTAGGTCTCTATAATCCCAGTGTCAAATGTCCTTTACTATGATAAAAATTCTTCTAGGAGTATACGCAATTTCATCTTGCCTATACATCTTTAGTTCTTTATAGCATAGTTAAAAGTACAATCATTATAGTAGCCTGGACATGGGTTGAGATCCTAACACCACTACTACTTAGCTGCATGATATCAAACTGAGGCTGGTGCTGTGGCGAAGCAGTTAATGCCCTGGCCTAAAGCCATATGGGATGCCGGTTTGAGACTCGGCTGCTCCACTTTCGATCCAGCTCCCTGCTGTGCCCTGGCAAAGTAGTAGAAGATGGCCCAAGTGCTTGGGCCCCTGCACCTGTGTGGGAGAACTGGTAAAAGCTCCTAGCTTCTGGCTTCAGATTGGTGCAGCTCGTGGCCGATGCAGCCAACTGGGAAGTGAACCATTGGATGGAAGACTTCACTCTCTCTATCTCTCTGCGTCTCCTCTCTCTGTGTAACTCTGACTTTCAAAGAAATAAACATTTTTTTAAAAAAAAGACTGCACTTTAAGAAAAATTACACTAAGATGGTAAAACATGGTATGATAGAGAATAGAGCTGACATGATGTCCTGGATAAATGGATACTGAAATGAAACTGACTTTGAATCCAGTTCCACCAGTGATGTGATCTTGTGCTGGGTTCTGGGCTATCTAAGCCTCACTTTCCTACCTGTAAAATCTTAATTAAAGTTTTCTGGTAGCATTGTTACTTGAAAAGCAGAGAGAGGGAGAGTCAGGGGGAAAGAGAGAAAGGGAGAGAGATGGAGAGAAAAAAGAGAGGGAAAAATTTCCCATCCGCTGGTTCATTCTCCAAATATCCTCAACAGCAAGGGCTGGGCCAGGCCAAATCCTGGAACCAGATTCCCAACTGGATCTCCCACTTGGGTAACAGAAACCCAAGTATTTGGCCCATCATTAACTGCCTTCCCAGGCACATTAGTAGAAAGCTGATTTGGAAGTGGAATAGCTGAAACCACAGCCAGTGCTCCAATGTGGGAGTGCCAAGAAGCAGCTCAACCCAATGCACAAAAGTTCTCACCCCACAAAATATTAGTTAAAATGCATATATTGGGACGAACATTTGGCATAATGGTTAAGTCACTGCTTGGAACATCTGCTTCCCAAATTAGAGTGACTGTTTCAAATCTGGTTCCTTTACTTCCAATCAGCTTCCTGCTAATGTGCACACTGAGAGGCAGCAAATGATGGCCCAAGTACTTGGGTCCCCACCACCAACATGGATACCTGGATTGACTTCCAGACTCCTTGCCTGACTCCAGCCTGGCCTAGTCCTGACTTTTGCAGGCATTTGGGGAGCGAAGCAGTGGATAGAAGATTATTCTCTCTCTCTCTCATTAACTCCCTTTGTGTCTCTTTGCCTTGCAAATAAAGTTAAAATAAATAAATATAAACTTAAAATGCATGTCTTAAGGAATACTGAAAGTAATTAAAGAACACACATAATAAATATGTTATCTAATAAATTATGTGCCTGTGTTTTTTTCTGTTTTAAGAACCCTATTGACATATAACTCACATGCAATATGATTTACCCACTTAATGTATACAATCCAGGTGTTCTTGGTATAACATAGGATTATATTTCTAAAATGGTGGCAAAATATACATAGAAAATTTTCAATTATACTCCCAGGCCAGCCAAGTAATGAAAGTCAACAGAGTGCCTTCCCCTAGGAGGTTCACACCTCCCTTAGGATATACCCCATGTGAAGAGATAGATAGGTCTGGGCCTCTTAACTTACAAGGCCTAAAGCCCAACAGATTATTATCAAGCCCCTTCTATCAGGTTCTATTTGCCTCTCAATCAGAAAAATTACTTGTAGCTTAGACAGCACCTTTATTAGCTCCTCTAATAATGACTCTGTCCTTTGTTCTAGACCCTGTCTAGTGCACTTGGGCCTCATTCCTTTGTAATCATAACCTCTACTCTACCACCAATGGCTCTACTCCCAACCTGTGTGTACTGATGGTCCTCTTCCCCACTTAATGCTGTATAATTGTTCAGACCTGGTTAAGGCCACTCTTAGGATCATTAGTTACTATCCTCAACCTGTCTTTTATGACCTTGTCTAAATATGATCAGAGTCGGGGAACTTGGAAGGCTTCCATAGCCTTGGCAACTCATGACGACAGCCTAGGGTGGTTACTGGCGCCATAAACTAGAGTGTCAATTTGTTGGGTCAACAACAGGAGCCACTGTGCGCTTGCTCCTGATATGGGATCTCTGTCCTTAATGTACTGTACATTTTGATTTAATGCTATAACTAGTACTCAAACAGTATGTTTCACTTTGTGTTTCTATGTGGGTGCAAACTGTTGAAGTATTTATACTAAATTGATCTTCTGTATACAAATAGAATTGAAAATGAATCTTGATGTGAATGGAAAGGGAGAGGGAGCGGGAGAGGGGAGGGTTGTGGGTGGGAGGGAAATTATGGGAAGGGGAAGCCATTGTAATCCATAAGCTGTATACTGGAAATTTATATTCATTAAATAAAAGTTAAAAAAAATAAAATTTTCAATTATAAATTTTATGTGCACAATTCAGTGCCATTAATTACATTCACTATGTTACTTTTTCGTTACTCCAAATAAAGTCTTTGTCCATATTAAGCAACAACTTCTCATTCTCCTTTACCTTGGCCCCTGAAAACCTCTAATTTTCTCTCTATGAATTTGCATATTATGGATATTTCATGTAAATGCAATTATATACAATGGATTTGTGTGTGTGTTCATTTATTTTACATAGGACAATATTTTTCAGTTTCATTCTTCTGGTAGTAGGTGTTAGAACTTTATTCCTTTCCATGACTGAATAATATTCTAATGTCTGGTCTTTGACCCTGATTCCTGGTAGATGAACTCTAAATCTAGGAATTTCTTGGATCCTATTAGCGTCTTGGTAATTCATGAACCTTTCAACCAGGAATCAGTTTATGCTAATGACATGACTCAGGAAAGGGGCTGATCCCTTATAAAAACTACGTGGTTAGAGGATTGGGGCTTGAGTTTGACCATCTTTGGAAAGATGAAGGAAGAAGAATGTTGAAATCAATCACACAACCAATGTTGCAATCAATCATAGCTATAAAATAAAACATCAGTAAACAATGTGGATACTAATGATCAGTGGAGTTTCCTGGTTGGTGAACATATCAGAGTGACAAGATGGTGGCAGTAGGGTGATATACCCTAATTCCATAATGCAAGCGTGCAGAATACCCTCATTGGGGCTCTCCTAGATTTCTCTGTATCTTTGTCTTCATTTGACTTGTCCTGATGTTTGTCTCTTTTACAAAACTATAATTGTTAATATGGCAACTTGCTGAGTTCTATGAGTTATCCTAGTGAATTATCAAATCTATAAGTGTTGCAGGAGCCCCTGAATCTGTAGCCAATTTAGTGTATGACTAAAAGACGCTCAAACTTGTTGTTGGTCTCTGAAGTAAGGGCAGTCTTTCTAGGGGTTGTATGCTTGTGGAGTCTGTACTAACTCTAATGGGTTAATATCGGAATCATTGCAGTATTGCAGTAAACAACACACCTAAAGCAGTATGTGGCACATAGGTAACTGATGATTATCACTATTAATATTAATGTTCTTATGAAGAAAGAAAATAGAATCAAATATAGATGGTCCCAGACATACAATGGCTCAATGTAGAATTTTTTTGACCTAATGATGGTGCAAAAGTGCTATGCATTCAATAGAAATTGTACTTCCAGGTATGAATTTTGATCTTTACCCAGACTAGCAATTAGCAGTAGATACTGTCATGATGCAGTATGACAGCACTTGTGGAAAAGTAGATAAACCTACTCTTAAGTGGGTAATGTTTTCAGAGGGTGTGTTCTTTATATTTGTTTCTTCATTCAAATAATAAATATTAATTTTGGTTTACAAAAACAGAAATATACATTATTTTATATTTCCCAGTTTGAGTATTCATTTACAACAAAATTTCTAAAAAATACCTTTAAAAACAGAATAACCTGGCTCAAGTTGTAAACTGGACTTGCATGTTTCTAAGAAGAACTTAGTGAGGAGAAATTTACTATTTACTCTCACTATGAGAAAATATATTTTTAGGGGATGGTGTTGTGGCTCAGTGGGTTAAACTGCTGCCTGCAATGCCAGCATCCCTTGTGAGTACCTGTTCAAGTCCCAGATGCTCCACCTCCAATCCAGCTCCCTGATAATGCACCTGGGAAATCAACAGAAGATGGCCCAAGTTCCTGGGCCCCTGCCACCTACGTGGGAGACTCAGATGGAATTCCAGGCTTTGGCCTGGTCCAGCTCCAGCTGGTATGGCCATCTGGGGAGTGAATCAGCAGATGTACAGTCATTATCTCTCTCTGTCACTCTGCCTTTAGAATAAAAATTACATATTTTTAAAAAAGAAAGTGCATTTTCATTTGTACATTACTAAAATAATTATGTTTCTAATAAGTAGTATAATTGGTAAAATTAAACATTTAGATGTGATAATACATTTGTGCAAATGTCTGTATGAGATCAAGCTAAGTGAATCCAATATTTAATACAGAGAAATCTTGCCAGTCCTTCCATGGAAACAGCACATGATTGAGAATTTCCCAGAACAAAACTAAATCAAATCCACCATTCTACATGGACCCTTTCTTCCATCACACCAGGAAAATAAGAATTCTTTTAAAATTATTGCTATCAACAGTCAATTAAAAAAAATTCCTCAGGTTCCTAAATACACCATTTTATTCTGAAAATATCAGCAATGGAAAAAATACACTAATTAAACAATAATGATTTTTGCCTAAGACCACTCATCTGAGATAAACAACATTCAGGAGTAAAAATGTTGAGGGCCATTAGCCCCACTCTTTCATTAACACCCAAGAAATGATCCAAACCATAATCACTATAGATATTCCACATCAATTTTAAATAATTATTTGGATTAACATATTATATGATATTGACATAATTCTAAGTATACATCCATATCATGTCAGGGGTGTTGCATCAAAATACATTTTAGATAACTTTACAATTTTCATCTATTTGAGATGAATTAAGGGGCCAGACCTGTGGCGTACTGGATAAGTCACCACCTATGATGCCAGAATCTCATACGGGTACCAGTTCTGTCCTGGCTGCTCCACTTCTGACCAAGATCCCTGCTAATGGCCTGGGAAAACCAGCAGATGATAACCCATGTGTTTGGGACCCTGCCATCCGCATGGATGAAACTCTTAGCTCCTAACTTCACTTTGGCCCAGCCCTGGATGTTGTGGCCATTTGGGGAGTGAACAGCAGATGGCAATTCCTCTTTCTGTCTCTTCCTCTCTATAACTCTGACTTTCAAATAAATAAATCTTCTTTAAAAATAAAGATGAATTAAAAACCACAGATAATTTTTCTATATTATTTTATATAGTTTTTTTTTGTTTTAATTTACTACTTTAGTTAGAGGTATAACCTAACAGAGATGATCCCTGTTCATAAGTAGGTTCTTAAGTTTATTTACCTGGAGATGAGAGGCCTAATCTGCAAGTGCTTTGGTAGCAGAAAGCACAAATATCTGTAACAAAAAAAATCTCTATGATTTTTTCAAAGATTTATATATTTATTTGAAAGTCAGAGTTACACAGAGAGAGAAGAGACAGAGAGAGAGAGAGGTCTCCCATCCACTGGTTCACTCCCCAGATGGCCACAATAGCCAGAGCTGCATTGATCCGAAGCCAGCTTCTTCTAGGTCTCCCATGCTGGAGCAGGGGCCCAAGCACTTGGGCCATCTTCTACTGCTTTCCCAAGCCATAGCAGAGAGCTGGATCGGAGGTGGAGCAGTCAGGACTCCATCCGGTGACCATATGGGATGCTGGCATTGCAGGCAGCAGCTTTACCTGCCACACCACTGTGCCAGCCCCATAAGAGCTCTATGATCTTCAGCCAGTTAATGATATTTCAATATCACTCTCTGTTCTGTGACCGTGTGGATTGCTACTTAGTTTGTGGTGCTGCCCAACATCCACCCCCTCCTGCACTGGTAGAACTGCTGGTCATGTTTAAACCCACATCCTCCAGAAGCCTCCTGGCCTGAATATGGCTGTTCTAAGGGCCTCCCTGTGTGCTTCCATCACAAGGTCAAGTAGAAAACACTCCACTTGGTGCGTATGTATTCACTTTTCTGCTCCTGAGTTTACAGAGTTTGCCCGCCTTTGAACGCACACTCAGCTTACAATCAACGCGACAATGGGAAAGAAGAAACCTCAGTGATATTTAGAAGTTTTCAGTACAGGAATTATACATGGTGAAAAATTTCTTCTCAAATCATCCAAAAAATTGAAGAACACTAAACAATTATTGTGATAACTGATTAAAAAAAAAAAGAAAGAGAGAAAATGTATCTGGATAATCCAAAAAAAAAGGGGGGTGATGAGTCTGAGTTTCAGAGGTGAGAATAACTGCACGACTTAGAAAGGAGCTCTCCAAGCTTCAACGGCACCATCCGTTAGTGAGCGGTACTTACACAGAGTGGAGTTCTTGCATATTAGTAAGCATTCTGGGCACCAATCCCAAGCCTAATGCAAAATTATCTGACTTTATGGTTTCTACACTCTTTACTCACTTGCCACTAATAAGTAAATTGGCTCTTGGGAATGGCTATAATGCAGAAATGTCATAGAAATCCCAGAATGGTGGCAATTTTCAGACTAATAACTAAAATGAGAAAAATAACAAGACCCTCTTGCATAATTCACAAAATATGCTTTCACATATAAGATAAGACTTCAGAGAAAGTCTAACATCTCAGGAAATTAAAGAAGTAGATCTTTCCTTGCAATAAAAGGAAGAATTTTATTTCACTTAAAGGCCTCTCCCAAATGATCAATTTTCTTTTACATAAAGTGAAAGATATAAAAAGTTCCTGATTTGTGAACATGTTTAAAAATACCTATATCCCTGAAAATCTTTTACCTTCTCATGTTTAAACTGCAATTTTGCTGAGCCAAGGCCAGAAATTGTCTTGATGATTAACTTTTATAAGAGAGAAGCATATTCTGCTTACAACCTTTTCTCTTTTTTAAAGACAACAACCAAATCTTCTTTAAAAATTTTTGACATGCTACCCAAAGGTTAAGTGGAAGACTCATGCCTATATCAGAATAAGTATTTATCTAACAACAGCCTACCTATCGACTTTTTATATGCATGCACACACACGCACATCCACATTCCACTGTTCCCACAAAACTTAGTAAACTTCACATTCATTCTCCAGTTGCCCTGGATACACTATGTCTATGGACCTGGCTGAGCTTGCTGATTAAGTTGGAGATGGAGACAACTGGCCAAGTGATTACAGTCAAATGATTACATTCTGCAGAAATATATAAAGAAGTGAGAGAGTAAGAAAGAGATTTAAAAGTTGATCATAAGAATCACACTGATGAAAGAGGGTAGGTAAAACATAAGGGTGATTAGAAGTATGAAAAAGACTAGTATTAGTGAATTATATGTCCTGCAGATATTAAAACATCTTTGAGTCAGGTAACTGGAAGCATCAGGAAGTTGAGAAACCAAGATTAAGAAGGGATTTCTGTTATAGATAATGAAGGTGTCTCAGAGGCAGCATTGTATTCTAGAACTTTCTGTAATGGTAGGAATGTCCCAAGTGCTCCAGTGTAAAAGCTGCTACTCACATATGCCTGTTGGGCATTTGAAGAGTGATGAGTGCAACTGAGAAACTAATTTTGGAAGTCCCATGTGATTTGTACATTGAACAATAAAGCTATGGGATGACTACAGAAGTGAGTAAATGGAGCCACATGAGAAATATGATATTTCAGGACACAAAAACCTAGTTAAGATTACAGTAAGAGTGGGAAGTAGAGAGAAGTGAGAATGAAACATAATTTTCATTTTCCAGATGAGGCACAAAGAAGTAAAACAAATTGTTCAAGATCACAGAGTTTAAATGAATGACAGAGGACTTAAAGCTTGATATTTTATTCCAATGATCATATTTCTAAGTATCATACTCTACTGTATGTATGCAGTGCCAGAGTATCTGGAACACTAACACCTCTTAATATTTTTCAAGTTAATGTTCAGTGAAATAGTTCTGCTGAATGGCTGTAACTATGGCCTTAAAATCAGCTCCACTAGCCACACACAACTAAATATAAATTGTGCATCATTTCATGACAGAATACAGATGACTTGTAGTACAGAAAAGGTTGTCTCTTTCAATATTTTATGTCACTATCCATGCAAGGTTTGTAGCTATAAGTTTAATTATCTTAAAACTACTGTACCATTCCAAAATGCTATAGAATGACCACATTTCACTAATTTGGAGTAAATGCTTTATCTTCCCTGAATTTTACTCCATATAGTTTACCTTTAGGCCACCCCAGATCAATTATCAGAGACACTAAGAGACAGATAATAATTATTTTTGACAATTTTGAAGTCATATAATTTATCCTGAGTTTTCATGGATTATTAATTACATAGTAATAGACTACATGTAATTGCATGGAAATTTGGCAAGAGATGTGCTAATTCATTGCTTTACTAGAAATCAAAAACAGAATGTATAAACCTGTGTCTGCACTTTGAAAAGGGGCACTGGAGCTAGTTACTTCTAGAGTTCTTTACACTTTGCTCAACTGTCTTGTTCTATTTGCTAACTTCATCTTGAGATTTGATTATTGTTTATAGCCTGTGTCTATATTCTGGAGAAACAGTAGCTTTCTCCTTACTACTTGTTGAAGTCTTTATTTGGTGGATGGCTAAGCTAGTGATTATAAATAAATTGAAAATATGTCATTGTAAAGATTAAAACAACAGTAAGAAAAGGAAGAGGGAGGGTGGGAGTGAGAGAGAGATGAAGGATCGCATGGGAAGTATCATTATGCTCTTAGGCTGTGTATGTGTGTGTGTGTATGTATGTATGTAAAACACATGACTTTGTTCCCTTTATATAAATAAAACATGTCAAATAATGTTATACTACTATAGCTTTAATGATCTCTGATTGTTTTGAAATTTACTGTGTATGAGTGAAGTGGACACCTTTTCATTTGATCACTGTATATAGCCCTTGCCTATATTCTTGTTGAATTATGTTCTTTTTATTTTTTGCTTGTTGAACTCTTTATTTAGTGGAGCATTAGCCTTTGACTATAATGTAAAATAAAAATATGTTATCTCAAAAATGAAGGAGGGAAGAGAGGAAGGGGGAAAGAAGGAAGAAAGGAATGGGAAGGAAGAGTGGGAAGAAGGGAGAGGAGTATTTATATATTCTTAGAACTGCATCCACGAATCATATGGAATATTGTCTTTGTATTAATATCACATTTTCTTGAGAATGGTGTACTAATTATGCATTTGCTGTGTCCCCGATAATCAAATGTATTGATAAATTCCTTTAAAACACAGAAAGCAAAAAAAAAAAAGTGCATCTTACTTTTTTCTTATCAATCAATCAATAAAAGAAACTATAGAAATGGGAATTTGGCACAGTGGTTAAGAGGAACACACACACATCCCTGGGTTCAAGTCCAACCTCTACTTCAAGTTTTAGTTTCCTGCTAATGCGCACCTGGGAGCAGATAATGGCATAAGTACTTCTATCCCTGTAACATATGTGGGAGACCCAGATTGAGTACCTAGCCTCTGACTTCATCCTGAACCTGTCCCAGTTGTGTGGGCAATTGGAGAGGAAACCAGTGCACAGAAGATTCTTTCTCTCTCCCTCCCTCCCTCCTCCCCTCTCTCCCTCCCTCTCCCTCTCCCTCTACCTCTTTCTCTCTCTCTCTCTCCCTCTCTCCCCTCTTCCAAATAAATAAAATATTTTATAATGTCTTACTATCAAATAACAAAATTTAATCATCTTTTACTGTTATCATTTTGCTTCCAAAAGTCTACATATGTTAGTAATACACATAAGGAGGAAGATCATCAAGTGAAGACATAAAGTGAAGAAGTGTAACCAAGAGAAAAGGGAGGTTGAGGAAAGATGAAACATACACACTCACAAACATGAGTGCATGAAAACTTGAAAAAAAATTTCTCTTAGAAGTGGAAAGCATGGAAGTGAATCTGAAAGCCAACAGCCTGAGAGAGAACGTGTACACACAGCAGACTTCATGGAGAGATATAAATTGTAACAGCAATCCCACACTATGAAATAACAATTAACTTAGGAGCAGTCGCTGGAAATGATAACTTTGAGAATCTTGAGTGGCCTGGGATGCAACCAAAGCAGGGGAAGGTCAAATGGTGACAGCAAATGAGATGGGATGTTTTTGACAAATAGAAAGAAATAAATGTAACCTAAAAAGGAAGCATCCCTCAGAAGATTAACATTTACTGTACACCAGATCTGATACTGTAGATGCTCTCTCCAATTCTCAGTTGTTGAGGTTGGGAGATGATGATAAAATTCCATTCTAG
Source organism: Lepus europaeus (assembly GCF_033115175.1). Taxonomy (NCBI): domain Eukaryota; kingdom Metazoa; phylum Chordata; class Mammalia; order Lagomorpha; family Leporidae; genus Lepus; species Lepus europaeus. The sequence continues at coordinate 39,222,779 of NC_084842.1, forward strand.
AGATCCCAGGTGTTCACCTCATTTCTTCACTTACAGATTCTCTCATTATTTAGGGCCTAGTCACCAACATAGCAGCAAAACAGCATTTATGGAGCTTCAAGGTATTCACAAGCCTTGCCTACAGGCTTGGGGATTAGCATAGTTAATAGATATAACCTCTTTTCTAAAACTGATTTATAAAAGAAAGAGATGAAAAGAAAATTCAATAAGGAATATATATTTAGTATCAGAATGCTGTAGGTTATGTGCACAATATGCACCTCCCTTGTGGTGCTGAATTTTGCTTTTCTTCAGTACTTTAGTAAACAATACATGAAATATTCAAACACTGAAATGCACACAACTGCTTGTATGTGTGTACTGTAGGCCTGGTGGACACTACGTGGATATGGATGTAGTCATGAGTGACTGGTAAGGCTGGTGTCCTTAACAATAGACTTTAGAGTCTCACAGCTTTGGTGTAAAGCCTGGTCCCACACCTCACTAGCCATGTCATGATGGGAAAGTTTCAGAACTCTCCCATCCCTATGTTTCCTGAAGACTGATTGCAGTAGTAATTGCCAGGTTTCTACCAAATATAGTGCTCAATAAGAAGAGGCTTCTCGGCCGGTGCCGTGGCTCACTAGGCTAATCCTCCGCCTTGCGGCGCCGGCACACCGGGTTCTAGTCCCGGTCGGGGCACCGATCCTGTCCCAGTTGCCCCTCTTCCAGGCCAGCTCTCTGCTGTGGCCAGCGAGTGCAGTGGAGGATGGCCCAAGTGCTTGGGCCCTGCACCCCATGGGAGACCAGGAGAAGCACCTGGCTCCTGCCATCGGATCAGCGCGGTGCGCCGGCCGCAGCGCGCCAACCACGGCGGCCATTGGAGGGTGAACCAACGGCAAAGGAAGACCTTTCTCTCTGTCTCTCTCTCTCACTGTCCACTCTGCCTGTCAAAAAAAAAAAAAAAAAAAAAAAAAAGACGAGGCTTCTCTTTAGTAGAGTAAGCCGAAATAATTTATTTGGGTTTGATGATGACACTGAATGAAACCTGACAATTTCTAATGCTTTCAAATTTATTTTTGCACAAATTACAAAACATAGGATAATTAAAACCAATGTCTATATCTAGAATAGAGGAAAATCACAGAAGGATCACTTGATTTGAGTGACAAGGTTTCATTTTTGATATTACATACTCATGGTAGTCTCTGAATCAGGAGTGTTTCTGATTCTCTTTGCTACCACACATCAGATTTGAGGATGATATTGAAACTCATCACCGGGAGTAACCGACATCTGGATAAACCACTGGAGAATCCTAAACTGAATTGCATTTCTTCGAAGATTCAGTTTTCAAGTCTGGAAGATGATGATGAAATCCCATCAGAACCCTCAGATTCTCACTCTTGTCCACACACAGACTTTTTCACTTTTTTTTTTTTTAATTATCTAAATGTCTCTGAGGATACTTATTGCCAAAATATGTTTTACAGGTAGAATTTGTTTCGGTGTATAAGATGTGTTACCATCTATCTGATTGTCTTTTCTTGACTAATAGAGGGAACATTATTGCTTTGACTTTTCTTTGATTCATTTATATTTAAAGTAATTATACTTTACATTACATTATTCAAAAATTTTGTCATTTATGTTCTCCTTCCTCTGAAGTCAATCATGTCTGAAATACTTCTCAGTATATGCATAAATACATATATATTTATATATAAATATAACATAACATTTATTGAGTCCATATAGATAAAGCAATCATTCAAAATTTTTCTTTCCATTTTTGTTACATGTAGCTTTTCCTTTCTCTTTTTAAATTTTCTTTGTTTATTTGAAAGGTAAAGAGACAAGCTATAAAACTTACCACATTTTTATGTGGCATTCTACTTGGTTAATGGAACTACAAGCTTTTCTGACAAAATTTGATCTAATTATCACATGATGCTGGTGGGATGACCCATTGTAAAAACAGAGAAAAACAGAAAGAGAGATTTCTCACGCACTGGTTCACTCCCGAAATGCCAGCAATATCTGGGCTAGGCCAGGCTAAAACAGGAGCTAAGAACTCAGTCCAGGCTTCTCCATTGGTGGTAATGATCCAACTAACTTGAGCTGTCACCACTTCCTCCCAACATGTGTATTAGCAGGAAACTGGAATGGAAAGTAGAGCCAGCATTAAACCCAGGCATCCCAAGATAGGATGCAGGCATCCCAAGCAGGGGTTTAACTTCTGCACCAAACACCTGCCCTTATTCTATCTTTAATGTTTATTACTACCTAGATATTTCTCAATAAAGTTGAGAAAAAAATCTCAACAAAAAAGTGTGTGTGCATTTTTGGGGGGGGGCAGGGGAAGGAGAGAGAGAGAAAGAGATGGAGTTATAATTAAATTATTAAAGCTCATTATATAAGTAATAAAACAGAAGGCAGAATGTGGCTTTTATAATTTTGATCTATCTTTTTTGAATAAAAGAAGTACATGTCTAACTAGCTCTGGTTAAGTTAGAATTTTATATTAATCAACAAAGACATTGTTGGAATAACTCAGAAGGTTCAGGAAAATAATGAGTATTTACAATCAAAATTAAAAATGATTATACATAAGCAAGTCTACAAATAACTTTCACAGATGAAATTATTTTAGCACTGTGGCTTTACATTAGCAAACTGGAAATTTTCTTTAAGCCATTTAAATAGTTTTCCATGATCCCTCCCTCTCTCACATTTTCATTTTCCAAATATGTAATAATTCATCTGAAATGTGTCCCAGCTTTTTAAAAGTGTGACACTACAAATGTTTCCTACAGAATATGTGAAATTAAGTTGTGAGAAAAATTTTTAAACTTCCTCTAAATTTCCATCAGAAAATTATCTGTTAACTGTTACCAAATGACAGGACTTTTTTTCTAATACTTCAACTATTTTAAGTTTTCCTTCTGAGTTTTAATGGTGAAATAATTTCATAGATTGACGAGTCTGAAAATATATTTCTTCATCTTTATTAACAAAGGAACCAAAACCTGTGACAATATCCAAGACATAGCAAATTCATTATAGATTTGTGCAGTCTCACATTTGACATCAAAGACACTTAGTTCCCTAACATTTATGTATCAAGTAAGATTGCAATAAACCAAAACACCTGAATGACTAGCTTAGTCCCTCTCTTTTGGTCAAGCAGGGCCCAAAGCTTTCCTCATCTCCACATAGCCCTGCTGATTTCAGAGGGGTCTCACCTGTACTTACAAATGCTCTTGTTCCTGAATCAGCTCAGGACTGACCTCCTGAGGCCCAAATCTGACAACTGTCCAATTACTCTGGCTTGCAAAATGCAAACTGATAAGACAGTTTAGCTAAGTGAGAAAGAGAAAAATCTCTCACCATGCTCTGGAGTTAAGGAGAGATGCTGTAGGAGGCTTTTTGGGCCCTAAAGTATAATAGAGTTTAGCATTTGTGTCCTGAAATTATTTCCAGCTTTCATGAAACATACTTCCACACCACAACATCACCAAGTTGTTCCTTGTTCTCTAGAGTACTGTATTGAATGGGTTAAGCAGCAGGCATTACTCCAAACCCAGGAACACCATTATCATAATGCTATTATTAAGTCATATTACTAGATCTAGTTTATTGCGTTGAATTCCTTTTTCTCCTTGCTACAGTCGACCGCTGTACATTGGGCTCTTACGCTTCCTTGAGCACTGTAGATCCTTCCATACCCCTGCAGACCTTGTGAGGTCGAAACTGCAATTGTGGAAGAACAAGTGATCTTTCTGAGGAAGCCTCTGGACAGCAGTATAAATCAGCAAACGCAAATGTACAGGAAAGGAGTTGTAACTGCACCTAGATGAATGGAAAGCTCAGCAGTTATACTGCGGAGAGCTCTGCTTGAACCATTGAACAGTTTTATTATGCAGGTTTGTACCTTGTTCCACTCTGCCTTCTAAAAATATCTTTACAAGTTAATATATAGATCAACATGGAGTAATTTGAAAATTAATCTGAAACTTGAATTCCTGCTGCATTTGGAAAATTTCATTACAGGTCATGTAAATAATTGAGAAAAAGTTTCTGGAATGCTTATAAAATTACAGAAAATGAAGGTCTGTGTAGTAGGTGATCATATGAATTCATTAGAGTCGGTGTGACTTTTTTTTCCCACTCTTATAGTAATTTCTCCCTGAGAAACAGACCAATTATGCACTACTCCTGCTCTAGTAAGTGACCTGTAAAATTAACAATCCAATGACCTGTATAAACAAGCTATAAAATTTACTGCATTTTCATGTGGCAGTGTAGCTGGTTAATGGAACCACAAGCTTTTCTGACAAAATCTGATCTAATTATAAGATAATGCTGGTGGGATTATCAATTGTAAAATATTTATAACATTTTCCTTGTATCAAAATTAAAAGTGGGGGCAAGCGTAGTGGTGAACTGGGTTAAATCACTGCTTGAGGCACCCAAATCCCACATAGGAGAGTCTGGGATTTAGCCCCAGAGCTGTTTCCAATTTAGCTTCATTCTAATTAACCTGGAAGGCAGCAGATGATGGCTCAAGTACTTGAATCCCTAGAGACCAGGATGGCATCCCTGGCTGCTGGTTTAGTCCTATCCCAGCCCCAGCGATTGAGGAAATTTCAGGAATGAACCAGTGGATAGAAGATTTCTCTCTCTCTCTCTCCCTCTCTCTCTCTCCCTCTCTCTCTCTCCCCCTCTCCCTCTCTCTCCCTCTCCTCTCTCCCTTTCTATCTCTGCCAAATAAAGAAAAATTGATAAATAAGCATATAGAAAAATTAAAAGTGAACAAATAATTGAAATAGGAAGTGAAATAGAAGTGAAAAAATTGGCCTGACTCAATCAATCAAATTTTGAGGTTCTTTCCCTGTGTTTCAGTTTATGACAGTTTGGTGAGCATATAGGCATTTAATATATAATCTTACATAATACTGCAAAAGTTAAAGCAGCATAAAAATACTGGAGGATGGGGGAGCAGACATTTGCCATAGTATTTGAGGCACTACTGGTGACCACATCTCATACCAGAGTGCCCAGGCTTTGCTTCCAATTCCAGCTTCCTGCTAATGTGTACCCTAGTAGACAGCTGGTGATAGCATAAGGAGTTATGGCCCTGCCATGCACAGGGGAAACCTGGTGTGAGTTACTGGTTCCTGGCTTCAATCTAGCATAACTCCAGCTATTGTGTGAATTTCAGGAGTGGGCCAGAGGAAGGGAGAACCTCTCTCTGACTGTCTCTCTCTATACCCACCACCCCTCTGCTTTTTAATAAAAGGGAAAAAGATGGCTACGTCAGCTCTTTTTTCATTTCTGTTGGCATGGGAAACATATTCCATGGTCGTAGATTAGAAGAATCAGTATCATCAAAATGTCTGTAACACTGAACGCAACTTATAGATTCAATGTGATCCCAATCAAAATACCAATGACACTCTTCTCAGATCTAGAAAAACAATGCTATAATTCATATAGAAACACAGGAGTCCCCGAATAGCTAAAGCAATCTAAACAACAAAAACAAAGCCAGAGGCATCACAATACCAGATTTCAAGAGATACTACAGAGCAGATATAATCAAATCAGCCTGGTACTGGTGAAAAAAAAAAAAATATGTGTAGATGAACAGAACAGAATAGAAACTCCATAAATCAATCCACACATCTAAAACCAATTTATCCTTCACAAAGGAACTAAAATCAATCCCTGGAGCAACGACAGTCCCTTCAACAAATGGTGCTGTAAAACTTGGACCTCCACATATAGAAGTATGAAATAAGACCCTTACCTGAATATAAACCTACCATATGACCCAACCATCCCACACCTGGGGATTGACACAGGGAAATGAAATCAGAATTTGAAACAGTGACTATTTCTTTATTAAATAAATAATCGAATGTTAAATAGTAACTAAGGTTAATAAAATAAGTAGAAGAAAGACTATCAGAACTGACAAATGAATTAAGTAAATTTTCAGATTTCAAAATCAAACAAAAATCAGTAGTATTTTATACATTAACAATGAATTCACTGAGAAAGAAATTATAAGACAAATCTCACTCATGATAGTTATAAAAATTAAGATACCTTGGAATAAATATAATCAAAGATGTGAAAAACCTGTAAGTGAAAATTAAATAATTACAAATAAAAAACTTTAGAAAGACACACCCAAAATTGGAAAGACATCTCATGTTCATGAATTGGATGAATTCATGTTTTTAAAATATCCATACTACCCAATGTGATTTTCAGATTCATTACAATCATATCAAAATAGCAATGATATTCTTTACTGAAATAGAAAAGAGAATACAAAAATTAATATGGAAACACAAAAGACCCTGAATAGCCAATAAAATCCTCAATAAAATGAATAAAGCTAGAGGGATTACAATACCTGATTTCAAGACATACTATAGGGCTATTGTAACCAACCTAGCATTATAATGATATAAAAACAGACAAATCAACAGAACAAAATAGAGACTCCACAGCTGAATCCACACAACTACAACCAACTGATTTTTAACAAAGATTCCAAAACCATACATTTAAGAATGCATAGTTTCTTTAATAAATGACACTGAGAAAACTCTATATCCAATGCAGTAGACTGAACTAAACCCCACTACCTCCCATTCTACACAAAAATCAATTCAAAATGAATCAGAGACCTAAAAGTAAGACTTGAATCATTGAAACTACCAGAAGAAAACACTTGAATACACAATAGCAGGCAGAAGTTTTTGGATAAGATCACAAAAGCAAGAGAAGTAATATTTATATAGCAAAAGAAACAGAGTAGATAATCAATATAATGAGAGAAACTTTTGTAAAGTGTTGATCTGAAGTAGAATTAATATCCAGAATATATAAGGAATTCAGAAAAGTCAACAACAAAGAAACAGCCAATCTGGTTAAGAAATGAGCTGCTAGTCTGCAGTGTAGCCAATTGTAGCAAATGATCAAGGCAACCAGAGATCTAAGAACCAGCACAATAACAGAGGTGTCTTCCAGTAGGGCATTTCAGAACGTGGGGATCTGTATGTGCACCAGAATAAACAGGGTTAACATTATTCTGCTTCCCCCATGTCCCACCCATCCTTCTCTGTATTGAGTTTTCTAAACCCAGGACACAAGAACAACAACGAACTCTGGGGGCAGAATCCAGCAATCCATGAACTTGAAAGAGAAAAATGCTACCTTATCTCTTCCTAATCTCTAACTGGATCCGGCAATCTCTTCCATTAAAGATATAAGCAACAAATCATTATCTTCAGTACCTGAGACTTGACCACCAATGGAAACCACATATATGTTCATTTCTGTTGGAGTTGCAGAAGTCACAAAACACTGTTTAGTTTATCGATATTTTGAAATTATGTTGTTAGACTGCTATCTTGTTATTTAATGCATTTTGTTAAAGAAACGTGTAATTGTACCACAAATTTAACTACTGGTGACTATATTTCAATACAACTATTTTCTTCAGAAAAAGGAGAAAGAAATGGGCTAAGGATCTACATAGACATTTCACAAAAGAAGAAATAAAAAGGCCAACATGTGTATAAAAAATTCCACAGTTGGCCGGCGCCGCGGCTCACTAGGCTAATCCTCCGCCTTGCGGCGCCGGCACACCGGGTTCTAGTCCCGGTCGGGGCACCGATCCTGTCCCGGTTGCCCCTCTTCCAGGCCAGCTCTCTGCTGTGGCCCGGGAGTGCAGTGGAGGATGGCCCGAGTCCTTGGGCCCTGCACCCCATGGGAGACCAGGAGAAGCCCCTTGGTCCTGCCATCGGAACAGCGCGGTGCGCCGGCCGCAGCGCGCTACCGCGGCGGCCATTGGAGGGTGAACCAATGGCAAAAGGAAGACCTTTCTCTCTGTCTCTCTCTCTCACTGTCCACTCTGCCTGTCAAAAATTAAAAAAAAAAAAAATTCCACAGTCATCAGGAAAATGCAGATCAAAACCACAATGAGAAAGGCTGTTTTCAAAACAGGCAAAAAATAACAATTGATGGTGAGAATACAGAGAAAAGGGAAACCTTGGTGGGAATGCAAATTCGCACAACTATGATGACAGTATGACATTTCCTTCAAAACAGAAAATCTATACAATCGTCCCTCTGTCCCTCTTCAGCAAATACACAGAGGGCTTGGCAGCACTGTTCACAGTAGCTAAGAGATGGAATCTACCTAAGTGTCTATCAACGGATGAATGGATAAAGAATATGTGGCCCATAAATATAATGGAATATTTTTCAACCATAAAAATATGAAATCCTGATGTTTGCAGCAAAATTGATAGAAACAGAAGTCATTAGGTTTAGTGAAAGAAGCGAGACACAGAAAGATGAATATTGTATATACTCTGTCATATGTGGAAGTGGAAAAAATGTTGATCGGAACTTAGGGCAGCAATACACAGATAGACAGAGGTAATCTGTTATAATATTCCAGAGCACAGTGGGATGACTATAATTCATAATGTGTATCATATACTGTATATAAGAACTTGGAGAGAAGAACTGTTACACTCAAAAAATAAAAGTTTTAGAAACAATTCTACCTACTTTATTTGATTAGTTTATGTTGTTTATATGTGTTAAAGTATCACACAGGTATGGGCATTGAGCCTACCAGTTAAGTCGCACCTTGAGATTTCTAATCCCATGTCAGAGTAGCTGGGTTTGAATCATGGCTACTAGTACTTGTGATCCAGTTTCCAGATAATGACTAAAGTATTTGAGTCCCTGACATGCTGTGGGAGACCTCAGTGGCAGTTCTGGCTCCTGGTTTAGATCTTAGTTCTGGCTACTGTAGGTACTTGGGGAGTGAATCAGTGGATCTATATCTCCATGTCTCCGCTTCCCTAAATATATACTTATAAATATAATTTATTATTATTATTACCTTGACTCATCATATATAATTACACAGTAACCCATAAACATGTACAAGCATTACAGTTTAAATAACAATTTTTAAATTTATCATATAAAATATATTACACAGTATTCTATAAACATTTACAAGTATTATAGGTTATAAAAATTTTAAATAATAATTTTAAATTCATCATATATGTATTAAAAAGTGCCCAATAAATATGTACAAGTATTACAGATTATTAAAGATTTTAAATAATAATTTTTAAATACTCATGGCTTATCATCTCACACAAATTAGAAACCTGAATCCATTTGATAGCTTATAAAGAACTGGGTATACCGGCCGGCGCCGTGGCTCAACAGGCTAATCCTCCGCCTTGCGGCGCCGGCACACCGGGTTCTAGTCCCGGTCGGGGCACCGATCCTGTCCCGGTTGCCCCTCTTCCAGGCCAGCTCTCTGCTGTGGCCAGGGAGTGCAGTGGAGGATGGCCCAAGTGTTTGGGCTCTGCACCCCATGGGAGACCAGGATAAGCACCTGGCTCCTGCCATCGGAACAGCGCGGTGCGCCGGCCGCAACGCGCTACCGCGGCGGCCATTAGAGGGTGAACCAACGGCAAAGGAAGACCTTTCTCTCTGTCTCTCTCTCTCACTGTCCACTCTGCCTGTCAAAAAAAAAAAAAAAAAAAAAGAACTGGGTATACCTGCTATGATTAGTCAATAGCATAATAGAAATTCAGGACACTTTGCAGCTATAATAGTTTCTTCAATTTGTAGAATTTCCTTTCAATAATTATTGTGTTAATCAAATTTTAGCATTTTTGTTGTCACTGCTGTCATTTTAAAGAAACCAAGAAACTAAGATCTCATTGATAACAGTACATAAGGAAAACCTTAGTTCTATTTTCCCAAGCTTTCTTTTCTCCTTGGTTGGCCCATAAAAAACAGAAAAAGAGAAGAATCTTGAAAATGTTATAAAGGCTTGGAAAAGGCCATTCATTGATATTAAATGAGTGTCACACCACCTTGCTACTTGAGAAGTAATTATTGCTGCGTAATGGTTGACAGCCAGGAAACAAATTTTATAGTCTAGATGTCTGGAAGTGAAGGATGGGGAATGAAAACTAAGAATGTTTATCAGCACAGGTTCATAAAATCCTGAAAAAGGTAGGGTCTCTATTTATTGTGATTAAAATACAGAAGAACTCACAAATTGCCTATCTTTTTTTTTAAACTTTTATTTAATGAATATAAATTTCCAAAGTACAGCTTATGGATTACAATGGCTCCCCCCCTCCCATAACTTCCCTTCCACCTGCAACCCTCCCCTTTCCCGCTCCCTCTCCCCTTCCATTCACATCAAGATTCATTTTCAATTCTCTTTATATACAGAAGATCAGTTCAGTATATATTAAGTAAAGATTTCAACAGTTTGCCCCCACATAGCAACACAAAGTGAAAAAATACTGTTGGAGTACTAGTTATAGCATTAAATAAGAGTGTACAGCACATTAAAGACAGAGATCCTACATGATATATTTTTTAAAAATTAATTAATTTTCTATGCCATTTCCAATTTAACACCAGGTTTTTTTTTTTCATTTCCAATTATCTTTATATACAGAAGATCGATTCCGTACATAATTAGTAAAGATTTCATCAGTTTGCACCAACACAGAAACACAAAGTGTGAAAATACTGTTTCAGTACTCATTATAGCATCACTTCACATTAGACAACACATTAAGGACAGATCCCACATGAGATGTAAGTACACAGTGACTCCTGTTGCTGACTTAACAATTTGACACTATTGTTTATTGCCGTCAGTAGTCTCCCTAGGCTCTAGTCATGAGTTGCCAAGGCTATGGAAGCCTTTAGGGTTCACCGACTTCAATCTTGTTCCGACAGGGTCATAGTCAAAGTGGAAGTTCTCTCCTCCCTTCGGAGAAAGGTACCTCCATCTTTGATGGCCCCATTCTTTCCACTGGGATCTCACTCCCAGAGATCTTTCATTTAGGTTTTTTGTTTTCTGTTTGTTTGTTTGTTTGTTTGTTTTTTGCCAGAGTGTCTTGGCTTTCCATGACTACAATACTCTCATGGGATCTTCAGCCAGATCCGAATGTCTTAAGGGTTGATTCTGAGGCCAGAGTGCGATTTAGGACACCTGCCATTCTATGAGTCTGCTGTGTATCCTGCTTCCCATGTTGGATCGTTCTCTCCCTTTTTGATTCTATCAGTTAGTATTAGCAGACACTTGTCTTGTTTGTGTGATCCCTTTGACTCTTAGACCTATCATAGTCATCAATTGTGAACTGAAATTGATCACTTGGACTAGTGTGATGGCATTGGTACATGCCACCTTGATGGGATTGTATTGGAATCGCCTGGCACATTTCGAACTCCACCATTTGGGGCAAGTCAGATTGAGCATGTCCCAAAATTGTACATCTCCTCCCTCTCTTTTCCCACTCTTATATTTAACAGGGATCACTTTTCAGTTAAAATTTAAACACCTCAGAATAATCGTGTGTTAATTACAGAGTTCAACCACTAGTACTAGAACAACAACAACAACAACAAATTCTAAAAAGGATAAAGTATTACATTGTACATCAAGAGTCAGGACAAGAGCTGATCAGTTCATTGTTTCTTATAGTGTCCATTTCACTTAACAGGTTTCCCCTTTGGTGCTCAGTTAGTTGTCACCGATCAGGGAAAACAAATGATATTTTTCTCTTTGGGACTGGCTTAATTCACTCAGCATGATGTTTTCCAGATTGCTCCATCTTGTTGCAAATGACCGGGTTTCATTGCTTTTTACTGCTGTATAGTATTCTATAGAGTACATGTCCCATAATTTCTTTATCCAGTCTACTGTTGATGGGCATTTGGGTTGGTTCCAGGTCTTAGCTATTGTGAATTGAGCTGCAATAAACATTAATGTGCAGATGGCTTTTTTATTAGCCAAATTAATTTCCATTGGGTAAATTGCAAGGAGTGGGGTGGCTGGGTTGTATGGTAGGGTTATATTCAGGTTTCTGAGGAATCTCCAGACTGACTTCCATAGTGGCTTAACCAGTTTGCATTCCCACCAACAGTGGGTTAGTGTCCCTTTTTCCCCACATTCTCTCCAGCATCTATTGTTGGTAGATTTCTGTATGTTAGCCATTCTAACTGGGGTGATGTGAAACCTCATTGTGGTTTTGATTTGCATTTCTCTGATTGCTAGTGATCTTGAACATTTTTTCATGTGTCTGTTGGGCATTTGGATTTCCTCTTTCGAAAAATGTCTATTGAGGTCCTTGGCCCATCTCTTAAGTGGGTTGTTTTGTTGTTATGGAGTTTCTTGATTTCTTTGTAGATTCTGGTTATCAACCCTTAATCTGTAGCATAGTTTGCAAATATTTTTTTCCCATTCTGTTGGTTGCCTCTTCACTTTCCTGACTGTTTCTTTTGAAGTACAGAAACTTCTCAATTTGATGCAATCCCAAATGTTAATTTTGGCTTTGACTGCCTGTGTCTCCGGGGTCTTTTCCAAGAAGTCTTTGCTGGTGCCAATATCTTGCAGGGTTTCTCCAAGGCTCTCTAATAATTTGATGGTTTCAGGTCGTTGATTTAAGTCTTTAATCCATGTTGAGTGCATTTTTGTGTAAGGTGAAAGGTAGGGGTCTTGCTTCAAGCTTCTACATGTGGAAATCCAATTTTCCTAGCACCATTTATTGAATAGAGTATCCTTATTCCAGGGATTAGTTTTGGATCTTTGATCAAATATAAGTTGGCTGTAGATGTTTGGATTGATTTCTGGTGTTTCTATTCTGTTCCATTGGTCTATCCATCTGTTTCTGTACCAGTACCATGCTGTTTTGATAACAACTGCCCTGTAGTATGACCTGAAATCTGGTATTGTGATGCCTCCAGCTTTGTTTTTGTTGTACAAGATTGCTTTGGCTATTCGAGGTCTTCTGTGTCTCCATATGAATTTCAGCATCAACAAATTGCCTATCTTGAGAAAAATTTCCTTGCTATGAGAAGATGTGGAGGGATAGTATTAATCTTTTAAAACAAGTTTTGTTTATAGAATCTAACTTCTCATATTTTTGCAAGAATGATTAATGTAAAGGGGGCTAAACAATATCAAGTTTTCTTTGTTAGGGAAAGGAAAGTGGGTAATATCTAATACAGAAATAGAAAAAGGGAACTCGTGTTCATTTTTATTTAATAGCAGGTAAAATATTTTTCTAGTTAGGTGTTAAAGATTTAATTACCATCAAAATAATTTTAGTGAAATACTTTTAACATTTTCAGAATAAATTTCCTTGCAGAATATGATCTATCTTTTTATCACAATGTATTCTTTTTTCTTTGTAAGCTTTTTATATTTTTTTCTGACCATAATCTTCCAAATTATATTGAAGAAGTGATTTTATATTTATATTTTATATATTTTATATTTATATTTTATATTGAAATGATGATAGCAGATGCTTGGAATGTTAGTGACTTCTCTCAGACCACCACTTGACTTTGATGGGGCCCATGCACCTGTTTATGTGTATGTCTTTTGATGAATCCAGTCTCAATGTGTTATGCAATTATAAGTCATGTCCCATTCTGATGCACTCACATAGATAGCATTAATTATCATGTTTTCTGACATCAAAAGATGTCCGCTTATTATCCATTGTCCTGTCTTAATTTTATTATTAAAAATAAGTTTGATATCTCATTGATATATTTATTGCTAAAACCTAAACATTAGAAATTAGAGCTAATTCTTATTAATTTACTACTTGATCTTTTTCAAAAATAGCAGGCATATGACTGTCTTTTTCTTTATTTTACCTATTGGGAATATCAAACACCTCAGAAAGTGATGAATCTTTCAGAAGGGAAATGCATTATGTCTTGAGATGTATAGGAGAAAAGAGTGCATCTTCTTTTGAAGATTCAGATGGGAAGGTCTGAGTCTGATAAAAAGCATGCATTAATACCAAATTACTTGTGGTCCAATTCAATCAGCACTGAAAACACCATCGACCAATGACTAGATACGTATGAATGGAAAGATCTGCTCACTTGACTTATAACACTCTTAGACAAGGAAAAATATAGAAAAATGATTGTTTTTCCTCCTGTTGAATATGTCAGCCTTGATAGAGATGCTCAGATCCATATAGCATGCCATCGTTTATCCATGACACAAAAACCGAAAGGAGCTGACTTTTTTTTTTTTTGACAGGCAGAGTGGACAGTGAGAGAGAGGGATAGAAAGGTCTTCCCTTGCCGTTGGTTCACCCTCCAATGAACGCCGTGGCCGGCGCGCTGCAGCTGGTGCAACACGCTGATCCGAAGGCAGGAGCCAGGTGCTTGTCCTGGTCTCCCATGGGGTGCAGGGCCCAAGGACTTGGGCCATCCTCCACTGCACTCCCGGGCCACAGCAGAGAGCTGGCCTGGAAGAGGGGCAACCGGGACAGAATCCAGCGCCCCAACTGGGACCAGAACCCGGTGTGCCGGCGCCGCAAGGTGGAGGATTAGCCTAGTGAGGAGCGGCATCGACCTAAGAAATTTAATATATGTTTTTGCCATCATCTTCTCTCGAGGGACGACAATCATAAATAGAACTTCTATAACTCAGTGAAAATAACATATTTAAGTCATGCTATTTTGTTAAAAGAATTGATAGACTGCATCTGAATTTTACATTATATGTATATGCACATACATATATGCAGGTACATGGAAAAACTGAATTAAAAATGTTTATTTAGATGCAAAATAACTTGAAAACCATGCATAGTTGGGGCCTGTACCACGGCTCACTAGGCTAATCCCTGCCTGCGGCACCGGCACCCCAGGTTCTAGTCCCGGTTGGGGAGCCAGATTCTGTCCCGGTTGCTCCCCTTCCAGTCCAGTTCTCTGCTGTGGCCTGGGAAGGCAGTGGAGGATGGTCCAAGTGCTTGGGCCCTGCAGCCGCATGGGAGATCAGGCAGAAGCACCTGGCTCCTGGGTTTGGATTAGTGCAGCGCCAGTGGTAGCGGCCATTTGGGGGATGAACCAACGTAAGGAAGACCTTTCTCTCTCTCTCACTTTCTCTCTCTCTCTCTCTTGCTCTCTCCCTCACTGTCTAACTCTGCCTGTTTAAAAAAAAAGAAAGAAAAAAAAAAAGAAAACCATTCATAGTTTTTCATAATACACATATCCCAGGAACTGTTTGAAGTTATTTTGTATATATGTAAATTAACATATATTCACAATATATCTTAAGACATAACTTTGTACCAGAACATTACTTTGATAGATTACCCACTGTGTTTTATGTTTCTCTATTTGGACAGTCTCTAAGGCACTCTTTGTGTGCTCACTCATGAAAGTGTTGACACATCAGAAGGAAGATGAAATTAAAAGATCAATTCTTGACTTTTGAAGCATGAAAGACTAAATCTCAGGAGGATAAGAATAACTTGGAGTATAAATGACAGATGTCTATTAAGACAGGAAGAAGAGCTTTCTGCTCAAGTCTCCCAACATACAGATATAAGGCAAAGTTTCTCTTAGTGGGAGGAGAAAGAAACAAAGATTGTCAGGAAAGAGGAAAGAGATGTGTACCCAGCACGTATGGAAAAGCAGGATGCAGCATCTGCAGCACAGTCCTGAGAGAGGAAGAGGGTAGAGACCCTTGTGTGTTTGGAAGGGCAAGTGAAGGGTTGAGGGAATCCTAGTGCAGAGAGAACTGTCCTGTTCCCAGGTAAAACCTGAGATGCAGCAAGATACAGAGCAGAATGCTTTTGCTGCTCTGAGAGCAGTATAAAATAAATTGTCAGAGATAGTCGGCATTCTGACAGCACCAGTAAGTCAAGGAAGATGACTTATGTCCACAAAGAGAAATGGAGTTAGTTGAAAGAAAGTCTGAATAAAGTTCTCAGTGCTGGATCCTGCCAGGAATTGAACGCTGCCAACAACCATGTGAACTCAGAAGCAGGTCCTTCCTCAGCAGAGCCTCAAATGAGAGAACAGCCCGCCCTGGAATAAGAAAGAGTACACTTAGAAATGGACTCCATGGACTGAACACTGGAAGGAAACAAGAACAGCTTGGTTCATTCTAGAGTAGCTTAATGGCTATTCTGGTAAGATAGTACCTTCCCAGTAATGCTCCTGATAAGAAACTAACCCACAGCCTGGAAGCAACTCTAGGAAAAGGGAATATAAATCTGAATTCTGATTATTGTTGTGGCTCAATAGATTCAGTTGCTGCTTGTTAGGCCAGAACCTTGTATTGGAATGTCAGTTAGACTCCTGGCTATGCTACTTCATATCTAGCTCCTTGCTAATGTACCTAGGAAGACAGCAAATAAAGGCTCAAGTAGTTAAGTTCCTGCCATCACATGGGTGAGCAGATGGAGTTCCTGGCTCCTTACTTCAGCCTAGCCCAGTTCCAGTTGTTGCAACCATTAAACAGGGAATGAAATCTGCCCCCTCCTTTCTCTCTCTTTCTCTTCCTCTATCTCTTTCTCTCCTTCTCTCTTCGTCACTCTGCCTTTCAAATAATAAATGAGAAATATGAAACAATAAAATTGTTTTATGTACACTATGATATAAATTATAGAAACATATTTTATTGTTAAAAATTATATCCTCTATATACCTGAATTCATTTCATAAGTGTCAAGTCTCCCAGAAATGGTAGTTTGGTCAGAAAAAACTTAGTGTGATGATGCAATATCCGCATCAGAGACTGATTAGAATCCAAGGGTAGGCTAGGAACTCAGTCATCTTGAAGATGTAGCTATAATCTTGTGAGATATTTAATATGCCAACATGGATTTTTATCTGTGAAACTGATTTCAAAAAGAATTTCAAAAAATTGTAATTAGGGTGAGTCTAAATTTTGATTTATTTGTGTTTATTTATAAGAGAGAGAGAGAGTCTTCCACTTGCTGTTTCACTTTCCAAATGCCCTCAAGAACCAGGACTGGATGCAAATCCAGAAGCCCAGAACTCAATCCAGGTCTCCCATTTGGCTGCCATGGACCCAAGTATTTGAACCATCACCCTTGGCATCCCAGGGTATTTTTAAGCAGAAAGCTGGAATTGGAAGCAGAGCTAAGATTCAAACCTGGCAATCTGAAATGGGATATGGGTACCCCAAGCAACATCTTAACAACTGTGCCAAACATCTGCTCCAAGTTTCAGTCTAAAAGACAACAGCATTGAACAAATCAATGTAGTACTGAGTGTTTACTAAAAGAAGACTTATAAAATGAGGGATATGGAAGCAGATTTTTTTTAAATTTTCATAGTAGATTTTGGATTTCAATGAACACAACCACATTAATTGCAAAAAATAAAAATCTATTTCAGAGTTATCAGGCCCATACAAACTTACACATTCCTTAATATATGGTAATCAATGTCAAACAGAATATGAGTGAGTGAGCGAAGAATGAAGTAATGAAGTTCATCCTCTGATCACACTGGATAGGCTAGAGGTTGAAAATGTAAAATATTCCATCAATGTTGACTATTTTAACTCCTTAGGATATTAGATCCATATATTTCATGACATTCTCACATTTCTAAAACTGGCACAACATCCACTTTTTAAAATTGATAACACTAAGTAGATAACTAGTCCTCTCTCTGCTTCAGGATGACAATCAAATCAATCATTTTCAAATTGCCACAATTGATTGAAGCCAGAATTCTAAATGATTTCAAAGTGACAGAAAGCATGAAGGATAAGCAAAGTAACTAGTCTACTGTAGGATAAAGTGTTGGATTTAATAGAATTCTTTGGGGAAAATATGACAGAGATCATTCTAATGTGTTTAAGAGACTGGAGACAAGCCTCAGGTTTGTTTCTACAACCAAGTTGTATTATCTGGTACACAGACAAATTTTAGGCCTAGTAATCAAACAGAAAATTTTAAAGATGATATTGATAGTGGTTATTTATACTTATCACTATGAAAGTAAATATCATTAATAAGCACGGTTACGTGAAACTGGTATAAACTTATGCCTGCTACTGAATTCCACATATGATCATCCAAAGTCAATAGCTTATTCTCAATAAGACATTGAAGAATATGTACTTCTAATTTTCTTTTTTTTTTCTGACAGGCAGCGTTAGACAGTGAGAGAGAGACAGAGAGAGAGACAGAGAGAAAGGTCTTCCTTTTGCCGTTGGTTCACCCTCCAATGGCTGCTGTGGCTGGCGCGCTGTGGCCGGCGCACCGCGCTGATCCGATGGCAGGAGCCAGGTGCTTCTCCTGGTCTCCCATGGGGTGCAGGGCCCAAGGACTTGGGCCTTCCTCCACTGCCTTCCCAGGCCATAGCAGAGAGCTGGCCTGGAAGAGGGGCAACCGGGACAGAATCCGGCGCCCCGACGGGGACTAGAACCCGGTGTGCCGGCGCCACAAGGCGGAGGATTAGCCTATTGAGCCATGGTGCTGGCCTGAAAATGATTCTTGATGTGAATGGAAGGGGAGAGGGAGCGGGAGATGGGAGGGTTGCAGGTGGGAGGGAAGTTATGGCCGGGGGGAAGCCCTTGTAATCCATAAGCTGTACTTTGGAAATTTATATTCATTAAATAAAAGTTTAAAAAAATAAAAAATTAGTTTCAATACATGTTAATTTTCCTTTAAACATTTTTAAATATTAATCCAGTTCATTGTCACCTGGCTACTCCACAAAGAAATAAGAATGCATACAAATATTTAGAGTATAAAAGTGTAATTAAATAAACAATTTGTTTCTGGCAAAGAGCTTTAAGCTGAAAGAAAAAAAATTCCATACATATAAAAAGGTTTCAAATGTGTAATTTTCCTGTGCTTTCTTCCAAAACTCTTTTTAGTTTAAATGTTCACTATAAAGTCCTAAGTAATAAAGTTCACCTCATATGACTGTTTGCAAATTGCTTCTTGTAATTATAATGCTTGGGCTTAAAACAAACTGTTACATCTATCTTTTGTGCCTTATTATTTTGTAGAATATCATAACTAGCTTTTAATCCAGTATTTTTGTATGAATGGGAAGCAAAGGCCAGGATTCATGATCTTGTATTGATTACTAAGCAGCTGTATTCTCCTCCACAGGGAAGGAGATTTCAGCCACCCACATGTACTGTACTCTGGGACCATATCTTAATAGACGATTCTTAATGAATATTACACTGTCACAGATAATATTCCTACAGGGTCTTTTATAACCCATTACTTTTGTTGACTGTGCTATATTAACATGATTTTCTGGTACCATAATTGTAAAATGTTAATATGAGTAATTGCTGCATTTAAACTAATTGGATAGTTAAAATAAAGAAAACACCTGTAATTGTCTTTGAAAACTAGGGATAATCTCATTTTATGTCCAACGACTGATACAGCTATGGGAATATTCAGGAGGCCAACTATAAGATTCAATACTATACTCTTATATAGACAGAGAGAGGAAAAGAGTAAACATAAACCTAATTGGGAAAACTTTATTATCACCATATCAGATTTGTCATTAAGGGTAGCCAGCATCTTATTTCAAGACCCTGAGTCAGAGATGAGTGATGAAATTTGGATCCTACTAATTTCTCTATTTGATTCTATATATCAAATAAGTTTGGTTTCCTTATTCTTATTAGTCCTAAAGTTGCCTCACTTTTAAAATTTTATAAAAGAGTTAACAGTAGCAATATCTGGGATTTTTTTTTTTTTTAATAAAGTAAGTCAAGTTGCCTTAGTTGACTTACTTTACTTTACTTGTAAATTTTTCCTGGCTCCTGAGACCAAACTGTCTAAAACACTGTCAATCAGTATTAAGTACTGAGATCAAAATTTCATGCCCAAAGACACTCAGAGGATTCACTGGATACAAAGGGAGAGTACTTACTTAAGTAGACGCAGTTCTTATGGCATTTTGTAGTATTGTGTAAATTACCTTGGTTTAATGGGTGACTTCTTTTTTAAGAATTTGCTATAACATGTTGCATTTGTACTTATGTCATTCCATGTTTCACTCAGGATGAATTTAAAAAGAATTGTTTGCAGACCTTGGTGAAGTGAACCTTGCTTCTAGGACTGACAAATTGCTAATAGGCTGAAGGGGTCGGTGATATTTCTTTCTTCTCATGATGCATGTTTCTGTGCATTAATGACTTGCTGGGTAGCTATTAAGGTACTGAAAGTGATAAATGTGTACAGGATCCTTTTGCAATAAAACTGGTTATGAGTTGGAAAAAAAATTCCATTTACCTACACTGTTGTGAATCTTGGTATTCATTTTGACCTCATTTCCCCCGCCAGTTTCCTCGTGCTGCTGCCATCTGTAATAGGTTTCCTCTCTCTAGACATACTTCCCATGTCATTTCATACTCTACCCAGAAACAAGATGAATTATGTTTGTAAAGTTTATTTGTAAAATAAATAATGTTGCTTACTTACACATCAACCTTTCCTGAAGTTGTTTTTTCAATTGTTTATTCATTTGAGAAGCAGATCACTTCCCAATTGCCAGCAGCATCTCGGATTGGGTCTGGCAGAACTCAGGAGCTTGAAATTCAAGCCATGTCTCTTACGTGCATGCCAAGAGTCCAGGTACTTGGCCGGCGCCGTGGCTCAACAGGCTAATCCTCCGCCTTGCGGCGCCGGCACACCGGGTTCTAGTCCCGGCTGGGGCACCGATCCTGTCCCGGTTGCCCCTCTTCCAGGCCAGCTCTCTGCTGTGGCCAGGGAGTGCAGTGGAGGATGGCCCAAGTGTTTGGGCTCTGCACCCCATGGGAGACCAGGATAAGCACCTGGCTCCTGCCATTGGAACAGCGCGGTGCGCCGGCCGCAGCGCGCTACCGCGGCGGCCATTAGAGGGTGAACCAACGGCAAAGGAAGACCTTTCTCTCTGTGTCTCTCTCTCTCTCACTGTCCACTCTGCCTGTCAAAAATTAAAAAAAAAAAAAAAAAAAAAAAAAAAAGTCCAGGTACTTGAGCTAACGCTCCTGCCTACCAGGGTCTGCATTAGCAGGAACTTGAACTAAGATAGCTGGAGGTGGGTATCTAACACAGGTAATCTGATGTGGGACAAAGGTGTCTTAACTACTAGGTCCAATGTCCACCGTCTTCCTAAAGTTTATAAAACAAATATTAGTTACTCTGCTTAGCTCAAATTATCCAGGAAAAGCCATTATACTATAGAGTGTTAGCACTGTTCATTTTATTAGTTTGTAGGGATGTTACTTCAACTCAATATGCTCTCCTAGTCCCTCCAAAAATCATACAGGAAGTTTAAATATTATTGTGCTCACTTAAGATAAATCATATATGTGATGCAATTACAAAAAGTGATGAAATTGTAGAATAGAACTTATCAATCTTAACTACAAGGCAATACTGTTGTATCACAACATCAAAATCTCAAGTGAATACAAGAAAGCAGTAGCATGAATGCCAAACTGAATACAAGGAATCACAACTGTACCTGCGGGGCTTCTGATTCTTTTATCAACATCATTCCTGGATCTGCATACTTGTTTTTGTTTTCACTGGGAAGGATATATAGCTTTTACTAAACTTCCAATGACATTGTGAGCTTGGAAAAATGCAAAACTATATATTTAGAATCCCTGATAGAGCACAAATTTAAAGTCTAATTCTTCAATTTTGAGGAAAATTTTGTCTGATTTTCAAAAAATTCATATAAGTAATTTAGGGTAGGAATTGTGTTTGCTTTGTTTTTGCAGCATCAGTGACAACTGCAGTATGAACAGACTGAACCTCTTGCCATGTTGACTAGTTGGCCATGTCATTTCCTCTTCTCCACATTTCTTACACATAGCCCAGAACTCTGATCATTTCCATGGATGTGTTCATCCTGCTTCCAAATGTTAATAATTTCAAAAGCTGGCTGCCTGCAAATCTTTATTTGAATTTTGAATCTGTTTTCCAAACTCTATGATGTCATTCATTTTTTTTACACACTGCCTTTTCCAACTTTAAGCTCTGAGGTGTCAGCTTTCACTGCAGCCGTTCTTCAGCTGCTCCCAACAGTGGACTCATAGGGGTGCCCATTTCCCCTGCCAAAGTGAGGACTCCCGGTCATCCAGGTCTTCCTGCATACCTGCTACCAGAGGTCACCTGTACAGGACTTTGGAGGACACTGAGAATTAATAGAGTACTAATTTTTATTTGACACACTCTAGGAATTACTCTGGCAATTGTTTTGGCATTCAAACTGGAGTCTCTTCTGTTGTAATTTGACAATTTTAAGCTAAGCTCTATCAGGGAATGAGGAGAAAGTAGTAAGGCTAACCCTGTGGTGGGTATGTTCAATGAGGCAAGGTCGTATTGATTCAGCTCTTGACTAAGTCCTCTTGAGCTCTTTCGGTAATTCAGATCATACAATGTTTTCAGCGATACAAGCTTGTGACCATAGTATCAGAACAATTCAAATTTGGTAATGTCCTTCAGTTCCATCCATTTTGCTACATATGATAAGCTTTCATTCTTTTTTTTTATGGCTGAGTAATATTCTATTGTGTATACATACTACATTTTCTTATTTTACTCATATGTTGATTAATACTCTGGTCGATTTCATCTCTTGGCTACTGTGAGTAGTGCTGCAATAAACATGAAAGTATGTGTATTCTGTTGATATAGTGATTTCATTTCTTTTGAATACATGTGAAAAAGTTGGATCATAGATGTTAAAATGACAAGAAAATTTTTAAAATGAGCTGTTAATCCCTCCACAATAATACTAAGTGAATTGAAAGATCAAGAGGAACCTAAGGTCAATCTGCTAATGAAGAAAACCAATGAATAGAGGGTATTAAAAAAGAGAAAAAGATCAACTGGGTCTAATACTGCTGATATGTCAAGAGAGAAGAGGACTGAGAATGAACTACTGGACTTAATGAGTAAGTCATTGCTTACCTCAGTAACCTGAATTTTTCATGGAGAGACCTAAAAGGAGAAATGGAGGAAAGGAAAAAATTAAAAATGGAACAGATATTTGACCTAGCAGTTAAGCCACTGTTTAGAACACTCAGATTCCAAATCAGCATATTTGGGTTTCAATCGCAGCTCCACTCCCAATTCCAAATTTTTCAAATGAGAATCTCGTGAGGCAGCAAGTGATTATGCTTGACTCCCTGGCTCCCAGTTTCAGTCCAGCTTGGGGTCATTGCGGGCACTTGGGAAATGAACCACTGTTCTCCCTTTGATTTCTCAAATAAATACATACATAATTTAATAAACAAAAATAGAAATAAATAATACTATCAACTCTTTGGAATGTTTAATTTTAAAAACAAGAAGAGAAAAAAAGCCAATACATCAAGAATACTTTTTATTTAATTAAAGTGTAAGAGCACAGTTGTCTACTAGTTTAGTAAAGAGGACAATCTGATGAATCTAGAGAGAAGAACATCCCTGGAGCACAGTTTTGGGAAGTCAAGAGGGCAGAATCCACCTCTTACATGAAACTGGTTTTGGAAACATCTACTTATGGTAAGGCTGGGGAGTCAGAGAATATGAGAAAAGATGATGCTAGGTCTAAATATGGTAGCAATCACTTGTAACAATGGTTCTCTTAGGGGCTGGTGTTGTAGCATAGCAGATCAAGCTGCAGCCAGGGATGCCAGCCAGCATCCGATGTAGCTCCAGTTTGAATTTGAACTGCTCCATTTCCAATCCAGTTCTCTGCTAATGCACCTGGGAAAGCAGTAGAGGATGGCCCAAGTTCTTGGGCCCCTGCATCCATGTGGGGGACCCAGAAGAATTTCCCAGCCCTGGTGAACCAGCAGGGTTCTCTCTCTCTCTTTCTCTCTCTCTCTCTCTCTGCCATTCGAATAAATAAAAAATAAATCTTAAAGAAAAAGAATGTCTCTGCTACTGCTTCTTTTTATTTTAATGAAATAGAATACAAGGTCAACAGCTGAAATTGGGGATGTGGAGAGAGAATTAGAAATGCGAGGACAGGCCAAATATGAAATAGTTCTATATTTGATGAGGGCAAACAGGTAACAAAGACAGTCCATGTGGAGCCTTGAAGGCCACCACACCGTTTTGCATCTTATTTAAAGTGTAATTGGAAGCTGCATTTAAAATCAGCCTCTCTATACAATTATCTTCTTACAATGTTCTATTGGATACTGAGACTAATATTTCATCTATGCACATGTGCCATAGTATATAAAATTTTCACTTTATTTTGGAGAGATGAGTGTCTATATAGTATACCTGTGTATGATATCCTGAGTAGTTTTTTCTGTCTATAATTTTTTTCTCACCACTAAGAGCAAGACTTCTCTGCAGAAGATACTATACTTCGATAATTTTCTCTAATATATCAGATTTCTCTAATTCATTGGTTGAATTTTTTTTAAGATTTTATTTATTTATTTGAGAGGTAGAGTTACAGACAGTGACAGGGAGAGACAGAAAGAAAGGTCGTCCGTCCGTTGGTTCACTCCCCAAATGGCAGCAATGACCGGAGCTACGCCGATCCAAAGCCAGGAGCCAGGAGCTTCTTCCCAGTCTCCCATGTGGGTGCAGGGGCCTAAGCACTTCTACTGCTGTCCCATGCCACAGCAGAGAGCTGGATTGGAAGAGGAGCAGCTGGGACTAGAACCAGTGCCCATATGGGATGCTGGCACTGCAGGCAGAAGATTAACCTACTGCTCCATGGCGCCGGCCCCTATTGGTTGAATTTTGATAGCAAATCTATAAAAATCTTTTACTATAAACTATGCATGCTATCAAAAACACACGTAGCTAGAGCTATTGCTAACTCTTAGCTGGCATACACTGTGAAAGCTTTGATGCTTAGGAAAATATGTTTTGAATGTTAATGATAACCTCAAAATTTGAAAGACATTTTTCCTTAGATTATGATGCTTTGAATCCAATTTGCCTATCTAATCAAATTTCTCAAGCTGTACCTAGAGAATTCTATTAAAAAACATAGACAGCATCTCCTGCCATCTACCTGGTTCATAATATTATATGAACTAATGAGATAATTCCTGTAAATCATTTTAGTTCCTCAGAGACAAGTTCTCAATACAGACAAAATAATAATACTATTATCCAGAGACCACATGGATCTTCGTCTACATGTTTCTGTTTAGAGATATATCAGCTGCATGCAGGCACCTGCTGTTGTGATTGGGTATACGTTTCAAGATGCAGATGCACACTTTCACAAAATACATCCTGCATAGATTGGACAAGTTGCCTCTCATTTAAATTGTCTTTATTGGTATTTAACAAGAGAGTTCCAGATCTAAGGGGACTTGGTCTGATGATAGAATATAGCAAAATGTAATTAAAAATTTCATCCACATGAATCTTAAATTAAGGTGTAGTATTAAATGCTTGATAAGTCTTTAAATATATGTTACCTTTTGGTCTAATGGTCCATATGACACTATCTCATTGTCAAGCTGTTAAAATTATCCCTGACCCTAAAATATCTTTCCTTATATATAGTGTAAGAAAAACAATATTAACTCATAACGTTGTTATAAATGCAACTTGCTTGTGGCATGACCTGTTTAGTGAGTACCAACAAAATGATGCTTCTTTTTAAATCATAAGCTGTTCTCTGTATAAATCACAATAACCTTTCATAGACTGTGGTACATGTATCTTTTGGTATTTGTAACATTGTATTCAAACTTGTAAGCATGTCTATTAGACAAAAGAATATAAATTTCTTAGTGATTTCTATGTCATTTAATTTTATATTCCTAGTATCTCATATATTACATGTTGATACATGATTTTCTGGGTCAGAATATAAATATCAATAAAATTATAATAATTCAAAAAATAAAAAGGCATTCTTTAACCATAGTAGAATTAAATTAGCAATTACTACCAGGAATATATCTAGAAAATATTCAAGTATTTGAATACTAAACAATGTTTTTATATAACTCATTGATCAAAGGGGAAAATATCAAAGAATTAGAAAGTACCTTGAACTGAAAGGAAATCAAAATAAGTATCAAAATATAATCTATCAAATTAAATGAAGAAATCATGCTATTTAACTAATATAAATAAAACTTAAGATATAGCTAAGAGAAATTTAGAAAACTTAGATATCAAGAAAGTTTTCTAATGCTTGTCCAATGAAGTTGGGTTCTTGAAGGAATACATACATAGTGGGGGCAAGTATATTTGGTATTCCATTCAGTAATCATATACATAACTACAGACTGATTCACAAGACCATTCTTTTATGATGGTACAAACATATCTAGAACAAAGATAACTTTAGATATCAAAAATAAAAGTCTCTATTTTGTAGGCTAAAGATGTTTGAATATCCCTCTATGCCAGAGGTCAGTCACTATAAGCAAAACTATGGGGGCAAGGATTGAGGTGAAAATATCTAAGCTTTCGTATTCTACTCAAATTCAAGTGGACACCATTTACTCCAGAATTTATCTTAGAGACCTAGTGTTTCCTCTAGAAAAGATTACAACAGGGTCTACAAGATGAGCAAATTTAATTTTGAAAAATAAAAAGAACTTTGACAGGTGAAAACAGAAATCACATTACTAAGCTTTTCTTGTGTGCTTAGTTAATACTTTTATCTATGATCTGCTTTGTTATGAAAACAGCACTGATCCTTGAGTAATAGAAATCTAATAAGATAAATTTAAGTAAGGTACTTGTGTGTTTTGCTGTATCACTACTTCCAGTAAATGTTCTTATAATAATATGCTGATCGCTTGCAACAAAAGCCCTGAAAAATCTAACTATATTTTTGTATTTTTGGAATGAAACTAGGTGAGATTGGAAGAGATTTAATTTTAATTACAAATGGTCTCTAGAAAAAGAAAATATCCAAAGAAGAGAACATAAATCAGACACAAGTGCTGTTGGAATTTAACATTCTTTTTTTTTTTAGCTTTTATTTAGTAAATATAAATTTCCAAAGTACAGTTTATGGATTACAATGGCTTCCCCCTCCCATAACTTCCCTCCCACTCGCACCCTTCCCATCTCCCACTCCCTCTCCCATTCCATTCACATCAAGATTCATTTTCAATTATCTTTATATACAGATCAATTTAGTATATATTAAGTAAATATTTCATCAGTTTGCACCCACACAGAAACAAATAGTGTAAAATACTGTTTGAGTACTAGTTATAGCATTAATTCATAGTGGACAATACATTAAGGACAGATCTCACATGAGGAGTAAGTACACAGTGACTCCTGTTGTTGACTTAACAATTTGACACTCTTGTTTATGGCATCAGTAATCTCCCTAGGCTCTAGTCATGAGTTGCCAAGGCTATGGAAGCCTTTTCGCTGACTTCAATCTTATTCAGACAGGGTCATAGTCAAAGTGGAAGTTCTCTCCTCCCTTCAGAGAAAGGTACCTCCTTCTTTGATGGACCCGTTCTTTCCACTGGGATCTCACTCGTGGAGATATTTCATTTAGGTCTTCTTTTTTTTTTTCTTTTGCCAGAGTGTCTTGATTTCCATGCCTGTGAAACTCTCATGGGCTCTTCAGCCAGATCAGAATGCCTTAAGGGCTGATTCTGAGGCCAGAGTGCTGTTTAGGACACCTGCCATTCTATGAGTCTGCTGTGTATCCCGCTTCCCATGTTGGATCATTCTCCTGCTTTTTTATTCTATCAGTTAGTATTAGCAGACACTAGTCTTGTTTATGTGATCCCTTTGACTCTTAGACCTATCAGTGTGCTCAGTTGTGAACTGAAATTGATCACTCGGACTAGTGACATCGCATTGGTACATACAACCTTAATGGGATTGTATGGGAATCCCCTGGCACATTTCTAACTCCACCATTTGGGGCAAGTCAGCTTGAGCATGTCCCAAATGGTACATCTCCTCCCTCTCTTATTCCCATTCTTGTATTTAACAGGGATCACTTTTCAGTTAAATTTAAACACCTAAGAATTATTGTGTGTTAATTACACAGTTCAACCAATAGTACTAGAACAAAAAAAAAATACTAAAAGGGATAAAGTATTAAACTGTACATCAACAGTCAAGACAAGGGCTGATCAAGTCACTGTTTCTCATAGTGTCCATTTCACTTCAACAGGTGAAATGGCTTACATTATGGTTAGAATCGCTCACATTCAGAAATCTACCAACAACAGATGCTGGAGAGGATGTGGGGAAAAAGGGACACTAACCCACTGTTGGTAGGAAGGCAAACTGGTTAAGCCACTATTTAAGTCAGTCTGGAGATTCCTCAGAAACCTGAATATAACCCTACCATACAACCCAGCCATCCCACTCCTTGGAATTTACCAAAAGGAAATTAAATTGGCAAACAAAAAGCTGTCTGCACATTAATGTTTATTGCAGCTCAATTCACAATAGCTAAGACCTCGAACCAACCCAAATGCCCATCAACAGTAGACTGGATAAAGAAATTATGAGACATGTACTCTATAGAATACTATACAGCAGTAAGAAACAATGAAACCTGGTCATTTGCAACAAAATGGAGGAATCTGAAAAACATTATGCTGAGTGAAATAAGCCAGTCCCAAAGGTACAAATATCATATGTTCTCCCTGATCGGTGACAACTAACTGAGCACCAAAGGGGAAACCTGTTGAAGTGAAATGGAATTTAACATTCTAAATAAAGAATTGGGAAGCAAATGGGGAGAATACAAGTTGGATGCTGCTCATGGAAGATCCTTTCTCCTGTGATGAGTTAAGCTATTTAATTAAGAGTATTTGTTTCAAAAGAAGATGGGTGAGTGATTACATTAAGCAAACAGGAGCCAGTCCACAGTAAGAACGCATTATAGTCAATAAAGTAAGTAATACGATGCTTTTCTGCTTTGGATATATTTGAGAGAAAGGAAAATGAGGACTTAAATAAAAGATCAAAAGTCATAAAAGAGTTTAACTGAGAAAAAGAAGATTTAGATAGATTAAGAGAGTGGCAATGGGGGTTATTAAAAGGTCATGACATATAAAAACACTTATGATGTATAATCAATCAGGCTTGATCACCTTTGAGTAATGTGAAAGATGCCAAATAATATATACGCTAAAGATCTGACAATTGATGCCAAGGAAGATGATGTAATATCTAGTTCAAACATGGAAGCTGTCTCTTCCACCTCAGAATAAGGACTTTATAAACTTTCGCTCGTCATTTTGTCCTCAGTGACTAGCAAAGTGCCTGGCACAAATGAGTTGTCAATACAAATGTGCTGAATGAGTGAAATACAAGGTTAGCATATTTGTAGAGGAGAGTAATGGATTTAACTTTAAATGATTCAGTTGGACACACCTGTGAAACACTCAAACATGAACATTTCACTCACGGAAAAAATATTAGTTTTTCCCAAGACAATTTGAAAAATGACATACAAACTGTCTCTTTATTATTGGTGGCTATTGCATATATACTCATATTGGCATATCGCTCCTATAATATTTCTGGGTATAGGACAGAAATACAAATGAAATTGTACATCCCATGAATCTTAATACTTAGAAGTTACAAAATTAAACTAACACGCTAATTTTTAATAATAAGTTCTATTGTCATATGTGGCAAATATATGGTTTTGATGACAGGTTGGAATATTCAGTTCTTTGAACCCTCAGAATAGGCAGAAAAAATGCAAAGATAAAGGAAGAATAGCCCAAGCCAGTGGTCTTGGATCAAGGCCTGCCTCCCCTTCTGTTTCCACCCTGAGCTTTGTCCAGAATTCAAAGGCTACACACTTAAATGTTCAAGGTCCATCTGCTCCCTGCAAATCTCTCTCCCACAGCCAACATTAGTATCCAAGGATGCACATACCTGCTGCACAAGCTGTTCTCAGCATGATGTGTCCAAGGCATTATTTTCCATAAACTCTAGTAGGACATTCAAGGCTGGCATCACCATAAAATTCCAGATACCAGATACCCAGATATCCAGAGCCTGGTCTGCAGGGGAGTAGAGAACAGAGAAGACTCCAGGATGAATCCCCACTTCCCTTGGACTAAGGATAATATTGTATATTGGAGCAGTCTTGAAATATTTAGATTGAGGAAGGAGAAAGGATATAAAGAGACAAACAAACAAACAAGAAAATCCTTGAGGGGCTGGACTGTGGTGCAGTGTGTTAAAGCCCTGGCCTGAAGCGCCAGCATCCCATAAGGGCACCGGTTCTAATCCTGGCTGCTCCTCTTCCAATCCAGCTCTCTGCTATGGCCTGGGAAAGCAGTAGAAGATGGCCCAAGTCCTTGGCCCCTGAACCCACGTGGGAGACCCAGAAGAAGCTCCTTGTTCCTGGCTTCGGATTGGTGCAGCTCTGGCTGTTGTGGCTATCTGGGGAGTGAACCAGCAGATGGAAGATGTCTCTCTCTGTCTCTACCTCTCTCTTAACTCTCTCAAATAAATAAAATAAATCTTTAAAAAAATCCTTGAAGGCAAATTAAACAAAACCTTGTTATATTGCATTTCTAGGGAAGCATGGATATTCTGGCACTTGAATTCTAGAAAGTTCTTCTTTGAAAATATTTTTTTTTTCTTGAGTTGGTTTCTATTCTTCACAATCAAATGATTCCCGATTAAGAAATGGTAACCATTAACACTAGGAGACTGTCCCAGGAAAGGGATATATCCTGCCATGTGGGCTAAGAATAAAACATGTGATTTTACTGATTTGACGGAACTGACCTATTGCATTTTGGGCAAATGGGCATGATCCAGGAGAAAGGACAAAACACCCAGAGTAAATATCTGCTTACTTGGCCCAGCCTTCTTTAAATTGTTCCATACCATTTTCTATAGATTATAGGCATCACAACAGAATCTATGTGAATCCAAAGACTCACTTTCATGACATAGGCTTACTAATGCACAATCATTGCTCATTTTCTCAAATTTAGCATTGTAAAACAGCCACACTGTATTTCTATGCATTCGCAGAGGAACCATCTCTGACTGTTAGAACAATATTTACAGAGAAAACTTGCACATAAATTCACTCTTAAAAGGGTCTGTGTTGATGAATGTATAAGGAGGGACACTATCAAGAAACAAATAAAGTCACTGTTTTTCAATTCCACTATGACTTATTTCTCAAGAATTCAACAGATAATAAAAATGAGACTCAGAATTATTGCAGCAGAGATAAGTTTCTGTGTGTGTTGGGAGGGGAAAACAAAAAGAAAGAAAAAAAAAAGGGAAAATATCACATCTCTTAAGTAAATGAGATTTCACATTTCCAAGAGAGAAACACAAGTAATTCCACAGGAGTTAGCCAGTGATTTTAGAAGTACATCAGGTATAACAGGTAAAACATCCATAATAATCAACAGAACATGTGAAAGTATCATTTGAGTCCTTGAAATAAGGAAAAAAAATTGTACAAATGGAATGAAAAAAAGGGAAATGGTAAAAATGGGATGTCTATCCTGAGACAGAACAAACCATCGACAAATGAAGAAATTCACTTTAACCTAATCATGAGGGACCGAAGAGCTAAATAAAGACTCAGAGGGGACCACTTTTGAAGTAGTGCATCAGAGAACAGAAGGAAGCAGTGTAGTGACATGTGCACATCACAGAATTTTCAAGCTTACAAAAAACTAATGTACAGAGACAAAGAATAAATACTAAAGCAACCCCAGCCTGAGACAGGAAAATTTTTATAAGATGTAGGAATTGTGTATGCATTAGGAATAGCATGAACTCAATGCACATAGCATGGAAAATGGATCAGAGAATGTCTTACTTATCATCCTACCCAATCTTCTAATTTTATACCTGAGGAAACTAAGCAACAGAGAGAATAAACATTATTTATAAAATGGATTATTCATTCTTAGACAAGGTAATGTAAAATAATGTGACAAAGTCCATAATTAGAATGAGCCTAATTTGAAATGTTCAGTATAAACCAATAAAAGTAATAACACTAACAAAAAAGTGAAATGTATAGATATTTTCAAGATTTCCTTATTAAAAGGTTTACTCCTTCAAGGAAATCCCCATAAACCTTAATTGTTTACTAAAACAAGTATTTATTAACCACCTTTGTACATAGCATAGGGGAAAGGTCATGGAATTAAAAAAAATTTTTTTTATTTATTTGAAAGACAGAGTTACAGAGAGAGGTAGAGACAGAGAGAGACATCTTCCATCTGCTGGTTCACTCCCCAGATAGCCACAACAGCCAGAGCTGCACCAATCCGAAGCCAGGAACAAGGAGCTTCTTCTGGGTCTCCCACGTGGGTTCAGGGGCCAAGGACTTGGGCCATCTTCTACTGCTTTCCCAGGCCATAGCAGAGAGCTGGATTGGAAGAGCAGCAGCCAGGACTAGAACCGGTGCCCTTATGGGATGCTGGCGCTTCAAGCCAGGGCTTTAACACACTGCACCACAGCTCCGGCCCCCTTCATGGAATTTTAAAAGTAAAAGAGCTATACAAAATGTAAATGTTTATAGCTTTGTTTTAGTTCATAAAAAACACCCACTACAAGTTGAAGGATAGATATCTATAATAAAACAATAGAAATGCATTCCATTTTAGCCTCAAGATTTAGTTTTATGAGTCTCACCTGTTGTAATTGGATTATTTCTGTCCTCCAAAACTCTTATATTGAAATCGTAACCTTTAATGTTATGATATTAGGAAGTGAGGTTTTGGGAGGTGATCAGGTCATGAGGGCTAAGCCCTCACAAATAGGATTAGTATTCATCTTCTCCAGGAAGCTAATTTGCTTCTCCCCTACTGCAAAAATGGTCATGATGCAACAAGAGGATAATCTGTGAACGGAGTAGCAAGCTCTTATCAGATACCAGTTCTGTTGGGGCCCAGATCTGGGACTGAAGGCTTTCAGAACTGTAAGAAAATTCCTTTCTGATGTTTAGATGCCATTCAACCTACAGTGTTATGTTGCAGCAACCTGAAAAGATTAAGACTCCTACTCATCAACATCAACAAAAATAAAAGAACAATGACCCAACCTGTACCAGACACGCTGAGCAGATTACCCTTCCTCCCAAGCATTCACACTGCTTTCCCTCCTTTACAATCTGTCAATCTAAAGACACAATTACAGAGGTCCTGGAAGACTTTCATCTGCCCCAAGGAAATCCATCTTTGGGTACAAAGAGGCTAAGTATGTGGTTCTGAGATGCCCGTGTAAAGAGCTGTCTGGTTTACAAGGAACCTTGTTGTCACCTCACCTCCTCTTACACAACTCTTCCAAGGCAGCTACCAGCCTATCATATAAAGTGGCTACATTTACTAAACCTGATCTCTCTTCATCTTCACATGAACTTCTCACTATGAGTCACACCATCATACCATCTGCAATTAGAAAGATGTCCATCCTTTCAGTGTCTGGTTTATTGTTGACTTTGTCTCATTCCAATTTTCCCCCTCCCGCCTTCATAGAAAACACATCCAGCCTCATCATCAGATTTCACTGAGATTCATACTGAGTTGCCAGCCAACTACTTACTCTCTCCATGCATCCCAGGACACCTTTGATGATTAGGTAGCTATCATCCCTGTCCATGCTGAAATCATCTCTAATCCCAACTAGGGTTTCAAAGCACAGATGGACTGCATGGCAGGAGTCAGAACAGATTAGGAAAAATTCATTAAGGAAAAGCAGCTGAAATCTCCCACTCTGGGAGATATCTTTGCAGTTGATTTCAACAGTTTCTCTGAACAATATTTTGACAATTTTGCATTCACAGATGATTCTGCTGTCTCTTGCTCTAAAAACCTAATTCCGAGCACCATTAAGAAAAATATTACAGAATGGAATGACTTCATTTACATGATGGAAATTGTACAGGAAACTTTTTGAAAACATATATGGGATACCTTTGGTGCTACAGGCACTGAGAAATCTGTTTCTGAAATATGCAAATAAATCACCCCCACAACCCATTCAACAGCAACTTTGGAGCTATTTTGCTGATTCTCCAGTATTCTTAGAGACGACGTTGTGAGAGTGCCTCATAAGAATACCCATGGACATTTTTCCTGAGGGTGATATTCTTTGCACTAGGAAAACAAATCTCATATGTTGAAGCTGCAAATTTTCTTGTACTTGGTTCCTCCAACCACTAAGAATAGTAAGTTGTGAACAAAGACATTTCTTTTTGCTTTGGAGATGCTTATGCTGTATTCCCTCAACACCAAGAGGCTTGAAAGTAGAAATACATAAACAGATGAAAATAAGATGGTAGAAGGAAAAATAGCTCAAAACCAAAAATAGACATGATAGAGGTAGATAAACCCATCTCAAAAATATCATGAAGAAGGTCAAAGTTAAAATATGAACATTAAGTAACTTAGTCACTCATAATTGCTAGATAGAAGTATAGAACTAATGAATGATATAAAGAGTTGATTCCATCAAAAGATCAATCCTGTAGTCACAGAGGACATTTTTAGTAGTAACAACAACAACAACAAACAGAAATATAGAAAAAACTCAGGAAATAATCCGAGAATAATTATGTTAGGTGTCAGTGAATGGAAGGCAAATGAAAGAAAGACAGAACTGTGTAATTAAAAGAACAGAACTCAGTCCCCAAAACCTTAGTTCTAGACTTTGGTCTGCTGCTTAAAGCCATGTGGTATATTTGGCAGTTTCCTCAACAGTTACTTAATATGTTGCAAATGAATAATGCTACATATTATACTTCTCAGTACTACAGAAAGAATAAAATAAGTAAGTAGTGGTGGAAAATTGTGGTAACTGTAAAATGTCCTATATGTCAATATTTTAATTATTCCCTAAGAAATTAATAACAATTTTACACATTTAAAAATTAGATCATAATGGTACAATACCACTATGATATGCCCTTTTCAATGCTCCAACAGGAACTCTGTTTATATATTCCAAAGCAATCAGACCTCTCAAGGGAAAACGCTTCCTCATGAAAATGGAATTTCCTTGGCTGAGTTACTCTCCAGAGAGGCAGAGTTTTCTTTTTATTATGGGTATATATTATAGTGAAGATGCACTCCAGAAAATTTTATTCTGGGTACAAAAAACGTTTTTATGGATGAGCTAGTGAAGCTGAGAAGTGCAACCTCCACTTGTCTATTACAAAATCTCATTTGCTGAGAATGATGAAATTCCACTGTCTCATTCTAAACCCACACAAAGAACATAACATCTGAGACACAATATTAACGAGGATTTCACAGAGGACCAACGTACCTTCTATACACAAATACACAGAATCCACACTGCTAGTGACAGATACTTTCCCAGAAGTCCAGGTATTTATACATGTTTATAGACTCTCTTTGCTAAAGAAATATGTGATATCCTTATTTTACTCTAATTCACTTCTACATTGCTTAACAAAGATATTATTGTCAGTGCACAATCAAAATGTAACTACTAATTTTACAATTTCTGTCAACATAAGTGAATACTGAGCACAGTAAAAATTTATTCAAAATAGCAAAGGCTTTTAGTTTAACATAATGAATTTGATACATGCTTATCTCCTAAACTCAACTGTAATGAGAGTAATGGGAAAAAAAAAGAAAAAAAAAATGGGAACGAAATGGCAGCAGCTATGTTGCCTGAGGAATTTTATAACTGGAAAGCAGAAGGACATGTTGTGACTCCCTAATCAATGCAGAGAATATTGAATGCTAACATAGCAGTCAAGAGGAATGGGAAAAAAGGTAAAAATGTTTGTGCCATAGAACTCTGGATTGGATCAAGTGTTGAGGAACAGTTAATTGCAATGGCAATGATCTGGGAGAGGGACTAAAAGCAGAGGAGTTTGTTGAAAATCTAGTTAAAAAGCAATTAAACTCCCATATTTTTTCATCCCTTTTGCTGCCTTTGACAAAGGACTGGTGTCAGATCCATACTTTTCTGCAAGAATGGAGTAAACACATAATAGTGTGAATGAAGGCCTATGCTGCAAAGTATGATTAGCTAGATCCCTCACCCCCAACACTCACTTTTAACTCCAAAAATCTTGAAGGTAGGTCTTATATGCCTCCAGCAGCAGGTTTATTACCTTCTATGGGATCTAACCATCCCAAGAGAAAAAGCTATAGATACTGATCTTTGAGCATCCAGGAACAATGTCTGCAAGACATAAAGAAATAAGGAAATAATAAACAAACAATGGAAGAAAAAAGAAGGAGGATGGAGGGAGTAGAGAAGCTGAGATTACCTGTATTGGATGCTTTTCCTGATCAAGTTACTTTATTGGGCAGTGCACCCATCTTCTAGCTGATGAATGGTAAGGGTACACATCTATTTTTCCTCCAGGAAAAATGTCTTTGGCCTAAAAAGAGCTACCATGTTCTAGAATCTACAAACCCCACTTTTGCCTGAACTCTGGTGCTTGTCTGCTCAGAGGTAACTCTGCCCTGTCTCCCTGTGAGACCCAGTAATGCTAGAACCCAATCAAAAGACCATATACTGGGGCTGGCACTGTGGCATAGCAGGTAAAGCTGCAGCCTGCATTACCGGAATCCTATATGAGCGCCGGTTTGAGTCCCAGCAGCTCCACTTCCCGTCCAGCTCTCTGTTATAGCCTAGCTTTGGATCAGCTCAGCTCCAGCCCTTGCAGCCATCTGAGGAGTGAATAAGACTTTACTTGACTTATTGAAATATATTGAAAGGTGTTTACATCTCCTACAGTTTTAGATAGGCTCTTGAAAACAACAGTGATAAAAAGAGAGTCATTAAGACACAAGGAAAGCAAGAACTTATACAAGAAGGATATAAAATAATCAAATGATACCATATGCCTATATGGCAACACTACAGGTAGACACAAAATATGCATTTAATCTAGATATATGCAGTAACTGTTTTGAAAGGATAGAGGTAGGAAATATTAGCATCAGTGTTGGAGGAAAGGCATAGAAAAGCAAACCTTTTTCTCTTCCGAATAAGTCAGTAAGTAATCTCCTAAAGCCAAAGATTATAGTTATTTAGAAGGAAAATATCAGAAGAAACTCTTTAGCTTTGAAATTGGCTGTTTGGAGAACAAAAATGATGGAGTAAGGAAATACTGTTTTTAATTTTCAGCCTTAGAAAAATAGTTGACTTTTCAAACTTTATACATGTAATTATTTATAAAATACAAATTCATATCTAATATATATCCACATATTAAAAAATTCATACTAATTTTAGAAAGTTCAGAAAAGTACAAATAAGACTAAAAAATAATCTGTAGCCTCTACAGCTACAGAAAATATTTTAAACATTTCATTACAGGTCTACCAGTCTTCGTTCTTTGTATTTCATCTTCTAATAATTTTAATTATTCTAAATATGTGACTTTATTTTACTTAGTATTATATACATTTACTGACATTACTGATACTTTTCAAGACATAAAATTGTTGATAAAATATTCCTCCATATAAATCTAATAATATATTTAAGCATGTCCAACTTTGTATATTTATAGAATTCCCTGTATGTCTCTATTGCAAATAATGTTGTGATGTACATCTATGAGAACAATACATCTGCTACCTTTCTGAATTTTCTCCATTGTTTTAAATGTGCAGGTATCCAGTATTATCTGCAGGTCTATCAATTTGTAGGGGCTTCACACTTGAAACAATTTCATCAAAACTCCCCCAATAAAACAATTTAGAGGCACTGAAGTTTTCATTATAATGAGATGTTACCTATGTAAATGATTTTGCAGTTCTTAGATTTTAGGAGTTCACCATCTCCCTCCGGGAAACTATTCCCTTCCTAGTATAACTTCAAGCTTTCCCCAGTGAGCACTAAAACAAATAAGTCATTCATTTTTCTTGCTGCATTTGCCTCTTCTGTCACTGAATTCATTTCAATCTCCCTCAAGGGGCTTATAATCTTCCTTTCCTGTCGTCTTACTTCACATATATTTATGAAACTGTCCATTTTTCTTTACAAAGCATACATTCTTCTTGAAGGTATTCTTATGATTTATTTGATTATATGTGCTTTTCCTTACATTGGTGATATTGATTTAGATTTCTTATCTCCTATGCCTTCTTTGTTTTACACAGCCTTTATGCTTTTCCCTACATATCAATCTTATTCATTTTCTTCTTCATCTAATGTTTATTAATGGTACCCACTTTGTCTGACTTCCTATGAATTAGTAGCAACTGTATACTGAGTCCTCACTGTATCTCAGGCATTTTTTTCTTCACCACATCTCTATAAATTGGTGATATTCCATTTTACACTAGAAGAAACAATTACCAATTATAATGAGAAATATTTGAACCATTTTGTTATTTGAACCATTTTGTTATTTGAAACAAAGGAAGGGCTTCCCATTCCACTCCTTGGAAAATGGAGATAGAAGAATTAGTGAAAGATTTTTGTTGATTGCTTAGTTTTAAATAAATAAATTGAATCAAAGCAATTTGTCAATTCATATCTAATTAGAATTTCTGCATTGCTTTTTACAAAATAAAACCAAGTAAAGCTGACATTTTCTTTTTTTTTTATTTTTTCAAAACTTTTATTTAGTAAATATTATTTCCAAAGTACAGTTTATGGATTACAATCGCCTCTGTCCTTAATGTATTGTCCAATGTGAATTAATGCTATAACTAGTACTCAAACAGTATTTTACACTTTATGTTCTGTGTGGGTGCAAACTGATGAAATCTTTACTTAATGCATACTAAATCAATCTTCCGTATATAAAGATAATTGAAAATGAATCTTGATGTGAATGGAAGGGGAGAGGGAGTGGAAGATAGGAGGGGTGTGGGTGAGAGGGAAGTTATGGGGGGGAAAAGCTGACATTTTCTTTCCATTTTTATGCTAAAGTGAGCTTTTAACTGACTTTCCCTTTGCCTAAGTTAAAATTTTCTAGGAGATCATGACTATTACCCTAAGGTCCAAAAAAAAAAAAAAAAAGTGCTAAAGTGCTGGTGAGGTGGTTATGGAGCCATAATACATTGCTGCTGGGAATGCAAATAAGCACAACCATCATGGAAAATAATATGGCAATTCATCAGAAAACTACAAATGGAACTACCATTTGACCCACTTCTGGGAACAGATCCAAAGCAACTCACCCCAGCATATGAAAGAAAGAAATAAATTCCCACATTTATCACAGCCCAATTCAAAATAACAAAGACATTGAATCAACCTAGATGCCCATCAACTGATGATGGGATGAAGAAAATGTGGTACATATCCATGATGTAGTATCACTCAGCCTTAATAAGAATGAAATTCTGACATATGCACTGAGATGGGAGAACTGAATCTGACTATGGTTAGTGAAATAAGCCAGATACAGAAAGGCAAATTCCACGTTTTCACCCATAAGTGTAAGTTAATATGTAGAGCAAATAAAAAAGTATGTATATCATATTTGAAATAGAGTTATAAATACTGTCTTCACTGACTTAAAAGGAAAGTAAAAAGAAGTTGGCAACATTTTGTAAATCAGACACTGACCATTCAGATCTGACTCCCAGACATTCAAATGCGAGTCTCCTGGTACAAAAGTGAACCATGAGAAAAACTGTTAATGGTTTATGTAAGTCCATCTCTAGTACTGAAGGAGAATTACTTAAGGAGCAAGAGTTAATTAAACAGCATTACCCTGCGCAATGTAACCCATAATTTATGTGTAAATATTATGCTGACATTTCAACAAAATTATATATGTTTACTTATTTTATTTTCCATTATATGATATCAGCAAATATTTAATGATATAGGTGGTTTTTCTTTGTAATTATCTATCTAACATAAAGGATCTGATACCAACAGTAATTCCTAAACACTCTTGTCATCCCTGATTGAGAAGAAGAGGTATAGACTGAATCAACCAAGGTATGATGAATCAAGAATACAAAGAAATTCACTATCATTCATTTCTTTATTTTGTCTTAATCTGACCTTTTTCTGCTTTACCCAAACTGTCCATGAAAATCCTTCCTCAAGTGATTGTTTTATTAAATCTTTCAGTTTCTTTACCTAAACACACGAGCACTTGAGCTAAAGAGAGCTTGTAGGCTTCTACTTCATAGACTCTATCAACAAGTCCTACTTCATTCTTGAATTTTTGCCTTTGATTTTTTTGTTTCTCTTTTTCATCTTCCTAATCTCTGCAGCATTCCATGCTGAAACACATGCTGCAACTATTCTTTCTGCACCTCTTTATTACTTTTAAACTTTTGTTTAAATATGATTTATTATATGTTGAGGTGGATTCGTTCTGAGAGGAGGAGTGTGGTGGGAGCAAGAAGCACACAGACCCCAGGAGTTGGGTGAAAGCAGGCCAGAAGCGGGCAGCCCGCAGACTTGTTTATTTCAGTTGGTAGAGCAGCTTAAATAGCCAAGGCAGCCAATCCAGTCAAGGGGCAGTTTATGCCCTAACCAATCATAGCCTGTTGCCAGGCAGTATCCAAAGCCATCCAATCACAGCCTGTTGCCAGGCAGGCTCTGTTACCATGTGGTTTCCAAAGTCATCCAATCACAGCTTATTGCCAGGCAGTTTCTGTTGCCAGTGGCCATCTTGGTATGGCCTTCTTGTTCCACCACAACTATATTTCAAAAGGGGAGACATGGGGGGAGGGAGGGGTAGAGGGAGAGAGACAGAGAGAAAGAGAGAGAGAGAAAGAGAGATACATCTCCCACTCATTGGTTCATTTCCCAAAGACCTGCAACAACTGAGGCTGAGCCAGGTTGAAATCTGGAGTTCAACCATAGTCTCCCATGTGTATCTCAGGGATCCAGGTACTTGAGTCATCCCTGTTGTTTCCAAAGTTGCCAGTAGCAGGATGCTGGAATAATAAAAAGCAGAGCCAGGGTTCAAATCCAACCATTCCAATATAAAATGTGGGAGTCCCAAGCAACATCTTAACTACTGTACAAAATGCCCACCACTACACCTTTTTGTTCTCACACTCTCTGTATCTATCCTGTGTCTTCTGCTGCCTCTTCTCCTCAGGCATCTGATAGCTGCAGTTTTCTTCTCCCATCTCTGTACCTGTCTTTTTTTTTTATTTGACAGGTAGAGTTACAGACAGTGAGAGAGACAGAAAGAAAGGTCTTCCTTCCATTGGTTCAACCCCTAAATGGCCACAACGGCCAGAACTGCACCGATCCAAAGCCAGGAGCCAGGTGCTTCCTCCCAGCCTCCCATGTGGGTGCAGGGGCCCAAGCACTTGGGCCATCCTCCACTGACTTCCTGGGCCACAGCAGAGAGCTGGACTGGAAGAGGAGCAACTGGGACTGGAACCCAGCACCCATATGGGATGCCCACACCGCAGGCGGAAGATTAACCAAGTGAGCCATGGCACTGGCCCCTCTGTAACTGCCTTTACCTCAGCCACACATTCTTTCTCTAGTGATGCTGACAATATCAACAATACCTGCTTCTCCACTTCTCCCAGCTAGAAGTAGATCATATCACTTTTTAAAGTGATTTTTAGGTTAATAAACTTAATGAACATTTGCATATATAATTAAAATTTCCTAGCCCAATTATATCACATTCACACTCACATAAAATTTCAATTATTCTCTTCCCACATCTGCTGTTTTTTGCTAAGTCACACAGCTTTGATGTCAGTACTGACTCTCCAAGAGTTAATTAACACTGAAATTAAAAAGAAGGTGGATAGACATTGAGCCTATGGTAGTCATCTGACCACTGTGAAAGGAGAGTGGAGAGAATGAGAGATCAAGTGAGGAGAATCTCAAACTGCAGCTAAGTATTAGGAAACTTGTGGACATACTAAAGAGTTCTGAAGCTAAACTCATGCATCACAGAGAGAAGTTGGCACTAGTCCCTCTGCTATACACAATGACTGAGAGAACAGCCTGGTAGAACTGTTCATGACTTTGCCACACTCTATGGTGGACCTAGATGGGCAGCACTGCACTGCTGGGTGACTGTACTCCCTAGAGCCAGTAAATGAATATGTTCATTTGTAATCTTCTCTTGGCCACAACAGTTCCCTTAAATGTTTTCAAATAAGTCATCAGACCCAGAGGCGTCTACTGGGTTTCTCTGCATTAGTCTGTGCCTTTATCTTTGTTTTCTTTGAGCTCTTACTTCTATTCTCTGTGCTCCTACCCCCCAACAGGGACTCTGACAGTTCTGAACTAACCTTCTATCCTAGGGCAACCTGTTCTTGGCACACTCACTGTCCTAGTGTAGTGAGAGACATAGGTATTATTGCCTATATCGATCATTCAATCCCAGGCAGAATATGAAATAAGACTGTAGTTTTCCTGATACAAAAGAAAATACTTTATATATTTTAATAAGACATTTTTGTAAGGGTGATGTCAATTTACATGACAGAAATGTAGTTCAGTAACTTAAAATTAACAGTGTGTGTGGCTACTCTCAGAGCTCAAAAGCTCTAGCCAATCATCCCTGAAATTGTACTACCACACTTAGATATTTAATTATTTTTCAAATGTATTTTTGTTTATTTTTTACCTACTTATTTGAGAGACAGAGACAAAGCAATTACCTGAATGTTCTCTCACCCCAAATCCACAACAGCTGAGGATGGGCAAGACTGAAGAGAGGATTCAGTAATTTAATACAAGTGTCCCACATGGGTGACAGAACCCTAATTACAGGAACCATCACTTCTGCCTTTAAGGGTCTGCATTAGCAGGAAGCTGCAGTCAGCAGCCAGAGCTGGGATTTGAACACAGGTTTTCTAAAGCAGGATGTAGGTGCCATAACTGGCATCTTAATCACAAGGCCAAATGTCCACTCCCTCAACTTCAGATATTCAGAGCACCATCCCCCTTCAATCTTCATCCTACCCCTTTGAAAATGGAACAGGCTGAAGTCAACCAATGCTAAAACTTTCAATCAAATCTCAACAGCTGGGTCCAGGGCCTCAGCCTGAATTTGTTGCACCATGGAATTATAGACAGTGGAAA
The DNA here is from genome assembly GCF_033115175.1 of Lepus europaeus. Classification (NCBI taxonomy): domain Eukaryota; kingdom Metazoa; phylum Chordata; class Mammalia; order Lagomorpha; family Leporidae; genus Lepus; species Lepus europaeus. Next base: position 39,265,576 of record NC_084842.1, read on the forward strand.
TTTACAATCTATTCAGGGGAAATCAGGATGGATGGATAGATAGATAGATAGATAGATAGATAGAACACACTTTTACTTAGCAGCTCCAAAAGCATAATCAGATCAGAACATAATATTCCAGCATTAGTACACCCCACATAGTCTGGGTTGACTGACCTTTAACTTTGTGTGCCAGTCATTCCTCACATGATACAAGTTGAATTTCAACCACATCAATCCAGGACAATTCCTTTCTACACCCTTACACAGCACTACTTCATATCTCCTGTCAGTGAAGCTTCAGACAAGAACAAGCACAGCAAGCAAATCTGTAGAGCAAAGGTCAGTCTAACCCAGCATGAAGAAAAAACTCTCACTCACATGCAGAACAGACAGGATTCTGTTCCAATAATGCATAAATATATAGAATCCCCATATAACAGTTTCCTCTTAGACTGAAAATTCTTCATTAAAGTTAATAGCTGCTTCAAAATTTCCCTAAAGAACTATAGTGGGCTTACTTCACATTAATAAAAGTTCTTTTTACATAGATACTAAAAACAGAGAAAAAGAATGCCCAGCAGGGGTATTTAAGTCCTCACCTCAGAGATTTAAACTGCCTATAGTTTTAAAATGTCATATTCCCCATATACTTCCAATTCTATAGGAAGCCACAAAAATGCCTGTAGTTTCAACTGGGGAACTCTTTGAAGATATAATAATTGTGTCCAACACTATAAGGTAGCAAGTGTTCTATTGGACTTTTTGTCTATAAATTAGCACAATATGTTCTCCTGAATCCCCAAAGGAACACATCTTTACTGTATCACTTCCTAAATCTTCCAGGAAGGTGGAAAGTGTTATCTGAAGAGGAGCATCAAGCCAATTATATTTCAAATCCAACTATTACTATTTTAAGCATTATTTACATTTAACAACTTGAGATGTTAGAAAATTCCCACTCATTAAGCAAAATATGTTTCCTATTGACTTTAATTCCATTCTCTGGAAACACAAAAGTCTGATCCTCCAAATACATGTTAATATTTATCATTTTTTTCTCTTCATGCTAAAGAGCCCTTTTCTTCAACCATTTCTCAGTCAGCATGGGCTATTTAAACAGCAAGGGTGAATCAGCTGGAGCTTCCAAGATGGCAGAATAAAGAGGGAGCTTATTGCTATAGCCTAGAAGATAGTTTTAAAAAAAGGGGGAAGGAGTGCAGTCTCAGGGAAGAGTCAGGGAGAAGACAGCAGAGGAAACTCTACACAAACTAGAGAGACACAGTGGACCTATGTGGAGGGTATGGATGCCAACCACTCAGGACTCCAGCAGCCGAGAGCCTCCGTACCAGCATTGGAGAGTGAGGTGAGACCAGACTGCAGCAGCTCAAGCCACTGGCAATAAAGCTGCAGGAAGAGTCTAGAGGGAACCTGGCTTGGAGCCTCATGGGAGATAGCATACCTGTCAAACTAGAGAAAAAAAAATGGAGGGACATGTTTCTCTCTCCCCAATCACCTTGCAATGGCATCCTGTACCAAGCTGATAGAGTGGGTGCCATTTTAGACATATGTAACAGCTGCACCAGCTCATGTCCATGCCCAGCAACCAGCTGAGAGATACCCCTGACTCAGGTAGGGAGAACTAAGAGGGGCCTGTGTGCTCATGACTGAGAGGAGTGTATTCTGGGACTGTGAAAAAGCTGCTGCTGTGTGGGAGGACTCCTGGTGTGGCTGGGATATTGGACAGTCACTGAGGGAGACTCCACATGCTCAGGGCTTCCTGATTACTTCCTGGTGAGGGACATTGCTAGAGAATCTGAGCTTACACTGAGGACTGCAGAGGTCCTTTGTGTGTTCCATGGGGCATTTGGATGAATATTATTCCAACTGGGGCTAGCACTGAGACACATGTCTCCTTTGAGGAGAAGAGCTCAGCTGAGCAGAAAAAAAACCTCCTGTCTGATAAAAAAAACAAAGAAAAAAAGTGGTTATCACATCAAGTCTTGGTGTGTCACCTTAACATGCCCTTCACCCTGGAGAACTGAACAGAGTTCCCTGGCCACAACCACCACATGCCTCTAGATATTCAATGAAAGCAGATACTAAATTATCTACAGAGACATAAATGATAAAAGGTGCCACGTCAAAAAGCAAACAAACAAAGAAACCAATGAGTATCTCCACAAATGCAGAAGAACAAACACACCAATTCAAGAAACAAGAATAAGGAAGACAACATGATGACCCCAAAAGAACACAACACTTCAATACTAGATTGTAAAGATGAAGAGATTGAAGAAATGCCAGAAATTGAATTCAAAAAATTGATCATAAGGTACCTAGAAGTAATCAGAAGCAAATGCACAGACTATGAAATCCATACATGACATGAAAGAAAACTTATCCTATGAAGTTGAGATCTTAAAGAGAAATTAAAATAAAATGAAGAACTCAATAAAGCAAATAAAAAATGCAGTGTAAAGCCTTAACAACAGAATCAGTGAAGCAGAAGAAAGAATATCCAACTTAGAAGACAAAGCACAGGACATCAGAGTCAAACCAAAAACAAGAAGAGAAAATTAGGAAACTAAAAACACTGTTGGGAGTCTACACGATACTATCAAATGACCCAACATATGGGTTCTAGGAGTTCCAAAAGGCATGGAAAGAGAGAACATGTTAGAAGGCCTTTTTGGTGGAATAATAACAGAAAGATTCCCTATTTGGAGAAAGAAAAGGGCATCCAAGTACAGGAAGCACATAGTACTCCTAATAGATATGACCAGAAAAGACCTTCACCACAACACATTGTAATCAAACTCACCAAACTAAAGCATAAAGAAAGATTCTACAATGGACATGAGAGAAGTGCCAGATTACTTTCAGAGGATCTCCAAATAGATTCACAGCAGACTTCTCATTAGATACCCTACTGGCTAGGAGAGAATGGTGAGATATATTCCAAGTCAGAAGAGAAAAAAAATTGTCAATCCAGAATACTACACCCTGCAAAGCTTTCATTTATGAATGAAAGTGGAATAAAGACCTTCCATAACAAGCAGAAATTGAAAGAATCTGTCACCACCCATCCAGCCCCACAAAAGATGCTTAAGGATGTGTTGCACACAGAAATGCAGAAATATGGTCATCACTATGAAAGAAGGTTAAGGAAGAAAATCTCCCAATAAAAGTACAAATGAAATTAAAAGTAAAAAATAGGAATATTTTTTGAAAAATGTCAGGGAAAAGTCATCACTTAAGAATAGCCACCTTGAATGTAAATAGCCTCAACTCTCCATTTAAAAGACACAGACTAGCTGAATGGATTAAAAAACAAAACCCATTGATTTGCTGCCTACAAGAAACACATCTCACCCACAAAGATGCACACAAACTGAAAGTGAAAGGATGGAAAAAGATAGTCCACGCTAACAGAAACCAAAAAAGAGCTGGTGTAGCCATCCTAATATCAGACAAAATAGACCTAAACACAAAAACTGTTAAAAGAGACAAAGAAGGGCACTATGTAATGATTAAGGGATCAATTCAATGAAAAAATGTAACTATTAGAAATGTATATGTGCCTAATTACAGGGCATCTGGTTATTTAAAGGAAATGTTAAGGGATATAAAGGGAGACATAAACTACAATACAATAGTAATGGGGGACTGCAATATCCCACTTTCAGCAATAGACAGATCAACCAAACAGAAAATCAGCAAGGAAACAGCAGAGTTTAATTGACACTATATACCAAACCAAAACCTTCATCCTACAGTTGCTGAATAAACATTCTTCTCACCAGTGGGCCCTGGTTTGAGTCCCAGCTGCTCCACTTCTAATTCAGCTCTCTGCTATGGCCTGGGAAAGCAGTATAGGATGGCCCAGGTCCTTGGGCCCCTGTACTTGCATGGGAGGACCTGGAGGAAGCTCCTGGCTCTTGGCTTCAGATTGGCACAGCTTTGGCCATTGTAGCTAATTGGGTAGTGAACCAGCAGATGGAAGACCTTTGTCTCTCTCTCTCTCTCTCTCTCTCTCTCTGCCTCCCCTTCTCTCCCTGTGTAACTCTGGATTTCAAATAAACAAATAAATCTTAAAAAAAAAAGAAAAAGGAAATGTAACAACAGACACCACCAAAATAAAAAAAAAATTCATCAGAAATTACTATAAAGGGCTCTATGCCAACAAACTGGCAAACATAGCAGAAATGGATATATTAATAGGCACATACAACCTATCTAAACTGATCCATGAAGATACAGAAAACATAAACAGACCCATAACCAAGATGGAAATTAAATCAATAATAAAGACCCTCCCAAAAAAAGAAAAACCCAGGACTGGACAGCTTCATCACTGAATTCTAACAGAGATTTAAGGAAGAACTAACTCCACTTCTTCTCAATTACTCAAAACAATTCAAAAGGGAGGGAATCCTCCCAAATTCCTTCTATGAAGCCAGCATCACCTTAATTCCTAAACTTGAAAAAGAAGCAAGAGAAAAATTATTCACAGCCATGTATGCTTTTAAAAGGCAAAGAACAATTTTGGGATTTTTTTTTCTTCATACTATTTGCTGAACTTTTTACTTAACATAATCATATGTGTATAAAGTCAATTGAGAATGGATCTCAGTAAAAAATAGGAGTGGGAATAAGAGAGGGAGGGATTCTGTCCCGGTTGCCCCTCTTCCAGGCCAGCTCTCTGCTGTGGCCCAGGAGGGCAGTGGAGGATAGCCCAAGTGCTTAGGCCCTGCATCCGCATGGGAGACCAGGAAAAGCACCTGGCTCCTGGTTTCGGATCAGCGCAGTGCACCGGCCGCAACAGCCGTTGGAGGGTGAACCAACAGAAAAGGAAGACCTTTCTCTCTGTCTCTCTCTCTCTCTCACTGTCTAACTCTGCCTGTCCCAAAAATAAATAAATAAATAAAAAGAGAGAGAGAGAGGGAGGAGGAAGTTTGTAACTGTAAACCTGTATAGTTCTGCAAGCATTCCTTTGGATTTATTTCTAAGAGTAGAGTTTAAAAACTTGTCATGGGAGACCAGTGCTGTGGATCACTTGGTTAATCCTCCAACTGCAGCACCGGCATCCCATATGGGCTCCAGGTTCTAGTCCTGGTTGCTCCACTTCCAGTCCAGCTCTCTGCTGTGGCCCAAGAAGGCAGTGGAGGATGGCCTAAGTGCTTGGGCCCCTGCACCTGCAGGAGAGACCAGGACGAAGCACCTGGCTCCTGGCTTCAGATTGGCATAGTTCCAGCCATAGCTGCCACTTGGGGGCTGAACCAATGGAAGGAAGATCTTTCCCTCTGTCTCTCTCTCTCACTGTCTATCTGTCAAATACAAATAAATAAATAATTAATTAAAAAAAACTTATCATGGGACCCCAAATCCCACTAAACTGAGTGATAAAAATGTCATCTTAAGTGTTAAAGTGATCATATTAAGTCTTAAAGTGAACATATAGATAGGATTAAGTGTTAAAGTGATCATATAAATAGCATCAATTGTCTGATAACAATAATAGAAAGAATTAAAAAGGAGAGAATGTTTCAACATGGGAAGCAGTCCACACAGCAGACTCATAGAATGACAATCATTTTAGGTAACACTCTGAACTCAAAATCAGTCCTTAGAGCTTCCTGGTCTGGCTGCAAAGCCCGTGAGAGCATTTCAGGCATGGAAAGCCAAGATACTGTGGCAAAAAATGTTCTACATGAAGGATCTCTTAGCAAAATCCCAGCAGAAGGAAGTGGCCATCAAAGAAGGATGTACTTTTATCTGAAGGGAGGAGAGAACTTCTACTTTGCTTATGGCCTTATCTAAATACTGACAGAGTTTGTGGATCAAAAAGGCTTCCATAGCCTAGGAAGCACACGTCAAGAGCCTCAGGTGGTCACTAACGTCATACCTAACAGTATTAATTGTTAAATTAACAACAGGAGTCACTGAGCTCTAACTCCTCATGCAGGAACTCTGAGAGTTAACTGTAAAACTTTTTCTCCAACAAGTTTTTTGGTGTGTGCGTGTGTGTTCAAATTGTTGAAATCTTTATTAGTATAGAGTTCGTCTTCTTTATACCAAGTTAATTGAAATGAATCTTAATGGAAAATGGGTCTGGGAAGGGGAGAGGGAGGAAGAGGAGGGTACGAGTGTGGATGGGAGGGCAGGTAAGATACCATGGGAAAAAAAAAAAGACCTAAATGAAAGATCTCTGTGAGTGAGATCCCAGTGGAAAGAACGGGGCCATCAAAGAAGGAAGTACCTTTCTCTGAAGGGAGGAGAGAACTTCCACTTTGACTATGACCCTATTGGAATAAGATCAAAGTCAGCGAACTCTAAAGGCTTCCATAGCCCTGACAACTCATGAATAGAGCCAAGGGAGATTACTGACGCCAATGAACAGGAGTGTCAAATTGTTAAGTCAGCAACAGGAGTCACTGTGTACTTACACCCCATGTGGGATCTGTCCTTAATGTGTTGTCTAATGTGAAGTGATGCTATAACTAGTACTGAAACAGTATTTTTATACTTTGTGTTTCTGTGTGGGTACAAACTGATGAGGTCTTTACTAATTATATACTGAACTGATCTTCTGTATATAGATAATTGGAAATGAAAAAAAAAAAAACAACCTGGTGTTAAATTGGAAATGGCATAGAAAATTAATTAATTTTAAAAAAATATTATGTAGGATCTCTGTCTTTAATGTGCTGTACATTGTTATTTAATGCTATAATTAGTACTCCAACGGTAGTTTTTTCACTTTGTGTTGCTATATGGGGCAAACTGTTGAAATCGTTACCTAATATATACTAAACTGATCTTCTGTATATAAAGAGAATTGAAAATGAATCTTGATGTGAATGGAAGGGAAGAGGGAGCGGGAAAGGGGAGGGTTGCGGGTGGGAGGGAAGTTATGGGAGGGGGGAAGCCATTGTAACCCATAAGCTGTACTTTGGAAATTTATATTCATTAAATAAAAGTTTAATAAATGAAAAAAAAAGAATGACTATATTCCTAAAGTTCTACTTACAAATGTATGCTCCTTCAAAAATAAATAAATAAATAGGAAAGAAGTATAGGGCCAACATTATGGCATAGTGGTTAATGTCACCTTCTGCAATGCCAACATCCAATATGGGCACCAGTTTGTGTCCCACCTGCTTCACTTCTGATTCAGCTCCCTGCTAATCAACTAAGGAAGGCAGTGGAATATGGCTCAATTGTTTGGCCCCTGGTACCTATTTGGGAAACCCAAATATAGCTCCTGGCCTTGTTCAGCTTGGTTCAGCCCTGGCTTTTGCAGCCATCTGGTGGAATGATCCAAAGGATGGGAGATCTCTCAGACTCTCTCTCTAATTCTGACTTTCAAATAAATTAATTAAAAACTTTAGAAAACATAAATAAACACAAGGTCTTAGTGAGCAAAGAAACTTAGATGCTCTCCACTATTTACCAAATATAGAACATTGGGGACAGCTCTGAACTTAATTTTCACATATTAATATGTTGATATGAAGAGATTAGAGCCTACTTCATAAGGCAGTTATGAAATTAGAGATTAGAAATTTAAATTACATAGCACATTACTTGGCAAATATTACCAGCTATCATTATTTTTTTAAAGTTTTATATAGGGGCCAGCACCACGGCTCAATAGGCTAATCCTCTGCCTGCAGTACCGGCACACCAGGTTCTATTCCCGGTCAGGGTGCCGGATTCTGTCCTGGTTGCCCCTCATCCAGGCCAGCTCTCTGCTGAGGCCCGGGAGTGCAGTGGAGGATGGCCCAAGTGCTTGGGTCCTGCACCCGCATGAGAGACCAGGAGAAGCACCTGGCTCCTGGCTTTGGATCAGCGTGGTATGCCAGCCGCCTTGGCCATTGGAGGGTGAACCAACAGTAAAGGAAGACCTTTCTCCCTGTCTCTCTCTCTCACTGTCCACTCTGCCTGTCAAAAAATAAATAAATAAATAAATCAATAATAAATTAAAAAAATAAACTTTTATTTAGTAAATATAAATTTCCAAAATACAGATTATGCATTACAATGGCTTTTCCCCCCCATAACTTCTCTCCCACCCACAACCCTCCCTCTCCCACTTCCTCTTCCCTTCCATTCACATCAAGATACATTTTCAATTAGCTTTATTTACAGAAGATCAATTTAGTATATATTAAGTAAAGATTTCAACAGTTTGCACCCACATAGAAACACAAAGTGAAAAATACTGCTTGAGTACTAGTTATAGCAATAATTCATGTAGTACAACACATTAAGGACAGAGATCCTACATGAGGAGTAAGTGCACATTGACTCCTGTTGTTGATTTAACAATTTGACACTCTTGTTTATGCCGTCAGAAATCTCCCTAGGCTCTAGACATGTTACCAAGGCTATGGAAGTCTTTTAAGTTCATGGACATTGCTCTTATTTAGACAAGGTCATAGTCAAAGTGTGGAAGTTCTCTCCTCCCTTCAGAGAAAGGTACCTCCTTCTTTGATGGCCCGTTCTTTCTACTAGGATCTCACTTGCAGATATCTTTCATTTAGGGTTTTTTTTTTTTTTTTTTTTTTTTTTTTTTTTTTTTTTTTGCCACAGTGTCTTGGCTTCCCATGCCTGAGAAACTCTCATGGGCTTTTTAGCCAGATCAGAATGCCTTAAGAGCTGATTCTGAGGCCAGAGTGCTATTTAGGACATCTGCCATTCTGTGAGTCTGCTGTGTATCCCACTTCCCATGTAGGATCACTCTCTCCCTTTTTTATTCTATTAGTTAGTATTAGCAGGCACTAGTCTTGTTTATGTGATCCCTTTGACTCTTAGACCTATCAGTATGATCAATTGTGAACAGAAACTAATCACTTTGACTAGTGAGATGGCATTGGTACATGCCACCTTGATGGGATTGAATTGGAATCCCCTGGCACATTTCTAACTCTACCATTTGGGGCCAGTCAGCTTGAGCATGTCCCAAATTGTATATCTCCTCCCTCTCTTATTCCCACTCTTATATTTAACAGAGATCACTTTTCAGTTAAATTTAAACACCTCAGAATAATTGTGTGTTAATTACAGAGTTCAACCAATAGTATTAAGTAGAACACAAAAAATACTAAAAGGGATAAAGTATTAAATTGTTCATCAACAGTCAGGACAAGGGCTGATCAAGTCACTGTTTCTCATAGTGCCCATTTCACTTCAACAGGTTTCCTTTTTGGTGCTCGGTTAGTTGTCACCAATCAGGGAAAACATATGATATTTGTCCCATTGAGACTGGCTTATTTCACTCAGCATGGTGTTTTCCAGATTCCTCCATCTTGTTGCAAATGACCGGGTTTCATTGTGTTTTACTGCTGTGTAGTATTCCATAGAGAACATGTCCCATAATTTCTTTATCCAGTCTACTGTTGAAGGGCATTCGGGTTGATTCCAGGTCTTAGTTATTGTGAATTGAGCTGCAATAAACATTAATGTGCAGACAGCTTTTTTGTTTGCCAATTTAATTTCCTTTGGGTAAATTCCAAGGAGTGGGATGGCTGGGTTGAATGCTGGGGTTATATTCAGGTTTCTGAGGAATCTCCAGACTGACTTCCATAGTGGCTTTTGTTATTATTTTGAGGACTTTTCATTTGTATCTTTCTTAAAAGAGTATTCCGATTTGAGCAAATTACTCCAGAAGTGACCATGTAGGTACCACACTCATATGAGCATAGCTAGAAATCACATTTTTTCAATAGCTCTGTGTGATTTCTTTTAATGATTCATTTATTTATTTGAAAGTCAGAGTGACAGAGAATGAGAGCATATGAAATTTATATTCAGTTAAGCAACTCCACTCCAAAGAGTATATTGCATGACACTTCTTTAAATCACATTGTTTGGTATCTCAACCAGTGAGTAAAAAGTTAACATGAAAGACAGAAAGTCTAACAATTAGATGATGAAGACATAATAATAGTATGCTGGGTGCTTACTAAGTAGGAAAGGGTATACACATGTAAACACATAGTTGTTAGTGTTATGCACGGAACATAAATAACAAAAGATTTATACAAATATGTAAAAGGTGTTTCCAAAGACAATACCAAAACACAGATAATTATCAAACAATTTTGCCAGTGAAGCTGTCAGGAAAGGTTTTAAACAACGATAATTAGTACATAGCCCTTGTAGAGCCCAACAAGCAAATTGTCTAGTATATTGGACAGATAAGCAACCACTGTAGCATGGTGCCATATAGATTAGTGCCATGAAGCACAAGATATTAAGAAAACACACAGATTTGGGTCTAAGAGAAGAAGTTGCTATCTGAATAGGGTCACCAAACTTAAGAGATAAAAATGCAGGATGCTCATTCACATTTGAATTGCAGATAAATAACAAATACATTGTTAGTATGTCTCTGCAATATTTGGAACATTCTTAAATTAAAAAGTTCTTTACTGTTTATCAATATTTCAAATGTAAATAAGTGTTTCATATTTTATTTAGAAGCCTTAAATTTGGGCAATGAATTGAATAGATGTCCTGTGCCCAGGATAACACCTGGAAGATAGCATAAGCCAAAATTTGATGGCTTTGGGTTTGGTGGTGAAATTTTAGGCACAACACAAAAGGCACAAGCCATGAGAGAAATAATTGATAAAGATGGACTGTTGAAATTAAAAGCTTCTGCTCTTCAAAGAAAAAACTGCCAAAAGATGAGAAGACAAAATATAGATTGGGAGAAAATATTTTCAGGAGACGTATCTGATAAAGGACTACTACTCCAAATATACCAATAACCACCAAAATTAATAGGAAAATATGTAATCTGATTAAAGTGGGTGAGATATCTGTATGAACACCTCACCATAGAATATATACAGATCACAAGTAAGTATATGAAAAATCATTCTACATCATACATCATTAAGAATTCCATTTAAAAAAAACCTCAGATTCCACTATATTACACCACTGCAAAGAGACATTATTATTATAGGACTAGAGTGGCTACAACCCAGAACACTGACAATCCCAAGTGCTAGCAAGTGTGTGAGAATGGAGCATTCCTTCCTAATTTATGGGAATGCAAGGCAGACACTTTGAAGACAGTTTGGTCATTTCTCACAAAACTAAGCACACTCTTGCCATAATACCCAGTAATTGTGCTCCTTAGAATTTATCTAAATGATTTGAATACTATGTCTACACAAAAATTGATGCACACTGATGCAGCTTTATTCATAATTTCAAAAACTTGGAAGCAAACAAGATGTCCTTCAGTAGGTAAATGGATAAACAAACGGTGGTAATTACAGACAATTGAATATTATTCAGTGCTAACGGGATATAAACTATCAAGCCTTGAAAACGCATGCAGGAACTTAAAATGTGTATTATTAAGTGTAAAAATGTGAACAGGCTACATGCTGCATGAAGATAACCAAATGACATTCCAGAGAAAGCAAGTGTATAAAGATTGTAAAAAGTCACCGGGGTAGGAGAATGGAAGAGCTGTACATGCAGAGAACAGAGGATATTTAGAATAGTGAAATTATTATATATGATCCTGTAGTGGTAGAGGCAAGCCATTATACATTTGTCAAAACCTACAGAGCAACCCTAGTATAAAGCATGGACTTATGGTGAAAATGATGTGTTGTTTTTTGTAATAAATGCAACACTCTGGTGCAAGATGTTGATTATAGGGGAAGCTGTCATAAATGTACCCAGGACATTGAAAGTAAAGGCAGCTTGTGTACAGAAACTCTGTACTTACTGCTCCACTTCCACTTTGACTGAAAACTGCTCTAAAAATATAGTCTATTTAAGAGTGTAAATGTAAAGGGGTAAAAACAGATATACCATGTTAGCACCAATTGCAAGAAGACTGGAATAGCAGTATTTCAGACAAAGTTGACTTCAAAGGGAAAAAAATTGTCAGGAATAGGGGGTTATTACTTTACCATAATTAAATCAATTCCCCAAGAAGACATAAGAAGCCTTAGTATGTATACACCCAACAACAGAACATCAAAATAGATTGGGTTCAAATCTTTCTCACATGATTATCACACTCATCCTTCTAATTAAAGCACGTGTATTCAAATAAAGCACACAAAAGATGTAGAGTAAAGCAAACCTGCTCTGTCCTTCACTTTGGATAGTTTTACAGAGCCAGCAATTAACATGTCCACACAATAGAAATAAAAGCTGCTCTGAAATTTAAAGATGCCACCCCTCTGGTATCCCTACCTACTACACATTGGCATTCTGAAGCAAGACAATATATCTGCCAGCTTTGCGTCCTGCTAACTGTGTGGCTGGTTTCTGGCATATCCATGGTTGGAGAAGACAAAATGACCAGAAGTAAGGGAAACAAAAAGCCTTCTTGACTGGTACTGAATATGCACTGGCTTTTTCACCTACATTTACATGTGTACATTTACATTTCTGTAGCCTTATAAGGGGTTTACCACTGACTGAGGCTTGTTGAAAAAGCTGTCTCTGAGGATCACCACTTGCACTTTACTGTCATGGGTGATAGACTCTCTCCAGGGCTACCAATAACTACCTCCTTAGTCCCTGCCCAGGAATCCTTCTAGATAAAGTTCCTTTAGAAAATAGAACTCCAAAAATAAAGTAACTTCTTTAGTTGATCTCCAGATCTCTCTCTTCTCTCTCTCACTCTCTATCTCTATCTTATCAGATTAAAAGGAAATTTGGACCTGTTATATACAAACCATGGCTTATTCTTTTTTGTACTGCAGCCAGATTCTAATGCTTTATCAGGTCTTTATGCCCCAAACTACAGGGGGTAAATATTATGTCGTGTGAGAAGTCTGTTTGGAACTACAACTCCCCCAAAGAGACAGTCAGCGCATCTCAAAGTATACTGATCCTTTCCAAGTATGTGATTTCTCCAAGCTCTCACTTCTACACACTATCGCCACCACCTCCTTTGATAATCTGGAGATTTATGGTTGGCTAGGAACTGCAAAAGCTCTTTTTCAGAAATCCCTTTTGTAAACCTTAATAGAGTGGTAGACTCATCAGAAAACTTGGTACTTATAGTCTTGAAACTTCAATTAAAAATATAGACAGAAAATTATCATTTTAATATTTCCATTCACATAATGTAAATATGATCATGTGAGTCCCCTGCTTTGAATATTTAAATATCTTCCTATTGGCATTACCATTTCTCATTTCTTAGATTGACATACAAGGCTCCTCTTCATCAGTCCTCAGTCTCAATTCTGTCGCTTCCATTCCAACACCAGGGCTGATTTTCTTTCAGTTCCTGAACAATTCCTTGCTGTTTTCCTTCCAGATCTCAATCAGCCCATGCTGTTGTCTGTGCCATGTTATTGCCTCCACTGCATTGTGTAACTCCTGTGTTTCCTTTAAATCTTAGTTAATAAATGATTTCCACCAGAAAGCTTTCTCTGGACTTTATCTTGGTTTCTGCATCACTGAATATTGTTATGGGCTCCTGCTAGATATTCATAACCAGAATTCTCCAACAATGATTTGCTATTGCATATTTAATTGTTGGTCTTCTCAGCCCATGTGTTCACAGCATAAAGCCAGGTATGATACGTATCCAGCTCAGGGTTGTGTACCCAGAGTCCAGAATTGGCTAGTAAAACACAGACGCCCAATAAATAAATAAATAAATATTAATCGATCAAGTAATGAGTTTACACTTGGCACTCAGTGTTGGAAAAAATTAATTATGTGAAATTTGGTCACACGAGAAAGGCGATATCAAACGCTATAAGCAGGCTTCTGTTTGTTGTCTAGTTTTACATTTGAGTGGATTTCAAAGGTACAGTAATAACATTATCAAAGAATCCCTGGCAGTCCTGTAGTAAAATACAGCAGTGTGGCTTAAAATAAATAAGTACCCAAAAGACTATTTCAATCTCTGTGAGGTTTGAAAGAAGAATTTAAAAAGAAACTTGCTTTGGAGAACACAAAGACACAACTGTCGATACAGTATAAAGCAAGAAAGTCAAAATTCCTCTCTGTGTAAGATTTTGACCCAACAAGGTGAAAATTCTATCATTTCTCTACTTAGTATTTTCTTTTCTTCAAGGACCTTGTAACCAAATCATGGTATAAATCACTGTTTTACCCCCTTTTCATAAGAGCTGGGAATTAAATGAGGTTCTGTAATTCTGGACTAATTAAAAATGATAAAGATTATCTGTCAACTCTTAGATCTTAGAGTTTCAGTAGGACGTGAAAAACTGCCTAACTGAAAAATATTAGCTTAAAGAAAATCATATTGTTTCTCCTTTAAACAAAAATAAAATTCTTATTAATTCAAAACACTTTAAACTATTTTCCTCATTGATTTGATTTGTTATCCCATCACAAAACCAAATTAGTCAGGCTTTACTAAGTCTTCACAAAACCACATTGGTCATTACCTTGGCTATTTATAAGATTTTGATATGATAGTTAACAACTTGTTTGCGTATTTTTCAAAGTAAGAAAGTTAAATGTCACTCCTACAGTTCCCAGAGTGATAGTGTTGGAAAAGGTAGGCTCTGCACTAACCCAGTTTGAAATATACTCAGGGTCACAAGACTTCTCTACTTTCAGAGCTGAGGATAACTTATGCCTTTCTGTAATCTATATAACTTTAGTTGCTTAACCATCTAGCCAATACGGTTTGTTTCCATTGATTTTCAGTAACATCTGAATTTGCTTCTACAGACTGAAGTTAAAAAGAAAGGAAATCATTTAACCTGTATCATTTCAATCCCAGTAATTTTACTTCAGTAAGTTCAAATTCCTATTCCTGCTTAATGAATGGATAGATTTTGTCATCACAATGTCTTATTCATAATGCATTAAATATGTACATTTTAATATTTTTTATTTCCATGTCTAATATGTATGATTCTAAGAAGAGCCAAAATACGATTATCCCTAAAACTAAAAGAAAATATAGCTCTGCAGCAGATAAAGAATAAAGAATATCAAGTTATCAAAAACAAATATCCAGGGGAAATTTCTAATAATGATATCTAATTCCCAAATTGCTTTTCATTTCAAACACCACAGCTATAAATAAAACTTCTAAAATTTAGTAAAAGAGAGCATGTTTGATTACGTTTTCTAATTTCTGTAATTAATAACAAGAATAAAGATGAAAATTGCAAAGAAAATCTAGAGGGATTTTCTCCTTATAACTTGCAATAGTATCACAGACTAAAGAAGAAAAACCAAGGTGCTTCGTTTTGCTTGGGAATTCAAGTAATTGTTCAAATACATTGCCTCTGGAAATGTCTAAGCTGTGCCTTTCCTATCTCTCTGCCTGTTAATCTTTAATACCATAGGCATTTCAGGGTAAAATTAATCAGTATGCTTCTGATTTATCATAAATTAAGTCACTGAAGCAGTATTTCTAAAAAGTTAGTTCATGACAAATGAGCTTTCCAAACCATTTTAAAATGCTTTCAAGATCTTGTCTTTAGCAACAAAAAAGTCATGTTTCTTTAGATGTCATTGGGCTGAAATCCCAGAGTGATAAGGCCTAACCTCAGAGTACTTTAAGTTTGAATAGATTTTTTCAACTTGAAAAAGCACATCTTTTACCCCAATTCTCCAGTGTTGTCCAACATTCTCTCCTTTCCATGTATTTGACATTTAAGAAATTGCACTTTAACTTCAAATTCAAGGTTGTCCAAGTGCTTCCCTTTGGTTATGTGACTTTTTTTTACCATTCAGCTGTTACGATGAAGTCTAATGAAACTAATTCTCCTTAACTTTTTGATTAGATTTACCTCTTATATAGTTGTGCATTTCACTGATATTTGGGATTGTGCTGATTTAAAAGGGAATAATAAGATGCTAATTATTTACAATTTAGTATTTGTAGTTGTTCTTGTATTCACAATAAAAAAAAAGGTACACCAATAACAAAACTAATCCTTTACCAAGACATTGTATGTATTATCTCTTCAACATTCTTTATAGTCCTTTTGATATAGGCAGGCAGATAGGATCAAACTGATTAGATTTGTAAGCTTGGGACCAGCTTTGTCTCACCCTCTGTGTGATCTCACACCCCTATGTGATCTCACCTGTATGCCCACCTGCCAATCACACTACATAACCACTCCTCTTTGGAAGTGAATAAAAGGTCTGGAGCATAGTGGGCCCCTCCCTTGTCCCATAACTTTAGGCATGTGGCCTTCTGGCCACCTTCCTCTGCCTCTTCTTTCTTGCCAACACACTTTGCTCCGCATGGCTCCCTGCCTGCTCTCTTTCTGGTATGGACCTAGCTTATGCTTCTACACTTCTTCAGTAAATAAAGCCCTCACTTTCCTGTACATTTCTTTCACTGAATAAACCCTAAAAACTTACCATGTCTCCTGGCTTATTTGAGCTGATACTCAGAATTTTTTTTTTTTTTTTTGACAGGCAGAGTGGATAGTGAGAGAGAGAGACAGAGAGAAAGGTCTTCCTTTGCCGTTGGTTCACCCTCCAATGGCCGCCACGGCCAGCACGCTGCGGCTGGCGCACCGCACTGATCCAATGGCAGGAGCCAGGTGCTTATCCTGGTCTCCCATGGGGTGCAGGGCCCAAACACTTGGGCCATCCTCCACTGCACTCCCTGGCCACAGCAGAGAGCTGGCCTGGAAGAGGGGCAACCGGGACAGAATCCGGTGCCCCGACCGGGACTAGAACCCCGTGTGCTGGCGCCGCAAAGCAGAGGATTAGCCTGTTGAGCCACGGTGCCGGCCTGATATTCAGAATTCTTATCTGACTAGATATTATCTTATCTGAGTTAGATATTATTAATTCCATTTTTAAAACACATTAAAAACTTTAGAATTTTAGACATTAGACCTATTTTGGATAGCTAGAAAATGTCAAAACTCAAAGTAAATACAGGTCTACCTGAATCCAATACTGTTCTTACACACACATATGCATACTGCAAAGACAATAACTATAATTTTTTCACCCCTGATTGAATTATATCTACTTAAATACACTCAGTTAAAACTTCCAGTTCTAAATGTCTGATTTTTTAATCTCTATGAAAATGAGCTCAAGGATTGCGAGAAGATTGAAGAAGTTAGACTGTGAGATCAAGAGAGTGCAAAACAAGAGAAAGAATGAAACAGTTATTAGGAAATTACAGAACAAAGTCAAAATGTCTGGTTAACATCTCAAGATTTGTCTCTCACTTCCCACCTGTCTTTATTCCTTCACTTCTCTGCTCCTGCTTTATTTTCTCCCACAAACACTTTTCCCATACACATACATATCACATCACACACATGCACACACACACACATACAGTTTTAACTCTCTTCTCTTTAGATGTCCTCTGCAATGTCTCATAATATAAACATTAATCTTTTAAATATTATTTTTACTGTAATATTCAGTTTTATGCTCTTATTTTGAAACCATGAAAATGCTATCTTTATGAAATTAACTCCCTTAGAAAACTTTTAGAACCCTGAAGTTACTTTATCATGTCTCTTTATTGTTGCTTCTCACAATATGATGAGCTCTCAGAAGAAAGGATTTATAAAGAGCAAAAAGTTGAAATAGAAGATTAAAAAGTCCCATGAGGTTTCCAGATCCTCAGTTTTCTCTAGAAAATGCTACCATAGTTCCAGGAAACTGCAACATGGGGTGTCCCCACTTCAGCTAAGAGGAGGTCTTCATAGGCTCCAGTTTAAATTAAGAGTGGGAATAGAAGGATGCAGGGAAAAAGGGACACTAACCCACTGTTGGTGGGAATGCAAACTGGTTAAACCACTATGGAAGTCAGTCTGGAGATTCCTCAGAAGCCTGAATATAACCCTACCCTACAACCCCACCATCCCACTCCTTGGAATTTACCCAAAGGAAATTAAATTGGCAAACAAAAAAGCTGTCTGCACCTCAATGTTTATTGCAGCTCAATTCTCAACAGCTAAGACCTGGAATCAACCTAAATGACCAACAACAGTAGACTGGATAAATAAATTATGGGATATGTACTCTATAGAATACTATACAGCAGCAAAAAAAATTGAAATCCAGTCATTTGCAACAAAATGGAGGAATCTGGAAAACACCATGCTGAGTGAAATAAGCCAGTCCCAAAAGGACAAATATCATATGTTTTCCCTGATCGGTGACAACTATCCGAGCACCAAAAAGGAAACCTGTTGAAGTGAAATGGACACTATGAGAAACAGTGACTTGATCAGCCCTTGTCCTGACTATCGAGGAACAGCCTAATACTTTATCCCTTTTAGTATTTTTTTGTTCTACTTAATACCATTGGTTAAACTCTTCAATTAACACACAATTATTCTGAGGTGTTTAAATTTAACTGAAAAGTTATCTCTGTTAAATACAAGAATGGGAATAAGAGAGGAAGGAGATGTACCATTTGGGACATGCTCAATCAGACTTACCCCTAATGGGATAGTTAGAAATGTGCCAGGGGATTCCAATTCAATCCCATCAAAGTGGCATGTACTAATGCCATCTCACTAGTCCAAGTGATCAGTTTCAGTTCATAATTGATCATAATGATAGGATTAAGAGTCAAAGGGATCACACAAACAAGACTAGTGTCTGCTAATACTAACTGATAGAATTAAAAAGGAGAGAACAATCCAACATGGGAAGTGGGATGCACAGCAGACTCATAGAATGGCAGATGTCCTAAATAGAACTCTGGCCTTAGAATCAGCCCTTAAGGCATTCAGATTTGGCTAAAGCCCATGAGAGTCTCACAGGCATGGAAAGCCAAGACACTCTGTCAAAAAAAAAAAAAAAATGACCTAAATGAAAGATCTCTGCGAATGAGATCCCAGTAGAAAGAACAGGCCATCAAAGAAGGAGGTACCTTTCTCTGAAGGGAGGAGAGAACTTCCACTTTGACCATGGCCTTGTCTAAATAAGATTGGAGTTTGTGAACTCAAAAGGCTTCCGTAGCCTTGGCAGCTCATGGCAAGAGCCTCTGGTGATTACTGACGTCATAAATAAGAGTGTCCATTGTTAAATCAATGACAGGAGTCACTGTGCTCTTACTCCCCATGTAGGATCTCTGTCCTTAATGTGTTGTACTATGTGAATTAACAGTATAACTAGTACTCAAGCAGTACTTTATACTTTGTGTTTCTATGTGGGTACAAACTGATGAAACCTTTACTTAATATATACTAAATTGATCTTCTTCTGTGTATAAAGATAACTGAAAATGTATCTTGATGTGAATGGGATGGGAGAGGGAGTGGGAGATGGGATGGTTGCAGGTTGGCGGGAGGTTATGGGAGAAAAAGCCACTATAATTCAAAAGTTGTACTTTGGAAATTTAAATTTATTAAATAAAAGTTAAAAATAAAATATTGTTAAATCCCAAGAAAAATAAATAAATAAAACATTAAAAAAGAGTGGGAATAGGAGAGGAATGGGGTGTAAATTTGGAGGATGAGTAGAAGGAGGGAAGTGCCACTAAGTTCCCAAAATGGCATAAAGGAAATATATGAAACTTCAAAAGATACTCTAATATATACTCTCTTTAGTGTTTTTTAACATGATCAGTTAACATTGAATTGGAAATAAGGCATATGTGCTAATGCAATGACAAAATTTTAATGTAAATTTTGATGTGTTGGTGAAATGGCTATTTTAACAATACTATAGTAGTAATGCTTTAGGTTAAAATTCCCGGAAGGCAGACCTGAGTGGCACACTTCTGAAGAATGTGTGAACTGAGAGCAGAGCGGATTCTTATTGTTGGAGGAAAAAATAAAACAGCAACAAAAGACGCTAACACAACTTCATCAGTTTACACTTTTATAAACATATATAGAACAAAAAAGACTGGAACATATCAGTCCATCAACCACAGAAAGTACCCAATATGGAAATAATGGAATCTGTTTTCATATCATTCCAAAAATGTCATAGATGAAACATTCTCTTAAAAATTTCACTGAGCTTAAAACATGTCAGGGAGCTCGGGCAGGCACTGCGGTATAGAAGGTTACGTCAATGCTTGAGAAGCCCACACCACATGCCCGAGTGTGAGGAGTCCCAGTTACTCTGTTCCTATCCAGATTTCTGCCATTGTACCTGGGAAGGCAGCAGATGATGGCCCAAGAACTTGGACCCCTGCCACCCATGTGGGAGATCCTGATGGAGTTCTGGGTTCCTGGATTCTGCTTGATCCAGTCCTAGCTGTTTTGAGTATTTGGGGGTGTGAATCAGGGATGGGAGATTCTCTCTCTCTCTCTCTCTCTCTCTCTCTCTGTCTCCGTACCTCCATCCTGCTCTTCTTCTCTTTCTGTCACTCTGCCTTTCCAATACATAAATTGTGGTGCAGCAAGTTAAGTAGCCACTTGGAATGCCCCCATCCATATCAGAGTGTTGGTTTAAGTCCTCTAGGAGAATAAGCTCATGTGTTCCTGAGGTTTTTGGAGTAGAAAGTTTAATGTTACCTTCAACAGCTGCTGGTGTTCAAAAAGTATTACTGGTGTGCCACATTGAGCAAATTGTCATTTTTTAACATACAAAACTTTTTCTGATGACCTGTTGTGTACAAGATGTTGACAAAACAATATGGAGAAGCAGTCAGTGTTATACTAGAACCTATCCATCCCAGCATGCAAGAATCAATTGTTAAATTTTCAGAAATTTTGAAAGCTGATTTTGAAAGAAAATTATTGAAAATTAAACTACATAAGCTTACAGTTAGATACATTATATATATATATACACACATAATACTTAAAAATAATCAGTTCCTCTTTATTTTTCTTTTTTTTTTAAATGATGATATTGTGCAGGAATTTATTTTTCAAAATGTTTTTCTATGTTCTTAAGGTTATGTCTATTTTGTCTGCATAAAGGAAATACTTTATGATATATATTCTGCATCTACCCCTACTTCATTCTCAGTGATGCCAAATTAACTAGGAATAGGCCATGAATGGAGAACCTACATCACAGATATCAGCAACACTACAAATCAAGGCTTCATTTTTTGTTGTGTTGATGGTCAACACAAGAAAATAATGAAAAATGTAGTAAAAATGCAGGTGTAACTGAAAAGTGTGCTGTGCCTTTAGTTATTACATTGTTAATAGCCTAAAATTTAAGGAAATATTCTTCTAGTATTCAAAAACCATTATGCAATTCTCCAAAAACACTCATATCAGCTACTAACAAATGAAGTTCTAACATGTTTTTGACTTTGTCATTTCACTTTCATCTAACTCACTGTCAAATGAAAATGTCAACCGACATTCATATTAAAACTATGCTTGCTCATCAGCTGTGGTGACAAGTTGAATATGAACACAAAATTCAACAAAAATAGTCCCTGAGAATCAACTGACCATATGGAATTTGCAGAATTTACTGTATTGTACACAGATATTTTTATTATATGATACACTGTTTTTATGTTAGCAATATTATGAGAAATGCTTATATATACATTTTAATTCATGGTGGGGTAAGAGACCTGGAGTCTAAAGATTTATGAATACATGTCTTCAATTTTGATAATAGTTTTCTTATTTTAGAGATACCCAAATTCTAGTCTGAA
The DNA here is from genome assembly GCF_033115175.1 of Lepus europaeus. NCBI lineage: Eukaryota > Metazoa > Chordata > Mammalia > Lagomorpha > Leporidae > Lepus > Lepus europaeus. The sequence continues at coordinate 39,287,126 of NC_084842.1, forward strand.
GAATAGGGTCATTATATTGGCAGAAATATGCAGAAAATATTTGAGAATACAGTAAAAGGAAAGTAACCTACACTGTACCCAAAGAGGCCACAAGACAGTTTTCACTGAAAATCTAGTGTATCTGAGCTATGAAGGAATCAGTCTTTGAATTAAAATAGAAATTTCTTATAGATAACAATATTGTGCTGCTAAAAGTTTAAGGAGTAGATCTCATGTTTAAGTGTAATTCTACTTACCACAATTAAAAAAGAAAGAATAGGACTTTGTATTATAGTGATTGTTGAAGTAATAAATTAAAGATTAATTTTCCTGTAACAAATTAGTGATTATAGAACTCTGGCATCTAAAGTATGATGGTTCCATATATGTATTCCAAAGGCTATTAATGTAGGAAATTAACAGGAGATATAGTTGCTCAAAGGAGAATCCTTTCCTTGAGTTGTGGCAACTAATAGAGTACAAAAAAACTATAATTCACATTAGCAAAATTGATATTTGGTGAATTGATTACAGTTTACAGTCTTTGTCTCTACTGTTGTAGACCAGTGGTTTTTTCCTTACTCTTTGTTGAATTCTTTACTTAGTGGAGGGTTATTCTTAGGATTATAAAATAAACCAAAAGTGTGCCATTGTAAAAATCAAAGACTAAAAAAGAAAGGAGAGACAGTGGGAGCATAGGCAGGAGGGAAGTATCACCATGCTCCTAAATCTGTTTATATGAAATACAGGAAATTTCTATGTTTTTTATGAATGAAAAAAATGTAAAAAAAAAGAATTCCAGATGCAACATTTTCCTTAATATAACTGCAGGGAAAAGGATGTATACAATATTATACTAAAAGTAAATGATACCAGGAAGAGTAAGATGTTCATTGATAAGATAAATCCTAGAGCTGCAAATTATTAATGGAAGAGATATCAAGATATATATCCCCCACCAGTTGCTCTGAGGTTGTGGGACATCAATGTAGACAACAAGCTCTAAGAACTGCCAGACAAATGTGGGCATTTGGCAAACTGTAAGTTACCGCGAGGGACTGCTTCTGAGTCATGGTGACTACACTTCTTTTTTTTTTTTTTTGGACAGGCAGAGTGGACAGTGAGAGAGAGAAACAGAGAGAAAGGTCTTCCTTTGCCGTTGGTTCACCCTCCAATGGCCGCCGCGGTAGGCGCACTGCGGCCGGCGCACCACGCTGATCTGATGGCAGGAGCCAGGTGCTTATCCTGGTCTCCCATGGGGTGCAGGGCCCAAGCACTTGGGCCATCCTCCACTGCACTCCCTGGCCACAGCAGAGAGCTGGCCTGGAAGAGGGGCAACCGGGACAGGATCGGTGCCCCGACCGGGACTAGAACCCGGTGTGCCGGCGCCGCTAGGCGGAGGATTAGCCTATTGAGCCGCGGCGCTGGCCGGTGACTACACTTCTAATCCAACTTCCTGCTAATGTGCTCCTTAGGAAGCAACAGGTAGTGCCTCAAGTACTGGATCCCTGAGACCCATGTGAGAGACCTGGATTGAGCACCGGGCTCCTGGCTACCACCTGCCCCAGCACTGGCCACTGTGAACATTCAGGGAGTGAATCAGTAGATCTAAGATTCCTCAATCTTTTCCTTTGAGATAAAAAAAATGGAAGAAAAAATGTATTAAGAAAATGGAGAGAAGTTCTCTATCTGCAATGGGGAATGGCAAGAGCAGAAGAGTAATGGAAATTCTCTACAATCCTAGAAATACTTTTAAATGATAGCCTTACAAAGGAAATTTCTGCAGAGAATTTGAGGAGAAATAGGGGGAAAGCTGTTTTCCCTTCCTGTGAACTTGCACAGAGGGTGATTTTGAACCAATTTTACTAGATAATCTAGAAAATGACCAACTATACATGTGGGTATGTGTTTTGTGTGTGTGTATGTGTGTGTGTGTGTGTGTGTAAACTTCTGAATATATGTATGGGATTTACAGGTCAGAAGGAAAAAAAATAGATGAAGACATTAGACAAAAATTAGCATCTATGCTCTGTTAATAAATATCATTAATATTTACACCAATTCTTATATTATAAAAAGGCATCAGTTGTTTTTCTTAATTCTAGGTCAAAGTACTACTTTTTCAGTTGTGGATCCTACTCTCACATTCAGCCCTATGTCTGAGTTCCTTAAAGAGAATTCTTGGATCCCAAAAAAACTGCTTTCCTTTTTGATTTCCTTTTCATGTGTCTAACTCCTTCATCAAGTTACTTCTGGATTCCTCACAAGTTCACATAAGAAGAAATACATTCTGAAAATATTTCTCCATCTTAATCTCCTCACAATAGTTTAGCTGCTAATCCCTTTTCATGTATGACATTTTATAGCTGAACTCTTCAGTAAAGTCTCACATTGATCTCGATGTTACAGTTTCCATGATGATTATTACTTTCATCTTCTTAAAGGAAAGACTAGACTGCCACCAAATAAACTCGTTAATAAAGTGACTGTGTTAGTTTATCTCCTGCATGGTATCCATCTTACCTGGAGGCACGAAAATTAATTTTCATGAAGAGACCTAAAGGGAGAATTGGAGGATAGAAAAAATTTTTAAATGGAGCAGATGTTTGGCCCAGCAGTTAATCCTCTGGTTAGAACACTCATATACCATATTAAAAGGTTTGGGTTTGAGTTCCAACTCTTCTGTGGTAAAACTATATGATGGAAGATTTGTCTCTATGTCTGTCTCTGCTTTTCAAATAAATAAAACACTCTAAGAAAATTAGTAAGTTAGTGAATAGTAGTTTACTGGAATGTAATTTAGTATCACTGCAATGGCTATGGCATTTTGGTTACAGTATTATTGTAGTGTATTTTCAATGCAGGTAATGTGATGCCTCTAACTTTGCTCCAATTACTTGAAAATGCTTTGGTTGTGTCTCTTATTCTATACAAATTTTAGGACTGTTATTTCCATTTCTGTGAAGAAAGTTGTTGTTTTATAGGGGTTGTGTTGATTCCATGGATTACCTTGGGTAATATGGACATTTTAATGACACTAATTTTTCTAATGTAACAGGATATCTTTCCATTTATTTGTGTTGTCTTCTATTTCTTCAGAATTTCATAGTTTTATTTATAGATATTTCCTTTGGTTAAATTTATACTTAGGTATTTTTGGAGCTGTTGGAAATGGGATAAGTTTCCTGATTTATTTTTCTGACAGTCTGCAATTAGTGTATCAAAATGCTGTTTATATTTGTATGTTGATTTTGTATCCTGCCACTTTAATTCATTTCTTATTTCTAAAAGCTTTTAGGTAGAATCTTCAGAATCTTGTGTATATAATGGTGACTTCATCTGTAAATAGGAACATTTTGACTTCCTCTTTTAGAACTGGTCAAATTGCTTGTCAAATTGCTGTCTAACATTTCCAGTATTCTGTTGAATAAAAATGGCTATAGCATTTTTGTCTTGCTCCAGATTTTAGAGAAAAGATATTCAATTTTCCCCATGCATTATATATTAGTTATGAGTTTGTCATATTCAGTCACAGTCACAGTCACAGTCTGTTTTGAGGTGCAATATCAAAATAACAGAAGCTGGATACTTTACAAATGAAGGCGTTCATTTGGTTCAAGTTTTTTGAGTACTGATAGCCTCGTGAGGACCCTGCCTATGACACCACATGGCAGGGAAATGGAACTTAGACTGACTACGTGCAGAAGAGAAGTATGTGAGGTGGCCTCACTTGCAAGAATTCTCCAAGTTTTCAAGAAAAATTTGGTAATCTCTTCAGGGAGTGTTTCCTCCAATAAGCTAATCACAGTCCACCACACCAATGTCTCCACACTGAACATCAAACTTTCAGCACAAGAACTTTTAGGGAACAAACTCAAATGGTATTGAAACCATAGAAATGATATCTTTTGTATTGACTTATGTCCCTTATATATGTAATTTGTTGAGAGCTTTTATCATGAAGAAATGCTGTATATAACTGAATGAATTTTCTTTATTCATTGAGTTGATCATATTATCTTTCCACTGATTCCATTCATGTGATGCATCCTGTGTACTGATTTTACTTATGATGAACATCATTGCAACCCTGGAATGAATCCCATTTGATCATGGAAAATGATTTTTCAATATGTTGTTGAATTTGGCTTGCTAGTATTTTGTTGAGGGTATCAGGGATATTGGCCTGCAGATTTCTTTACTTTTTATGATTCTGTTTTTTGTATCAGAGTAACACTGGCTTGCTACAAAGCTATCTTTTTTGGGTACAGTGTTCTTAGTTGGTAGTTTTCTTCATGTTGTTTTCCTATAACAGGTGAATATTATCATCCTACTCCCTCCTGGACTGTAAGGTTTCTGCTCAGAAGTCTTCGTTCAGATAGATTAGAACTCTTACATACTACTTGCTTCCTTCACCTTGCTTCCTTTAGAGTTTTCTCTTTGTCTTCAATCTTTGAGAGTTTAATTACTGTGTGCCTTAGAGTAGTCTTATCTGAGTTTTATGTAATTAATGACCTTTGACATTCCTGGACCTAGATATTTACAGCTCTGTCTAGGCTTAAAGTTTTCTACTATTTTTTAATATAATTTCTACTTTGTCATTCTCTATTAGCTCTTGAATGCCAATAGCTTTTACATTTGCTTTTTTAATGTCGTCCCATAAAATCTGTAATCATTATTTCATTTTATTTTTCTTCTGTTTCTTTATAAATAACCTTCCTTTGACTAACCGATTCTTTTTTTTTTTTGACAAGTTCTGCTACTGAGACCCAATATTGCATTTTTTGTTTTGTTCATTGTATATTTAAGCTCCAGTTTCTGTTTGTTTTCTATTTAATCTGTTTAATTCTCTGATGAATTTTTGAATAGGTTCTATTTGTTTTGTAGAAGTTCGTTGAGCTTGTTTAAAACAGGTATTTTTAATTCTTTGACAGATTTTAAGTCTTCATCTCTATAGAGCCAGTCTCTGTTTCCTTATTTAGCCCATGTTCAAGGTCATACTTCCCTGAAAGTTTTGACTTGGCCTTACTTTTACTCATTCTTCTCCAGAGGTTCTTCCTGAAACTCATAGGAAAATAATTCTTGATTTCTCTAAACCTGTGATCATTATAGCCATTTCAGTACCGGAGGATGTCCTAAGTCCAGGTTTGACACAAAACTCATGCAGGTTCTAAGGTCCCTGGCCCAAATAAAGGAAGACTCAAGGAAGGTTATTTGAGCTGTATGGTAAAGCTTTCCGGGGATACAAGCTCAGGATTAGGTTTTACTGAGATGGACCCAGTACTTGTTTCCAAGTCGAAGTCAGTGTTTCTTTGTGTAGAGCACTGCTGGTGGTTAGAGGTGTGTCCACATGCATAATCACATGGCCATGTAGACTGATGCAGTGCTAGACCACATCTGAAGCTCAAGGCTTCTACAATCATTGCCACATTGGGCCCACTCCAAGTGCATGGTCACTATGGCCTGCCTGATGCTGAAGTATACTCAGGGTCCAAGGCCACATTTATTTTGTATTCAGTGATGACAGCTAGACTTTGAGTCTGTCTGACTAGACTGATTGATTCTTCTCTGGCATTTATGTATCTATGGGTTTTATCTGTGGCCCAAAATCTGGAGTCAGTGTTCATGACTTTTTTCCCAGTGCCCTTTTACTATGTCAGACACAGTACTTAGTTCCAAAGCAAAAACCCACTACAATACCCTTTCCTTCTCTTAAGTGGATAGTACCCCTCACCCTCTCCCTCTCCCTCTCCGTCTCCCTCTCCCCCTCCCTCTCCCTCCCTCTCTCCATGCTGCATTGTCCAGGAAGGAGGGAAAGAGTAACGTACTCTACACTCTTACATGCATATTTTTGCCTTATTAAGTTAAAAACAGCTACTGCAATCTCTTACCTCTTTCCTTACCATCTGTTAAGGTATTTCTTGCATGTATAGTTGTTCAAATTAATTTTTCTGCAGGGAGATAATCACTGGGGAGAATTTTTCTACCATTTTACTCCACTCCTGATATCACAATCATATTGCTGATTCTCAGTTGAGGTTTTTTGGGGTTTTCATTTTATAATGATTACACCATGTGTCTTGTATTTATTTATATGTATGCAATATCTCACAATAAATTAAGAAATGTCATTAAGCTCAAAGAAAGCCTCTTCTATGTATACTGTTATTTCAATTTGATAGAATTAAACCATAATCTTTCTAAAATGAAACCATATTTTCAAAAGGTCATCTTTTATATAGCCAAATGCAAAGAAAAGTGAGTAGCACTGCAATGAATCTGTACTGCTGAAAACCAAGCTGGACCAGAAAATGCTGATTGTACTTGTTATCCAGTCCAGGAACAAGGTGTCTGCTATTTATGCTATGATGGTGCCAATGACAGATCATCCAGACACAGCTACTACTAATCATGCTCAGCTCTTGAGTTCTCCTCATGAGAGATTTCTATCATTACTCTTTCCAAATTGGGTGATTATATCCAAGAGAGAATAAATTTATGAACTTTTTCTGTCATTTTATAAATCTGCTGATTAAAACTGCAAATTAAACTTCACGCTGAACCCATTTGGGTATAGCATCTCAGTTGGACAAATAACAAAAGCACTGATATAACAGATTCCAAGAGAAAATGATATAGAAGAGAGAATTGATTTTTGAGTTTATAAGTTCCAACTAATTATGAGATTTTAGTGTTGTAAAGTGAGACTGAAAAAAATGTCGTGGTTTACCTTAGGTCACACATGTAAGGGACAGAAAAGATAAGCCTGAATTCCAGTTACCTGATACCCTGGCCGCTGTCTTTCTTTTCATACAATCCATCATCCTGTACCAAAATCAGGTCCAGTGCTCATAAATTTATATAGTGTTTCTTTCTGTTTTCAATCTATATGCTTTAGAATCAAGCCTTTATATTCCCATTTGAATTACTTAAATGGAGTTTGTGTTTTCAAGAGCCAGATTCTTTATCAGACTAAAAAAAGCATTACATTTTACATAATTTTCTTTCTGAAAAATGTTGTGTTAAACTGTTAATAAAATACACCTTAATTATTTGGTATTGCCATATCACTTTTTAAATATCTCTGACAGTTAAATATCATTTACAAAAATAATTTGTCTTATTACAAGTTTTGATAGGCTAGCTTTAAAAGAATATATAAATGTGATTGATTTTTAATTACATGTGTGTTATGTGTATCCACAAACACCTCCACATTCTTGTATTTTTGTACTGATTTTACAGAGGATAAAAATAATAATTTTGATGATTGCTATATATCAAAACAGCAATCAGTACAGCCTACACTGTACTTCTCTATTGAGTGGCAGATTACACATTATGCACAGTTGGACAAACCCTCTAGGCCAGAATGTGCAGAAAGCAGAACTTCTATTTCATGTGAGTCATGCATTCAGAGTAAGAACAGCAACATTATACACAGTAGGCATATAGAAATTATATATGGATATAATCAGTTAAATATTGAGTGGAAATGTGAGTACTGGATATGGAAATGTGAGAGGCATTTGAATTGATTCTAAAAACCCATGAAAATAAAGAATAACTTCAATCTTAGAATGCCTACCTCATGAAGAAAACTAAAGTTGAACTTTTAAGATAAACTTTATCTTTGTTCTTTGTTTCCATTTCATAAACCATTTTCTCTATAAAATCCTGTATTAATTATCTGTAAAAATTGGCTTAAACTCAATTGTTATGAATTGAAAAAAAAATCTGTTCTTCTTGCTGTGTAATTTTAGAGAATGTTACAATGTACATGGTGCTTATTATCTTATTTAACAAGAGTTAGCATAGCAGCAGTGACAGTGAGTTAACCAAAATCTACATTTCATGTTAAAATGAAATGGGTTTAATTCAATCTGAGAAGATTTTCCCTGGGAAATTTACAGAAATTTCTACCACTCATACATAACTGTCATTGATGTAGTCAAACCAAAATAACTTTCTAATCACATTCAAAATGTATTCCTTTTTAATTTTTAATATTAAATAATAAAATAATGAAACAACATGGATGGTTTTTCACCTTAATAGTTTCAGTTCTGCCTAAAAGTAAAATGTTACAAAAATATATTCTGATTAACACTTCTAAATTTGGGCTTTTCCAAAGTTGCAACATTTTTATAAGAAAGTTTTTTATGCTATGTTCCAATTACATACCAAATGGAATCTCTGGCTAATTTGACCTTAAATAGTCAAAGCAAATTATATAAATTAATACAGATATATACATATTAATATATAACAAAATACAGATTTTCACTGGTGGTTATGAGGACTACTCAAACATCTTAATGGGCTATTTAAAGTTGATAACTTTGATCACATAAAAATTCTCTACAATTTTAGTCAAAATCACCCTATATATTCTATTGTTGATATTACAATTTAGACACTTCTATGTTACATATGTCTCAAGAAACTATTGAAGCTATTATGTTCAATATTTTGTCTTTTAACACTCATTCTAAAGATATGCCATTTTTACATGACCAATAGAACTCTGAGTATGCTGTTATTGACTGTAAGCTTTTACCAGTGAATTTTCTTTGAAAGAGAGAAACAGTGAGACAGAAAGAGAGAGAGAGAGAGAGAGAGAGAGAGAGAGACCGTCCATCCACTAGCACAATCTCCAAATGCTTGGAGCACCTGGGGCAGGACAGGCTGCACCAGGAGTCCAAAACTCAAAGAAACATACACACTCAAAGTCATAATGCACAATTTTAACGTACTTCTCTCTATATTTGATAGAGCAAGCAGAATAAAACTAAGGCAATAGAAGAGTATAAAAATATTTTAAAATAATTTGAGTGGACAAAAGACATTATCAGAAGTTTCATGTGTATATGTGAGAATATGTTGAACTTAAGTAGAAATAAAGATCAGGCAAATTAAAACAATAAGTAATAACTTCATAGTAGCTATTTTCTCAGATGATAATAGGGAGCAACTAGAATTTTCATATGCTGGAGAGTATGTAAATAATTCAGACTTCATTGAAACAATTTTGTACAAGATATTGTGTTTTGGACATGGATGTACTGTACAATCCAGCAGTTCCTCTCCTAGGAAGAAATGCCTAGAGAAAATGTGGCATATGTGAAGTAGACAGGCATACAGGCTAAAACTGATTAGGTTTGTGAGCTGGAGGACCACGCCTTTGCCATGCCCCTGTGTGACCTCACACCCTACCTGATACCCTCACCATGCCCCCATGGGACATCATGCCCTACCTGACCATACCTGAGAGCCCACCTGCCCACTAGACCATGTAACCTCTCCCCTGTGAGAAATATATAAAAGGCTAAAAGGCGTGGAGTGCCCCAAAAAGCTTTCTGCCTCTGCTTCACTGCCGGTGATAAGTGGTGGATAGCAGCTCAAGGCACCTGCTGCACGTGGCTTCTGGCCTCCTCTCTGCTTAGAATGAACTCTACCCTAATTTCCAGATTTTCCCTTCTCCTTAGACTGAACTAAAGCCCTCACTCTCCTATGCATCTTTTGCACTAAATAAAAGCTTAAAATGTACCATGCAGCCTCTTTTATTTATGTCGGTATTTAGAATTCTTCTCTAAATATTAGGCAAGAACCCACTCGGGGTTATTAATATTGGGGCTTTATTAATAAGCATATGGTGATATCGTATGGCACCCCAAATACTGATAACATATGTGGTACCCCAGACTCGACCTCTGGGGAACTTTAAGGGACCACATTTTCATATATATTTTAGGGGGTCAACTCTGATATCACATGTACCCCAGGAGAGGTTGCAGGCATGTCTATGATGGCATCAGCCAAAAGAGAAAAAAATGAAAGCAAACCATGAAATCATCAAAACTGAAGTAAACAAATAAGCATAATCCACTTATTCAGTGGAAGACAATAAATGCATTATACTTGTATCCATAAACAGTAACAAGAATGGCCTACAAGGCTACTGGTCAAAAAAAATAAGTCATAGAAGATTACATACACTATGATTTCTTAATATGATTTCTAAAAACATACAAAATTTATCAATATATTGATTAGAATTGGAGAGAGGTCATAAATATGATAAAGATTATAACAGGACATGAACTTGGGCAAGATGGCAGAATAGGAAGGGAGCACACTGATAGTTCAGGAAGAGACATTTTAATAAAAGTGGAGATACTGCAGGTTCAAGGAAGAGTAGGGGAAGAAACAGCAGAGGAAACTCTTCCGGAACTAGTGACTCACAGTGGACCTTTGTGGAGGACGTGGAAGCCCATGGCTCAGGACACCAGTGGCAGAATCAACACACCAGCGCTGGAACGTGAGGTGAGCCAAACCTCAATAGCCCAAGACACTGGCAGGAAAGCAGAGAGAGGAGACTAGAGGTAATGAGGCTTGAAACCTCGTGGGGAAAAGTTCACCAGGCTAACTAGAAGAGAGAGGAAAAAAAAAGTGACCGGTATGGACACGAGTTTCTCTCTCTCTGCTCACCTCTCAAAGGCAAGCAAGACAAAGAGCAGGCACCATTTTGGACATACATCATAGGTGGCGCAACCTCACAGCTGAACCCACTCTCAGCCAAGCAGAAAAACCTGACTCTGGGGGAGGATGTGAAATAACAGGAGATTAGGACCTAGTGAATGTGTGGTACTAATGAACTGACACTGTGAAAAGAGACAATGGGGGAGAGAACTTACAGAATTCATCTGAGTACTCTCCAGAGATGCTATAATTTGGTAACCTTGGCAACCCAGTGGGAGACTGCAGGAGAATTTGAGCCCACACTGAGGGCAGCACAGATTCCCTGTGTGGTCCTTGGGAAAGAGCTTCCGATCTCTGGCTCCTGTGGGTATATCATTTGCCTGCTAACTACCTTCAGTTCCACTCAGCTGTGCAGAATTACTTCCCTTCTGAATCAGAAAGAAAGAAAGAAAGAGAGAGAGAGAGAGAGAGAGAGAGAGAGAGAGAGAGAGAGAGAGAGAAAGAAAGAAAGAAAGAAAGAGAAAGAGAGAAAGAGAGAGAGAGATTTACCACGCCTAACCTGGGAGTGTCACCTTTGGCACACCCTTAAACTTGAGGAACCAAACAGAGCTCTCAGACCACACCCATCTCAAGCCTCTAAGGCTCCATCAAAAGCAGACAGTCCACTTAATACAGTCATAGTATAACAAGAAAAAAACACCACAGCGAGGGAAGAAGAATACAAACAATATCTCCACAATGCCAAACAACAAACGCAGAAACCAAGAAAACAAGAACAAGGAAGACATTATGACACCCCCAAATGAACAAGACACCCCAAGCCAAGATTATGAAGATGAAGAGATGGAAGAAATGCAAGATACTGATTTTTAAAAATTATGATAAGAACAATTAGAAGTTTTCAAAAACAAATGCTTGAGCTATGGAAATCCTTACTGGACAGGATAGAAAATCTCTCTCAGGAAAATGAAATCTTAAGGAGGAATCAAAATGAAATGCAGAAACTAGTAGAACAGGAAAGTGTGATAGTGAAGAGAAATCAAAATGAAATGAAGAATTCAATAGGTCAAATGACAAACACATTAGAGAGCCTTAAAAACAGAGTCAGTGAAACAGAAGAGAGAATATCGGACATAGAAGACAGAGCACAGGAAAGTATACAGTCAAACCAAAGAAAAGAAGAGGAAATTAGAAATCTAAAAAATATTGTCAGGAATCTACATGATACTACTAAAAAAAAACCAACATTCGGGTTCTAGGAGTTCCTGAAGGCATGGAGAGAGAGACAGGATTAGAAAGCCTTTTTAGTGAGATATTTGCAGAGAACTTCCTGGGTTTAGAGAAGGACAGAGACATCCTAGTACAGGAAGCTCATAGAACCCCTAGCAAACATGACCAAAAGAGATCCTCACCATGACATGTTGTAATCAAACTCACCACAGTGAAACATAAAGAAAAGATTCTAAAATGTGTAAGAGAGAAACGTCAGATTACTCTCAGAGGATCTCCAAATAGACTCACAGCAGACTTCTCATCAGAAACCCTTCAGGCTAGAAGAGAATGGCAAGACATAGCCCAGGTACTAAGAGAGAAAAACTTCCAGCCCAGAATATTATATCCTGCAAAACTCTCATTTGTGAATGAAGGTGAAATAAAGACCTTTCATAGCAAACAGAAATTGAAAGAATTTGTCACCACTCATCCAGCCCTACAAAAGATGCTTAAAGATGTGTTACACACAGAAACACAGAAACATGGTCATCAATATGAAAGAAGGTAAAGGAAGGAAACCTCACAGCAAAAGATCACAGGAAGTTCAAAGCATATATTAGAAAATGTCTTTGGCAAATGGCAGGGCAAAGTGACTATTTATCAATAGTCACAATGAACGTTAATGGCCTGAACTGTCCAGTTAAAAGACACAGATTGGCTGATTGGGTTAAGGAACAAAACCCATCTATTTGCTGCTTACAAGAAACACATCTTTCCAACAAAGATGCATACAGACTGAAAGTGAAAGGCTGGAAAAAGATATACCATGCCAACAGAAATGAAAAAAGAGTGGGCATAGCCATCTTAATATCGGACAACATAAACTTTACCACAAAAACTGTTAAGAGAGACAAAGAGGGGCACTATATAATGATTAAGGGATCAATTGAACAGGAAGATATAACGATTATCAATGTATATGCACCTAATTACAGGGTACTGGTTTATTTAAAAGATTTGTTAAGGGACTTAAAGGGAGACTTAGACTCCAATACAATAGTACTGGGGCCTTCAATACTCCACTCTCAGAGATAGACAGATCAACAGGACAGAAGATCAACAAGGAGACAGTAGATTTAAATGACACTATAGCCCAAATGGATCCAACAGATATCTACAGAACTTTCCATCCTAAATCTAAAGACTTTATGTTCTTCTCAGCAGTGCATGGAACCTTCTCTAGGATTGATAACATACTAGGCCATAAAGCAAGTCTCAGCAAATTCAAAAGAATTAGAATGATACATTGCAGCTTCTCAGACCACAGTGGAATGATGTTGGAAATTAGCAACTCGGGAATCCCTAGAGCACATGCAAACACATGGAGATTGAACAACATGCTCCTGAATGAACAATGGGTCATAGAAGAAATTAAAAGAGAAATCGAAAAATTTCTGGAATTAAATGAGGATAACAGCGCAACATACCAAAACTTATGGGATACAGCAAAAGCAGTGTTAAGAGGAAAGTTTATAACAATAGGTGCCTATATCAAGAAATTGGAAAGGCACCAAATAAATGAGCTTTCAGTTCATCTCAAAGATCTAGAAAATCTCCAGCAAACCAGACCCAAATCTAGTAGGAGAAGAGAAATAATTCAAATCAGAGAAGAAATCAACAGGATTGAATAAAAAAAAAAAACACTACAAAAAATCAGGCAAACGAGGAGCTAGTTTTTTGAAAAAATAAACAAAATTGAAACCCCATTGGCCCAGCTAACTAAAAAAAAGAAAAGACCCAAATCAACAAAATCAGAGATGAAAAAGGAAATGTAACAACGGACACCACAGAAAAAAAAAGAATCATCAGAAATTACCACAAGGACTTGTATGCCAGCAAACGGAAATCTATCACAAATGGATTGCTTCCTGGACACATACAACCAACCTAAATGGAACCATGAAGACATAGAAAACCTAAACAGACCCATAACTGAGACAGAAATGGAAACAGTAATAAAGGCCATCCCAACAAAGAAAAGCCCAGGACCAGATGGATTCACTGCTGAATTCTACCAGACATTTAGAGAAGAACTAACTCCAATTCTTCTCAAACTATTCAGAACAATCGAAAAAGAGGGAATCCTCCCAAATTCTTTCTATGAAGCCACCATCACCTTAATTCCTAAGCCGGAAAAAGATGCAGCATTGAAAGAGAATTACAGACCAATATCACTTATGAACATAGATGCAAAAATACTCAATAAAATTCTAGCCAATGGAATGCAACAACACATCAGAAAGATCATTGACCCAGACCAAGTGGGATTTATCCCTGGTATGCAGGGATGGTTCAATGTTTGCAAAACAATCAATGTGATACACCACATTAACAGACTGCAGAAGAAAAAGCATATGATTATCTCAAGAGATGCAGAGAAAGCATCTGATAAAATACAACACCCTTTCATGATGAAAACTCTAAGCAAACTGGGTATGGAAGGAACATTCCTCAATATAATCAAAGCAATTTATGAAAAACCCACAGCCAACATCCCATTGAATGGAGAAAAGTTGGAAGCATTTCCACTGAGATCTGGTACCAGACAGGGATGCCCACCCTCACCACTGCTATTCAATATAGTTCTGGAAGTTTTAGCCAGAGCTATTAGTGAAGAAAAATAAATTAAAGGGATACAAATTGGGAAGGAAGAACTCAAACTATCCCTCTTTGCAGATGATATGATTCTTTATTTAGGGGATCCAAGGAACTCAACTAAGAGACTACTGGAACTCATAGAAGAGTTTGGCAAAGTAGCAGGATATAAAATCAATGCACAAAAATCAACAGCCTTTGTATACACAGGCAATGCCACGGCTAGGAAAGAACTTCTAAGATCAATCCCATTCACAATAGCTACAAAAACAATCAAATACCTTGGAATAAACTTAACCAAGGATGTTAAAGATCTCTACTATGAAAATTGCAAAACCTTACAGAAAGAAATAGAAGAGGATACCAAAAAATGGAAAAATCATCCATGCTCATGGATTGGAAGAATCAACATCATCAAAATGTCCATTCTCCCAAAAGCAATTTATACATTCAATGCAATACTAATCAAAATACTGAAGACATTCTTCTCAGATCTGGAAAAAATGATGCTGAAATTCCTATGGAGATGCAGAAGACCTCGAATAGCTAACGCAATTTTGTACAACAAAAACAAAGCCGGAGGCATCACAATACCAGATTTCAGTACATATTACAGGGCAGTTGTTATCAAAACAGCATGGTACTGGTACAGAAACAGATGGATAGACCAATGGAACAGAATAGAAACACCAGGAATCAATCCAAACATCTACAGTCAACTAATATTTGATCAAGGATCCAAACCAATCCCTGGAGTAAGGACACTCTATTCAATAAATGGTGCTGGGAAAATTGGAATTCCAAGTGCAGAATCATGAAGCAAGACCCCTGCCTTTCACCTTACACAAAAATTCACTCAACATGGATTAAAGAATAAATCTATGACCCGACACCATCAAATTATTAGAGAGCATTGGCAAAACCCTGCAAGATATAGGCACTGGCAAAGACTTCTTGGAAAAGGCAGTCAAAGCAAAAATTAACTATTGGGGTTGCATCAAATTAAGAAGTTTCTGTACTTCAAAAGAAACAGTCAGGAATGTGAAGATGCAACCGAAAGAATGGGAAAAAATATTTGCAAAGTATGCAACAGATTAAGGGCTGATAACCAAAATCAATAAAAAAATCAAGAAACTCCACAACATCAAAACAAACAACCCACTTAAGAGATGGGCCAAGGACCTCAATAGACATTTTTCCAAAGAAGAAATCCAAATGGCCAACAGACACATGAAAAAATGTTCAAGATCACTAGCCATCAGGGAAATGCAAATCAAACCACAATGAGGTTTCACCTCACCCCAGTGAGAATGGCTCACATTCAGAAATCTACCAACAATAGATGCTGGAGAGGATGTGGGGAAAAAGGGACACTAACCCACTGTTGGTGGGAATGCAAACTGGTTAAACCACTATGGAAGTCAGTCTGGAGATTCCTCAGAAACCTGAATATAACCCTACCATTCAACCCAGTCATCCCACTCCTTGGAATTTACCCAAAGGAAATTAAATTGGCTAACAAAAAAGCCATCTGCACATTAATGTTTATTGCAGCTCAATTCACAATAGCTAAGACATGGAACCAACCCAAATGTCCATCAACAGTAGACTGGATAAAGAAATTATGGGACATGTACTCTATAGAATACTAAACAGCAGTCAAACTGAATGAAATCAGGTCATTTACAACAAGATGGAGGAATCTGGAAAACATCATGCTAAGTGAATTAAGCCAGTCCCAAGGAACAAATATCATATGTTCTCCCTGATTGGCGACAACCTATTGAGCATCAAAGGGGAAACCTGTTGAGGTGAAATGGACACAATGAAAAACAGTGACTTGATCAGCCCTCGTCCTGACTGTTGATGTGCAATTTAATAGTTGATCCATTTTAGTATTTTTTTTGTTTGTTCTAGTACTATTGGTTGAACTCTGTAATTAACACACAATTATTCTGAGGTGTTTAAATCGATCCCTGTTAAATATAAGAGTGGGAATAAGAGACAGAGGAGATGTACAATTTGGGACATGCTCAAGCTGACTTGCCCCAAATGGTGGAGTTAGAAATGTGCCAGGGGTTTCCAATACAATCCCATCAAGGTGGCATGTACCAATGCCATCTCACTAGTCCAAGTGTTCAATTTCAGTTCACAATTGATGGCTCTGATAGGTCTAAGCGTCAAAGGCATCACACAAACAAGACTAGAGTCTGCTAATACTAACTGATAGAATAAAAAAGGGAAAGAGTGATCCAACATGGGAAGTGGGATACACAGCAGACTCATAGAACAACAGATGTCCTAAACAGCACTCTGGCCTCAGAATCAGCCCTTAAGGCATTCTGATCTGGCTGAAGGGCCCATGTGAGTATTTTACGCATGAAAGCCAAGACACTCTGGAAAAAGAAAAAAAAAAAAAAAAGAAGAAGACCTAAATGAAAGATATCTGTGAGTGAGATCTCAGTGGAAAGAATGGGGCCATCAAAGAAGGAGGTACCTTTCTCTGAAGGGAGGAGAGAACTTCCACACTTTGACTATGACCCTGTCGGAATTAGATCGAAGTCGGCGAACTCAAAAGGCTTCCATGGCCTTGGCAACTCATGACTAGAGCCTAGGGAGATTACTGACACCATAAACAAGATTGTTAATTTGTTAAGTCAACAACAGGAGTCACTGTGTACTTAATCCTCATGTGGGATCTGTCCTTAACGTGTTGTCCAATGTGAATTAATGCTATAACTAGTACTGAAACAGTATCTTACACTGTGTGTTTCTGTGTGGGTGCAAACTGATGAAATCTTTACTTAGTATATACTAAATCGATCTTCTGTATATAAAGATAATTAAAAATGAATCTTGATGTGAATGGAATGGGAGAGGGAGCGGGAGATGGGAGGGGTTTGAGTGGGAGGGAAGTTATGGGGGGGAAGCCATTGTAATCCATAAACTGTACTTTGGAAATTTATATTTACTAAATAAAAGTTAAAAATAAATAAATAAATAAATAAAGATTATAATAGGACATGAAGAAATGCCTACTAAAGAAATGATTATCTGTCAGGAAGTGTGAAGGAGATACAATCAGACTTCTGGCATAAGCTAAGTTCTATTTCTAGGTCTGTGTGATGATTACATAGCTATTGTATTAATTTTCTTCAGCTTTAATCTGTGTTTGCATACACTGTTGTATACAAATACACCAATTTTTTTTCATTGGAAAAATTAACTACTAAAATAACTGCAGTGACGTTATTTTGCTCATCAGATAACACTGAGAATTTATTTAGTCTTTTGAGAAAATTCTAAGACATATTTAATAATCTTTACAAAGAATTTATTAAACACAGGAAAGCATGGAAACAAAAACAATCATCTTCTTCATAGCTATTAAACCTAGATTAGAATATTTCAACCATGGGGCAGCAGAGCAGATAATTACCTGGGGAGAGGGGGAAGAATATTTTCACCCTCAGCAAGGATCCTCATTGTTTGTCAAATGTTAAATATTTCCTCTGCAGGGTACTAGGAAAGAGGTCAAACATTTTCAGTGTAACCCAATAGTTTAACCTGTGCTATAGGGACTTGTTAGTGAGAATTTTCTGTAGCAAGAAGCTGATAAATTTTCTGGAACTGTTCCAAGGCTGTCATTTTATTAACAATAATTGGCCATGTAATAAGCTTCTCAATTTTTTCAAAGCCTAGAGCATGAAAACTTTCTTTTCCTCCTCTTAAAAATAAAAAATAATAAAAAATAAATTAAACATTGGGAAAACGAATAAAATAATGAAGTTATTAATGGGATGCTGTTTCTAAACTAATGTTTTGACTTATTGTTAAAAATCATCTATCTCATCACCAATGAGTCAAGGGACAAGAGGATACTGGCTGATTTTACAGAGTAAACAATTACAATAAGATAAATTAATTATAACTTTCAATAAATATGTTTCCTTGAAAAAATAAAATTTATAACATCCTGAGCTAGTCCAATGCATTGGGAATATGTTCCACATATGTGGTCTGTTCCACAGCTTGCACATATGTACAAATCTGGCTGTAAATGCCACTCACATTATTAAAAGCATTAATGTTGGAAGGAACTCAATTGTTTATTTTCAAAATAACCTAAATTAACTTGCTCTTAACATTTTATATTTTAGAAATAAGAAGTACTTGATTTTACATTGCTACATATTTCAAGTTACATATATGTTATATGTTCCAAGTTACAGCATTTGTGCTTAAATCTTGTGTTTAGATGTTTAATCTACCGGAATTAAAAGCATTTTCCTTTAATTTTTGCAAGACAATCTTGCATTTAAGATCAATAATCTCATCTATAGCTATTATCTATCAATAATCAAATTAATAGCTTTCTCTATTTATATAGGAATTGAAAAGTAAATAAGTATGAATATGCAAGAGCCATACTTGCATTTTATTATTTATAACCTGTACATAATTCGTGACTTGCAATCAGATCACCATAAGGTACAAGGACAGGAATTGAATCAAAAATCTGGATTCAGAAAGAAAAGTCTCTAGCTGAATAGGATTCCTCTCACCAAAGACAGATTACTTAAACTGTCAGATTTCCAGTAATTTTTCACTATATTATCTCACAAAAATTATTCTCTTTTACTGAATTAAAAGTCAATGCATTTGTTTATTCAACAAACGTGTATTGCATGCTTTCTATACACCAAGCATTATTCTGTGTAGTAGGATATTAAAAACAAACCTAACAAAATTGACTGATTTCATAGCACTTATGTTTTAGATAGATTAGACTGTAACAGGAAAGACACAACCTTACAAATGAAAAGATTAAAGAAAATGCTAGTAAATGAAATTATCTTAAGTGCTCAGGACAAAGAGGAAACAAGATGTATTTGGGTCCCTGGAGTTGGTGTGGCATGTCCTTTTTCTTTCTTTCTTTCTTTTCTTTTCTTTTTTTTTATTTATATGACAGGTAGAGTTATACACAATGAGAGAGAGAGACAGAAAGAAAGGTCTTCCTTTCGTTGGTTCACTCCCCAAGTGGCCACTACAGTCGGCGCTGCACCAATCCGAAGCCAGGAGCCAGGTGCTTCCCCCTGGTCTCCCATGCAGGTGCAGGGACCCAAGCACTTGGCATCTTCCATTGCTTTCCCAGGCCAAAGTAGAGAACTGGACTGGAAGAGGAGCAACGGGGACTAGAACCAGCATCCATATGGGATGCCAGCGCTGTAGGCAGAGGATTAACCTAGTGAGCAATGGCACGGGCCCTGTCATGTTCTTTTGCAAAAAAACATTTATTCACTTATTCATTTATTTGAGAGGTAAAGAAATGGTGGGGGTGTGGGAAATACACAGAGACAAACAAAGCTCCAATCCACAGGTTCCCTCCCCAAATGCCTTCAATATCTATGACTGGACCTTGATGAAGCTTGAATCCAGAAACTCACTCAATCCAGGTCTCCAACATGGGCAGCGAAGACCCAGCTTCTTGAGCTACCACTGCTGTCTCTCAGAACACACATTATTAGAAAGTCGGAGTCTGTAGTGGAGCCCATCCTGGAACCCAGGTATTTTGATACAAGATGTGGACACTCCAACCAGCAGCTTAACTGTGAGACCAAATACCTGCCCTGGGCGTGTTCTTTTATATGTGGTAATGTATTGGGTAATGTTTGCTGTGTAAGAGTTTGATAAGCAAGTGCTTGGGAATACGAAGTTTACAGTGGTTGGTTTTATATGAAAGGCATGCATGCAGGCAATTTTTTTGCTATCTCCAGCAATTAGCTAATCATGGAAGGGGATTCTACACTGTGCCTACAAAGCCCTGAGATTTCAAAACATTTCAAAACCATTCTTTGGTGATATTCAGCAGAAGCCTAAAGGATAGAAGAGAATGATCCTTGTAAATACATGACAACTTTTTTCTAGGCAAGACAAAATCAAGAACAAACGTGCTTAATCAGGAAAACACTTGACATATGTAAAGGCACTGTAGAGTTCAGAGCAATGGAAAGGAGTGCATTGTGGGGATTAAACGAATGCAGTCAGCAAGGAACCATGTTTCTGAAGTCTGCAAGGTTATGGTAATGAATTCTGTTTGTGCTCTGGGTGGGTAAGACGGGAAATTATTGAAGGATTTAAAGTAGGGAGGTAGTATGACTTAGTACCAAAGAGATCACACCTGCAATTTTGTTAAGAATAGCAAGGATTCAATGCTACATTTTTGAGGGTGAAGGGAATAAAAGAATCAAGGATGAGTCCAAGATAAAATCTAAGAAGCTAACTTTGAAAGCTGGTATTTTGAAATGTCTTTTCAACTACAAAGTAAAGATGTTGAGCAGGGAATTGTATATACAACTCCTGAAGTTCAGGGGAGGTCTCACCTGCAGCTGTATCTACTAGGAAGAGTGTTGGAAAATGGAAGAGGTCAAAGTGCTGAAAACTTCAAACTTTCAATTTCAAAGTTCAGAAGTCAAGTTCATCAGTAAGACTCAGTAAAGTAATAAAACTTCAAGTTTTCAAAGTTCAAAGTTCAGCAGTCCAGGTCATCAGTAAGAATCAGTAAAGAAATGAAGATAAGTAGCACAGGGAAAGATCAAGAGGGTATGTGATTCTGGTGATGTGGGGAGGTATTTTAGAAGTGGCTTTTGAAGAAATACTGCTTTAGTGTGCTAACTGAAAATATTTCTGTTGGAAGCATCAGGCAGGTGATATCTAGTTATCTTTTAAAAATTGTTTTGATAGAGAAATAATATTAAAGCCTGTTGTGACATACTGGGTTTTTATACAGTTAATTGAATGTGAAAACAGAGACATTAAAACTAAAGCAGCTTTAAACTCACATTTCCCAGGAAAACAGGGCATTCTGTGTCCTGTAGGACCACATGAAGAAGTATCACCATTGGCTGGGAGGCAGGAGCCAGGGAGAAGATTAAACCAGAACTTTTATGGGGGTTTTCATGAACAAGAGTAGGTAAGGCAGAGTAAGAAAGTTTAGGACTGGACAGTTTGAATATTTGGGATAAGCTCTGATCTATAGCTGTGGTTTCTAACTGTCCAGCACCTAGCCCTGGACAGTTTAGGGCTTGGTAATATTGGCATGATGCATGAGAGTTTGACCAAGAAGGTGACTGAGAATATGGACTTTGGATTGGCTTCTTTCTTTATGAAAGCCATGCTTGTAGGCAAGTTGTTTACTATCTCTCAGAATTAACTAACCCTGGAAAGGGGGTATTTCTGTGTTTGCAAGGCCCCCAAATTTCAAAGCATCATAAAATTCAGGCAATAAAAGTTCACTTGCTATGAATAAATGTGTTCTACATTATGTGTTGAAAACTTAATCTCTAATGCCATAGTGTTGGGAGATGGTGCCTGAAAAGAGATGATTAGAACATGAAGGTTCTGTCCTCATGAATGGATTGACATAACTATCATGAGACTGGATTCATTATAAAATGGGGGATTGGCCTCTCTCTCTCTCTCTCTTCCCCTCACCTTTGCCCTTGTGCCATATCATTAGAAAGGAGGGAGGCCTTTGCCGGTTGCCAGTATCTTGATAGTAGACCTCCCAGGCTTCAGAAATGCATACCAATAAATTCATGTTTATTATAAATTACCCACCCACTTTTAGGTATTCTCTTGTAGCACCATAAAATAGACAAAGACAAGAATTAATACCAAGCCTTAACTGAATGAGTCTATGAGAAGAATCACACAAGGAAGAGAACTGCTGCTCCACTTCCGATCCAGCTCTCTGTTGTGGCCTGGGAAAGCAGTAGAAGAAAGCAGTAGAAGTCCTTGGGCCCCTGCACCCATGTGGAAGACCCAGAAGAAGCTCCTGGCTCCTGGCTTCAGATCAGCACAGCTCCATCCGTTACAGCCAACTGGGGAGTGAACCAGCATATGGAAGATCTCTCTCTCTCTCTCTATCTCTCTAACTCTGCCTTTCAAATAAATGAGTAAATCTTAAAAAAAAAAAAGAAGACAGAAATGATGCAACATAAAAGAAGACGTGAAAAGTGAAGAGTCGCTTTTCCTTTCTATAAGATACTTCACATTCTTTTTTTCTATGCTGATGGTAATGATCAAGTGATGAAGAAAAAAGTCTACAGTATATTTGATACTAAATGTGAAAGCGCTGGGTTTTAATTTAGTGACAATTTACCTACAGTTAACAGCAGGGGAGGCAGGGAACTTAACCACAGGTTAATTTGGATGAATGTGTGAAGCATAGGAAGTTCTAGTGTATCCCAGATGCCACCTGGCCTTCACCAGCCTACAGGTGCTACAGTGGGAATAATTAGTCTGCAGGGACAGAGTTGCTGTCAGGAATAAATAAGACGGTATGTGTCAATCCACATTACACAATGCAGTGATGGAGTCAAAGCTCACTAAAAGTCTTTTCTAACAGATTTTCTGTGGGGGCCTTATGATTTTGGTTGAGCAGAAAGGAGGGAGTGAGATTTGAGGGAGAGAGGGAAGCATGGTTCTCTTGTTAGAATTGCATCTATGTAATACATGAAATTTTCTCTTTATATTAATAAAAATTAAAAAAAGGAATTGTATCTATGAAAACAAAAAGTTGCCTCATCAGATGAAGATGCTCACTACTCTGACCCAACTGCTTCCTATTTTTTTCTAATAAAATGAATCACAACTATATCATCAGCTAAAGTGAAGTCACTTTTGCTTTCTAATTCATTATTTTCCTTACATACAGCCAGTTGACATAATACTATACATTGAATAAACTATTGTTATCAGAAAACTATTTTTACTCACACCGAGTTTTACCCATATGTGGTTTGATTAGATATTGCCACTATGATATTTTATTATGTAGTTAAGGCAAATCATTTGCCATTTGCCTTATTTAAAAAAATAGCTATTTTTACCCATTGTTTTTTCCAGTGCTTTTGGAGTGGTGCGGCTGGAATTTTTATTGTATTTGTATGGTGTTTAGGCTTAACTTTACAGAAAATAAAATATTATATTAAGATTGCCTTTTAGGATAAAATATTTCTTTGCTTAAAATTATTTTTATGTCTCTCAATGATATGTTATAGTTTTCTTCATAGAAGTTCTACACCTGTCTTGAGTTTATTTATATGGTTTTAAAAACATTTTCAGGTCAACACCGTGACTCAATAGGCTAATCCTCTGCCTTACGGCACCAGCACCCCGGGTTCTAGTCCCGGTCGGGATGCTGGATTCTGTCCCAGTTGCCCCTCTTCCAGGCCAGCTCTCTGCTGTGGCCAGGGAGTGCAGTGGAGGATGGCCCAAGTGCTTGGGCCCTGCACCCGCATGGGAGACCAGGAGAAGCACCTGGCTCCTGCCTTCGGGTCATCGTGGTGCGCCAGCCGCAGTGCGCCGGCCATGGCGGCCATTGGAGGGTGAACCAACGGCAAAGGAAGACCTTTCTCTCTGTCTCTCTCTCTCACTGTCCACTCTGCCTGTCAAAAAAATAAATAAATAAAACATTTAAAAAAACATTTTCAGTTCATGTTAATAGGACCTGTTTTCACTAAAATTTCTAAAAGATTATTGCTACATAAGGTAAAGTTATTGATTTTTTAATCATCTTCAGTGAAGCTGCTCAGATATGTTAATTTTTTAGGCATTTCCCCGGGATTTTCTAGCATACAAGTGTATCCTACAAATTTTGTCCAGAGTACATATGGTGAACTACATTCAGTTCATGTACTGAACTACATTCAGTTAGGCACAACCATAAGAAGCTTATAGATTCAAATGATATTCTTCTTTTATATACCATTCAGTTTCAACATTTGCTTCCAACGATTAAATGAGACAGCAGTTTAAATACAACAAGGAAAAAAACTCGTGTAATTATCGTGCATTTTTATTTAGACTTATAATAAGAATGGAGCTAGTTTAACATAACTGCTTATAAAGATCATTGAAAATAACTTAAATAACTTGAGCTTACACATGGTATTACTTCAGTCTGCTCACTCTTCTGGGCTTACTTGTAAAAAAATAAAAGTATGAGTTTAAGAATAGTGGGATATTTTTCAGGTCAAATAGGTTTTCATAGATTCAATAATAATATTCTGAAAGCAACTTGCAATTTCCGAGTATCTTAAATATATTCTATAATAATACATTGTTAGGAGTAGATATTTGGTCTTGCATTTAAGACACTGGTTAAGAGTCTCCATACTGGAGTACCTCCATACTCCATACTGGAGTACCTGGGTTCAAGTACCAGCTTCACCTCCAGTTCCAGCTTCTGGCTAATGCAGATTCTGGGGGGCAGTAGATGTTGATTCCAGATTGTTGGTCTCTGCTACCCGGTTGGAGACCTGGACAGAGATAACAGCTCCTGGCCAAACCCCTTGCCATAGCAAACATTTGGGGTGTAAATTGATGAGAGCTAGCTCTCTCTCTCTCTCTCTTCTATCCCCCACTCTGCTCCCTCTCAAATAAATATGAAAATATTGGATTATAGCCATTGTTATTATAATTTTTAAATACTATCACTTCGTGTTCACCAAAAATTCGCTCTATGTTAGCCAGTGTAGGCACAAAGATATAAAGATGTGAGTAGATATGATGCTATAAGAAGTGGGCAGATGCCACTTGTGCAGCTAGCTGATTAGTCTTACGCTCTGTCATACCAAGGGCTACAGCAATCACTTGGGAACACTGACTGGTTTGGATCGGGAGTTATATTGATGGGTTGCTTATCAAATCTCCAGTTCTAGTTTTGCAGTTGATCCTCTATTGTTCAATAAATTCCATTTACCTGATTTTCAATATATGTAAATTATGAATTATGTTAATGGTTACATTGTATTTCTAAGCAAAGTTATGTGTGACATAACAGCATTTCAGCCAATGATAGACCACATATACAATAATGGTCCCACAGTGATATCATTGCCATCTAAGTTTGTGAGAATACACTCTATGATGTTCACTGCAATCACCTAATGATACATTTTGCAGAAAATATCCCTGTCATTAGGTAACACATGACTGGAAATGTTGGTGTCCTTGCATTATGTGAATCCTTACACCAATTCTGAAAATTCTCATAAAGCATTGCCTATGTCTCTGCTGTAAAACTGTATCACATACTCATTTGTAATTGAACTCCTCAACGACAGAACGGGAGTCTTTGTTTTCTCGTAGTGATGTACAGAATAGTTGCTTCATATGTGACATTTTAAGGTAATGGCAAAGCCATTGTCTACTGCAGACACTCAAGGCAGGGAATAAGGAAGCAACAGTTCACGTATATAGATTCAATAGGAAAAAAATGGTTTTATACACTCTTTTCTACCTTAACCACATCACATTTATTTTAAAAATGAATAAAAAGCACAGTCTTGTGAGGTGATATTAAACAGACTTTGCAGCTAGAAACCTTTATACAATTTCTTCTATAGATCAGCTTTTGTATCTTTCAGTGAGCAGCACAAGGGGTAAATAAACATACCAAAGGGCCCAGTGTCATGAGGAGATCCTGAAAATACATTCTAATGTACAGAAATCTGTGATGCTCTTTTAGATGAGCATACATGTTGTTGAGCTTTTTTTTTTTTTTTTTTTTTGACAGGCAGAGTGGACAGTGAGAGAGAGACACAGAGAGAAAGGTCTTCCTTTTGCCGTTGGTTCACCTTCCAATGGCCACTGAGGCCGGTGCGCCTTGCTGATCTGATGGCAGGAGCCAGGTGCTTCTCCTGGTCTCCCATGGGGTGCAGGGCCCAAGCACTTGGGCCATCCTCCACTGCACTCCCCAGGCCACAGCAGAGAGCTGGCCTGGAAGAGGGGCAGCCGGGACAGAATCCAGCACCCCGACCGGAACTAGAACCCAGGGTGCCGGCGCTGCAAGGTGGAGGATTAGCCTATTGAGCCGCAGCGCTGGCTGAGCTTCTGACAAGAGCCAATTTTCTCAGAAATATTACTAGTTAACACATTGGGAATTTATGGGAGTTTTAGGCTTTCAAGGTGCCTTTCAATCCAATTCAAAGCTATTCAAAGAATTGAGAAAACCTAAAGAAACAAATTTGGTAGATTTGGAATTGTTATCACCTGAGTTTAATAGGACACTACTCACAGATTCACTTTGTAGACATTATCACAAGGACAGGTTAACATGATGCTTTGGACACCGGCATCCTATATTGGAGTTTCTGAGTCTGACTCCCAGCTTCACTTCCAATTCCAGCTTCCTGCTAATGTGCACTCTGGGAGGCAGCAAGTGATGGCTCAAATTTTGGGTCGCTGCCACCCACATGGGAGACCTGAACTGAGTTTCCAACTCCTGGCTTATCCTTAGTCTATCTCTAGCTGCTGCAGGAATTTGGGGAGTAAACCTGTGAACAGAAAGCCCCTCCAATAAAATTAAAATAAAAAAATTAAAAGAATTTCTATAAACATGTTGCAGACAAAACCACTGTTCACTGCTGTATCAGAAAATATCTGAAGACGTAATTTTGATTTAGGTTAAAATTTTTTCTGAGATAATATTTTAAGTTCTTTTTTCTTATACTATAATCTCCATATATATAAATATATATTCAAGTATAACAGCAAGTGGCTTTTCCTGACTCTTTTAGTATTTATTTTAGCCTGAAAACAGTATGTTCAAAGAATGGAGCAATCACTTAAAAACACACAGAAAAGATTTCATTTTAATCCAAATTTCACCAGAGGATTGTGTTTGGTCTCTTTGTCCTGAATGTATATGTTCTTGTCTAGAATTTATCAGCTAGTTTAAATACCACCAGGTCTACCACAGATCACATGCCTTTAGAAATTTCAATATCTGTCCATGAAAAGACAACATTTTCACTTTATCTTTAAAAAGGTCCTGGTAAGGGGGTTTAGAGTCTTAAATTAAATTCTCTAATTTCTCTGCCTACACTCTTCTGTGAATATGTCCCTTAAAAGCAAACAGCAGATGTTGCTTTACAAATCATTTTGTGTAAGTATGTTATTTTCATCCAACAGTCAATAAATTCAGTTCCTTACAGCATCATTCCACCTCAGAGTGATAGAACCCATCAACTTTCTGCCAATATGAATATTTTTCATAATAAGTACATGAATGAACCGTCAAAGATTAAATTTAAGTCTCAGGCAATTGCTGCATCACTTTCAAAGACTTATGATATATGAATGGAGCAAAAGAACTTTCAGCATCTGCAGAGAGCAGTTTTAACAAGGCCAACATGCTTTATTAAAAAGTAAATCTGTACTGGGCTGACGCATAAATCTCAAAACCCAAGGTAAGCACTTTAAGAATGTTTCATATCGGTGTTCCACTAAAGTAAATTGTCTACACATTTTTTTTCTTGTGTTTAAGACATAAAACAATCATAGAAATACAAGGTCATTTCCTATAGTGGAGGGCTAGTAAATTGAGACTACCCGGGAACAAATCAAAATTACCAGATAAAATATAAAAATATCATCAAAAAATCCAAAAAGTATCAAGGAGCTGGCAAAAGAATAAGGAATTACCTTGAAGGGCAAGTGTGAACCCAGAGGAAAAAGGCACACGAGTCCCTTTCACTTGAAGCCTTTGCCATCCTGAGAACTTGAACTTTACTCATAAGGAGCACATAGATAATGGGGAGAGAAATCAGATTTCAGAATTGACTTAAAGTGAAAGATCTAATAGAAGACTCTCCGCACATTAAGGTAAGGTAAGCGGCTACACCATCAAGATAAATTTACCACTCAAATCAACCCAGATTAGACACCCAAACTGACATCATCTAAGAAACCATAAAACTCAAGATGTCTCTGCTAACATAGGGTATTATCAAAAAGACAAAAAAAAAAAAATGCTGGCAAAGATGTGGAAAAAAAGGATCCCTTATACACTGTTGGTGGGAATGCAAAGTAGTATAATTATTATGAAGAACAGAATGGAGGTTCCTTAAAAAACTAAAAAGAAATCTATCATATGACATGATTATCTTGCTTCTTGGTATATATCCGAAGGAAAAGAAACCAGTATATCACAGAGAGATCTGAACTCCCATTTTCATTTTAGTGCTACACACAATAGCCAAGTTATAGAATTAATCTGTTCATCAATAGATGAAGGGATAAACAAAATGTTATATACATATACAATGGAATTTGTACACTTCACTGTATGTATATGTTAGGTTTCACTTTTTTGTTTATTCTTCATTATATTTGAAAGTCAAAAGGAAACAGAGAGAGATAAACAAACAGACTGACAGAGACAGATCTTCCATCCGCTGGTTCACTCCCTAAATATCCACAATGCTGAGCAAAGCAGAAGCCAGGAGCCCAGAAATAAGTCTAGGTGCATGGAATGGATGCAAGCATTGGAGCCATCACCTGCTGCCTGTGAGGGTATGCATTAATAGGAAGCTAGGTTAGAAGCTCAGGAGTAAGGACTTGAACCAGACATTCTAGTATGGGAGGCAGGCATCCAAATTGGCATCTTTTTTTAACTTTTATTTAATGAATATAAATTTCTGAAGTACAGCTTATGGATTACAATGGCTTTTTCCCCCTAATAACTTCCCTCCCACCCGCAACACTCCCCTCTCCCGCTCCCTCTACCCTTCCATTCACATCAAGATTCATTATCAATTGTATTTATATACAGAAGATCAATTTAGCATATACTAAGTAATTATTTCAACAGTTTGCACCCACACTGAAACACAAACTGTAAAATACTGTTTCAGTACTAGTTATAGCATTAAATCACAATGTACAGCACGTTTAGGAAAGAGATCTTACATGGGGAGTAAGTGCACAGTGACTCCTGTTGTTGACTTAACAAATTAACACTCTTGTTTATGGTGTCACTAATCACCCTAGGCTCTTGTCATGAGTTGCCAAGGCTATGGAAGCCTTTTGAGTTCGCCGACTTTGATCTTATTTAGACAAGGTCATAGTCAAAGTGGAAGTTCTCACCTCCCTTCAGAGAAAGGTACCTCCTTCTTTGATGACTTTTTCTTTCCACTGGGATCTCACTCACAGAGATCTTTCATATAGGTTTTAAAGACCTGAATCTACAACCCAACACCATCAAATTATTAGAGAACATTGGAGAAACCCTGCAAGATATTAGCACCAGCAAAGACTTCTTGGAAAAGACCCCGGAGACACAGGCAGTCAAAGCCAAAATTAACTATTGCGGTTGTATCAAATTGAGAAGTTTCTGTACTGCAAAAGAAACAGTCAGGAAACTGAAGAGGCAACCGAAAGAATGGGAAAAAAATATTTGCAAAGTATGCAACAGATAAAGGATTAATAACCAGAATCTACAGAAGGATCAAGAAACTCCACAGCAACAAAACAAACAACCCACTTAAGAGATGGGCCAAGGACCTGAATAGATATTTTTCAAAAGAGGAAATCCAAATGGCCAACAGACACATGAAAAAATGTTCAGGATCACTAGCCATCAGGGAAATGCAAATCAAAACCACAATGAGGTTTCACCTCACCCCAGTGAGAATGGCTCACATACGGAAATCTACCAACAATAGATGCTGGAGAGGATGTGGGGAAAAAGGGACACTAACCCACTGTTGGTGGGAATGCAAACTGGTTAAACCACTATGGAAGTCAGTCTGGAGATTCCTCAGAAACCTGAATATAACCCTACCATACAACCCAGCCATACCACTCCTTGGAATTTACCCAAAGGAAATTAAATTGGCAAATAAAAGAGATGTCTGCACCTCAATGTTTATTGCAGCTCAATTCACAATAGCTAAGATATGGAACCAACCCAAATGTCCATCAACAGTAGACTGGATAAAGAAATTATGGGACATGTAGTCTATAGAATACTATACAGCAGTCAAAAACAATGAAATCTGGTCATTTGCAACAAAATGGAGGAAGCTAGAAAACATTATGCTGAGTGAGATAAGCCAGTTCCAAAGGGACAAATATCATATGTTCTCCCTGATCGGTGACATCTATCCGAGCACCAAAAAGGAAACCTGTTGAAGTGAAATGGACACTTTGAGAAACAGTGACTGATCAGCCCTTGTCCTGACTATTGATGAACAAATTGGCATCTTAACCACCGTGCCAAATGGTCATCTCAAGGGGATTATAAAGAAAATGGAAAG
Source organism: Lepus europaeus (assembly GCF_033115175.1). Taxonomy (NCBI): domain Eukaryota; kingdom Metazoa; phylum Chordata; class Mammalia; order Lagomorpha; family Leporidae; genus Lepus; species Lepus europaeus. The sequence continues at coordinate 39,317,563 of NC_084842.1, forward strand.
TTTGTCATGATAAAAATTAAAAGAAAAATATGAAGAGAAAGAGGAGGGAATGTGGGAGGGGGGAAGGAGAGAAGGTATGGTGGGAAGTATCATTAAGCTCTTAAAACTGTATATATGAAATTTATACAAATAAATTTGTTCCTTTTATATAAATAAAAAAATTTAAAAATTCAAAATGGATGCTGTGTGAAAGTAAAAAAATTCAAAATGGATGCTGTGTGAAAGTCAAAGAAGAAACTATAATGAAAATTTTAAAAAATTGAACTCAATAACACTACTTACCAAACAGTTCGGATAAAGTTAAGACAACACTTTAAGAGGCAGAGAGGAGTATAAGCTATCTAAGCTAATCTTCTGGGTTAAAGAGCAGCATATCTAATGATGTCACCATTCTACTCCTAGATATAAAGCCTTCAGAAAATGATATCCATGTGCAACAAGTTGCATTAAAAAGAGCATCCAAAGCAGTGACAGTGTTTAATACAGTTGTCCCTTGGTTTCCATAGCAATGTTGGAGTTCTTGGGGATGGATCATATGGCTTTTGTTCTTCATTCTGTTAATGCAATTTATTACATTTATTTGTTTTCAAAGATTGAAATATCCTTGTAGTCCTGGGGAAAATCCCACTTGGTAATTTTTTTGTACTACTGAATTTTGTTTTGCTGAGAATTTTGGTATCTATATTCACCAAGGTTACTGGTCTTTAATGTTCATTTTGTTGTGTCTTTGGTTTTGGTTTCAGAGTAATGATAGCTTTGTAAAAAGCTTCTTTGGCAGGGTTCAGTTATATTCAATTTTTTGGAATAGTTTAAGAAGTATGGTAATTCTTCCTTTCTTAAATGGTTTTTGGAATTCAGCTATAAAGCCGTCAGGTCTTGGCCTTTACTTTGAAAGGAGACTTGTAATTACTGCTTCAACCTCACCACTTGTTGTTCTATGTAGATTTTCTATAATTTTTTATTCAATTTTGTTGTCTGATATAACAATATTTACCATGTCTTAAAGTTATTCATTCTCCAATTTGTTAGCTTATAGCTGTTCATTGTAATTTCTATGATCGTTTGTATTTCTCTGGCATTACTTATTATATCTCCTTTCTCATTTCTAATTATATTTATTTGAATTGTATCTCTTTTTTTAATTGTCAAACTTTTCCCTATTTTTAAAACATTTATTTAAAGAAGTTTTTAATTCTGTTGATCTGCATTTTTTAAAATTTTGATTTGGTTTATACCTGCTCTGATCCTTATTATTTCTGTCTCCTATTAATTGAGTTTGATATCTTTCTTTTTGAGGTGCTTGAGATATGTAGAAGACTGTTTATTGAAATTTTTATATTTTTGTGATATATGAACTTATTGCTACAAATTTTCCTCTGTTTTCATAAGATCTATTTATTTGTTAATTTATCTATTTGAAAGGCAGAGCAAGAGAGAGAGAGAAAGAGAAACGGATACCTCCCATCTGCTGACCCATTCACCAAAAGGCCACAACAGCAGGTTTAAGACGGTTCGAAGCCAAGAATTTCATCAGGGTCTCTCACATGTGTGGGAGAGACCCGAGCACTTGAGCCATTTCCTGCTGCCTTTGTAGGCACATTAGCAGGAAGCTGGATCAGAAGCAGAGAAGCTGGGACTTGAAATGTTACCTAGATCCAGGATGCCAGCATCACAATTGGTGGCTTAACCAGCTACACTACAGTGCTGACCACATAAACTTCCCTCCCCCCTTAATACTTCTTTTGCTGTATGCCCCAGATTCTGAAGTGTTATGTTTTCATTTCCATTGATTGCCTGGGATTTTTTTGTTTCCTTTTCAATATCTCCAATTATCCATAAACATTTTGTTTAATTTCCATGTATTTGTAAATTTTACATTGTTCTCACTGTTGATTATAAGTATTATTTTATTGTGGCCTGAAAATATGCATTTTGATGTTTTGTAAATTTTGGAAACTTGCTTTGTGGTCTAACATATATGCTATCCTGGAAAATGTTCCATATGCTGAGGAGATAAATGTATATTCTGCAGCTATTGGATGAAATGTTCTCTAATTGTCTGTTAAGTCCTTTTACTCTGATGTATGTTGATTTTACATCTGCATTTCTTTTTTTTTAATTGTTATTTATTTATTTATTGACAGGCAGAGTGGATAGTGAGAGAGAGAGACAGAGAGAAAGGTCTTCCTTTTTGCCATTGGTTCACCCTCCAATGGCCGCTGCAGCCGGTGCATCGTGCTGATCCGAAGGCAGGAGCCAGGTGCTTCTCCTGGTCTCCCATGCGGGTGCAGGGCCCAAGGACTTGGGCCATCCTCCACTGCCTTCCCGGGCCATAGCAGAGAGCTGCCCTGGAAGAGGGGCCACCAGGATAGAATCCGGTGCCCCGACCGGGACTAGAACCCTGTGTGCCAGCGCCGCAAGGCGGAGGATTAACCTGTTAAGCCACAGCACCAGCCTCATCTGCATTTCTGTCCATTGACGAACAAGGGGAGATGAAGTCCACTACCACTAATGCATCGCAATCTGTCTCTACTTTTAGAACTAATAATATTGCCTTCACATATTTTGTTGATCTGTTGTTGGGTGCATATACATTTACAATTGCTGTATCTTCTTGCTGAATCAATCCCTTTACCAACATATAATGACCTCTTTTGTCTCCTTTTGCAGTTTTGCATTTAAAATCTGTTTTAGCAGATCTGAGTCAGTTACTCTTCCTTGCTTTTTGTTATGACTTCTTAGAATATGCTGAAAATCTGTAGTTCACAATAATAACAATTATATTCAGCCTCTCTATTCAATAAATTCCCATATGGTATTTTTCTTGTTTAAAAATATAAAAATGCTTTTGATCTTATTCCGATAGGGTCATAGTCAAAGTGGAGGTTCTCTCCTCCCTTCGGAGAAGGGTACCTCCTTCTTTGATGGCCCCGTTCTTTCCACTGGGATCTCACTCACAGAGATCATTCATTTAGGTCTTTTTTTTTTTTTTTTCCATGATATCTTGGCTTTCCATGCCTGCTATACTCTCATGGGCTCTTCAGCCAGATCTGAATGCCTTGAGGGCTGATTCTGAGGCCAGAGTGTTGTTTAGGACATCTGCCATCCTATGAGTCTGCTGTGTATCCCACTTCCCATGTTGGATCTTTCTCTCCCTTTTTGATTCTATCAGTTAGTATTAGCAGATACTTGTCTTGTTTGTGTGATCTCTTTGAGTCTTAGACCTATCAGAGCTATCAATTGTGAGCTGAAATTGGTCACTTGGACTAGTGCGATGGCATTGGTACATGCCATCTTGATGGAATTGTGTTGGAATCCCCTGGCACGTTTCTAACTCCACCATTTGCGGCCAGTCCGATTGAGCATGTTCCAAATTGTTCATCTCCTCCCTCTCTTTTTCCACTCTTAGATTTAACAGGGATCACTTTTCAGTTAAAATTTAAACACCTAAGAATAATTGTGTGTTAATTACTGAGTTCAACCAATAGTACTAGAGCAACAACAATAACAACAAATACTAAAATGGATAAAGTATTACATTGTACATCTAAAGTCAGGACAGGAGCTGATCAGTTCATTGTTGCTTATAGTGTCCATTTCACTTAATAGGTTTCCCCTTTGGCACTCAGTTGTCACCGATCAGGGAAAACAAATGATATTTTTCTCTTTGGGTCTGGCTTAATTCACTCAGCATGATGTTTTCCAGATTGCTCCATCTTGTTGCAAATGACTGGGTTTCGTTGTTTCTTACTGCTGTATAGTATTCTATGGAGTACATGTCCCATAATTTCTTTATCCAGTCTACTGTTGATGGGCATTTGGGTTGGTTCCAGGTCTTAGCTATTGTGAATTGAGCTGCAATAAACATTAATGTGCAGATGGCTTTTTTATTAGCCAAATTAATTTCCTTTGGGTAAATTCCAAGGAGTGGGATGGCTGGGTTGTATGGTAGGGTTATGTTCAGGTTTCTGAGGAATCTCCAGACAGACTTCCATATGCACAGAAAAATTGCTTAAAATATAAATGCATAATTTAATAAATAATTTAATAAATTGGAATATTTAAAAGAATTAAAAATACTTTGTGACCTTTATGCATGTTAAGAAATAAACTGTTACAAGAACAACAAAAATCCACTTTATGTGTCTTTTTGGTCATTACCCTTGCTCCTTCCATTGTTTCTGGGATTTGCCTATTTTTGAATTTTAAATAAGTGGAATGATATTGTATATTCATACAATTTTCCTCTTCTCTCTTTGTATAGCATTATGCCTGTGAAACTCACTTTTTGACTCATTTCTATAATTCATTCATTTTATAATTACACAGTAGGTCCTCCATATCTACGGGTTCCACAATAGTAGACTGAACCAACTGTGGCTTGAAAATATTTGAATTGTATCTGTACTGAACATGTACAGTCTCCTTGTTGTTATTCTCCAAAGAATACAGCACAATCACCATTTAAGCTCATGGCCGTCACCATTTTGAACCCAGTCTGGGGAGATGACGGGGTCTGCGCCACTGCTTGGCTCTATAAAACAGATGTAATAAAGGCCATGGGTTGCACTTAACGATCAAGTCTCCTAATTCTCTTTTCTCTGCAACCCACTACCCACCTCACCCCCATTTTTGCAAATGTTATTCATATACTGAAGAAACCAGGGCATTTGCCCTATACAATGCCCCACATTCTGGATTCAGCTAATAGTTTCCTTATAGTGTTAATACTTTTCTTTGGCTGCTATTTTCTTTCTTTTTTGGAAGTATGCAGACTTACTTTCGAATTGTAAAACAACAGCATCCAAGTGCAGAAACAAATGAAAACTCAATTAACTTCTTATAAGAGAAAAAAAAATCACTTTCAAAAACTCATTCATTTGGGCTGGCATAGTGACATAGTGGGTAAGGCCACTGCCTATGATGTATGCTGGTTCAAGTCCTGGCTGCTCCACTTCCAATCCAGACCCCTGCTAATGCCTGGAAAAAGCAGCAGAAGATGGCCCCATTCACCCACAAGGGAGACCCAGAGGAAACTCCTGGCTCCTATCTTCAGTGGATAGAAAAACTCTCTCTGTCACTCTTTCAAATAAATAAAGAAATCTTTTTTAAGAACACTCATTCAATCCATCTACTTGATGCAAAAAAAAAAAATGCATTACTATATATCTAACTACAGAAAATACTTAAAAAAGCAATGAACTTTTAACCCATTATTTTTAAGTATATGAACTCTTGCAATTAACTATTATTTCTTTTTTTTAAGATTCATTTATTTATTTGAAAGTCAGAATTACACAGAGAGAGGCGAGGCAGAGAGGCAGAGAGGTCTTCCATCCGATGGTTCACTCCTCAATTGGCTGCAATGGCTGGAGCTGCGCCCATCCAAAGCCAGGAGCCAGGAACTTCTTCCAGGTCTCCCACATGGGTGCAGGGGCCCAAGCCTTGGGCCATCTTCTACTGCTTTCCTAGGCCACAGCAGAAAGCAGGAATTGAAGTGGAGCGGCCAGGTCTCGAACTGACGCCCACATGGGGTGCTGGTGCTTTAAGCCAGGGCATTAACCCACTGCACCACAGCACCAACCCCTAACTATTATTTCTAAATCTTAAATCAATCTTGTTTGTGCACAGTTAAGTCTCAGTTACAACACTATTTCCTGATTTTATAAAACAGTTTCTCACTTGTGTACTACACATCCTAAAGAAATGGAGAAACAAGACTATTACAAACTTTTAAATAAGCAAATTCATAAATATATTTAAATTAACACTATTAAGAAAATTTTGTGTCACTGAGATGGATCGTGTTATTTGGAAATTTTCACGAACTTATTTATATTAAGGCTCATGATGCATATCATGAATTATGGCCAGGTCTTATATATAATTGATGGTGCATTTTCTCTATTTTACTACTAAATAGGAAATTATTAACAAACAGAAGTAGGTTATCCAAAATGAGTTTTAGTGTTTCTTTGGAAAGTTTTTTTTTTACTGTTTCTTTATTTATTTTCAACTACTTAAATGGCAGAGCAAAAGCGAGCGAGAGAGATCGTCCATTTGTCAGTTCATTCCCCAAATGCCAGCAATACCAAGGGCTGGACCAGGCCTAAGTTAGGAGCCTGGAATTCCATCCAGGTCGCCCATATAGGTGAAAAGGGCCCAAGTACTTGGGCCATTATTTACTACCTCCCAGGTTGCACTAGCAGGAAGTTAGACCAGAAGCAGAGCAGGTGGGATATGAACTGGCACTCTGATATGGATGTGGACTTCCCAAGCAGCAGTTCAACCCACTGTACTAAAAGGCCTTCCACCTTTATTTATGTGTTTTTATTTAATTCTAAATGCAGAGAAAGAGAGAGAATGAGAATCTTCTATCCACTGGCTTACTCCCAAATTCCCTCAACAGCCATGCATGGGCCAAGCTGAAGCTAGGAGATAGGAGTTCCATCCGAGTCTTCCACATGTATGACAGGAGCCCAGCCATCATTTGCTGACTTTCAGGGAATCCATTAGCAGTAAACAGGAACGGAAATGGAGGCAGGACTCCCAGGTGGATGTCATAAGAAGTGGCTTGCCATCCTTTGCCACAATGCCTGCCCCAAGTTCGAATGTTTTGTTTCTCTGCGTTATAGTTTCTGGATTTAGAGCAGATATGAATTTAGAAATTATTGGGAGATTTCATATTGCATATTATGTTCTCAGTGGTAAAACCAATGTCCAACTGATTACTGCAACATAACAAAAAAGTCTAATTCTTTTTTGTATTTAATTATGAAAGTTATTTCTTCATTTAGTTGTACCATTTGAATTTGTCATTTTTAAAACAGCTATCAAAGAATATGTCATTCATTTATTTATCTGACAACTAAAAAAGAAAATCAAGGGCTAAAAAGAAATCACATTCTTGGCAATTGAGCTGTTTGCACCAATTTGAACTTCCTAAGAGATCACAATGTCTCATCATCAGTGTTAACATTACATTGCCATGAAAGTGATATATGCAGACTCTTCAAGTAACTAAACGCATTTTTGACATATGTCACAAAGCAAACGTGCCTCAAATCAGAGCAATAGACATCATCTCTTATTGGTGCTGTGAATCTTTAGTTTAAAAAAAAATCTTATCCTTCATAAGTAAACTCCCAGAAACAAAGCTCCCCTTGAAGACAATATATTTCAGATGGAAAGACTGAGGCATGTTTTCATCTGTGACCCCTGTCCTTGAAAGCAATATGAAAAGTAGGACATTCAATGGTCCTGGTTACCCATAGTCACAATGTTTTATATTTATGTGAACATTAAATCCAGATTGAGTCTATGGCCAATTATTGACTGAATAAAAACAATATTTGTTTGAATTTTAATTCATATTTTATTTGCATATAAAAATCCTTTTTCAGACAAATACAGTGAACACAGCTTATTATTCATCTCAAGTCCTTTTATGCAATCACATATTTAAAACATTTACTGTATACTTAGCAGGTATGCTAAAAATGGATCCACAGTAGGACATTTCTATCTATTAAACAACATATGACCAATAAGCCAGATCATTGTTCTTCCACAATGTATGTCATCAATTTCCTTTTTTTAAATATTTATTTATTTTATTTGAAAGTCAAAGTTACACAGAGAGAGAAGGAGAAGCAGAGAGAGAGAGAGAGGTCTTCCATGTGCTGGTTCACTCCCCAATTGGCTGCAACAGCTGAAGCTATGCTGATCCAAAGCCAGGAGCTTCCTCCAGGTCTTCCCATATGGGTGCAGGGGCCCAAGGACTTGGTCCATCTTGTACTGTTTTCCCAGGCCATAGCAGAGAGCTGGATCAGAAGTGGAGCAGCTGGGACTCGAACCAGCTTCCTTATGAATGCTGGCGCTGCAGGTAGTGGCTTTACCTGCTACACCATAGCGCTGGCCCCAGTCATTAATTTCTATTTGATTTTATCTCCCTACAATGTCCTCTTTGCTCACTGTGCTACTGGCATAAGAATCTATCATGTGTAGAAAGACCCAGCTTGCAGGCACTGTGGCGTAGCAGGTAAAGCCACCATCTGCAGCGCCAGCATCCCATATAGGTGGAGTTCCAGCTGTTCTACTTTCAATCCAACTCTCTGCTACAGCCTGGGAAAGCAGTAGCAGATGGCCCAAGAGCTTGGGCCCCTGCACCTCTGCAAGAGAACTAGAAAAAACTCCTGGCTCCTGGCTTCAGATGTGGCCGTCTGGAGAGTGAACCAGAGGATGGAAGACCCCCCCCCCCCCGCCCCACTGCCTTTCCCTCTTTCTTCCTTTCTCTCTCTCCTTCTCTCTCTCCTTCTCTCTCTCCTTCTCTCTCTCTCTCTCTCTCTCTCTCTCTCTCTCTCTCTCTCTCTCTCTCTTTATCTCTCTCTTTGCCTCTGCCTCTATGTAACTCTGCCTTTCAAATAAATAAATAAATGTTTTTAAAAATGCCTGGCTTTTTTGTCACAGGAACTGTTAATTTTTTGTTTTTTTAAAGGCAAAGTTAAGAGAGAGAGAAGCTAAAGTCTTTTTGGTGAAATCTCTCCTAACTTCTCAATCTGTGTTTCATCATTCTAGTCGTGCCTAACTACTACATTCAGAAAGAATATCAAAAACAATGTAATGACCTAGAAAGCCCAAACCTCAATTATAAGGGACACAGGATATACACCCCAGGCATGGTAGTACTGGAACCTAATCACTGAGGACCACTCTGACAGCCGTAAGTTCCTCTATTCTCTTCAGAGCATTTCTCACTATCTAAAAATAATCTTGACTTGGCTGTTTGCCTTCTCCCAGTAAGCACATACAATCCATGAGAGCATGACATTCTTCATCATTGTACCCTCAGTGCCTGGAATAGTCTGACACGTAGAAGGTGTTAAAAATGAACTGCAGTATGTACCTGATTTTACTCCAAAGAGTATAAGTTCAAATAATATTTGTATGGTTTTGGTCTCTTGCATGCCATTAGTGACAGCATTACATTATCAAACATTGGAAACATTATTTTCTTCCTTTCTTAGGAAATGTGTGACAAGTTTGCTAGACAGATCATGACAATTTGTCCAAAAATGAATGGTGCAAAATCAGCAAAAATCCCCTGCCATTGTTTGATTGTTAGGCAGACTTGGTGAATTCTAACCGTCAAGGACCACCACTGGTCTGTGGACCACGTTGATAAACACTTTATAAAGCAAACTTTGACTTCAGCTTATTAAATGTCAAAATTTCCATTAGTGCCAAATGAGGGACTTTATTTTTTTTTTGACAGGCAGAGTTAGACAGTGAGAGAGAGAGACAGAGAGAAAGGTCTTCCTTCCATTGGTTCACCCCACAATGGCTGCTACGGCCAGCGCGCTGTGCTGATCCGAAGCCAGGAGCCAGGTGCTTCCTCCTGGTCTCCCATGTGGGTGCAGGGCCCAAGCACTTGGGCCATCCTCCACTGCCTTCCCGGGCCACAGCAGAGAGCTGGGCTGGAAGAGGAGCAACCGGGACAGAACCCGGCGACCCAATCAGGACTAGAACCCCAGGTGCCGGCGCCGCAGGCAGAGGATTAGCCAAGTGAGCTGCGGCGCTGGGCAATTAGGGACTTTTGAACTAGTAAATCTTGCATTATTTTTATCATGTGAAAGATAAGTCAAAACTTAGAAAATAGTAAGATTAATTTTGAAAAGATAGTATGAGGCAGGTATTGTGCCTGTATCCTTCACTTCTGATCCAGCTTCCTGCTAATGTATCCTAGGACATAGTGGATGATGACTCAGATGCTTGGGCCCCTGCCACCCATGTAGGAGACTCAAATGGAATTCTGTGCTCCTGGCTTCAGCCTGGCCCAGCCCTGGATATTGCCAGATTTTAGAATGTGAATCAGTAGATAAAATCTCTCTCCCTCTCCCCTCTCTCTCCTCTTAGTGGTTGAAAAATATAAATAAACATTATTTAAAAGACAGTATGAGAAGGACAATAATATAGCCAAAAGGTTCTGCAAGGTTCTAGAGACTTTAATGATGATTGTGAGAATTTAGATTCAAGCTACACATAAGAATGGTGGTCACATATTTTTCTAGATGCCTACAAAGTCCAAACACTCTTCTGAATTTTCCTCATATCTGAAACAAGGGTCATGATATACACTTTAGGAGTTGTGAGTAATAATAAGTAATTATTATATATATAATATATATTATATAATTATATAAGTAATAATAATAATAGTTCCCTATGAGGAATTTAGCACATTGGCAGCATAGTAAATGTTGAAAGATATTGTTATAGTAACCACTTTAGCATTTTAAAAAGCAAGTATGAATTATGACTCCACTAGCCCTAAGAAGTTTATAATATTATTACTCCATGAATATCCTAAAAATGTTTATACTGGGTAAGATATTTAGATGTAGTGCCTTGTAATCTATCACCAGTTCTCTCCATCTTTTAATTTGAAAAATAATAATTTAGAGAAGTTAGTAAAGAGAAAACTCTTCTAAACTCATTCTCCAGTGATCAAAATAACCTTGTGGTGATCACGTAACTGAAAGGGGCCTCATAATGCTGTTTCCCAGTTTTACATACAGGGAAAATACACCCTCAGAGGTTAAACCACAAGCTCGGTGTTCAGCAGCTACTTTCAGTCAATATTTTATTGAGCATTTACTATGTACAAAGTAATATTTAGAAAATACAACATAAGTAAGACATAAGGATTACCTCTAAGTAGTTCATAAAAATAGAGAGGAAGCGTAAGTACCAAGAAATCCAAGAAAATATGAGAAGGCCTTAAAAAGTTCATGGAAAAATTTATGTTATGAATGTTATGAAAAAAACATTAAGTCACTGCTTGCAATGCAAGCATTGGAGTGATGGTTCAAGTCTGGCTATTTTACTTCCCGTTAATGAGCATGGGAAAGCAGCATGAGATGGTACAAGTGCTTGAGCTCCTGGCATCAATGTGAAAAATGGAGATTCTGGCTCCTGACTTTAGCCTGGCCCAACCCTGAAGATGTGGCCATTTGAGGAGTAAACCAGCAGATGGAATACTCTCACTGTTGCGCTCTCTCTCTCTCTCTCTCTCTCTCTCTCTCTCCAACTCTGCCCCTCTCTCTACCACTCTATCAAATAAACAAATCTTTAAAATTTAATAGAAAAAATTATGCATGGATTTCAAAATTTGTTTTTCTGTCAAAATAAACATGTTTTATTCTGTTTTTCCAATAACTTGTTGAAGTACCCTCATATTACACAGACTGTTACACACTCAAAAGAAGAAAGCAATTTGCTTTTGTGGATCAAAAGAGATTGCTTCCACTTGCAAGAAGAATAACAGGATATTTATTAAGTAAACTGCAGATGACCTTTTGTTATGGCCAATTTTAGGTATCAATTGGAGTGGATTAAGAAATACCTAGAAACCTGGAAATGCATCATTATGATGGTCTGTGAGGGTGTTAGCAAACAAGATTAACGTGTAAGTCCGGGTGGGCTAGGTAGAAAGACCCACCCTCAGTATGGGTGCACACCATTGTTAATCTGCAGAAAATAAACATGGAGGGTAAACTGATTCCCTCTCTCTCTCCCTCTCTCTCTCTGACCTAGGAAAGACTCAAGGCATTAAACTCCTGCCTTGGAATTAGTAATCAAGTTTTGCTGAATTTTGGACTGCAAGATTTACACTAGCAACTCCTTGCTTGTACTCTCGCTTTCATCAGCTAGCATAGTTAAAATCCTTGGTTTCTCTGTTTTTGAGGTTGTTGGACCTGGACTGAGCCACCCTACCAGCACTCAGGGTCGGTTCAGCCTGCAGATGGCCTGTTTTGGGAGTTCTCATTTTCCATAATCTCACACATTAATTACTCCAGTACATTCCCCATTCACATATCTATATACATATCCTATCCATGTTGTCTCTCTATAGAACCCTGAGTAAGCCAGTGTTGGACACTGGATTGATTTTCATCATGCTGGGATGAAAGGAACAGTCATAATTCTCGGTAGAAGGGGCAACAGAAGAAAAGACAGGAGACTATTCAGGGCAAATTCAGGGGTCATAGAGCTGTCCAATATGATTAGTACATTGGGTACAGGAATGACAAAAACTCAACAGTAGTCTGTAAATTAAATCATGAATTGCCTGCAGCCTGCTTTCAACACCAGCCAGAGGAGTTTAAACTGAATTCAGAAACTTGCGGTAACACCACAGACTCTTTTTCAGGAGAATCGCTTCCTATAGACTGTGGTTTGCAAAGATAGCTCTGCAAATGGTATGAAACTAGAACTGGATAGATGATTGTATCTCACTGTAACATGGGTCAGAAATTTACACGTTATCTAGCATATTGGCCATGGAAAGAAGAAATACGAAACAAACGATATAGAGCAGAATTAGAGTTCATTGTGTTTAGCAAACATTAAATTTAGGTTTTACAGAGAAAGAAAAGTGCTGTGGTATGGATGTGATTTGAATGCCCCCTAAGACTTCATGTGTTGAGATTTAGTATACATTGTGAGGTATTAAGAAAGTAGAACCTTAGGCCGGCGCCGTGGCTTAACAGGCTAATCCCCGCCTTGCGGCGCCAGCACACGGGGTTCTAGTCCAGGTTGGGGCGCCGGATTCTATCCCGGTTGCCCCTCTTCCAGGCCAGCTCTCTGCTATGGCCCGGGAAGGCAGTGGAGGATGGCCCAAGTCCTTGGGCCCTGCACCCGCATGGGAGACCAGGAGAAGCACCTGGCTCCTGGCTTCGGATCAGCGAGACGCACCAGCCGCAGCGGCCATTGCAGGGTGAACCAACGGCAAAAAAAGGAAGACCTTTCTCTCTGTCTCTCTCTCTCTCTCTCACTATCCACTCTGCCTGTCAAGAAAAAAAAAAAAAAAAAAAAAAGAAAAGAAAGTAGAACCTTACTTTGACTATGGTATTGAGAGGGCCCTTGGGGGTGATTGGGATTAGGAAAACATCATTAAAATGGAGTCCCTATGATTTGTCGCTCGTGGTTTTGCAAGAAGAGTGAAAGAAGCCAGAGGAGAGACATACTCATGCTTCTTGTCTCTTGCCATGTGATGCTTTGTGCTGTCTCAGGATTCTACTGCAGGGTCTTAGTCCACCCGTACAAGGATGGACTGGGTCTGAGGAAAGGTAAGTGCGCCGCTTGCCCGTTTCCCAGCCTCCCAAACCTGGAGACAGTCAAACGCAGTGGGGAGCCAAGTCAAGCAGAGACTCATTTATTGCGCGCATAACAAAGCCTTTTATAGCACAAAACTGCAGAGTCATTGGGGCAGGGCATAAGGACTAACCAATCACTTAAAGGGTCACTTTACGGGACCATTTCTTATAGCTCTAGCCATATGTCTATACACTTGCTATCAGTTGTTGTCACTTCCCTTAATGTTGTGCAGCCAAATAGCTTTGGTGATAAACAACTTTGAGTTCCACCCACCTTACTTCCTCTTGGCACCATCTTTGAATTGCCTCGTGTAGCTAATTTCCCCCCATTCTACCAGCAGGAAAGCTCTCAATAGGGGCAGACCTTCAACCTTCAAGCAGAACTGTAGGCCAAAACAAGTTACGCAGACTCTGGTTTTGTCTTGTAGGAAAGGAAAATCGGCTAATACGAAGAGTCAAAGATGAAGGAAGAGGGTAGTGTCTTTCACAGAAGCAGCTAAGACCATTAGGAAAGAAAGTTCATCTGGGAAAAAGACGATTGCCTTAGTTTTTGGTCTAAAGCCTGATACACTGACAATGCACTTCATTCATTTAACTGCAGACAACTTTATAAACAAAGGCTTGTGAAATCTGACAGAGGATTTGTGAAAGATGCTGAGTTCAGACAGCTGGATTTTGGAGTGACCCACATAGAGACAGTATCATAAAAACAGGGCTAGAGGAAGTGGAAAGTGAAGACAAATTGTTGGGAATTCTTTCCTTTAATCACTTTATATAGTAGAAAGAACAGCCAGAAAAGGGCATACACACAGTGAGTCTGGAGAAGTGGAAACAGAATTCCTAGGGTACAGAGGAAGTATTCTGAGGAGCAAGTGGTGACGCTGCATTCTATTCTCTTCCCCCAACACTCTTCCCTCTTTCCCCAGAACTGTGTCTACCCAACTAGGGATCAGACAGTTTGCAATGCGGAGTTAGAAGAACATACAGAGAACTGGAGAATGGGGAGGAAAAATGCTAACCAGACACCACATAACTAGAATCAGAAAGAGTTTTCTGGTTTGGAAAGTAAGAAGGAGGCAGGGATTTGAAGATTGTATGTTTTAAGGATTAGGTGAGGTTGTAACTGAATTTCCTTTAATGTTCTTTGGGAAACATAATTAGAACAAAATTAATTTTTAATTATTTTATTGCTGATCTATTATTCATCTATACATCGTTTTACAAAGGGACATGCAGGGCCCTTTCTAATTAATATTATATTAATTAATATTATATGTTAATATTATAATTAATATTATTATAGTCTTTAATGAAAATAAGTTTCTTAGAAGCAAAACACAGTAGACCCTTTCACATACATATCATGCTTCATCCTTAAAGTTTTAAGATAATTATGTTTTTTTTTGTACATAAGCAGACTGAAACAGGAGGAGAGATGAGAACAGAGGAAAGCTAATTTAATTAATAAGAGGATGGTCCATGTCCATATTTACAGATGGAGTTTTAAAATATTGATGAGAACAGAGTCACATTGTGAAGACCTAAGCTTTCATAGGAAATTAAACAAATAGAGGTAATAAAAGTATCCCAAAAATATACACTGCTTGATGGGTAAAAACACATTGCACATATGTTCAAACCAAGACCCTGTTAATAGCTGTCATCACTATTTCAAAAACATTTTTAGCATCAGTTTAGGCATATGTACAATGGCAGCTTAATCATTTTTGAGCTGCTATAACAAAGTACCATGGACTGGGTGTTTCATAAATAGCAAATATATATTGCTCATAGTTTTGGAATTTGGAAGTCTGAGAACAGCACCAGCATGGTCAAGTTCTGGTGAGACTTTTTGAGGGGTTTCTAGGCAGAAACTTGTTTCCTGTTTCATCTTCCCATGGGGAAAACGGATGCAAGAGGTTCTCCTGAGGTCTTGTTTCAGGTGCATAAACCACATTCATGGGGGCTATGCCTTCATGCCCCCTTTTGAGTCTAATTACCTCTCAAAGACCCCACTTCCTAATACTAGCAGATATAAATCTGGGGGGAAGACAAACATTAAGTTTCTAACAAAAAGAAAACAATAATAAAGATTTTGTTAAGTGAATTCATGGTATAAATTAGTGCATCCAGAATACTTAGCACAAAACTTGGCAAAAGAAAGTCTAATACATTTTAGCTATCCATAATAGTAAAATACAATACCTAATAAACAGGAAGAAATAGGAATAAGAACTCAAAAGTTAAAAGTTTAAGGGTAGGGGGCTGGCACTGTGGTACAGTAGGTTAACCCTCCACCTGTGGCACCAGCATCCCATATGGGTGCCGGTTCTAGTCCCGGCTGCTCCTCTTCCAATCCAGCTCTCTGCTGTGGCCTGGGAAAGCAGTAGAAGATGGCCCAAGTGTTTGGGCCCCTGCACCCATGTGGGAGACCAGGAAGAAGCACCTGGTTCCTGGCTTCTGATCCATGCAGATCCAATCGTTGCAGCCATTGGGAAGTGAACCAACAGACGGAAGACCTTTCTCTCTGTCTGTCCCTCTCACTGCCTGTAACTCTACCTCTCAAATAAATAAATAAAATATTAAAAAAAAGGTTTAAGGGTGGACATTTGGCCTAGCAGTTAAGCTGCTGATTAGAACACCCACATCCCTAACAAAGAGCCTGGATTCAAGTTCTGGGTTTTGCTTCTGATTCAAGCTTTCTGCTAGTGCATACCTTGGAATGCAGCTAGTGATGGCTCAAGTACTGTAAGCCAGTGGATGAGAAATATTTCTCTCTGTGTCTCTTTATTTGTTTCTGTATCTATCTCTCTCTTGTTCTCACCCTCTCCCTCTCTCTCTGCCTTTCAAATAAATAATTTTTAAAAACAGCTTAATAACAAGTATCAATCTCACATTATTGTTCTAAATTAATATGTAATATACAAAGTGATTTATTTGACCACTGAATGGGACATGCTTAGTAAGAGATCAAAAATTTGCAAGCTATCTTAAGAGGTGCACATGATAAAAATTTCCTAAATCTGAACCCAGTTATGAATGTAGATTCTGCTATTGGTTCTTAGGCTTTAATAATGAGCAAAAAGGGAGCAGCATTAGACTATTAGAGAGACTTCTTTACAAAATATGTGTATGTTCCATCCCTCCACCCATCATTCCTACATGACCAAGAAAGAGACATATTCTAGAAAGCATGTTTTGATGTAAAATTTATATGAAAACAAAAATCCCTAGATTTTTGTCAAACTCAAGTAAATTGTCATTGCAAAATCTTAACCATAGCTAAGATAAAAATAAAGCACTGGGATAACTAGGTTAAGATGACATACCAATCAAATCAAGTCTCTATTTTCTACTTTTCCTTAGAAACCCATATAGGTAAAAAGCTAACCCTGCTCTAAAAGGGACTACAGGAAGGATGAAGGAAGGATTCTGGCAGGGAACAAAGTTTTCTATGTGTGTGTCCCATAAATGTCAAAAGAGAAGCAGAAAGAATATTGCATCTACCATTACCAAATGTAAATGCAAAGGTAAAATACTTTCTTTTTTTTTTTTTAAATTTTTTACCAGGCAGGGTTAGACAGTGAGAGAGAGAGAGAGACAGAGAGAGAGTTATAGACAGTGAGAGAGAGACAAAGAGAAAGCTCTTCCTTCCGTTGATTCACTCCCCTAATGACCGTTATGGCCGGCGATGTGCTGATCCGAAGCCAGGAGCCGGGTGCTTCCTCCCGGTTTCCCATGCAGGTGCAGGGACCCAAGCACTTGGGCCATCCTCTGCTGCCCTCCTGGGCCACAGCAGAGAGCTTGACTGGAAGAGGAGCAACCGGGACTATAACCAGCGCCCATATGGGATGCTGGTACCGCAGGTGGAGGATTAGCCAAGTGATCCACGGCACTGGCTTGTAAAGGTAAAATACTTTCTCACCTATACTTTTAAAAAGGAGCCAGGAATGCAATCCAGGTCTCTCATATGTTTAGTAGGGACTACTGGAAACATCATCTGCTGCCCCTTAGGGTCTACACAGATGGTAAATTGGAATTGGGCCTTAGAGCTAGAAACAAAATCCAAGTAAACAAACATGGAGTATCCCAACCAATAGGCCCAATATCCAATCCCTACTATGCATTTTTTTTTGTTTCCTTTACTAATCACACTTACTAAAGGCATCTATTTCATAAAGAAGAAAAATAAACATAAGAGGAGAAGAAAATGCATACAAAATAAAGCAAAATATATGAGAGCAATATATTTTAAAATATGGAGAGAAATGAAATAAAAAACAAAAGTAGAGAAATTTTCTTAGGAAAAGAGGCACTGTGTTTTTGGTTGTCCTCGGACATTGGTGAAAAATATTTCAATTCTAGTTAAAGTTTATTTAGTGCCTATTACCTTGTCCCATGCTCTGTGCACCAGAATGAGAGAGATAAATGAGAAAAGATATGCACCTCTCAAGGAATTCATAATTTAGCAGAAGGAACAACACATTCAAATAAGCAACTGAAAATAACCACTTCACAAAGTTCTACTAGGATAGAGCTCTGAACCACATACTATGGAGCAGAGATGACTGAGACACGGATTCCACCCAAAGAACACGTGAAAATACTATGGAACCATTTTCATTTGTTTGTGACTAAGGTAAAAATTATTTTTTTCAAGTAGATACACTGTGTTAGAGAAGTTCAGATAGAAAAAATGTGAGCAAAGTCATGGACAAGTGAAAAAAATGAAAGTGATTTGGAGATATTAATAGATAAAGAGGGGGTAATTAAACAGTTTGTGAAAATGTCCCCAAGAAGGAGTTCAGATAAGCCCAAAATAATTTTGACTGTAATTTAAAATGCAAGTAGTACACTATGGGAAGCTATTAATTTCCATCTGTGATAATCATTAAAATTATCATTGGCATCCACTCTTCTTTGGGGCATGGAGCTGTCATTTAAGAATCTCTATATATTTATTTGTGAACCATGTCAAACTACACTATGTGGAATTCAAGTACTTAAACTGATTCTTTAATTATTTAATCAATTTTCTAATGCAGAAGTGTATCAATGACTTCAATTTGGTGTTAGTGCAGTAATTCGCTAAGGACTTAGATGCAATATATTGTTAAATTTTTATGGAGAACAACAGCTTGCAATCATCCCCCTCCGTTATTAATTTAATCAACTTATAAAACACATATACACACAAGATTACTAAAACAATCTTTGTCTATGGTTGATTTCCCCCAGTTCTGTAAAAGGGAAGGAACTCATAATTTAGCAGGAGGAAAAGCACATTCAAATAAGCAAATGAAAATAACCAGAATATTCAGTTTATTCAGAATATTCAACCTCCTGTCCTAACACTCAAGTCAACTCTTCCCAGCTCAAGGAAGAATTCACTGAGGTGCTGCGTATTAAACAATCCAGGGATTGGCTAACCTAACTATGGACCCTTTTTCTCAAACTTCACACAACTTTCTTTAATCTTCAACTACTCTCAGTTCAACAAATATTTCTTACACAAATCTTATGATATGCAAGTGGACACCCTGCTAAACAAAATCCTCCCTCTTCCAGTTATTACCCAATTACTTGAAAAATGTTTTCCTTTTACTCTTTAGACATGTAATGAATTATTGAAAAAAATCAACTCAATTATGACTCAAATGCTGGTCGAGGTGGTATCTGCACCTGAATTAAGAAAAATGAAGTCTTACATTTTCAAGCAAATTACATCTAGTAAAGAGCCAGTGATAGCAACCTTTAAAACCTTTACACTCTCCTGATGTTCCCTTTAACGTTCCTTTCATCTGTCTTAGCATCGTTTAATAATTAATCTGCTGTGCCTCAAATGCCAACATGTAAGACAAAACTAAAATATTTATTCATTTATCCAACTAATAAGGGTCAGGTATACTACAGTGAACAAAACCAGATGTGGTTCTGACCCTATGGAGCCTACAGATTTGTGCAGAAGCGACATTGATCACGTATTTACACTAATGATTGAATGAATGCAATAAAGTAATAAGACACTTTCTATGAAAGCATAAAAGCAAAAAAAAAATCTGACTTGGACTTGGGGATCAGAAAGTAAAGCTAGAACTGAGATCAGAAGCAAAACTAACTTTTAACTAGGAAAGAAGGGGTTATGAACTTTCTAGAAAGAGAGAATAGGATACATAAACATCAAGTAACAACATGATGAAAGAAGGCCAATATTACTTGAATAAAATTTTTATTAATGTGCATTCTTTAGTTTCATTATTAGTATTACAAAATATATTTTTATTGCAATATGAATCTGTATTATGTTTATTTGGGCTAGTTTGGAAAATGAACCGAGGTTTTCAAGATTGTTTGCAAAACACATTGCCATCCAAGTATCAAGTATCTTACTAAAAACTGAGGAAAATAACCAATTATAGAAGTGCACTTGCTATTTCACTGAGTTCCTCCTTTGGATATTTGTTTATTCCTCATTATTTTTTACTTGTTTAAATGGGGTGTTCTTAAATCACTCCTATTTTCTTTCCTGCTGCTTTGTAACCATTGTTGAAACAGTAGGAAACCATGAAAATCTGGTCATTCATACCATATTAAGAGAATGCAGTTACTACATCCACCTTTCAATTTGCAAGTCAAATTTTCAATTTGGTCTGGATTCATGACTGCATAGTTGTTGATATAAAGATATCTTGTCAGGGCCTGTGCTGTGGCACAGTGGGTTAAAGCCCCGGTCTGCAGTAACAGCATCCCATATGGGCAGGTTCGAGTCTCAGCTTCTCCACTTTAGATCCAGCTCTCTGCTATGGCCTGGGAAACCACTAGAAGATGGCCCAAGTCCTTGGGCCCCTGCATCCGTGTGGCAGAACTGGAGGAAGCTCCTGGCTCCTGACTTCGGATCAGTGCATCTCCAGGCCATTGCAGCCATCTAGGGAGTGAACCAGCAGATGGAAGACTTTTCCGTCTCTCTGCCTCTGCCTCTCTGTAACTCTGCCTTCAAATGAATAAATTAATATTTTTTTAAAAAGCTATCTTTTCATGGAACAAGCTAAAAAGGTAAAATTTCCATATATTCTCATACCACTCAGGAATGATACTTAAATGAAAAACATCACTGATACATGTGGCTGTTAGAATCTTCTTGGCTGAAATGAAGACAACAGTAATAACAAAAAGACACTAACATAAAACAAGGTGGGGGGGAAGAGTGAACATGTTATCTAATCAATACAGTAAAAAGGAGAAACTGAGAAATCCCCAGCTTGCTTCACCAGAAGGTTGGAACTATGTATAGGCAGAGGAAAATACATAATTAGAGGGCAAAAGAGGTTGGCTATATTTGGTGTTTCTAACAAAGATTTTTATAGACTAAGTTTTCTTCTTTATAATGAAATGTGGAATCACAATACACTGAGAGAGCATCCAATAAAAACTATTTAGGCTTGAGCTATGAAAATATCTTTCTTTTTTCCTTTTTCAAATACAGCATTTGGACTGAATTCTAATTTAATACAGATTCACTCAATACAGTCAAAACAAACAATAAATTATCTACTGTGTTTTCTAGGAACAACCAGCACTTAAAATGGATTCACTTATCATTTTCCTTTTTATCATAAAAACTATAATCAGGGCTGGTGTCACAGCTCACTGGGCTAATCCTCTACCTGCGGTGCCAGCACCCCTGGTTCTAGTCCAGGTCAGGGTGCCAGATTCTGTCCCGGTTGCTCCTCTTCCAGTCCAGCTCTCTGCTGTGGCCCAGGAAGGCAGGGGAGGATGGCCCAAGTGCTTGGGTCTCTGCACCCGCATGGGAGACCGGGAGGAAGCACCCGGCTCCTGGCTTCGGATCTGTGCAGCACACAGGCCGTAGCGGCCATTTTGGGGGGTGAATGAGTGGGAGGAAGACCTTTCTCTCTGTCTCTCTCTCTCACAATCTAACTCTGCCTGTTTAAAAAAATAAAAAAAACTATAATCAGAACAAAGCAGAGGTTCTCGCTGTCAAAGCAGGCATCTTTTGTGTTGGAACCTTTGATCTACTAAAGCCATAGTCAGAGGTGACAGCCAAGGCCAGGTAGACAGCCTCCTTGTATGTCTCTGTAGGTGTTTTTTAGGAGAGAGCATGGTGACTACATCTGTCACATTTAAATGCCAGATTGGTGTTGTCAAATGTGACTGAACTTTCAACAAGGCAGAGGAGACTGAGAAATTTAGAAAGCTGCAAAATCATGACTTGGGAAGTTAATTATAAATAATGCAATTTGTGTATGCAAATATCAAAGAAACTTGTGTTAAATTAAATCACTGGCAACTTTAAAAGTTTATTTGTGTTCTTGAACATTTTGTCTCACTGGTGTGCCTCATGGGAATATACTGAGTTAAATGAGGAAATACTGTTATTCCCAAAGCCTCTTCAGATCCTTTAACTACTATAATGTTATATAATTCCACAAACAAATTCTCCTCAGCATGTAAAATATACTTTGGCAGAAACCAGTCAGTCCATAGCCTGTAGGGTGTCACAATTTAAATATTGAAGCTCATCTTCCACATAACAAAAGCAATACAATCAACTCAATTAAAAATTGTAATTTAAAAATGTAATTAGCTTCTTTGGTATACATGATCCAGAATGGACATAATTTGCTCAATACTGAGGACACTAAAATTTAAACATTTCTGGGCATTTTTGAGAATGAATTAAAAAAAATCATACATACAATAATTAAAAACAACTAATGAGCTGCTCCTAAAGGTTATCCTACTCAATCATAAAATCACAATCTTAGTCATTATTGTAATAGTGTGCATACCACAGTAAGAAAGACAAAGTTGTATTAAAATGCCAGTAACATAAAGTTTTGCATAAGTGAAGATTATAATATTAGCAGGTGTTTACATGGGCAAAATAATTTTATTATCTAATGGTGGGTGAAGGCAGAAGGAAAGTTTCATCTAACACCTATCTGTACATGTCTTGAAAATCCATTTGAAGGCACCTTACCCTCAAAAAGGTATGTTGAGTGATTTCTCAGTCTTTAAGTTATATTTTAAAACCATAGGTTCTATTTCTTTATACTGTCTTCAATGGTATTATCAGCTAAATTTCAGTAAAAATAAACTTTAATTAGACTTTAGTTAATACTGATTCTACTGTAATAACTTCATCACTTGTGAAAATTTGAGGCAAAATTTAGTGAAATAAGAATTTTCCATGGCCCCCTGTTATTCCACACAGTGCCTCAGTTAACGTAACTTAATTGCCATCATCTCCTCTGATATATATTCATTAATGCACTTAATGTGGGTTTTCATGAGATTTTATATGCTGCAAAGTAGACTACTTCAGGAAATCCTTAACAATCATTTAGTAATTTTTTTTTTCCAGAGGAGAAAACAAAAATTAAACAAAACAAAAACAAAACCTAAGCCACTGATCCCAAGACAGATTTTGTAGAATCTTTGCTAATCCTTCTTTAAACATGAGGTAGAATTCTTCAGTGGAGGCATCTGAGCCTGAATACTTCCTTTGGGGTGTTTCACAGTTATATAACCAGTGCCCTTACTAGTTACTGAGTTCTGAAAATTATCAATTTTATATTGAGTGAGCTGTGCTAATTTCTTAAGAATTCATCTATTCTATCAAAGTTGTCAAGACTTTCTTGTGTAGAGTGAGTTTTACTGTTCTCTTATTATCCTTTTACATCTATGGGGTCAATAGTGATACCCTGTTTCATTTCTGGTATTGATGATTTGCTTTTTCTCTTTGTCTTTGTCAGTCTTACCAGAAGCTTGTCAATGTTATTGATCTCAGAAAAGCAGCTCTTCGTTTTATTTATTATTTTCTCTTAACATTTGTTAGCTTCTGTAATTACCTTTCTTAATTTTCTTCCTTTAACTTCCTAGGAGTATTTTGCTTTTCTTTATATTTTTGAAATAGCAGCCTAAGTTATTGATCTAAGGCTTTCTTTAATGTATGCAATTAGAGCTATAAATTTCCTTCTCAGTTGCAGCTTTATGCACAGAAGAGTTTTAAATGCTGCATTTTTATTTTCATTACTTTGATAGTTTCTCTTTCACCTATGAATTATCACAGAGTGCAGTCTCATTTTCAAGTGTTTGGAGATTTTCTTGTTATTGATTCCTACCTTGAGTTCACTGTGATTGATTGAAAACACATTTTTTTTTAAATGTTCTGAAATTTTTTATGTCCAGGATATGTTCTGTCTTACTATATGTTTTGTGAAACTTGAAAATAATGTTTCTGGCTGATGTTGGGTGGAGTGTCCTAAAGCGCTGATTAGATTCTGTTAATTCATGATGTTACTGCATTCTCTATACCCTTGCTGATTATCTGCTTGGTTGTTCTAACAATTGCTGAAAGAATATTGAAGCTTCCAAACTATAACTATGGATTTGTCTATTTCCCTTTTCAATTCCATCAGTATTGCTTTACATATTTTGTAGTTCTGTTGTTCAGTGCACACATATTAGGGAGCACTAGGTTTTCTTAGAGGAATGACACTTTTATCATTATATATTTACCACATTATGTTCTTTGCTTTGAAATCTACTCTATCAATATTCATTTATATTGTTACCTTTTTGATTAATGATTACATATTATATTAATCAGTTTTAACATGTGGCATGTTAAAATTATTAAAAGAAGAGGCTTATTTAGCTCTCAGTTCTAGAGGTTCAAGGGCATCATATTTGCATCAGCTCAGTTCTCCTGAGGGTCCTCATAGCTGTATTACATCTTGGCAATTGCAACAATGGGAGTACCTGTTCAAGGAAGCCATCACACAGCCAGACAGGAAGCAAAAGAGTTAAGTAAGATCAGGTTCAGGCATTGATTAAAACCCTGTTGAGAACTACATGTAAACAACCTGAGTCTTTCGAAAGGACATTCCCTCAACTGTTCTAAAGGCCTACTTTTTATTTGAAAGACAGAGTTACAAAGAGAGGAGAGGCAGATAGAGAGGTCTTCCATCGCTGGTTCACTTCCCAGATGGCCACAACAGCCAGAGCTATGCCGATCTGAAGCCAGGAGCTAGGAGCTTCTTCCAGGTCTCCCCCATGGGTGCAGGGGTCCAAGGACCTGGGTATTCTTCCACTGCTTTCCCAGGCCATAGCAGAGAGCTGGATCAGAAGAGGAGCAGCTGGGACTAGAACCGGCGCCCATATGGGATGCCGGTGCTTTAGGCCAGGGCTTTAACCTGCTGCGCCACAGCGTCAGCCTCGACCCTACATTTTAAAGTTTGCCCCTCCCAACATTGCTGAAGACCAAGTTTCCACCACATGGACATGATGAGATTTAGTTATATTTAGTAGGAAAAATATGCAACCAGCCCACCTTTCCAGAAGTGGACATCTTCTCATCATTGCCTTTTAATGTATTACTTTCGTTTTCTTTGCTGCATTGAAACAAATTAATTGCATTTTGTGATAAGAATAAGGAATAATCACATGCTGCTCTGCGAATTTAAATCTTGAATCCTCATCACTGCCTCACTCAGCTAACAGAAAGTCAGTACTTATGAGACATGTTCTGAGATGCAGGGGTCCTTAGTATTTTCAAAATAAGGGCTATGCTCAGTGATTCCTTCTGCATGTTCTTTTCCTATCCTGAAGTCTTTTGCCAGAAGCATATACAGCTTTTTTTTCTATATTTTCCATAAATAAGAACTGTACTATATTATATAATATATAACATATACTATATATTATATATCTGCTCTCTTTTTTTTTAGAAAATATGATATTCATTCTGCCCTCTTTCTTGTACAGGAACAAAGAGTGACAAATTCAAAATTGAAGTCATACATATGCTATGAAAATTTCTCTCAAAAAATTTATCCAGAGGTCACAAGCCCCTGATGGCATAGATGGCAATATAAAGAGTACAATTTAACAGATCTGAGGCATAAAGAAATCCTTCTTCAAACGGAGCTCAAAAACATTATTGGAGATAACCCAGATTTAATTGGCAAGTGCTTAAGGGTGCTCTTTGAGATACTCTTTCCTTCAGATCTGATAAGAAGTGGGAGCATTTGTAAGAAACCCCTTTGAAAAATAAGGTGTTAAGATTAGGTAGCAAAACTATTAAATGGCTTTCTTTTGTCCTGCCTTCCTAGTTCTTGAAGGGTTGAAAGACTGAACTTAGAAAGCAGGTGACCTGCTAGAATATACCTAAGAGTGAGATCAGGACACAGCAAGAGAGTACACCAAAAAAACTGAGGAAAAAGCAGTAATTGAAGTGAATAAGAGCTTCATAGAGCTGAAACAGTTCTGGGAGTGAGTTTGTGCTGACAAAAAAGGAGGCATTTTAAGGGGCTTTTGGGGGCTATTTTTACTTTTAACGATGAAAGGTATAATATATATATAAAGTAGTCAATGATAGGGTTCCTAAAGAGGGGAGTTCTTAGTTTGAAGATATTCTTGATCCCTTTTAAACTGAATAAGAATGCACCTATGTGAAAATGAATTAAAGCCAAAGGCAATAAAACCTGGCCAATACCTGCTTAAATAACTTCCCCAGAAGTTATTAAATAAACTCTGGATTAAATAAACTCTGCAAAAGTGATTCAGTAACAAGTGTAAGACTACTTCAAGGTGGAGCTTGAATCTAATTCATTGAAAATTAAAACTGAATAATGGAAGATCCAGTATGCGAGAACATGAAAACAATCTGAAGATGCTAAATTAATCTGATTTGACAGATAGAAAAAAATTAGCAGTAATTTCATCTCAGCGAAAAAAAATGCATGTTCCCCTAATTAAAAGAAACAAGGAATGGATCCAATGTGCTAAATCTAAGATACTTGGAATTTTTTTTTTTTTTTTTGACAGACAGAGTGGACGGTGAGAGAGAGAGAGAAAGGTCTTCCTTTGCCGTTGGTTCACCCTCCAATGGCCGCCACGGCTGGCGCGCTGCGGCCGGCGCATCGCGCTGATCAGAATGCAGGAGCCAGGTGCTTATCCTGGTCTCCCGTGGGATGCAGGGCCCAAGCACTTGGGCCATCCTCCACTGCACTCCCTGGCCACAGCAGAGAGCTGGCCTGGAAGAGGGGCAACCAGGACAGATTCCGGCGTGTGCCGTCACCTCTAGGCGGAGGATTACCCTTTTGAGCCACGGCGCCGGCCGATACTTGGAATTTTAATATACAAAGCTCAGGGTGAGTGCTGTGGCTAGTATGCTACGTCTCCACTTTCAGCACCAACACCCCATATGGATGCTGGTTCATGTCCTGGCTGCTCTTCTTCCTATACTCCTCTCTGCTAATGGTCTGGGAAAGCAGTGGAAGATGACCCAAGTGCTTGGGCCCCTGCACCAATTTGGAGACCTGGAGGAAGATTCTGGCTCCTGGCTTCAGTCTGGCCCAGCCCTGACAGTTGCAGCCAACTGGGGGAGTGAACCAGCAGATGGAAGATCGATCGATCGATCGATCGATTCTATATTTCTCTCTCCTCTCTCTCTGTAACTACTTCTCAAAAAAATAAATCTTCAAAAATATATATACAAAGCTCAGAAAAGATCCATAGATCTCAGAATAATATTTAGACTCAAAAACATTTTGTATACCATGATTATTAGTTGAAAATGATTACCATGATTATTTTTCATAAAATGTTTTCAGAAAGCCGGCGCCGTGGCTTAACAGGCTAATCCTCCGCCTTGCGGCGCCGTCACACCAAGTTCTAGTCCCGGCTGGGGCGCCAGATTCCATCCCGGTTGCCCCTCTTCCAGGCCAGCTCTCTGCTGTGGCCAGGGAGTGCAGTGGAGGATGGCCCATGTCCTTGGGACCTGCACCCCATGGGAGACCAGGAGAAGCACCTGGCTTCTGCCATCGGATCAGCGCAGTGCGCTGGCCGCAGCGCGCCAGCCGCGGCGGCCATTGGAGGGTGAACCAGCTGCAAAGGAAGACCTTTCTCTCTGTTTCTCTCTCTCACTGTCCACTCTGCCTGTCAAAAAAAAAAAAAAAGAATAACAAATCATACGAATTAATATATATTTTAGGGGGGCCGAAATAAGCTGTATGAATAAAGCACAAACTCTAATACACATATAGAGAACACAGGTAGTGTGAAGTGAGATGGGAGGAAGGGGTTGTGTGGTTTGGGTACAGGAACTGTGTGACCTTTTCAAAGGCATTCAGTCTTCCATAAGGTAAAATTTAGGGACTAATAAAGGTTAAGGTAAATTCAGTATTGATTTCAGGTTCCCCTCACCTCATTTGAGCAGTTGTTCTGAAGTAACTGGTATATGTTAGACACAGTTTTGGAATCACTTTGACTGGCATCCATTTTTTCACGAATTTGAGATTATAATTTCTCTAACAAAGTTTCAATTTTCTAATCTTTAATATGAATATTACCATACCAAACTTAAAGCATTTGATGTATGTATACATGTGTTCAAACACACACATAGATAGATGATAGATATATATATAGACAGACGGAGAGAGAGAGATTATTACAAAGAATAGGAAATCTGTAGATCTGCAGTTTATCAGCTAGAGACCCAGAACAGACAATGGTGTAGTCCTAGTTTGAGTTGGAGAACAAGAGAATCCAATGTTCCACCTCAAAAATCAAGCACTCTAACTTCTCTCTAACTCAAACATTTTCCTATTCAGTTCTTGAGCGAGATGATATTGGTGGGATAATGGTCACCCACATTAAGGAGAGCAAGCTGTTTTACTCAGTCTACCAATTCATGTGTTGACCTCATCAATAAAGATTCAAAGAAAGTATTGAACAAGTATCTGGGTACCCGGTGGCCCAAGCAGGTTAACACATAAAATTAATTATCATATTACCAGTGAGCTGCATAATGAAACCAGCAAAGTGCTAAAATATTGCAGCTGCTCAGCAATAGTTTCCAACCACTGACATACTTGAAGCATCCCTCCCCAACATTACTAACTAATACAGCTCTGGTAGTAAAGATCACGCAGAAGCTTAATTGTGTGAGGGCAACTAATCAGACCTAAAGAGAAGAAAAGAAAAATAGGTTTAGAAAATTCAAAAACTGGGGCCAGCATTGTGATGTAGTGGGGTAAGCCTCTGCCTGAGACACTGACATCTTATATGGGTGCCTATTCAAGTCCCCATGGCTTCACTTTCAATCCAGATCCCTGCTAATGACCTGAGAAAGCAATGGGAGATGGCCTAAGTGCTTGGACCCCTGCCACCTACATGGGAGACCTGAAGAAGCTCCTGGCTCCTGGTTTCAGCATGGCCCAGCCCTGGCTGTTGCAGCCTGAACCAGGAATGGCAGATTGTCTCTCTCCCTCTCTCCATCTTTCTCACTATCTCTGTATAACTGACTTTTAAGTAAATAAATAAATAAATCTTTAAAAAAATGAAGAAAATTCAAAAATGGAATATGTCTCAAGTAACATTTAACATTATGTTAACGATATCACAAAAAAGGATATTATACATTTCCAGGTTAAAATAATAACAAAAGAGCAAGTTTGTGACACCTTGGACAACATAACACAGAATAGGCTCATGTGATTTTTCCTCTCATTCAACATTATACTTTTTTTTCAAAAATTTCAATCTCTGCAACATAAATATTGTTATTCTCTGTTAGCCAGTGAGAAAAATGGGGCACAACGGGGTTAAAATAATGTGCTCAGGGTTACCCAGCTAATAAGTAGCAGATTAATAGTTTGAACCCTCTAAGCTCCAGGTTGTTAACACTTTAAGATGCTGTACTTCCCATTATTACTAAAAGACAAGTTACCATGCACTAGAAATAACAATAGAATAGGAACAATTTCCTCATTTTTATTAATAAATGATACATATGCATAACCATGCTGAGACTCTGTCATAAAATAACCAGTCACATGCCATAATGAGTATATTAATTTTCTAAGCTGTCACAATAAAGTTGCAAAAATCTGATGGCCTAAAACAACAAAAAATTATTTTCCTAAGGTTCTAGAAGCCACAGATCCAAAGTCAAAATGACAACAAGGATTTGCTCCATCTGAAAGCTCTGGGGAAGGATTCTTCCTTGATTCTTCCAGTTAACAAACTCCCCAGGAATTCCCTGGTTTTAGGTAGCGCTTTATTTAGAAAATGATTAGGTCCTCAAAATCATGTTTCATTTAAACCCCAAAGTCATAACTTAATGGTGTTAACACAGTATGAATAATCTAATTGTGGTATTTAAGAGAGAGGCTGGATTGGAGTGTCTTAGATTGCTGGGAGCGTGCCCCCAGAGGGGAACTCTCATGAGTTATCAAACTTTGAGATGGGCCCAGCGGTTCTTTCTGCTTCATAGCTCCCTCTGCTGATGTTCCACCATTCCTATCCACTGCCCTCCCCATAGGCCAAACCAACGGGGCCACACAATTTGGGACTCGAACTTCGAAAACTGTGAGCTAAACATTCCTCTTTATAAAGTTAGTTGCCAGGGACTGGTGCTGTGGCGCAGTAGATCAATCCTCCACCTGCGGCACTGGCATCCCACATGGGCACTGGTTCTAGTCCCGGCTGCTCCTCTTCTGATCCACTCTCTGCTAAGGAATGGGAAAGCAGTGGAAGATGTCCCAAGCACTTGGGCCCCTGTACTTGTGTGGGAGACCAGAAAGAAGCTCCTGGCTCCTGGCTTCGGATTGGCCCAGCTCCAGCCATTGTGGCCATTTGGGAAGTGAACCAGAGGATGGAAGACCTTTCTCTCTATCTCATTGACTCTCTCCCTCTCACTGACTGTGACTCTATCTCTCAAATATATCAATAAAAATCTTAAAAAATAAATAAAGTTAGTTGTGTCAAGTATTTTTGTAGTGCCAAAAAGCTAATACAGGCAGCAGAACTCTAGTTTCTGCCTCCATCTTCATATGACTTCCTTATCTCTGTGTCCGTCATTATCTGTCTCTTATAAAGATAATTTCATTGTACTTAAAGCTCCCTTCCCCCCAGTCCAGTAAGATCTCACTTTAGTCCTTAATTATATTCATTACATCTATTTTCAAAGAAGATTCCATTTTGAGGTTTTGGGTGAACATGAATTGGAGAGGAGGGGACAATATTCAACTTCTGTATAATAGAAAAAGCAAAATTACTGATTTCTCCTACTACACAGTTGCCACTGCAAAGAACACTTCTAGTCATCAAAATATGTAGTGATTTATCCCCACACATAAATTCTCCAGAGAACCTAACAGGATGTCCTACAATTAAACTCAGTTTCGACTGTGTCCATCTGGAGTTAGCATCAGGTCCTACAGGCTAAGGGCTCAGTCATGCAAGATGCCAATCACAAGCCCTAGGTCATTCTACCAGTACATCTTTCCTAGGGGATATAAATTGGAGATTCTCACAGTCCCTTTCTCTGGTTAGACTAATTGACTAGAGTGGCTCACAAAACTCCACTGAAACCGTTTATTTAATATTGCTTATTTATTCTATAGGATATTTTTAAAGATGAATGAATGAGTTGGAGGGATGCACAACAAAGTACATTGGAAGAGCTATGGAACTTCCGTGCCCTCTCCTGGTATCTCTCCAGCCAGGACACTCCATGTGTTCAGGAATCCATAAGCTCTCAGAATCCAGTTCTCTTGGGTTTATAGACTCTTGATTCCATAGACATGGCTGGCTAAATCACTGGCCATTACTGAACAATTCAAATATTGCCTTCTCTCTCCTACCTGGAAATTAGATGTGGGCTGAAATTACAACTCCCAGATGACCTGGCTGGGCTCTCTCTGTTAAGCAGTTTCAGGTCATGAGTTTATCTAAACAGTCATCTCATTGGTATAGAAGAAGACACTGATCACTCTAGAGATTCTAAAGGTTTGAAGAGCTGTACATCAGGAAAAAGGAACACACATACATATATATATACGCTATAAATCAGTTTCACAACTTGCTATATAGCATTAGTAAATCTAGCCAAGATGCTAAAGTATATAAATATTTCAGGTAGTCTCATTATTCTCACTGAAATTCAGCTAAGGATATTTAGTCCTTAATGACTGAACAACTCCAAATTAGTCAGCACTGCTGGAATCCAGATCACATTTCAGAGAAAACTCTGAGAAGTACTGAATTACCATTCTGAGTACTGATTGGGAGGAAGATTGGGCAGGAATCAGAATTAAAATCTGGTAAGAAGTGGCTACATTAAAAATGAGGGGAGATACTGGGCATGCCAAGGGTAAAGGAAAAGAAAAAAAATTGATATGGATGCATTTAGGCAAAGCCCCCCAAGACACCATTCTGTGAAACTGGCCCAACTCTTGACTCATTTGGCTTGTAGGTCTTTATTTCTTTCTGTTGCTGTCTTTCTCCAATTCATCCAAACCCGCTATGGACTAACTCCACCTCCTTTATATGAGTGACTGAAACTTTCTCCCAAGTTGGCAGTCCCTGAAGGATTTTCTCAACCTCTATTTTGCTTATGTCTTTTTCATTTCCCTTCAATTAATATCTTTCATGAACAGGTAAATCAGATCACTACTGGCTGGACATGGGACAATAAGCAGGCTGCCACATCATTGAAGCATTAAAGCTGAGGCTTTAAAATCTCTTGGTTCCACTCCCTCTCCTCCAAGGATCACAGAAGCCTAGGCAAAATGAAAGGACCCATGGGGATGCCTGGGGTGCCAAGGCAGGTGTTTGAGACTCTGGGACACAAGATTGGAAACATTCCTATACAGATGCCTGAGCAAAACAGGATCCTCACAGAAACACACCTTTCCATGTCTTCCTTTTCTCTCCCTAGGTCACCAAGAGTCTTTTTTCAGCTATGAGTAACCCTCCAAGGACTTGCCATTAGATTGCTTACTTAAACACTGGGAAACCCCTGGGATAGAACTTATAAATTAAAAACAAACAAAAAAAACTTATTCTCTTTTGCAACTCCATCTGACATTATATAAGCTAGAGAATGGAGATATTTGACTGCAAAATTAGACCTTCAACTTTAATACTATCTTCCAGCATGATCACTTCTATAAGAAACAGCAAAGATGGCCTGAAATTCTTTATATCCAGGCCTTTTTATTTCAAAAATATAGCCAGGTATTCTTTCATAATCTGCCCTTTGATAATGGAGATATATGTTCTATTATATCCCTGCTTTTCTAGAGACCTGAGACTCAGAGGATCATGAGATAGATATGGGGGCCGACGCTGTAGTATAGCAGGTAAAGCCATCACCTACAGTGTCAGCATCCCACATGGGCACCTGTTCGAGGCCCAGCTGCTCCACTCCCCATCCAGCTCCCTGCTAAGGCCTGGGACAGCAATGGAAGATGGCCCAAGTCCTTGGGCCCCTGCACCCATGTAGGAGATCTGAAGAAGCTCCTAGCTCCTGCTTCGGATTGGCATAGCTCTGGCCATTGAGGCCATCTGGGGAGTGAACCAGCAGATGAAAGACTCTCTCTCTCTCTCTCTCTCTCTCTCTCTCTCTCTCTGCCTCTGCACCTCTGTAACTCCGCCTTTCAAAAAAAATTTTTTTTAAAGAGAGAGAGATATGGTAGATGGTGCACTATTGAGTGTCCTCCACAACTGAGGGCTCTACCACCCCCTGAGCTCAACTTGCACCAGCTCTGGAACTATACCAGGGGCAAAGTATCTTCCCTCTCTCATTCACACCACAGTTCTCTTTCCTCTCCTATAGCCCATGGCATCCACCCTACAACCTAACTTATCCTTCTCTACTAGAGGACAGTCTGACTTAAATCACCCCCAGTGGGGCCTGCTACCATCTGAGAGAGGTGGCAAATGGAGATGCTGGGACAACTTAGAGTGTATGCCCCTTTCTCCGTGACTGGCTTAGATTAATGTAAACAAAAGCTGTGGAGGTTTTCAGAATACTCAATCAAATTTAACCCTAACTCTGGCCTTTGACTTGCCTTGGAGTGACCTACACATTGTACTCTCCAGGTGTACCCTGAGGAAAAACAGTGAATCTTGTATGAGGGCCAAGCAGATGCTGACTCTCTGCCAGCTCAACAGCCCAACCAATACTTTATGAGAGATATGGCAGTCCCACAAATATATCCTAATTGGAATACCAAAGAGGTCATGAGGATTCAGAGTATCAAGAAAATATGGTTACCTGTCCAGTCCTGGAATGATAAAAAATATTATCAAGCCTATAAATTATGACAGTCAGAGAGATAACACTACACAGGGAAGAGAAATCAGTCTTATTCCAGAGACATCTGGAAGAGGCCTTAAGGAGACATACTAATGTATACCCTAGCTCTCCTGAAGGACAGGTATTATTTGGTACCCATTTCATCAGTCAGTCATCCCCAGATATTCAGAAGAAATTTCAGAAATTGGTCGAGAGAATCCAACATCCCATGAGCCAGAAGCTAGAAATAGCATTTAGAGTGTTTAATAATAGAGACAGGCTAAAGAGGAAAAACGGGCTCCAACACGGGAAATAACAGTCCAAACCTCAGGTTAATCACTTAGTAGTTATTGCAACCAGTGCCCTGCTACCTCAAAGTCAACCAAGAAGGTGTCCAATAATTTCTAAAAAGCTCAAGAGAGAATATTTTGGGTATGGGAAGCTGTGACAATGGCACAAGGAATGTCCCCACCAAAAAAACCCATCTGGCCCCTTCCCTTAATGTACACAAGTAGGGCACTGGAAATGGGATTACTCTTCACTCGGAAGTGAAAGGAGAACTCCCAATTCCTCCATGTCCTTACCTGAGGAATGCCAGGGTCCAGGAACTCAGGTGGTATCTACAACCCATAGGACTATCCAGGAGCCTCAGGGGACCCTGGATGCTGCAGATAAGGTTATTGATTCTAATTGATATGGGAGCACTTATTCTGTTCTGAATTCCCATGCAGGGCCCCTATCCTCAGAGCGATGAGTTGAGGAGTTGATGGTGAGTGCCACTCCAAATTTACTTTTTAAGCAAAATTTACTTTGCTTTTGATTTACCAGTTTTTGAGTGATGCCAGAATATTCAACTCCTTTACTCAGCTAGGATTTTTTAACATCACTGGGTACTTCTATCAGGTTAATCACCCAAAAATCTAACTTTTTTTTTCAATAATTTATTTATTTATTTATTTTTGAAGTCAGAGTTACACAGAAAGAGAAGGAGAAGCAGAGAGAGAGAGAGAGAGAGAGAGAGAGAGAGAGAGAGAGAGAGAGGTCTTCCATCCACTGGTTCACTCCCCAATTGGCCACCACCACTGCAGCTGCGCCTAACCGAAGCCAGAAGCCAGGAGCTTCCTCTGGGTCTCCCACATTGGTGCAGGGGCCCAAGAATTTGGGCCACCTTCTACTGCTTTCCCGGGCCATAGTAGAGGCTGAATCAGAAGTGGAGTAGCCAGGACTCGAACTGGTGTCCATATGGATGCTGGCACTGCAGGCGGCAGCTTTACCTGCTATTCTAAACTTATTATTGTAATGTTAGTGAGTATGAGACAAGACCCAATTTGGGTGATTTTCCTGCTGAAATCAAAACTAGAGTATACTCCTAAGTCTGGAATCAAGGCACACCTGGGTGAGCTACACATACTGCTTCTGCCATTGTTCTCCTAACAGACAAGGCAAAATTTCCTCAAAGAAACCAATGTCACTTAAAACCAGAAGCCAAGTAGGGACTCCAACCCTTGATCTATATGTTTGTCAATTATAGGATTTGGGGCCGGCACTGTGGCACAGCAGGTTAACACCCTGTCCTGAAGCATATGGGTGCCAGTTCGAGACCCGGCTGCTCCACTTCAGATCCAGCTCTCTGCTATGACCTGGGAAAGCAGTTGAAGATGGCCCAAGTCCTTGGGCCCCTGTACCCATGTGAGAGACCCAGAGGAAGCTCCTGGCTCCTGGCTTCAGATCAGCGCAGCTCTGGCTGTTGCGGCCAACTGGGGAGAGAACCATCAGATGGAAGACTTCTCTCCCTCTCTCCTTCTCTCCCTCTCTCCCTCTCTCCCTCTCTCTCTGCCTCTACTCTGTGTAACTCTGACTTTCAAATAAATAAATAAATCTTTAAAAATATTATAGGATCCTAATTCCATGACAGTGCCCTTGTATTAGCTCCATTTTGCTCATTTTAAAGTAAAATGGGTAATATCAAATGATTCAGAACAACAGGACAATACATGAAGCAGCCATAATTCTTCATCCAAATCCCTATACTTTTCTAGTCCATATACCTACAAGCACCATTTGGTTCACAGTCCTAGATCTGAAAGATGCCTTATTATGCATACCCTTTTACCCAGAGTCCTGGTATGTATTTGCACTTGAGTAGAGTGATCTGTCCTCAATTATAAGTCAACAGTATACCTGGACAGCCATTCCTCAAGACGTTAGGTACAGCTGTTATTTATTTGTCAAAACCCCCACAGAGGAAGTTAGGGAACCCCAATTAGAGACTGGAGCAATTTTACAGAATGTAGATAATGTCCTCATCTGCAGAAAGGAACTTGGACAAAAACACAACTCAGTTCTGAAATGTTATAGGAAAACAGGGATATAGAGTTTTCTCCACCAAAGTCCAGATGTTGAATGGTTCACTGATGACAATAGTTTCATA
Source organism: Lepus europaeus (assembly GCF_033115175.1). NCBI lineage: Eukaryota > Metazoa > Chordata > Mammalia > Lagomorpha > Leporidae > Lepus > Lepus europaeus. Next base: position 39,353,264 of record NC_084842.1, read on the forward strand.
AAATGTGGTTAGAAGATCAGGATATGTCAGAGTAGATTTTATGCAAGTTGTTGAAGCAGAGGCATTACCATCCAACATGTTGGCTCAAAAGGCCAAACGCATCACCTTGACTAGAGGCTTAAAACTAGAAAAGGCCACAGAATCAATACCGACACAGACTCAGGTATGCTTCCTTTGTGCTACACATACGTGCAGCAATTTAGAGAGAAACAGGCCTACTGACGGCAAAAAGCTCATTAAACTGGCCAAGATTTTTTTGGCTCTCCTTTAGGCAGTTTTGGAGACTACAGAAGTGAACATTGTCCACTGAATGGAAAATCAAAAGTAGAACAGTCATAGTGCAAACAGAAACACACTGGCAGAGAGGGCAGCATAGAAGGCTGCCACTCAGGAGAATCTAAAAATGACTTCAGTACCTTAGCCCCCAGGGACAGTTGGAAATCCCCACTATACCATGCCTGAGAGAAGGTGGGCCCAACAGTGAGGTTACACTGAAGATGCCAATGAGGTGCCAATGTTCCCAATGGTCTCTCAGTGGAAAATTATCAAAAAAAAAAAAAAAAAGCATGACTCCACGCATCTGGGAAGAGAGGCTGTAATCCAGACAGTCTCACCCCTTTGGAGGAAAGGACCACACACCAAGAAAAGTAATGAGATCCTGTCTCCTCTGTTTGCAAAATAACCCAAGTGGCCCTTTTGAAATGTTATATCGGAGGCCATTTTTCACCTCTGAGATCCATTTATAATCAGATATCCAAGATCAAATAAAGTATGTTATCAATCTAGATCAGGTGCAGAAGGTCCTAAGAGAATATGGCTTCACAATTCTCCTGGAACTAGATACCAAAAATCATGAACCACCAATCTCCCCAGGAGATTTAGTTTTGTTAAAACCTTAAAGAACATGATTTCTCTTTGATCAATTGCAACCAAAAATGGGAAAGACCTTATCAGGTGCTATTTAGCACTCCTACTGCAGTTAAATTACAGGGAATTTCCAGCTAGGTTGAGCCATTTCCTAGGCACACCTGGAAAATAATTCTCCCAGGGCCGGCACTGTGGCGTAGCGGGTAAAGCTGCTGCCTGCAGTGCCAGCATCCCATATGGGTGCTGGTTTTAGTCCCAGCTGCTCCACTTCTGATATAGCTCTCTTCTACGGCCTGGGAAAACAGTAGAAGATGGCCCAAGTTGTTGGGCCCCTACACTTGTGTGGGAAGACCTGAAAGAAACTTCTGGCTCCTGGCTTCGGATTGGCACAGCTCTGGCCTTTGTGGCCATCTGGGGAGTGAACCAGCACATGGAAGACCTCTTTCTCTGCCTCTCTCTCTCTGTCTGTAACTATTCTTCTTGAGTAAATATAATCTTAAAAAAAAAGAAAAAGAATTCTCCCTTTTCTCATAAGCCAATTGAGGAGATCAATTTTATGTTCAAAAGACTGAAAGTTAAATAAAAATGTTGTTTGTTTTTGCCATACACTGCTCCCTAGAGAGAGATATTATACTACTACACTTTCCAAGCGTCATGTTTTTCCTACTTCTTCTCATATTGTGGGTGAAACTGCTATTGTTCTACCAAAATAGTAGAAAATCTTACTACATAACATGAAGTTACTTTAAGAAAACTGTTTGTTCCCTTGGTCAGCTAAGCCCACAGTACCAGCCAAGCCCTGGATTAACTACAGAATTCTATAGATTCTCTGGTCATGGATAACTGACTGGCTCTGGATTAGCTACTGGAAGGATAAGGCAGAATGTGTGCAGGGACTAGTAAACTCTACTATACCTAGATTAACAGTACTAGGCTCATGGAAAATGACATTAAAATATTTATGATCAAACCAAATGGTTCCATGATTCTGATAAGGGAAACCCCTCAGGTTCTACCATCTGGGAAGTAGTCATAAGTGTCCTCTTCTTCTCTCACATGGTTTGCACCCTTTTCCCTTTTTGGCCCAAGTATTCTCACTCTAATGGTCAAATTTCCTCTTCCAGAGTTCAACAGTTTCATGAAAAAAAAAAAAATGATGATCATGCAGGGATTCCAGCCATTGCTAACAACTGGTGGCAAACCTCTAGCTCCTCACCCAAAGTCTCTAGATCAGTTGTCAAGGGATTTTCATTCCCTGGCTAGGCAGGTAAAATGCCCTGATTCAGCATTAAGTAGTTAAGAGACTGACCTTCTTTCCTTGACCTCCTGTAAAGATTAAGAGGAGAAAATATCTGAGGGAGGAAATCAGATAGACAGGGAGTTAGCAAGCAAAGAGGAACTTAGGACTTTCAGCACCTGCACCCAGTCCTCAGGCATATCCCAAAACTCTACCCATGTCTATGCAGATACAACTGCCAGAGTTGTGCCAGCTAGAAACATCTAACATGGCTGCAGGCTGGGTGACCCAATGATAATGAAATTACCACTCAAAACATGCATCTGAACCTCATTCCTACCATGTACCTAATGCCATAACAGTTCCAAGATTTCCAAAAAAGAGGGAGCTCAGAAATATGTGGTACTTTATAATTTTCCTTTGTCTTTCAATAAATTTTGCTGGGCCTGGTGTTGTGGTGCAGCAGGTTAAGTTGCTGCATACAATGCCAGCATCCCAAATCAGCGTGTCAGTTTGAATCCTGCCTGCTCCGCTTGTGTTCCAGCTTCCAGTTTGAAAATGCAGTAGACGATGGCCCAAGTGCATGGGCCCATACCAACCATGTAGCAGACCAGGATGGAGGTCCTGGCTTCTGGCTTTTGCCTAGATCAGCCCAGGCCATTGTGGCCATTTGGAGAGGAAGATTCAGTCATTCAGTCACTCTCTCCCTCTCACTCTACCTCTTCCCCTCTGTCTCTTTCCTTATCTTTTACATAAAATGAAAATATTTTTTTAAAAAAATGAAACTTTCAGATATATTTTAGTTAATTGGTGTTACCTACCTCACTCTCACTATTTTCATTCAACAATTTGTTTTTAGGGGTCATTCATGTTGTGATGGGATTATCTAGTTGCTTTCTTCTAACAGCACAGTACTTTGTGGCTGGCACCCACCAGATTTAACCTAACCAACTTGCCCACTGCTGTAAACCTTGTCATCCTTCATTCCCGTCAGCACAAAATTCATCGTGAGGAACGCTGCCCTGCAAGCTCATTTACGGTCCTGTAAAACAATTTATTTGGGGTACATTTCCAAGAGATGACTTGTATCTAATACGACATACATAATTAATTTGGCTAAACTCTGCCAGATGGATCTCCAGGATAAGTGGAGAGTTCTCTCCCACCAGCAATGAATGAAAACCCTGTATTAGCACAGTCCTTGCCACACGTGACACCTTCAATAGGACATCTGTTGGCATTGCATAGTCAGATTGATCTGTATTTCTCTGACTCCTCACAACTTTCAAGATTTAGCTTCTAAAAATTGCCTGTCCATTGCCATCTGCCCAGTTTACATTGAGGTCTCTGTTGTTTGGTAGAGTTCAGAAGCAAGACAACTTTGGGGCAAAGAAATGAAACAAACAACAACAACAACAAGCAGGATATGATAAAGCCGCATTATCTCTAGGGATGTCAAAGCTTATGTAGCATACAGTGTCTTCAGGGATCATAGTACCTTGTATATTAATATTTGTATCTCTCCATAAGGGAAACAGCTTTGAATAGCTTCAAGTCAAATCTTCTATAGAGTTGTTTAGAGATCCACAAGATACTTGCTAAGGAAGAGAAAGAAGTAAATAAAGATAAAGTTGTTGTCTTTCCTAAGCACAATTGGGATGAAATGAGGCTGAGAAAAGACTGTGAGGTATATTAGCTCAGAACTAACTCCCCAGCAGAGTTCAGGAAACCTCCATCACTTACATCAATTAAAAGTGACAGCATTTATTTGGAAGAAGCATGGAGAAATAAAGTATAACTGATGGTCCTTGGTTACTATGGGAATGGATTAGATGCCTCAAATGATGCTTTCTGCTTTTTCACCATGATTTAATGTGGCATACATGGTCACAGAATAAAGCTCTTCTCACTTCCCCACTGTCATCGCTTAAATACTCGTGGATAGAGGTTAGCTTGGCTGCCATTTCCAGTTATTTTTAAAACTTCTTTTTAACATCACCAATTACCTGGGTCATTTAGAGAAGTTACCCAAACTAGTGAGTCTATAAAGTCCACTAATTCAAAGTAGGGAGATGGGGGAAAGTAAACCTCAGGGAAATGCATCTCTGGTTATTATATCTACTGCCATGACAACAGGGATATCTGGAGCCCAAGGGCTTTGAATTTGAGAGACAACACTTAAATTATTCATTCATTGGTAATGTTTTCTCCTCAGCAAGGTGCATTGCACATGGGTGCTGAGTCATTTTTCTTAAGTCAAACTGATAGATTACAAATGAGTCTTATAAAGGAAATCTTGAGATAGAAGCAATTCTTTATCAGCTTATAATTTAATTTTATGAGCCCATTTGATGAGTTTTAATTTCCTCCTTTCAGGGTCTTATCTGAGACACTGGTCCATTCATGTCAGCTTTGATAATTCTATCAGACTTTCTGTGCTTACTGATAAATATATATTCTATTTGACATTTATACAGAAATAGATCAAGCTTGCTTATTTTTAAATTGAAAATAAATGTAGTGAAATTTTAGTTAAAAGATGTTTTTATCTTAAAGTCCATTCAATAAGATATGAAATTATCTTTTAAAGAAAAACAGTAAGCTTCTAAAAATTAAAGCACCCTACCAATACATTGATTTTCCTTATCGTCAGAAATGGTGCTTTCTTTAATGTGTATGGAAATCATGTGCCCAAGCATAGAAATAAAAACATGTTAAACCTATAGTGTAGTTCCAGGCTTTTTGTCTAAGGAAACAGCAGTCTTGTCACTATTACTGCCATTGGCTATTTAATTAGATACATGTTGTATATATGTAAGTCCCCTGTTCATTGAACGGCAGTCATATTTGTTTGGTAGTTTATAGGTTTAAACATATGAAAGACACTTTGTCCAAATGTGATTGATTCTGGGGCTGGCACTGTGGCAAAATGGGCTAAAGCCTTTGCCTGTGGTACCAGCATCCCATATGGGCGTTGGTTTGAGTGTTGGCTGCTCCTCTTCAGATCCTGCTCTCTGCCATCGCCTGGGAAAGCAGTAGAAGATTGTCCAAGTCCTTGAGCCCCTGCACCCCTCTCTCTGTAACTCTCCTTCTCAAAATAAAAAAGTAAAATATTTTTTAAAGTGATTGATTTTATAGATTAGAGAGCTTCAGCATCATTATAACTCTCTCTCTCTCTCTCTTTTGTAAGATTTATTTTATTTTTTTGAAAGATAGAGTTACAGAGAGAGGTAGAGAGAGAAAGAGGTCTTCCATCAACTGGTTCACTCCTCAAATGGCTGCAATGACCGGAGCTGCACCAATCCAAATCCAGGAGCCAGGAGATTCTTCTGCATCGCCATGCAGGTGCAGGGGCCCAAGGACTTGGGCCATCTTCCACTGCTATCCCAGGCCATAGCAGAGAGCTGGATTGGAAGAGGAGCAGCCGGGACTAAAACCAGCGCCCATATGGGATGCCAGTGCTTCATGCGCCACAGAGCTGGCCCCATCATTGTAACTCTCAATTTAACTTCACTTTCAATGTCTTCATTTGAAAAATAAGATTAAAATATGGCATCCAACCCATACAGCTGTAGAATTTAAATGGGTGGCACAGCAGGTTAAACCACTGCTAGGAACACCTGTATCCCATATCATATTGTTGGTTCCAGTCCCAGCCCAGTTATTCACTTCCCATCATCCAGTTCCCTGCTTTTTTTTTTTTTTTTTTTGACAGGCAGAGTGGATAGTGAGAGAGAGAGAGAGACAGAGAGAAAGGTCTTCCTTTTTGCCATTGGTTCACCTTCCAATGGCCGCTGCGGCCGTCGCATCTCGCTGATCCAAAGCCAGGAGCCAGGTGCTTCTCCTGGTCTCCCATGCGGGTGCAGGGCTCAAGGACTTGGGCCATCCTCCACTGCACTCCCAGGCCATAGCAGAGAGCTGGCCTGGAAGAGGGGCAACTGGGATAGAATCCGGCGCCCCAACTGGGACTAAAACCTGGTGTGCCGGTGCCACAAAGCGGAGGATTAGCCTGTTAAGCCACGGCACCGGCCCCAGTTCCCTGCTTTTATGCCTGCAAAGCAGCAGGTGATAGCTCTACTATTTGGATTCTTGTCCCCACCTGGGAAATGACATCTATCCTGGCTTCTGGCTTCAGTGTGGCCCAGCCCCTGCTATTGTGACCATTTGGTCACAATATGTGACATGTATGTGTGTGTGTGTGTGTGTGTTTTTCTCTCAGTATTGCCTTTCAAGTCAATCCATCAAACAATAAATAATTCTGTTTTTTAAAAGGGATAATCCACCAAAAGCACTTAACATCAAGTCCAGAATATGTTAAAGTGTTCCATAAATGTCAATGTGGTAATGAGCCATTATTAAGAAGTTTCAAAATAATTCTTTGATTCTACCAGTATATACAATGAGTTGTTTACTCCATTTTCCAATTGTTCTCATCCCCATAAGATCTCTTTGGTCACTCAACCAGGGGTGGGGAACAGCTTCTCTTCCAAGGGCCATTTGGAACATAACATCATTTGCAGTCCACACAAAATGATCAACTTAAAAATGTGTGTACTGTAGATTTATTAAATTTCAAGACCTACCTTCAATTGCCTTGTCAGGAACAGAACAAATGATTTCACAAGTATTATATGGCCACAGGTTGGATGTTCCTCACCTCTGCCCCAGAATAAATCTTGTGGACAAACATTCAAATCACATTCTCAGGTTCTTTTACTCTCTCTTACTTCATTATACCCACAAGTGTTTTCAAATCCATCTTTCTGACTACCTCGTGTATGTTTTTATATACATAAGTCAATGTGGTTAACACATACACTCAAACACACACATATATACCACAAAAAATTGGACTTATCTCACTTTAAAATAATGTCCAAAAATATTAACTAGGTCCTAAGTAGGAACACTTTTATATTTTCTAAGGTGTTTCCAAGTCATTTCACGCTGCATCCAATCAGATAACAATTTTACAACCCCCTTCCTCTCTAGAAATCTTCACTATATCCTTGCCATCTCTACTCCTCAGATCTTTGCTCAAATGTCAGTTCCCCAGCGATGATTCTCTGATATTTTTTCTACTTCAACCTAATAATCTGTCTCCTTTGCTTTGTCCAGTATTGCCCTCAGCATTGATCTCCTTTAACTTGTAATATTAATGTACTTAGTAGTTGTTGTACTATTTATCTTGCCTTGAAGAATGTGAACTCTCTAAGGGCAGAAATTGTATTCTTTGTTGGCCATAGACACATCTCTACAAACTAGAGCACTGTCGGGCACTAAATAGGCCCCTTCAGCAAATATTTATTGAATGAATAAGCCAATGTAGAATGGAAATTCTGCTTTAGAATGAACAAGGAACTGGAAAATCAAGCAGAAAGGTCCTGTTTCCTCAGTAATTAGAAGAGGTTGGGCTGAGGGCTAACAGGATAAAATGACAGATGACAGATTCCTCCAACTCAGAAGAACAACTTTGGAAAACAATGACCAGAAAGAGACTAAACCATGAAGGATGTTGAAATTGATAACATTCCATGTGGGCATACCTTAGAAATATATTGCAGCTATGATGGTACTCTTTCTCCCGAATTGGCACGATCAAGAGAAACGAACTAATTCATAGCACTGTGTTTTCAAAAGCTCTGACGGAGGAAGTAAGAGCAAATGCCGGAAGCTTAAAATTGAGATTTCTCAACTTTTCTCTTAAAGGACACACTAGCAATAATTCAGAGAAGACCAGGAGTATTTTCATGAAGGTAGAAACCTGCTGAAATGGAAAGGTCATCAGAGAAAAGTTCTAGAATTCTTTGGATTCAACGCTGATCATTGTTAACTATATGGCAAGCATTAATTACTTTGGAATTGAAGTTTTTAAATGTAAAATAAAAAGGTTTATGAACTTAGACACATTTGTTCTCAGCTTCTCAGTTTCTTTCAACACAACGTAAGTTCTCATTTTGAAAATCAGTTTGAAATCCCGGGCCTCTGTTTTTCATTCAAAGAGTCCTATATAAACTATATTTCCTTTAAAAAAATTGAAGTAGCTCAAGATATTGTGATTTCTTATAGGCTCTAAAACCCTACCTTTGAAATCTGAGTCATTCCCATTTTACAGAAGTAAAGACTTGTTTCACAGGTGCTCTGCGGTACATTTAAGCTATCACATCTATGAATTAATTTTTAATATATTCTGCTAAAGAATAGATACTATGGGAGAAAAGAACTATAATAGCTTCTTCTAATGTGGAAGAATGTCATATAAGTAGATAAAACAGGAAAAACAGCTAACTTGTCTCAGTTGGAGATTGTTAATAGTAAAAGACAAAATCCAGTCTGTCCAATTGATATGAAAGAAAAGTTTAGTCTGTTAAGTCACGTGGATCTAAGTGCCATGAGCCAGGCTCAGATCTCTGAAGCAGGGCACGTGCATATTTAATCCATAGCGACTGCTGTTGAACCCTCATTTGCCTCCGCTGCCCAGTGCCTATGATGTACAAGCCCAACCACAACAATCTCAGCAACAAATAAGAAGGATCCGCAACCACACTTGTCATTGTGATTAGTAAAACCACATAGGTCAATTTTTTAATTAATTTAATTTTTTCAGTATCTAAAAAAAACACATCACTAAAATATGCCTTTGGTAGATATTGGCTATATATTCAAAATATGGGTCTTCAAATTAACTACTTTTTTCATTGTGCAGATTGTTTAGGACAACACAGTCTTCTCCCTGTCATGACTATCTTTACAAATGAAAATATTTTAGCTATTTAAAATTAGTTTTTAAATGCATATCTAATGGGTAAGTGCACTCTTTAAAAAAAAAACAGAATAATATTGCATTATTTCTACTCTTCACCCTCAATCTTAGGCACTTCTTTTATCATACCACATCCCATTAATATGTCCAAAGATTAGGTCAACATTGTGATGCAGCAGGTTAAGCCACTGACTGCAATGACAGCATCCCATATGATCCCATCAAGTGCCAACCATTCCATTTCTCATCCCGCTCTGTTAATGTGCAAGAAAAGCAGAGAAGGATAGCACAAGCGCTTGGTCCCCAGCCACCTATACAGGAGACTAAGATGGAGTTCCAGGATCATGGCTTTGCTTTGGGCTGGACCAGGCCATTGCAGCCACTGGGGAGTAAATCAATGGATGGAAAATATCTCCCTCTCTCTCTCCCTTTCTCTATCTCTCTCTTTCTCTCACTCTCTCCTTCTCTCTTTCTCTCTCTCTTCCTCTCTCTCTGAAAATCTGCCTTCAAATAAATAAATATTTAGAAATATGTACAAAGATTATAGTTCATTCAAATGTTTTATTTTTTAATGTTGAAAGTAATGTTGCAAACTCCTGCCTTCCCTCCCTGTCACATTTTAGTCTCTTCCCCATATCTATGGAAACGATCATTATCAATCTGGTATGTTTCTTTCTAGATAGTTTTCATTCTCAATTTCTTTTAAAAACTGAGGAACTGAGTTAGTGCTTCATTTTATGTCTCAATCAGCCGCAGGCAGAGGATTAGCCTATTGAGCCACGGCAGTTTTTTAAAAGTAAGTGTTGATTGGTGAATATTACATTTATCAAATCAGAGGAGTTTTAAATGCACAATGTTCCACAATATAATTTCAGCTCAAGAAAAAAAGATTAAAGAAACTCAAATTAAAAGCAACTTTGAAACTCAAAAATGACTCAATTTGTAAAGTTTTAATTTATTATTTTGCTTAAAAATAAAATTTGTACTTTCATGCAGGCCATTCATATAAAAATTTGCAGATAAAAATATTAATACTAACAAAGTGCCAATTTAACAAGCTTATAGATGATTTTAAAGGCACTTTAATATAGGGAACTACAGTAAATCATGCCTACAGAAAGCACTATCTGCACTTAAGAATTAGTAAAAAAATAATCAGAAGTGTGGATCCTATGTGCTATATTCCATGGGTTCCTAGAAAGGCCATCAAAAATAGAAACTGCAAAGTATTAATTTGAGTATTGAGTCAGAGTCACTTGCTAATGTGTGACTATGCATGTTCTCTGTAATACTAAAAAATTTTGGTGGATTTAAAGTCAAACTGCTGGACTGAATTCCGGGCCCCACCATATAGTAGTTGTATGAGCCTTGGCAGGTTACTTAATTGTTCTCTGCTTCCTTTCTCAGCCATTAGTTTTAAAATGACTATAATATTCATAAATAAGTCATGATACTGTTGTGAAAACTCAATGGAGTGATCTATATCTAGCTCCCACAATAGTCTTTCATGTACACTAAGCACTCAAAAAATGCCATCCTTTAATATTATTATCATGTTAGTATTATTCTAATTACAATTAAGTATCTATGAATGAAAAGATTACTTCTATAAATTCATGTATCTAATGACTAAGACTTTGATTTGAATTTCTGTAATTTGGTACAGTATAATTTGATAAATTTCCAGTGTATTAGTTTCTGTTATGATATTTTTAATTTTTTGTGATGTGTAATTCTAGCTTTTAAACCAGGGACAACTGCAATTCAGACAGCCTATATAATTTTCCAAAAATTTTACCATGCTCTTCTTGGCTTAAACACCTATCCAAAACTTGAGGAAGGAAACACTTCTTCCAGCATGCTGAACACAGTATATTATATAGAAATAGGAAGATTAAGAAAGTTCAATGACATGTGTTCTACAAAATGATGCATGAAAATAATGGAATGATTCACAAAATATTTTTTTGTCCTTCAAAATTTCTCAAGGACTATTCCAGAATGTTAGCATTAGCCCTTTGGGATAAGTCTTTTCTATGAAAATCTTTGGGTCCATTCATTGAACAGGGGTGATTTCTTATCCACTATTTTACTATAAATGCTCAATTTAATGCCTGCAAATTTTTTTAGTTTGATCTCAGTCTTTAATAAGTAAATGAGCTCTCATTGCTGCAAGTGTTCATTGCTTTTGACCTAAAGATTGGTCATTTGTCCTTTAAGCAGTCTGTTGACCAAAGTGCCTGAAAAATCGTCTAACTCCACTTCTAATTCCAGCTACTACTGACTGGGGCCAGAAAGGAAACTTTACTAGGGCAACCCTATTTAAGCCAAAAAGTAAACACATTTTCTGTATCATTTTTTGTCTTTTTAAGAAAAGTGTTTAGCTGTTTATTTGAGAGGCAGAGAACTCCCATATGCTGGCTCATTCTTTGAATACCCACAAAGGCCAGGACTGGATAAGGCTGAAGCTGGGAAAGAGGAACTCAATCCAAATCCCTCTTGTGGGTGGCAAGGACCAAACTGCTTGACTTTCTATTTTCCAGAGTCTGCATCAGCAGGAAGCTGGACTTGGAAGAGGAGCTGGGACTTGGGCCCAAGCACACTTGGTCTGAAACAAACACTCACTGCCTGTCTTAGGAATTTTAATTAGGAGTCAAAGAATTTATAAATTTTATAGAGAACTCTACTACATTCAATGCATTAAGATGCAGAGAGAGGGCTTGAAGAGGAGCCGACCACATAGGCTATGGAGAAGAATAAACTGAGGGAGTTTATAAACAGTGAGAAAGAAATCAGCAGAGAAGTCAGAGAAAGGCCAATTAAAGTAGAAAAGAGAGGGACCTTCTAGGGAATCAGACAGATGTCGTGAACACTGCCTTTCCAGTCTGTCTTTAAGAGACACGGAGTAGCTTCATTATCTGTCCTCTAGTAGTCTTGTATTTTGAAAGATGGTCCAAAGTACCAAAGTGGAAGATGTTTCCCGGTGGGTGGTCCTTATGATGCACTGTGTTTGATTTCATCAAATTAGGAAACTTGATATTTCAAACAGAATCCCTCAGCCACTTCCACCACTTTTAAAACCGTATGACATTTCTTAGAAACCAGCAAGAGTTGAGAAACGTGGCAGTAGTATGTGGCTTTAAGTACTCATTTAGCACTGCTTACTTAGTTCTATTTTATGTTTCATTCCAAGTAAAATTTACTTTCCCTATTGACCCATTTCCTATTTCTTTCTATTTTTCTTTTCAGAGTTCTTTCCAAGTTGTTCACATTTTCATTAAATCACCAAGCTAGTAATCACCCAGTAAAATTAACACATGCAAACTACTTTTTATTGAGTTTCACTCCTTCTAATTAAAGTTATTTCTGATATGTTATTTTCAAAGACTTACTGGTGAGGGTTGGAAGTGAGTAGTCCATGCTGAGAACAAGAGTTCCAGTTTGAATGGAAACGTAACAACAGACACCACAGAAATAAAAAGAATCATCAGAAATTACTACAAGGACTTGTATGCCAGCAAACAGGGAAATCTATCAGAAAAGGACAGGTTGTTGGACACATACAACCTACCTAAATTGAGCCAGGAAGACATAGAAAACCTAAACAGACCCATAACTGACACAGAAATTGAAACAGTAATAAAGGCCCTCCCAACAAAGAAAAGCCCAGGACCAGATGGATTCGCTGCTGAGTTCTACCAGACATTTAGAGAAAAAGTAACTCCAATTATTCTCAAACTATTCAAAACAATCGAAAAAGAGGGAATCCTCCCAAATTCTTTCTATGAAGCCAGCATCACCTTAATTCCTAAGCCGGAAAAAGATGCAGCATTGAAAGAGAATTACAGACCAATATCCCTGATGAACATAGATGCAAAAATACTCAATAAAATTCTGGTCAATAGAATGCAACAACACATCAGAAAGATCATCCACCCAGACCAAGTGGGATTTATCCCTGGTATGCAAGGATGGTTCAACGTTCGCAAAACAATCAGCATAATACACTACATTAACAGACTGCAGAAGAAAAACCATCTGATTCTCTCAATAGACGCAGAGAAAGCATTTGATAAAATACAACACCCTTTCATGATGAAAACTCTAAGCAAACTGGGTATGGAAGGAACATTCCTCAATACAATCAAAGCAATATATGAAAAACCCACGGCCAACATCCTATTGAATGGGGAAAAGTTGGAAGCATTTCCGCTGAGATCTGGTACCAGACAGGGATGCCCACTCTCACCACTGCTATTCAATATAGTTCTGGAAGTATTAGCCAGAGCTATTAGAGAAGAAAAGGAAATTAAAGGGATACAAATTGGGAAGGAAGAACTCAAACTATCCCTCTTTGCAGATGATATGATTCTTTATTTAGGGGACCCAAAGAACTCAACTAAGAGACTACTGGAACTCATAGAAGAGTTTGGCAAAGTAGAAGGATATAAAATCAATCCACAAAAATCAACAGCCTTTGTATACACAGGCAATGCCATGGCTGAGGAAGAACTTCTAAGATCAATCTCATTCACAATAGCTACAAAAACAATCAAATACCTTGGAATAAACTTAACCAAGGACGTTAAAGATCTCTACGGTGAAAACTACAAAACCTTACAGAAAGAAATAGAAGAGGATACCAAAAAATGGAGAAATCTTCCATGCTCATGGATTGGAAGAATCAATATCATCAAAATGTCCATTCTCCCAAAAGCAATTTATACATTCAATGCAATACCAATCAAGATACCGAAGACCTTCTTCTCAGATCTGGAAAAAATGACGCTGAAATTCATATGGAGTCACAGAAGACCTTGAATAGCCAAAGCAATATTGTACAACAAAAACAAAGCCAGAGGCATCACAATACCAGATTTCAGGTCATACTACAGGGCAGTTGTTATCAAAACAGCATGGTACTTGTACAGAAACAGATGGATAGACCAATGGAACAGAATAGAAACACCAGAAATCAATCCAAACATCTACAGCCAACTTATATTTGATCAAAGATCCAAAACTAATCCCTGGAATAAGGACAGCCTATTCAATAAATGGTGCTGGGAAAGTTGGATTTCCACGTGCAAAAGCTTGAAGCAAAACCCATACCTTTCACCTTACACAAAAATTCACTCAACATGGATTAAAGATTTAAATCTACGACCCGAAACCATCAAATTATTAGAGAGCATTGGAGAAACCCTGCAAGATATAGGCACAGGCAAAGACTTCTTGGAAAAGACCCCAGAAGCAAAGGCAGTCAAAGCAAAATTAACATTTGGGATTACATCAAATTGAGAAGTTTCTGTACTTCAAAAGAAACAGTCAGGAAAGTGAAGAGGCAACCGACAGAATGGGAAAAAATATTTGCAAACTATACTACAGATAAGGGGTTGATAACCAGAATCTACAAAGAAATCAAGAAAATCCACAACAACAGAACAAACAACCCCTTTAAGAGATGGGCCAAGGACCTCAATAGACATTTTTCGAAAGAGGAAATCCAAATGCCCAACAGACACATGAAAAAATGTTCAGGATCACTAGCAATCAGGGAAATGCAAATCAAAACCACAATGAGGTTTCACCTCACCCCAGTGAGAATGGCTCACATTCAGAAATCTACCAACAATAGATGCTGGAGAGGATGTGGGGAAAAAGGGACACTAACCCACTGTTGGTGGGAATGCAAAATGGTTAAGCCACTATGGAAGTCAGTCTGGAGATTCCTCAGAAACCTGAACATAACCCTACCATACAACCCAGCCATCCCACTCCTTGGAATTTACCCAATGGAAATTAATTGGGCTAATAAAAAGCCATCTGCACATTAATGTTTATTGCAGCTCAATTCACAATAGCTAAGACCTGGAACCAACCCAAATGCCCATCAACAGTAGACTGGATAAAGAAATTATGGGAAGCCGGCGCCGTGGCTTACCAGGCTAATCCTCCGCCTTGCGGCGCCGGCACACCGGGTTCTAGTCCCGGTCGGGGCACCGATCCTGTCCCGGTTGCCCCTCTTCCAGGCCAGCTCTCTGCTGTGGCCAGGGAGTGCAGTGGAGGATGGCCCAAGTCCTTGGCCCCTGCACCCCATGGGAGACCAGGAGAAGCACCTGGCTCCTGCCATCGGAACAGCGCGGTGCGCCGGCCGCAGCGCGCCTACCGTGGCGGCCATTGGAGGGTGAGCCAACGGCAAAGGAAGACCTTTCTCTCTATCTCCCTCTACTGTCCACTCTGCCTGTCAAAAATCAAAAAAAAAAAAAAAAAGAAATTATGGGACATGTACACCATAGAATACTATAGAGCAGTAAGGAACAATGAAACCCAGTCATTTGCAACAAGATGGAGGAATCTGGAAAACATCATGCTGAGTGAATTAAGCCAGTCCCAAAGAGAAAAATATCATTTGTTTTCCCTGATCGGTGACAACTGAGCACCAAAGGGGAAACCTATTAAGTGAAATGGACACTATAAGAAACAATGACCTGATCAGCTCTTGTCCTGACTCTAGATGTACAATGTAATACTTTATACTTTTTAGTATTTTTGTTGTTTTTGTTGTTGTTCTAGTACTAGTGTTTGAACTCTGTAATTAACACACAATTATTCTGAGGTGTTTAATTTTTAACTGAAAGGTGATCCCTCTTAAATTTAAGAGTGGAAAAAGAGAGGGAGGAGATGTACAATTTGGGACATGCACAATCAGACTTGCCCCAAATGATGGAGTTAGAAATGTGCTAGGGGATTCCAATACAATCCCATCAAGGTGGCATGTACCAATGCCATCTCACTAGTCCAAGGGATCAATTTTAGTTCACATTCGATGGCTCTGATAGGTCTAAGGATCAAAGGGATCACACAAACAAGACAAGTGTCTGCTAATACTAATTGATAGAATCAAAAAGGGAGAGAACGATCCAACCTGGGAAGTGGGATACACAGCAGACTCATAGAATGGCAGACGTCCTAAACAACACTCTGGCCTCAGAATCAGCCCTTAAGGCATTCGGATCTGGCTGAAGAGCCCATGAGAGTATTGTAGGCATGGAAAGCCAAGAAACCATGGAAAAGAAAAAAAGAAGAAGACCTAAATGAAAGATCTCTGTGAGTGAGATCCCAGTGGAAAGAACGGGGCCATCAAAGAAGGAGGTACCTTTCTCTGAAGGGAGGAGAGAACTTCCACTTTGACTATGACCCTATCGGAATAAGATCAAAGTCAGCGAACTCTAAAGGCTTCCATAGCCTTGGCAACTCATGACTAGAGCCTAGGGAGATTACTGACGCCATGAACAGGAGTGTCAAATTGTTAAGTCAGCAACAGGAGTCACTGTGTACTTACATTCCATGTGGGATCTGTCCTTAATGTGTTGTCTAATGTGAAGTGATGCTATAACTAGTACTGAAACAGTATTTTTACACTTTGTGTTTCTGCGTGGGTACAAACTGATGAGATCTTTACTTAGTATATACTGAATCAATCTTCTGTATATAAAGATAGTTGGAAATGAAAAAAAAAAAACCTGGTGTTAAATTGGAAATGGCATAGAAAATTAATTAATTTTTTAAAAAAATATTATGTAGGATCTCTGTCTTTAATGTGCTGTACACTCTTATTTAATGCTATAGCTAGTACTCCAACAGTATTTTTTTTCACTTTGTGTTGCTATATGGGGGCAAACGGTTGAAATCGTTACCTAATATATATTAAACTGATCTTCTGTATATAAAGAGAATAGAAAATGAATCATGATGTGATTGGAAGGGGAGAGGGAGCGGGGGGGGGAGGGTTGTGGGTGGGAGGGAAGTTTTGGGAGGGGGAAGCCATTGTAACCCATAAGCTGTACTTTGGAAATTTATATTCATTAAATAAAAGTTTAATTAAAAAAAAAAAGAAAATTGCATATTCGCCAGGGAAATGCAATTCAAAACCGCAATGAGGTTTCCCCTCACCCCAGTAAGAATGGCTTTCATACAGAAATCAACAAATAATAAATGCTGGTGAGGATAAAAAAAAAAGAGTTCCATTTTGATTGTTATTTATAATTTCCAATATTTTACTTAGCAATACCTGATATATGACTTAGCTATACTTGATATATGACCATATTCTGTCTCACTTCGGAAAGTTAATTTTCCTGCCTTTACGGTTTCTAAATTTATTTTTTCTTCAAGTAGATTCTCCCACAATGACATCATCATTATATATATATATGTATATATATATGTATACACACACATATATATGATTTTTTATCTCACAAATAATCACCAACTTATTAGCATTTTTGTTTTCTTAAGAGTTATTTATTTATTTGAAAGTCAATGCAATAGAGAGAGAGGGAGATACAGAGAGAGAGCAAGAGAGATCTTCCATCCACTGGTTCACTCCCCAAATGATGACAGCAGTCAGATTTGGACAGACTGAAGCCAGGAGCCAGGAACTCCATCCTAATCTCCCACATGGGTGGCATGGGTGCAAGTATGGGTCATCATCCTCTGCCTTCCCAGGGGCGTTAGCAGTAAACTGGTTCAGAAACAGATCAGCTGGGAATTAATCCAACACTCTCTTGACATGGGATGCTGGCATCTCAAGTGGTGGCTTAACCCACTGTGCCACAGCAGTAATTTTATATTAATGAATGTAATATGTATTCTCCTATCCAAGTCTTTAATTAATACAACAAATAAAACAATACTACCACCAAAAATGCTTACTGAAGTTAATTGTCTACCTTATACCACTATTATTTAGAAAAACCTTTTATATTTTGTTTTGTTGATACTCACTTCTACTTTAACCTAACAGCTCTTTGATCAAAACTGTATTTCCACAGCATTTAGATAAACATCCTATGAGATAAAACATTTAGTCTCTGTAAGGTGAAATATTACTTTTTGTGTCTGCCCTTGCCTTGCAGGGCAATTACATTTGTGTGAAAAGCAGTTTAAATTGATGGATACTGTCAGTTTCAATGAATTATTGCAATAATATGTAACATGCTGTCAATTTAAAAGGTTGCTTTTTCTCTTGCCCAGTATTTTTGTTCCTCAGGCAGGTTCTATATTTGCTCTATTTTCAGTCATTAGGAAATACTCTTCTTTTTAGTAAATTCCAGAATTAATAGATAATACTCTTCAACAAGGCCACACAAGATATCAGCATGTGTGTGGTAGAACACATCTAATCTGTGTAGAAAGCTTTCAAATAGTCTCACCTTTTAACAATAGCCACCTGGTAACCCATGACAGGTATCAACTACAATAGTTGACAGAATACAGGTGCCATTCTAAGTGAATCTGAAAGTTTTTAAAAGTAATGTTTTTTAAGATTTTATTTATTTATTTGACAGGCAGAGTTACAGACAGTGTGAGAGAGAGAGACAGAGAAAAAGGTCTTCCTTCTGTTGGTTCACTCCCCAAGTGGCAACGGCCAGCACTGCACCGATCCAAAGCCAGGAGCCAGGAGCTTCCTCCCAGTCTCCTATCCAGGTGCAGGGGCACAAGCACTTGGGCCATCCTCCACTGCTTTCCCAGGCCACAGAAGAGAGCTGGACTGGAAGAGGAGCAGCCGGGACTAGAACCCTGCCCATATGGGATGCCGGCGCCGCAGGCAGAGGATTAACCTACTGCGCCACGGCGCCGGCCCTTAAAAGAAAATTTTAAAGAATTTTCCAGGTTAACAAGCAAGAACTTCCCTTTGCCACCATCTAAAGTATCTCCTTTAGCTTATCTCTTTGATTAAAGACTTTTGTATATTCCTTTACTCTTTAGCTGCATCCTATTTAGTTTTGTGTGATATGCAGCTGTTCAAGGGATTCCATTAAACCATTGAGAACAGAAGATGTCAAATTTCTGTTATTAACGATGGTGAATAAGATATCAAGGTATTTAAATAGTGCACACCACCCGTTTTTCCAGATGTTACCTTTACTTACCTCCAATAAATCTGCTTACCATAAGCAAATACTACATTCCACTAAATACATACTCTCCCCTAAGTTAGCTGTGAGTTGAAAGAAAACAGCATTAGATATTTCTTAATTATCCCAGTTAGTTAATGTCTCTCATCCCCAAATTATCATGGATGCGAATTATTGTATATATGGGGCTGGTGCTGTGGCATAGTGGGTAAATCTGCTACCTACAGTACCAGCATGGGCCCAAGTCCTTGGGCCCCTGTACCTGCATGGGAGAACCAGAAGAAAATCTTGGCTCCTGGCTTCAGATAGACCCAGCTCTGGCTGTTGTGGTCACTTGAGGAGTGAATCAGTGGATGGAAGACCTCTCTCTTTTTCTCTCTTTCTCTTTCTCTTTCTCTCTCTCTCTCTCTCTCTCTCTCTCTCTCTCTCTCTCTGCCTCTGCCTCTGCCTCTGCCTCTCTGTAACTCTGCCTTTTAAATAAATAAGTAAATCTTTAAAAAATTATTTTTATATGGGAGGGATTTGTTTCTAAAAGGAGTGGGGCAGGAGGGAGAATGATACAATCTCTTTTGCTAAAGCAATCTATTGAACTATTATTTTTGAACTTACAAACCTCTTCCTGACACATAACTAAGTGCTATGATAGTCCATATTATAAGTCTCAAAAACAGATACTCTGTTTTTTTAAAAAAAATACAATTGTAGATTAGTGGCAAAATAGGAACATATTGTTGAAGAATGAAATCAAATGTGGCTCTTTTAATTTCAATATGTTATAATGACAAATAGGCAGCAACAAAGCAAAGACATGCAATTTATCATGCAGCTATTCCCTTCCTGATTTGCTTGGCTAAACATAGGTTGGGTCAAGTATAAAACACACTTATTGATCTAACTTATTTCCTCACATATTGAAGAAGAACTTAGTGAAAAGCATAGGCTACACTCAGTATTTTTTGATGACAGGTAATTTCTGCTTAAATTATATTTTACACCATAAATTTTTGTATACATTTTCTACTTAATTTATAAACTTGCAACTAATAATTTAATACGGTTTATACACAGACTATATCTGTTTCAGTGCTTCAAAAACCTGCATATATACATTTACTTGTAAATATATATAAATAGATTTTCAAAGCACTTTTAAATTCATCCTCCTCTCATTTTATTCCAAATGTGAGTGAAATATTCCAGAATTCAGACCAAACATGAGAATATATATTAAATATACCTTAAGTAGGTGTGAGACAGTGATTATGGGTAACAGGTCAAACGTTCACTAAGGTAGATTTTTCCAAGTCTGGAGTGAGTGAGAAGAAGGCACAGATCCCACTTATTATAACAAAGCTAATCTAAGTTTTTATTTAATTCAACTTTAAAGTTGATATTTTAATTATTAACTTTTGATAGTTTCACCTACATCTCAGTTGTCCCTATACATAGAGAAATATAAATAAATATGATTATCACCCCAAAATCTCAGAAATTCATCCAATTCACATTATTTGGAGATAGAAGAACAGACACCAAAAATGACTAATAGATCAACTCTTAAAAGTATAGGGTAGGAAGGTGAAGGTGCAAGACACTTTTTATTTTGTGCCATTCTGTTCTTATAGATTTCTTTATCCCATGCACTTAACTTTAAGACAAACAATGTTGATAAACAAAAATATGCTAAAGGTACATATCTAATAATCGCAAATTACAGATGACAATGTTATTATTGATGTATTATTTATAGTTTAATATACTGGAAACTATCTTGCTAAATAAAAGGAGAGTAATTAAAGAAACCATAGTACCTCTGCACAGTGGAGTACCATGCACGCATATAAAAGAATTAAAGAGAACTTAGGAATTCCTACAGGGTAATTTCTGGCCACCTAATAAGAACAGAGGAAATAAGAAAATAAGAAATAATTACAATAAAAATGAATCATAAAATTACTCTCAGCAGATGTTAAAATTAGCAGAAAATTTAAAGGAATAATGAGACATTTTCATAATTTCAAAGTATATTTCCAGAAGATATTACTAATTATAAAGGGTAAAATGTAAAATTTAATTGGCAAACCTAGCAAACATTGTCTTTACCATATAAAAAAGGTACCATTTACAAATGGGATAAGAAATTATCATGTTCCTCCTGGAGTAATACACTAAAAAGAACATTGTATCACCTCAATGGTAGTGTTTTTCAGAATCTATAATCCGAATTTAATCATCAGATTACATCAGAATCACTGTTCAATGTCTTGAAAACTTCTGCTGATAATTACATGGAATAGAAATTAAAATCAAGATATTAAAGCTTAATTACAGTGACATCAAAGACTACTCCAAATATACAACCCAAATTAAAATAACCAAACAATATCACTGTATAATCTGAGCTATTTATAATACTGTTAGCAGTTGTCATACTATACACTTACCAAAAGAGTTTTGTTCCCTCTCTGTTGCTCTTACATAAATGTGTTTGTAAACACTGCTGCTGTTTTGATAACCAAAAGATATAACATTTCTCTTGAGGAAGAAACACCCCCGGTATGATTATATGTGCTTGCCTAGTGAAAAATATTTATGAGAAAATGAAAGTTTCAATTGGAAAATTGTCTGGAATATTTCCATGAGATCATTGAAAGCTGAAAAAACGGTTCAGTCTTTCATGTTTTAATATACAAAAAGCAAGAACAGGAAAAACATGTTGCCTTATTGTAATGCTTGATGCACTATTCCTATATTTAAAAATTCTAATGAAAAGTATGATATTTAAAATTTTTAAAACTGTATTCCATAGTAATATTCAAGGCAAAATATCTATCATACAGTTCAAAATATTAGACAAACTCGTGGCTTACAGAACAGTTTTTAATTTGTCATATGTAGGCAAATTGTCTATTTCAAAAACCAAAAGCAAAAAGAATAAGAGCAAATTAAGCCAAAAATGGTAGCAGAGAATTTTAAAAATAAATTGTATGCTGTTCCAATTCCATTTTACTCTAATAATATCATTTTGGTGTCATAGAAAATTTATTATTAACATAATGAGTTTAAACATACTTCACTGTTGTTTTAAAATCAATACTATATTTCACAAGGAAAATTTTCAAAGGAATGGTTCTAAAAAAGCAGAACTCATGTATAATTTATCTATTTTTGTATATGAAAATCATTAAAAAGTGTTCAGGCATTATCATATTTCCTATGAAGATAACAACCTTTCTCAATTGACATATGAGTCCCTTCAAAGTGATGTCAAAATACCCAGGCCATGCCTTTCTTCAATAGCTAACCTGTAGGATACACCTTGTACATTTCCCCTCCCAGAGGAGTACAACAATTTGTAATAATTTTTTTTTAACCATGACCTCTAAAATCAATTGTGTCAAAGGTTAGACATCAAAGTTCAAACTCATCAGCTAGAGAAAGGATACAAATGAATGATTCATTTCTTTTAAACTGTGATGTGTTTTTTCTAGAAATCAAGGCAGATAGAATAATTTGCCTTGTCTTCATTTCTGATGTGTGTAGCTTTCTAAACTAGAATTTTTCTTGGGCACATACTCATTGTGAGCCCTAAGCTATAAAAATCAACACAGTGCTTTAGTCACCATGGAAGGATTCAAATTCTATAGTTCTTGTCACTACATGCTTATGTGAACAACATCTTTCTTGTGGATGTTTTAGAACTTTTGTGTTATCCAAAGCATTTTAATCAATTTTTAGCAAACACCAACAGCTGCTCCTTTAGGATGCAGCAATGTCCCAAGCCATCAGCCAGCACCCAGCATCTAAATCTGCATGTATCCCACATTTGTTCCCTTTCCTCCTGTGCTAGCATCTTGCATATAGGGTATTCTATACCTTTATCTTAAATGTATTTCAACTGAAAAGGATATACCATCTATGCTTTAAATTAATTCGTTCCTTTTTTTCTTTCATCTTTTTTTTTCTTATACATTAAAAAATGATTAAAGTTAATGATGTGGCCAGCAATGTGTGCAAGGGCTCCTGCAGGCTGGCAGATGAACAGTTACTCATTTGTGATGCCTTCATTAGGCAAGAAGGCATAAAATTCACGTAAAAAATAAGTCAGGATTTCCACAAACTAAACAGAACAGAACTTATTCCCCCAGGCCCAGAGCTAAGTTTACTCCAGCTTCTAAGTTTAAAAATTGATCCGCACTGGGGCTGGCGCTGTGGCATAATAGGCTAAGCCTCCACCTACAGTGTTGGCATCCCATCTGGGTGGTGGTTCATGTCCCAGCTGCTCCTCTTCCCAACCAGCTCTCTGTTTATGGCCTGGGACAGCAGTGGAAGATGGCCCAAGTACTTGGGCCCCTACAACCATCTGGGAGACTCAGAAGAATCTTCTGGCTCCTGGCTTTGTATCAGCCCAGCTCCTGCTGTAGCAGCCATTTGGGAAATGAACCAGCAGATGGAAGACCTTTCGCTCTGTCTCTCCCTTTCTCTGTAACTCTACCTCTCAAATAAATGAATAAAATATTTAAAAAATAATTGATCCCTATGCCCTTGACTTCAAGTTTTGAAAGAGGTTTAGAAAATATTGAAGTCAGACCTCATGATTGTGGACAGGATGCTCTAATCCCTCCCTTTTCTGCTACCTGATGTTTTCTTTTGGGCTATTAGCTCCTCATTAGCCTGACTGCCACAGCCAAGGGTGAGGCACCAAAGTGGGGAAGACAACCACCCTGAGAATATTTATAGACACTTGTGCAAAGACTGAAATACAGCCACAAAGGGGACACAAGTTTGGAGCAGTGGTTAAGACATCACTTGGGACAATCACACATGCAAGTGTGCCTGGTTGGAGTTGCCACTAATTTCTAATCCAGCTTCCTGATAAATGTGCACACTGCAGATGTCACCAGATGATGGCTCAAGTACTTGGGTCCCTGCTATCCACATAGGGGACCCAAATTAGGTTCCAGCATCCTGGCTTCCGCTTGGCCCAACCTTGACTGTTACAAGAAATTGAAGAGTGAACCAGCAGATGGAAGATCTCTGTCTCTATATCTCCCTGTCTCTCTGCCTTTCAAATAAAATGAAAGTTACTACATAAAAATTTTTAAGAAAGTGAGATGGCCTCAATGGATGAATGTAGTGTATTGAATGAAGACTCCTAAGTCTTCACATCCTAACCCCAGGAACATGTGAATGATAAATCATTTGGAAAGATATTTACAGTCATATAAATTAAGGATCTGGAGATGAGCTCATCTCAGATTATCTGAGTGGGTCTTACATCTTACGACAAGTATCTTTCCAAAAGACAGCAAAGGAGGCTGAGAGAGGGGAAGGAGAGGGCGAGCTGATGACAGAAGCAGAGCTTAGTGCACGGAGTGCCTGGAACCACCAGAAACTAAAAGGCAAGGAGGAAGTCTTCTCCAGAGCTTTGGCAGATAGCAACTCTGGAACATCATGCTTTGCAACTCTGGCCTCTATTATAAGAGAGTAATTTCTGTGCTGGATGTTACCAAGCTTGCGGTAAGTTGTTAGACAAATACAATATATTTTACTTCTCAGTGATGATGACAGAAAATTAAGAAACTGTAGATTTTTTTATCAAAATGAAATCAAAACAATCACAGTAAGATGAAACTTTTTTTTTGTCCCTAGCATCTCCTTACATTCGGGAGACATTTGAGAATCTGGCCTCACCCCAAAGGGAATAGCTATCCTGTATCTCGAGAATAAAGGCATCGCATTCTGAGCTTTTAAGAGTTTTTTAAATGATTAACATTTTCTTGCACTGCACCAATTGCTTGTGCTTCAGACCAGATAAAAATTTTCCAAAGTAGAGCCAACGTTGGGCTTAATGCTGCTTGGGACATTTGCATTCCATATCAGGATACCTCAAGTCCCAGATCCTTCCTTTCCAGTCACGTTTCCTGCTAACGCACAGCCTGGGAGGCAGCAGGTGATGGCGCAGGTCATTAGATCCTCACCACCAATGTGTGAGACCTGGATTGAGTTCCTAGCTCCTGGATTTAGCCTGGCCCAGCCTGAGCTGTTACAGATATTTGAGGAGTTGAACAGTGGGTGAAAGATGTCTGTGTGCATGCATGTGTGAGTGTGTGTGTGTCTGTGTGTTTCAAATAAACAAAAAACTAAATGATCTTTTTTGTTAATTATCCCAAGGCACCAAGCACCCTTCCCACCACTATCAAAGATTAATACTAGCATTGAAGTTAAGAAAACATCTTCGGTTAAATTTGAAAAATTGTATGTAGAAGACCGTTGTTGCTGATTTCACTAAAATACTTGAAAATTCCTCTACATCAGGAGAGTTTAGAAGAGGTAATGGGAAATGGATGACAACCAGTCAAGGAGAAGGCCTGTGCTTGCCCTACTGAGTATTTTCATGGCCGGAGAGGCATACGAGGGCAACTAAATCTTCCCTGACCCTTAGGAAAGTTGAGAGGAAGTAAAAGGAAGGAAAGTGAAGGGAGGGAGAATACGGAGCAGAAGTATGGATCATACTACCCAAGTATGGGGGGAAAACAGGAACCTCAGTTAAAGCCAGTGGAGGATGCGCCACCCCAAGCAGCAGGGAGAGGACCCCGTGGAGTTTTCAAGAAGAACAATAAGAAACCCCTCTTCCTACATTTGCTGGCTTTAGACTGAATTGGAGTTTGTGATGGAATCCAAACTAAAAACATAGGTTTTGTGTATACATTTGGGATTTATGACTTAATAAATTTGGACATTTTATAAAATAAAAATATGTATACCATTATATTCCACTTTACACTGTTATCAAAGAGGCATTTCTTTATATCATAAACCTCATTAAGAGGGATTTCTCTTTTCTGCATTTTTATTTCATTTGTCAAGAAAGAAAATGTCCCATTATTAGAGAGCTGAAACAATAGGAATGTGTACTTACATTTGTGCACCAACATTATTTTGTTTAATAGCAAAGGCTAATTGTATTGTTGACAAAGTTTTTTGACCACTGGAAAGAGTAATGAAGGCAGCGCAGCTCTGGCCATTTGGCCAACTGGGAAGTGAACGAGCGGATGGAACACTCCCTTCCCTCCCCATTTCTCTCTCTGTCTCTCCTTCTCTCTGTGTGTGTGCAACTCTGAATTTCAAGTAAATAAATAAATCTTTTAAAAAATTTCACATCATGTTTTTCTTTTTTTCCAGCAGGAAGGAAGGTCCATAAATTCATTGTGTGTTGATTCTCTCATCTTTAAAACAGAGCTACTTAGGCTAGCACCATGGTATAGCAATGTCCAATGTAACACCAAGGTTTTTTTTTTTTAATTTTCAATTATCTTTATATACAGAAGATCAATTCAGTATATACTAAGTAAAGATTTCATCAGTTTGCACCCACACAGAAACACAGGTGTGAAAATACTGTTTCAGTACTAGTTACAGCATTACTTCACATTGGACAACACATTAAGGACGGATCCCACATGAGATCTAAGTACACAGTGACTCCTGATGTTGACTTAACAATTTGACAATCTTGTTTATGGTGTCAGTAATCTCCCTAGGCTCTAGTCATGAGATGCCAAGGCTATGGAAGCCTTTAGGGTTTGCTGACTTCGATCTTATTCACACAGGGTCATAGTCAAAGTGGAAGTTCTCTCCTCCCTTCGGAGAAAGGTACCTCCTTCTTTGATGGCCCCGTTCTTTCCACTGGGATCTCACTCGCAGAGATCTTTCATTTAGGTCTTCTTCTTTTTTTTTCCAGAGTGTCTTGGCTTTCCATGCCTACAATACTCTCATGGGCTCTTGAGCCAGATCCAAATGCCTTAAGGGCTGATTCTGAGGCCAGAGTGCTATTTAGGACATCTGCCATTCTATGAGTCTGCTGTGTCTCCCACTTCCCAGGTTGGATCATTCTCTCCCTTTTTGGTTCTATCAGTTAGTATTAGCAGACACTAGTCTTGTTTGTGTGATCCCTTTGACTCTTAGACCTATCAGTGTGATCAATTGTGAATTGAAACTGATCACTTGGACTAGTGAGATGACATTGGTACATGCCACCTTGATGGCCACCCTCTATTTCACTCTGCCTTTCAAGTAAAAAATAAATCTTTATAAAATACAAAATACAAAATAAATAAAACACATTTATATTGGTCTCAGAATATCTGTTTCATTTTGAAGATAGTAAGTCAAGAGTTCCCTTTTGCTCTATATTCTTAGTTAAAATTCCAGGCCAAAAAAATCATTAGTAGAATACACGAAATGATAATGAAAGAATAAATGTGCATATTATTATCCTACTCATACTTGCTCTCACAAATTCATTTTATGTGTTCTTACAGTTCCTTCTGTTACATTCAGCAGCTCCTACTCATAAACCCTTAGTTTTATCCTCAGGAACAATTCTTATTCTTTGGTTTAGTTCCAGACACAAATTCCTATTTCTGGCTCACACAGCAAAGCCTGTGCCTTCAGTCACCTGACACTGAGTGAGTTTGCTCCTCTACTGTACCTCTCCTAAGGAACTTTCTTAAATTCATCTCATTCCAGCACACACACTTTCACACCAGTTTCCCGGGGGCATGTGGCTGACAGCATGTTTCATAAATTTTCATTTGTGTCTTCTGAAACTTGTAGGTTTTCCATCTTTTTAAATCCCTTTCTGTCTCATTGGCAAATTCTCTGCCACTGTTTCCCAGTAACACACCTAATTTTCACTGTTTATGCATACTTTGGATCCTTAATCAAATCTTCCATTTCTTGTCTCTTCCATTTCATTTCTCTTTCTTATTTAGTCCATATAATTCAGTTGTCTGGTTCTGTTGTTAATACACCTGAACATAAACCACACACACACATAGAGTGCTTTTAAACCTCTCTTCCCTTTTCTGACATCTTTGATCTGGAACACAGAAATAAGGACTTAGAATAATATTCACAACATGAGCTGAAAAGTGATTCACTCTTCATGCTAATTAACATGTAGTTTAAATCTCTCAAATCCATGTTTTGACTTAATCAAAGGAAAGGGCATCATCTCTCCTACTGGACTTCATCCTGGAGATTAGGGTATTTACTACCCAAAATCCAAATCTTAAACTGACCTTCATTGTGATATTAAAAAGGCACCACTTCATAAGTCATGAGAAATCATATAATCAAGACAGAGACAAAGAGGGGGAAAGTATCTGCATTGAGAACACACCCTTCAATACTTAGAACTTGGCTAAATAAAATATGTCTTTTTTTCTAGAGGCACAGTATATAAAATTGAATTAATCGATCACATAAGAAAAGCCTAATGGCTATCTAATTTTTATTTTAAACATCCCTTTTCATTCCAATGTCAGTATGTCAGCATCTCTAATTCATGGGACAAGAAAACTGACACAGCAGTGTGACTGAAGAAAATGGTTCTGGGTAGGTATTGTGCTACACAGGATTCAGCTGCCACTTCGCTCTCATCCCCATACTGAGTGCTGATCCCAGTCCTCGTTGCTCTACTTTCCATCCAGCCTCCTGTGATGTGTGCTGGCAGGCAACAGATGAGAGCTAAAGTGCCTGTTTTCCTCCCACACATGTGAGAGACTCAGATGGAGTTCCAGGTTCTTGTCTTCACCCTGGTCCAGCCTTGGCTGTTGCAGACATTTGGGGAGTGAACCAGTGGTTTGAAGTGTTTTCTCTCTCCACTCAAATAAATAAATAACATATAAATACACTTGAAAAAGAAAGAAAATTGCCAAATATTATCATATATGGCAAAAACAATCAAGAACTGCCACAGACTGAATGGCGTAATCGCAAAATTCATGTTATCCCAAAAGGGAGGTATATAATCTTTAATAATGTCAGAGGGGCCGGCGCCATGGCTCACTTGGTTAATCCTCTGCCTGCTGTGCCGGCATCCCATATGTGTGCCGGCTTCTAGTCCCAGCTGCTCCTCTTCCAGTCCAGCTCCCTGCTGTGGCCTGGGAGGGCAGTGGAGGATGGCCCAGGTCCGTGGGCTCCTGCACCTGCATGGGAAACCAGGAGGAAGCACCTGGCTCCTGGCTTCGGATCAGCGCATTGCCGACCATTGTGGCCATTTGAGGAGTGAACCAATAGAAAGAAGACCTTTCTCTCTGTTTCTCTCTCTCATTGCCTGGCTTTATCTTTCCAATAAATAAATTTTAAAAAGTCAGAAAGGTAGAGCCATAATCCAATAGGATTAGTACCCTTATAACAAGGGACAGCAGAGAGCTGGCTGGCATTCGTCTTTTCTCTCTCCTTTCTCTCCACACACATACACAGGAAAGACATGTGAGAACATAAAGAGGAGTCAGCCATATATAATCCAAAAATACCCATACCAGAAACTCAATCAGTCAGAACCTTGACAGTGGACTTAAAAAGACAGAAAATAAATCTCCAATATTTAAAAGAGCTGCTCTACTATATATTGTTATAACAGCTCAAGAAGACTAATTCAGGAAACGAGTGCAAACTTGTGAATTTCTTTATAAATCATTTCTTGCTTTTCAATAATAATTTGTTGTGTACCTTTGTACTAATTTGCTGTCATGTGTACATAAGAGCTTGTTTTTCATTACAGACAGAGAAAACAAAGGAGCAACTCCATAATCTATCTATATAGCACAAAATTCCTATTTTAATCCTTGAAAACAAAAGCACAATGTTCTGAGGTTATCCATGTAAATGGAAAGTGTGTAGGTTTACATATACAGGGTTATCCCTGAATGATTTCAGCTAATTATAATAACCCTGTTCTTTTTTTTTTTTTTTTTACAGATACAGTTAGACAGTGAAAGAGAGAGAGACAGAGAAAAAGGTCTTCCTTCCATTGGTTCACCCCCCAAATGGCCACTACGGCCGGAGCTACATCAATCCGAAGCCAGGAGCCAGGTGCTTCCTCCTGGTCTCCCATGAACCCTGTTCTTTTTGGTAATAACTGATTTGCCGATAGATATGTGCCTCATTCAGACACCAGAATCATAAACACTGAAAGTATCTGATACAAAGAGAATTCAACTTAAGGAATCTTTTACAGCAGCAATGAAAGATTTAGATACCACACCAAGTCACAGCCATTCCTCCTCTAGAAAGATAAAGAGGACAGGAAGTTGAATCAGAGCTCAATGATCTACTGTCTTAGACTGCTTGGGCTACTATTTCAAAATACCTTGAATGAAATGGCTTATAGACAGTAGAAATTTATTAGCCACAGTCAGGAAGCTGGGAAGTGTGTCATGACCAGCAAGCCATCTTGTCAATGTATCCCCATATGGTGAATGAGGAAAGAAGTCTCTTTGGCCCTCTTTTTTTTTTTTTTTTTTTTTTTTTTTTTTTTTTTTTTTTTTTTTTTGACAGGCAGAGTGGACAGTGAGAGAGAGAGACAGAGAGAAAGATCTTCCTTTTGCCGTTGGTTCACCCCCCAAAATGGCCGCAACAGTCGGCAATGCGCTGATCCAAAGCCAGGAGCCAGGTGCTTCTCCTGGTCTCCCATGCGGGTGCGCCCCGACAGGGACTAGAACCCAGTGTACCGGCACCGCAGGCGGAGGATTAGCCTAGTTAGCTGTGGCACCGGCCTCTTTGGTCCTCTTTTACAAGGGCATTAATCCTACTCATGAAGGTTCTGTCCCTATGATCTATCAACTTGCAAAGTTCCCACGTTCTGACAACATCACCTTGAAAGGTTAGGAGCCAACAAATAATTTGTGGGGGCAAGGGACACACAAATATTAAGATATTAACACCTGGATTATATACAAAAATCTGGACTCACCACCCACTAGTTGAACAGGAGTAGAAACAACAGAGTAGACAAACAGCTACTTGAGATGTAGCCTGAAAGAGAGGAAGAAGTACTCAAGATTCTTTCTTCTACACAGTTGTTGTTCTTCCAAGTGTCTCTCTCTCTCTTTTTTTTTTTTTAAGATTTATTTATTTGAAAGTCAGAGTTACACAGAGAGAGGAGAGGCAGACAAAGAGAGAGAAAGAGAGAGAGGTCTTCCATCTGATGGTTCACTCCCCAGATGGTCACAACGGCCGGAGCTGCGCAGATCCAAAGCCAGGAGCCAGGAGCTTCCTCCAGGTCACCCATGTGGGTGCAGGGGCCCAAGGACTTGGGCCATCTTCTACTGCTTTCCCAGGCCATAGCAGAGAGCTGGATGGGAAGTAGAGCAGCTGGGACTAGAATTGGCGCCCATATGGGATGCCGGCACTTCAGGCCAGGGCGTTAACCCACTGTGCCACAGTGCCAGCCCCCAGTGTCTCTCTTTAACCAAATCAATCCGAAGCCGATGTCTTGGAAATCTGAGCAACAGCCTACAGAGGTCAAGCCCTCTAGTGATATAGCATAGCCTAGAGGAGAGATGAGGAATCAATCTGATATCAAACAAGCCTGGAGTTGACAATGTGCGTGACCCACCCTGGCCAATGGAAGATATTTTGCAAAAAGTCTATTAAGAATCTTCTTCCAAAGAATCTTTTGTCATGAAAAGAATCACACAGGAATGGATGACTTAGCCGCCTTTTGAGCACTGTTATTCTGTCCATGGGGCCTGCAAGTGCCACACCCACCTGGTAGCCATGTGGGAGGAGCTTGTGAGGACAGAGAGTGCACTGAAGCAGGCTGGGGAGCTGCCATTGAGCTTATTAACAGCATTAGTTATTCAATGAATTACCCACTCCTCAATCTATCCTACTTTCAAACTTTTTGGATTCTGTCATTTCTTGTTACTTAAGCCATTTAGAGTTGTTTTTGTCATTGTTTCTTTGTTTCTTAAAGTGAAAAACATGCTTCTAGCATCACCTATAGCAATTCTTGTAGGACCAGTGCCATGGCACAGCAAGTAAAGCTGCCGCCTGTGACACTGGCATCCCATATGGATGCCAATTTGTGTCTGGGCTGCTTAACTTCCAAATCAGCTCCCTGCTAATTGCCCAGGAAAGCAGCAGATGATGGCTCAAGAATCCATGAGGGAGACCCTAAAGAAGCTCCTGGCTTCAGGCTTCAGTCTGGCCCAGCCCTAGTTGTTGTGGCCATCTGGAGAGTGAACCAGCACATAGAAGACCTTTGTCTGCCTCTCTATCACTCGCTCTCTCTCTCTCTCTCTCTCCATACCCATATATATATATATATATATATATACACATATATATGTGTGTGTGTATATAATTCTTGTACATGTACATGTCTCAATTATTTTCTCAATATACTAATCGTTAAAGCAATACAAAGGGGCAAAACATGTGGCAAATGTCAAAATCAAAATAAATAAAATCATTTAAATCAGAGTATGTAGCCCAGTGCACTTGGCAACTATGTTAAATCTAAAATAAAGCATAAATGGACAAACTAAAGATATCAAAAAGACTGGTTTAAATGATAATTCTTGCATCAATGAAATTAGTTGCTTTGCATATGTTATGAATACATGGCTTGCCTTTTGCTATCACACAATCTTCAATGTCATTATTGAGAAAAGTGAAGATTCTTTGGCTGTGGTTTTACATTGCTGCAGGGATTGATTGGAGACAATCATAATATCCCCATTGTCAGTATACAGAGAGTTATCCATTCTGATAAGAACACAGGAACTGCAAGTTTCAGTTTAATCTGCATTCATTTACCTACATTGAGACATACAATTAAAAAGGTCATTTGGGGGATGCATTTATTCTGCTATATCAAAGATTTACATTTTTCCTTTTTAAAATTTTATGTTCACATTATGAAACATGAGTCTTTGAGTTTATACATATACATGTATATATATATGAGAATATTTATATTAAAATATCCACCGAACTGCTATTGAGGGAAGAAAGTCAATAATATTTTTGTAAGGCCTATTAAGCATATTGCCTGCAATGTGGGAGAAGATAAAATCAAATGCTGGCAGGCACTGAACTCAAAACCTAAACTCAACCTAAACCGACACTGAACACAATCTAAACTCAAAACTTCAAGTTTGCCTTAAATGGGCTCTGTGATCTTGGGTAAGTCAATCTTGTATTGGCCAACTTTCTTACAGGAAAAGAAGGATAATTAGGCTGCTTCACACTCTACATTTTTGAGAGAAATAAATTATATAATATCTACAAAACACTAGCACAAAGTTGGACATTTACTAGCTCCTAGATAGACTTAACCTAAAGCTGTTTACTTTGCCCTTCCTTGCTACTCAGGTTAGAACTCTATGTTACACAATCATGGGTGCCAATAATAGCATATTTAAAAATGATACTTAAATGCTATCTATTCTCTCCTGTCTCTAAATATCCCAGGGGCTGGAGTGTAGCATTTGGTCTCCAGAACCTATGAGAGTACCTGTCACAGAGTAAGCACATAATATAATATTTGCTTAATGAGTGAGTTCTGCGATACTTGTCTCTCACTTTTTTCTGCAATCACTCCTCTCATGTTATATGTGGGAAAAGCTACCTACTTCAAGACTAGAACAAGGCCATTTGGTTTGAGAAGTCACAGAATTTACAGAAATGTATTTTTCGACACCTTAATATCAAATATAGTTAAAATTTTGCCCAACAGAATATAGAAAATGTCATTTTCTTTAAGGCTTTCACACCTATATAACTTTCCTCGGAAATAATTTTCATTCCCTTCCACAGTGTTTTCTGCCTTGAGGAAAGGCATCTGGGAACTTTAATCTTAACAAACCAAACACTGCTTAAGAAGAAAACTATGGAAGAGAAGAAAGTGAATGACTGCAAAGGGAAGAAAGATGAAAAGAAATGTGGTGATAGACAGACAGGGACGATGGGAGTTGGTTTGACTCATGTAAGCACTCTGTTGGCAGAATGATAATAACCAAGGTCAAAAACCTCAAAGAAAATCTAAATGACTTTTTCACTCTGAAATCTTTTTTGTCTTTTGATTGTTGTGATAATTCCAGGTTCTAAATTGCCTTTATAAAAAAGCAGCTAATTCTAGGTTCTAAATTGCCTTTTATAAAAATAAATAAATAAATAAACTAGTTAAAGTGCCCCTACTGCCACACTCCTCCCCCACATACACACTAGAAAAAAATTGGGGCTCTGTTATTGAGAAATATCCAAGAAAGTACTATCATTATTAAAGATTTTATGTTATCTCCCTCACTTAGTCATCTTGTATCTGATGAAGGCAAATGCCTTCAATTGGAATAATTCTGCCTTTTGTTATGCATTAAGATTTCAAATTTTCCATCTGTTATGAATTTTCTTGGGTTGATATTGTGGCATAGTAGGTTAAGCGTCAGCCTGCAGTTTCGGCATCCCCTATGGGTGCTTGTTCGTCTCCTGGTTGCCCTCTTCTGATCCAGCTCTCTGCTGGTGGCCTGGGAAAGCAGTAGGAGATGACCCAAGTGCTTGAGTACCTTGCCATGTGGGAGACCTAGAAGGAGCTCCTAGCCCCTGGCTTGGGATAAGCCCAGGTATTGCAGGCATTTAGGGAGTGAACTAGCAGACAGAAGACTTCTCTCTGTCTCTCCCTCTCTCTGTAACTCTGCCTCTCAAGTAAATAAATAATTTTTTAAAATTTTTTTCTTTATTTATTTCCATTGGTATCTGAAAATATGAGCCTCTAGATCCTCTCTAGCACCCATAGAGCACAAACAGGGCATGTCTACATCACACAGTGGTGCGTTTGTTCCTAGGTCTAGTTGTTCTGATCTATTGTCTCATGTTCATGGAGATGGAAAAACACGGACAAAGGAAGAGCAATCAGAAGAAGACAAAGTCTACTGAAAGGCAAAAAGGGAAAGCCCTTGGGGAAAGCAGCCAGAAGGGGCAATAAAAAGCCATTGAAAGGATGTAATGTGGGGATTTTATACCCTCTAGAAAGTTTGCACAGGACCTTTTAAGAAAAGTATTCATCCTGTTGGAAGCTATGCTGACTTACCTCCCATTCTTCCCATTTGGCCAGTCGCCAGTCCCTGGTGTCTCCATCCTGTTTTCTTCACCTTAAGGTCCTGGACTTCCATCTTTTATCTTGTAAATTTACAGTGCCAGACTTTGATCCTCATTCTCCCTCTATCTTTTTAGTTTTCCAATTCCCCTGTCTTGTCTTTGCAAGATTTGTTTCTCTGCATGTAGGCATTTTGTCTCTGGCTAGTTATTCCCCTCCCCAAAAGAAATTAAAATTGTTTTCTGTCTGTACCAACAAGTTGTCTTTCTGTGATGTGCCGGGATAGAAATCAACCTGAAACATGCCCTCACAGCTTGGACCTTACTAGATGATGGAGGAGCTCTACATCTACACTGCACCAAGACAGACTTGTTTCTACAACAGGCTAGCTTTCTGTCTTAGTCTTTTCTGAGGGTCTCCTGTAACCAACTCACTGGTTCATTAATGCAACTGTCTAGTCTTACGAGATCCAACTTAACTTTCCTTGTAGGTGACTGGAAGTCTACTAATTTTTACCCCAAGAATCAACATCAAATCCCCCAGATTTGCTTCTGAGAGCCTATTTATTTTCTCCTCTCTGAAAATTCAGATGTTAACCCATATCCACACTTTTCTGACCCATTCTACATATTCCAATGCTTCTAAAAATATTCATGCCAGATTCCCTATGAGCACACTTCTAAATGTTTCCTGCGAATTAAAATAGCAATTACAATCCTTTTCAGAATTAACCAGCTTCTTTTTTTTAATCAAGGCTTACAGTGATATGTTTATGTGAACATCTAAAGTTAAAAGGGCTGCTGTTCCTGAGTTTATTTCTCAGAAAAAGATATTGTTGCACTGTAACTTTAGGCTTGGTGCAACTAAAATTGGTATGAAATAGCATAAGAAGAGAACTCCTAGGAACATATTGCAGACTAAGTTAGGTTTCTAGTTTATGAACTTCTGCAGCGAGGGGTATAAGCACGGCAGAATCTAGTCTCAGAAGGAGGGCTCTGGGAGGGCCTGATGGGGTGAGTGATGCTGAAGGGTAAGAAAGAACTAGAGCAACAGGGGACCAGTTCATTATGTGCTAAGAGTTTAGAAATTGAGCATCTCAGCAATTTTGTTCAGAAGACAGAAGGAATAAAGTGGAGCTGGGGAAATCATTGGTAAGAAAGCAGTAGTCACTCGACAGACAAGAAATCATCAGTCAATCTTCAGGCAAAGTATAGTCTGTGGGAAATGTTGTTGATGTGACTTAGCCATATACTATTGGGATTTTTTTTTTTTCAGTTAAATTAGGAGCATCAAAAAGTAACCATGATCAGAGCTACAAGAGCATTATTTCCATGGAAAATACAAAGTTAACATATTTATGTGCAATAGGGCTTCACAAAAGCGCTAGTCTGAAGCTCTGCACCTGTGTTGGAAATAGAAACTATTTTTCTGCATCAAAGTGACCCATACAGCTCAGGCCCTTCAGAAAAGAATGACATGTTCCTTTCTCAAAAACAAAACCTTAAAAAGCAAGTTTTCAGCATCTATGATTTTAGAACAAGTTTTTCAGCACCATGCCCTGAATAGTACTTAACAAAAGCAGTTTTTTACAAGTTCATCACTGTGAGTGGGTTTTTTTTTTTAGTTTGTATTGATTTTATAAAGAAAATACTTGGTTTTTATTCAAAATTGTTAGGAAGGAGCTAGTCAAGTAAAAATTATCTCATTATTAGAACAGTAAGATTTACTTTTCAAATATATTGTAATCTGTAACCACACAGAGGGTTCCATCTTCTCTCAAAATTCTTACCATTTAATAAATTGCCCACTGTCTTACATAACAGAGATAATTGTTTTTTAAAAGTTTAATACAGAGTTTTCAACTCTGTGGATTTTCCCATCAATACTCAATAACACAAAATTTACAAACATTGCTCCAGCCTCACTAATTTTATAAAATATTCATCTCTATGGTACAAGTGAAAAAATCAGGAGTTTCCATCTGGAAGTGATTTTGCTTCTAACATCATATTTCCTGATCTTCCCTTAAAAAATTTATAAGGGGAAAAATAAAGCTTTATGCACCTTGACAAGGTGACAAGCACTGTGTAATTCATATTCAATGAAGATATATTAAGTGTCAACCATGAGCCTATCAATACAAAGCCACTTAGATACTAAGATGAACAAGACCCTGTAGTCCTGTGTTTCCTTCTCTATTTAACTGAGAGACCGAAAACAAAATTTGAATCAATATTTTGCAAAAATCAGTATTTTATAATTGAATATGAGATTTTTCTAAGGCGGTTGTATAGGGGACTCTGACAGTATACCACCACTTAATAATGTAGAAGCATAACCTCAGTCCCTTGCCAGTGCAGAAAAATATCCTGCAGTAAATATTTGCATTCCTGAACAAGGTGCTGAGAGCAATTCAATCAATAAGACTTTAAAATGCATCTTGTCTCAGAAATCACAGGACCATTAATCTTTATGGTGTCATTGAATCTTCCCTATCAAATTCACTAATTGATGCACACTACAATAGGGTACTCCTTTTTACAAGCAGAAAATAAGTATGAATTATTGCTTTCCCAAAATAGACAATCCGTGATATATTACATAAGGAATTTTCTTCTGTTACAGTTGCACCAAGGGAAGAAAGAATAACAGATATGCTCATAAGTGCTCTTTTCCAACTTATCATTGTACATCACTTATACAATACACATTTTAAAAATATGTTTGAATAATAAATCAATATTCACTAAAATGAATGATAGAGATAAGGAACTAATATTTATTAAGGTATTAATTTGAAAAAATATGACATTTTTTCCCTTTTCCCTTAAGTTCTTTCACCTGTATAAAACTATCCTTGAAAATATTTGCATTTTGGAGCAGTAGTAACCTTATATCACCACTAAGCTTCAAAGGGAAGAATGCTTAATTAATGTAATGGATGGATAGCTATTTTCCACTTGTGAACATTTTTGCTCCTTGCCTTACTTGAATCTCCAATACCTTACATTTCATATTTGTTCCTTTTATGTCCATTGTGCAATCATTTACACAGCTATGGGCTAAATTTCACTTCTTATGCATTTTTATCTTGTCTGAACCTTAAGCTATCCTAAATCAGGTTGATTTTTCATGGGCATTTTCTATCTGTAGTTGATGACTGTGTTCTAGTTTATTAGAAATTCAAGTATATCTATAGCTAAATCACTTCTTAACTCTTTCATTGCTGCCATCCTGGTCCAAGCCACCATTACTAGCTCTTGAAGATTATGTAACAGTTTCTAAATACCTCTTCCTTTTTTTGATTTATAAACAAGAGGAATTTATTTCAAACAGCTCTGGGTGCTAAGGAGCCCAAGATCAAGGTGCCAATAGATTTATTGTCAGGTGAGGACCCACAGTCTCACAGATGGCACCTTCTTGCTGTCTCTACACACAACAGAGGAGGCACCAATCTCATTCAGCTGCCTTCCAAAGGCCCCCACCTCCTTAAGCTATCACATTGGAGATTAGGTTTCAATACATTCAGACCACAGCAAGTGTGATGATATGTGCACAGACAATCTCAGTTCAAGACAATTGGTTCAGGTAGAAGACTCCAGAATGGGGTTCAGTCACCTAGCCAGGAGTACCCATCACTGGTGGGGTACAGTGGGTCACAGTGTGTTGTAGAGATGAAGCTGCTAAACATTTTCTCTGTAGTGAATCTGGTGGGATACTAATGGAGATACACCAGCCAGCTCATTGTCTTTGTAGTTCAAGTGTAAGCTATAGGGTCCAGGAGTCTGTTGCTAAGGGTCGCTGATACTTTGAAGAGAGAAAACTATAGGTTCTGACATGTTAATCAGCAAGTTAGACCCAAAGTGCAGAGTCAGAGGACCTCCTTGCAGCATTTCAGATCTTCTTATCCTTCAACCAGAGGAGGTAGCATGTAGGATTTAATCGCAAAAGGGTCAAAGTTTCAAAGAAAGCTGATTCACAGCCTATTTAAGTCTTCTACTCTAGGGAGCCTCAGCATGGAGATTTCTGGGTCAATTCCTTTGAGTGCCTTGAGCCCATAAACTTCTTAACTCTCCAGGTCTGCATAAGTAAAATCAAGTTTTCTTTGTTAGGAGATAAAAACCATCTCTTAAAGATTTGGCAGGTGCTGCGAGCTAAATAACTCTCCTTTATTTCACTTCTTAACAGAGCAGCCAGAATAATCCTTTGAAAATTTAAACTGGGGAGTATCACTTCCCCACCCAAAATCCCGTATTGTACATTTTGCTTAGGGTAAAAACCCAAAGTTTTACAATAGTCAACAAGGCTCTATTTTTATCTGACTCTTGTTACCTCCACTATGGCCTGTAAAACTAGTCTCCTATTCACTCTTTCTACTCCACACTGACATTTTCCCTGTTGTTTTGTAGTGGTAGATTGGGGGTTAATTTTCATTCTAGGCTCTTGCCAGGAACAAAGTTAAGAAGTCCTAGTGCTGACGTGCATAAGGTAAATTTTATCGAAAGAGTGAAAAGGTGAACACACACACCCCCCACCTGTGACCATGCATTGCCCTACACAGATACCCATCATGAGTAGGCAATGAACCAAAAATTTCTGCACAAAAAGGAGAAAGGAATGAAGGAAGGGAAGCAAAGTGAGCACCTCAGCTTCTCCTCCAATCATGGTCTCTGGCAGAAGAGAGTGAAAGAGGAAAAAAGAGAGCACGTACCTCCCAGTGTTGGCCTCTTTTATGAGGTAGGAGGTGGTACCTCCACAAGTGCTAAGTCACCAGGCAATTTTATGTTACATATATAAATTCCATGTAAAACTCAAAATCCATATTTCCATGGAGTCTTCCCCAGCTCTCAGATGAAGCAGATACATCCAAGGAAAAGGGACAGTTTGATTGACAAGTAGGAGAATAGAAATATGCATGGGCAAAGGTGGCAGCGACTTCTTGTGACTGACAGCTTAGAGATCCTAAACTAGCTGCCTGCCTATCCCATATCACTTTAAAAAAAAAAAGATTTATTTATTTACATAAAGTCAGAGTTACACAGAGAGAGTAGGAGAGGCAGAGAGAGAGAGGTCTTCCATCCGATGGTTCACTATTGGCCTCAACAGCCAGACCTGCACTGATTCGAAGCCAGAAGCCAGGAACCTCATTTGAGTCTTCTCATATATGTGCAGGGGCCCAAGGACTTGGGCCATCTTCTACTGCTTTCCCAGGCCATAGCAGAGAGCTGGGTCAGAAGTGGATTAGCCAGGACTCAAACTAGTGCCCATGTGGAATGCCAGCACTGCCGATGGTGGCTTTACCAGCTATGCGACAGCACTGGCCCCTCCCATATCACTTTGATCATCTCAGCAATACTCCTTTCTGAGAGTGACAGCTCTACCCATTCCTTCTGTTCAGATATTCTTGCTTCTGATATCTGTTTGCTCAAATACCACTTTTCTAGGAGGCCCGCTTTGATCGTTCCATTTATACATAAGTCATATCTTTTTTATGCATCATTCAGATTTAGTTTTGTATTCAGTCTATCAATTTTAGACATTTACCTCTAAATTTTAGAGCATTTACATTTTTCATAATTACTGATATATTTGTGCTATTATCAGGTTACTTAACAGTATGTCATTGTGAAAATTAAAAGAAAAATCAGAAAAGAAGGAACAAGCAGAGTGGGAGCAAAGGAGATAGAGTGTAGGGTGGAGAGTATTA
The DNA here is from genome assembly GCF_033115175.1 of Lepus europaeus. Taxonomy (NCBI): domain Eukaryota; kingdom Metazoa; phylum Chordata; class Mammalia; order Lagomorpha; family Leporidae; genus Lepus; species Lepus europaeus. The sequence continues at coordinate 39,393,656 of NC_084842.1, forward strand.
TGCTCTTAAAACAGTATATATAAAATACATGAAATTTGTTCTCTTTATATAAAAAATTTTAAAATAAAAATTGAATTAAAAGATTTATTGGGATCTATTTTTTTATCAAATTTCTTGTTTTTTAAATTTTATTTAAGGTATACAAATCTCATGTATTTCATATATGCAATTTTAGGAATATAGTGATACTTCCCACCCTACTCTCCCTCCCAGGTACGCTCTCCCAGATACTTCCTCCTCCTCCTCCTATTCCCACTTTCAATTGCTATAAAAATCTATTTTCACTTTACTTTATACTCATAAGATTATTCCTACACTAAGTAAAAAATTGAACAAATAGTATGAAGAAAAAAATCACTGTTCCTCAAGAGTTGAGACAAGGGCTGTAAACCATCATCAAATCTCAAAATGTCAATTTCACACCTATACATTACAATTTAGGTACTCTATTAGTTACCACAGATCAGGGAAAATATATGATATCTGTCTTTTGGAGACTGGCTTACTTCGCCAAGTATAATGATTTCCAGTTGCATCCATTTTGTTGCAAATGACAGGGTTTCTTTTCATTTCTGAGTAGTATTCCAGAGTGTGTGTGTGTGTGTATATACATATATATATATATAAAATATAATTATAATTTTATTATCCAGTCATCAGTTGATGGACATTTGAGTTGATTCCATTTCTTAGTTATTGTGAATTGAGCTGCAATGAACACAGGGATACAGATAACTCTTTCATATGCTGCCTTCATTTCCCTGGGGTAAATTCCCAGGAGTGGGATTGCTGGGTCACATGGTAGATCTATTTTCAGCTTTCTGAAGTATCTCAATACTGTCTTCCACAATGGCTGCACAAGTTTACATTCACACCAACAGTGAATTAGGGTACCTTTTCCCCTACATCCTCACCAGTATGCTGTTTGTTGCTTTCTGTATGAAAGCTATTCTAACTGGGGTGAGGTGAAACCTCATTGTGGTTTTGAATTGTATTTCCCTGATGGCTTGTCATCCTGAGCATTTTTTCATGTGTCTTTTGGCCATTTGAATTTCCTTTTTTGGAAAAATACCTATTTAAGTCCTTTGCCCATTTCTGAACTGGATTGTTTTGTTGTTGAGTTTCCTGAGCTCTTTATAGATTCTGGATGTTAATCCTTTATCAGTTGTGTAGTTTGTAAATATTTTCACCCATTCTGTTCATTGCCTCTTTATTTTGCTGAGTGTTTCTTTTGCATTGCAGAAGCTTCTCAACTTAATGTAATCCCATTTGTCATTTTTGGCTTTTATTGCCTTTAATCCACGTATATGAAGGGTCTTCAAAAAGAACATGAAAATGCATATTATGAAAAATATCTTTATTATAATGTGTCTAGGGTATGATTCTCTTTCTACTTATTTTGTTTGAATTTCATATAACTTCATTAATTGTATTTAATCAGTTTTGAACATTTTTCTGCCACTATTTCCTCAAGTCTTGCTCATTTCAACTTCTTCCACTCCTCGCTGGCTCCAATTGCTCACATTGGTGTGTCTCACACATCTCTTGAATTTTCCATTTCCAAATATATTCTATCTAAAATTCACATTGAATTTTTTTGATTAACATAATTTACTAATCTTTTCATCTGCATCTAAGGAGATGTTAAGCTATTTTTTATTTTAATTATTGTATTTTAATACTTAAATTTATGCCTGTTAATTTTTATGAGTTCTAATTTTCTGGTGAAATTATCAATCTTCTCATCTGTTTCTTATATATTCCTTTCCTTATTAGATAAATTTACCATATATATCTTAATGTAATTTCTCTGCTCAGTTCTAATATCTGGCTAACGTCTAGAATATCTGTTATTTACTTTTAGTCTTGGATTTTAGTCTTATAGTCCAAGCTGTTGATATACCTAAAATATTTTATTGAATTCAGATATTACATATAGAATAAAAAGGAGCTCCAGATGCCTTTATATTACTGTCATTGTTAAGGATTTCTTGAAGGTCAAAGTTATTTTCCTCCTTTATGGTCTCACTGCTATGAGGGGATGGTTTAGGCATTTTTCATAACAATAATTAAATTTTGTTTTTAAGAAGACTTCCAAGCCACATCTATTGTTGCTGTGAAAAGAAGGTGAAGATGACAGGCAAGGAAAACTTGTCTCAATTTACAGAAAGCTTAAAGGCACATTCTGATTATGATATGATAGTAAATCACTGGCCTGATGAAGAGTTCCATTTGCTCCAGTAACATTCAGTGGTCATGTAGATAGCATCAGTAAAGAGACACAGAAAAAAATGAGATATTTTCTTAAGTGCCTCAAGGGAATTTTGAAAGAGATGGAACAAAGTGATAGAAAAAGAACATGTTCATGAGTTAGATCTAATTATGGCAGCTTTGACATATAACTCCGAATTTCTGATTTTGATTTCTTATCCTCATCTGTAAAACAGAGGTAATATGTCCCCATGTAATACTGCTATGAGAATTAAGTATTATTGTGGCAGGCACACATGGTGTAATAAATTCATGGCTGTATTCAGGAATATTGCTTTTCACTTTTCAGGCTTTTTTTAATAGATGGTTTGTACAGAAAAGCCTGATGATACACCATTCCACAGCTCCAAAGAGATGGGAAACTTCTATACATGCTATACAATCATTTTATAGCCATGCTCACATTTAATACACAAAATATATGCATAGATATAATTTTAATGCTGAATTTGTACGATGTCTAAAAATACCTCCCACAATACATCTGTCTTTTGAAACATTTTTTTTCTGTAAAATAGCCAAAACTACATGTATCATTGCTTTGGAACAAAAATGAAAGATTAAATGTAAGAAGAACCTGAAGAGAAAGTGAGTATTGTTTGAAAAAGTCACAGAGGAACAACCACAGGTGCATACACCCTGCAATCAACTCTAGAACAGAACAGTTCTAGAACAGTTTCTAAATTCATGTCTTTTTTCCTTCCAAAAACTTCACGATTTGCCACTTTTACTCCCCTCCTTTGTTTCCAGAACCCTCCTGCAATTCAGTCTCTCTTTCCAGGCTTACTATTACGTAGTAAGTCTAATACTTCCCTTATACCATTTTCCCAAGCATCTTATGTGTTCTTTTTTCAGTACATCTTTATTGCTACTAATTATATAGCAGTGTAACATAGTACCAAGAATCAGAGAACTCAAAGAAAAAGTAGAAGTCATTAATAATACCAATCTAACCTTAATCTTTCTAGAAACATAGGTAAGATTAAGCATGACAACATTTAATTTTCTTCCTGCTACTGATAAATTCATCATTCTGATGTACTATGGAGGCAAAGAGTATTCAGTTATATAAGAAAAAATACTTTTCCAGTATAGGAAGATCAAATCACATCATTCCTCTTAGTAACAATCTAGGAAAAATGGCACATTTTATCCTAATGCTCTGTCACTACCAAATTCCAAGAAGAAGACTCCATTCTAGCAAAGAAAGAAATTAATCTTGGTTCCTAGAGGCCAGTCAGATGTACAGAAAAGAAGTGGGATTGTTCTCAGTTTCTCTGATAATTACCAAGGCCATAAAACTTGTTGCTTTAAAAAGCCCTTATCAACAATATGGACATTATTTGATTTGTATGCTTGACAAATAATGAGCAAAAATTAATTAGGTCCTAATTAAGCTGTCTTCTTCATGATCTCTGGTAGGACAGAAACAATAATTTATTCATTAATGACCTGAGTAGCACACTACTGCTGCTGTTACAGGTCAGTTGCAAATCTGCTCTAACAACTCTCCAACATTAAGGAATATACAAATGTAATCATTGAATTGGGCTCAGTGAGTAGCTCTGGCCTAGAATTTGCAACACTAATAAGTTAATGTACAAGTGTGATGAGGTACCAATTTTATATGATAAAACTGAAAACAAATTAAAGCAAACTTCTTGCTGCTCAGGCATTTTCAAGAGTTATTTATAAGGAAGCAAATGACTATTAGTTCTCTTACATTATGTTTTCTTGGTAACAGAATGACTCAACTGTTACTAACAAAGATAACTCAAGGGTCAATGTTAGGATAAAATTCAGCACCAATGTCATTTCCTGTATATCCTAAAAATTAAGAGACTGGCCCTCACTTAATTTCATTAGCATCCACACCATCATTAAAAGATTCTGCCATGCATGTTCTCCGATATGATTAGTAGTAGTATATTTTCTTAGATGACACTAGTAACTCTAAAAATAATTTCTTCTGAATTTTAACATATAAGCCCTTAGTTATCCATATTAGAGTCACATCCTACCTATTTCATTAGGTAGTATCTGATGTGCAGATAATTCACACACAAAAAAATACAGGATGGGATTCCAAGATGCCAGAATAGCAACAAGGTGGTCTGATTTACACAGGGTGTAACTAATATTTAAAAAGCAGAGAAAGTGCACTCTCAGGATAAAGCTGTAGGGGAAACTACAGTGGGACATCCAGCGAAAGTACAGCCAGAATCTGGGCAAAAGCTGAAGATATGCAACAGGGTATAGTGAGACAACCTAGCACCCAGAAATTTGGATCCGGGAAGAGGGGCTCCTTCCCACCCTGCAGACCAGGTGAGATCAGACTCCAGAGCCCATGCCCAGGAGGCAAAGCCCTTCAAGTCTACCCTGGATCCCTTAGAACAGCAGGGCGACCACTCACCCAGAGAGAGGGAGGAAAGGAAAAAAGGCAGAGTCTCTCTCTCCCCTCCTCCCGCCTGCAACAGCAACCTGCAGCCAGCAGTGGGAGGGGTGGTGCCATTTTTGGACTTAGGCACATAGCACCACCCCAGATTGTGTGCCTGCACCCAACAATTCTTGGGGTCACACTCCACCCAGTCAGTGGAGGCACCCACAGTAGTGCAGGAGTAACCAACTGAAGTGGCTTCCATCATTATAGCTGCACTCACTGGGCAACGGGAGGTGAAGGGAAGAACAGCCTGCGGGACTCTCCTAAGCACCCTGCACAACTGTGAAGTGAGCAGGACTGTGCACGCCTGTGACCCAGAGATCTTGTCAGAGAGAAAAACCCACATTCCCCACTGGCACTTGATCCAGAAGGCTGGAACACAGGCAGACAGCAGCCCTGGGAGTGTCATGCCCCTCCTGCTGTCAGGACAGGCTAGCGGGGCAAAGTGGCTCCACCTGTACTCCCTGACCCAGAGAGCCCTGGGTGCTGATACTGACAAAATACTGTGAGATAAGGTGCAGGTGAGTTCTGGGCAATCATAGAGTGCTGTGGCATACTCTCAGAGCTACTTGGTGGCTTACAGCAGCTCTCAGGAGAGGGAATGGTGCTTACAGGAGGGGCTGGGCAGACCGTATATGCATCGGTGTGCATGAGTGCTGAACACACTGGGGACTAACACCTGGGCACTCTTCAGCCTGGAGGAGAAAGAGTGGTCGCAGCACCAGAGGTGATTATTTCTCTCCATCCAGTTAACCAGAGGAAAGCTACTATGCCCAACCTGGGTGTTTTCCTGGATACTCTCTCACCTTGGAACACTGAACAGAACTCCCTAACCATACTCCACCACACAACTTTTGGTATTCACAAAAGCACAGACATTCCATCATGGTCCAAAGATAAAAAAAAAAAAATCAAAGGAAAAAAGAAATATTTTACAAATGCCTAAATATAAATGTAAAAACTCAAGAAACAAGAATAAGGAAGAATCTAGGATGTGTGCAAAAGAATACAACAACATTTCAATATTAGAATAGGAATATGAAGAGATTGAGGAAATGCCAGAAACAGAATTCAAAAAAATTACCATAGGATTACTCAAAAGTAACCAGAAGCAATTCCACAAGCTAAGGAAAACAAAATATGATACGAATGAAAATTTCTCATACAAAATTGAGATTTCAAAAAGAAATCAAATGAAATACTTGAAATGAAGAATTCAATAGTTCAAATAAAAAATGCAATTGAAAGCCTCAAAAACAGAGTTGCTAACAAAGAAGAAAGAATATCTGAACTAGAAGACATATCTCAAGAAATTTTTTTTACTATTGCTTTTATTTTTTTTTATTTTTTAACTTTAATTTAATGAATATAAATTTCCAGTGTACAGCTGATGGATTACAATGGCTTCCCCCTCCCATAACTTCCCTCCCACCCACAACCCTCCCCTCTCCCACTCCCTCTCCCCTTCCATTTGCATCAAGATTCATTTTCAATTCTCTTTATATACAGAAGATCAATTTAGTATAAAGATTTCAACAGTTTGCACCCACATAGAAACACAAAGTGAAACATACTGTTTGAGTACTAGTTATAGCATTAAATCACAATGTACAGCATATTAAGGACAGAGATCCCACATGAGGAGCAACTGCACAGTGGCTCCTGTTGTTGACCCAACAAATTGACACTCTAGTTTATGGCGCCAGTAACCATCCTAGGCTGTCGTCATGAGTTGCCAAGGCTATGGAAGCCTTCCAAGTTCCCCGACTCTGATCATATTTAGACAAGGTCATAAAAGACAGGTTGAGGATAGTAACCAATGATCCTAAGAGTGGCATTTACCAGGTTTGAACAATTATACAGCATTAAGTGGGGAAGAGGACCATCAGTACACACAGGTTGGGAGTAGAGCCATTGGTGGTAGAGTAGAGGTTATAATTACAAAGGAATGAGGCCCAAGTGCACTAGACAGGGCCTAGAACAAAGGACAGAGTCATTATTAGAGGAGCTAAGAAAGGTGCTGTCTAAGCTACAAGTAATTTTTCTGATTGAGAGGCAAATAGAACCTGATAGAAGGGGCTTGATAATAATCTGGTGGGCTTTAGGCCTTGTAAATTCAGAGGCCCAGGCCTATCTCTTCACATGGGGTATATCCTAAGGGAGGTGTGAACCTCCTAGGGGAAGGCACTCTGTTGACTTTCATTATTTGGCTGGCCTGGGAGGAGAGCTGGCCAGGTAAAGGCAGGGGGCATCTCTAACAAGAAATTGACAGTTCTGCCTGCAATGTTGCTGACCCTACTTGACCATGCCCTCAGCTGCAGTGGTTACTTTGGAAGTTGGGCTGAGTGAAGGGCTTTTCAGCTTGGAGCCAATAAGATCTGTGGCTCTGACCTGGGCATCCTTCGACTCCAGGGCAGGTCCATTTCCAGTGATCCAACTCTTGGCAGAGCTGCCAGGGCTCTTCACAAGCTGACTTCTGCTGAAGCCCAGGCTTACCACATTGAAAGCCACTGCAGTGGGCTGGCCTGTTGGGTCTCCTTGAGGGCAGATCACTGTACAGATCAGCCATTAATAGGCCTGCCACCCATTGCTTCTGATGCCGAGCTTTCTTTTCCTCCTGGTTTGTGTTAAAGCATACCAGAGGATGCAAGTCAAGGGAGTGCCCGTGTCCCATCTCTAATCTTCGGTGGCCTGAACTACAAGTCTATAGTCACAGGCATGTTCTGTAGTAGTTTTTCTAAGGTAGACAATGCCCATGAGGAAAATTATATTCTCACTTTAAAACTTTCTTTCCCTTTGGTCTGAAAGGGAGGTTTTTTCTACTTACTGTATACTTCGCTGATGGCGAAGTAAATCTAGCTATGAGATTATTATTTAAGTTCTTATTTTGGCTATGCTATTACAGAAAAATGTTAGCCATCTCTTTTATAAGGTCCAAAGATTAAATTGTGCATCCTACAGATTCCTTCATAATAGAATTAGTTTCCTACCTTGAAGAGAATAGAGAAATGAAAGAACAAGTTGGGCTTAGAATAGAGAAATGAGGGAGCAAGTCCTAGATCGCTTGCTGACAATAACAATATCACATGAATACTTAGCAAACCATTTCAACCATTAGATAACAACTTAAGAAAACATTTACCAGAAGGTCCAATGCCTTCTATAAATTTTAAGAATCATGTATTTGAAAACACCTCTTAAATATCTAACATGGTGTAGTTTGTTTAGCCAGTAAACTTAAGCACAAACATATAAAATGTTTTTAGTTTCTTTCTACCAACACGTTTAAAACATATGATACACAGATTCAGGTCACTCATATTAAAATGTATATTTGATTTATTTTAGCAGCTTAAATTTATGGACAAGAAATTTTATAGTCAGACCAAGAACAAGAGAAAGAAATTAGATAACTTAAAAACATTGTTGGAGATACAAGGGATATGATCAAACGACCCTACATACAGGTCTTAGGAGTACCTGACGGAGCAAAAAAAGAGAAGGGACTCTAGAAGGCTACTTAATGAAACAATTTCAGAAAACTTTCCTAATTTGGAGAATAAAAGGAAGGTCCAAGTACAGGAAACACATAGAATTCCTAACAGATATGACCAGAAAAGATCTTCACCACAAAATATTGTAGTCAAACTTTCCATAGTAAAGCATAAAGAAAAGATTCTAAATCTGCATGAGAGAAATGCCAGATTACCTTCAGAGGATCTCCAACTAGACTCACAGCTGACTTCCCATCAGAAACTCTACAGGCTAGAAAGCAATGGCAAGATATAGTCTAAATATTAAGAGGAAAAAAAAACTGTCAACCCTAGAATACTGTACCCTGCAAAGCTCTCATAAATGAAGGTGAAATAAAGACCTTCCATAAAAAACAGAAAATGGGAGAATTCACCACCACCACACGTCCAGCTTTACTAAAGATGCTAAAGATAGAAACACAGAAAGAAACCCACCATCACAAAAGAATGGGAAAACACAAAGTCCCCCAGTAAAAGTACAAAAAAAAAAAAAATCCAAAGGAAAAAATAAGACTGTTTATGGAAAAACGGCAGGTCCAAGTGGACCTAAATATGAACATAACTATGAGTAGTTATGTTGAATATAAATGGCCTCAACTCTCCAGTTAAAATATACAAACCCACTGAATGGATTAAAACAAGACCCATCTATCTGCTGCCTACAAGAAACACATCTCACCAAAAAGATACATATATACTAAAAGTGAAAAGATGGAAAAAGATATTCCATGTGAACTGAAAAAGGTGGGGGAGGGGCAGATGTAGCCCTAATACCTGACAAAATAGACTTTAACACAAAAACTGTTAAAAGGGACAAAAAAGGACACTATGTAATGATTAAGGGATCAATACAACAGGAAGATGTGACTATAATAAATGTACATGCACCCAATTACAGGACACCTGGCTATTTAAAAGATCTGTTAATGGATTTAAAGGAAAACATAGACTCCAACACAATAGTAATGGTGGACTTCAACACCCCACCTTCATCGAAGTATAGATCAACCAGATAGAAAATCAACAAAGAAACAACAGAGCTAATCAACACCATGGACCAAATGTACGTTATGGATATCTACAGAACATTTAATCCCACAGTTGCAGAATATACATTTTTCTCAGCAGTGCACAGAACTTTGTCCAGGATAGACTAGCCATAAAGCAAGTCTCAGAAAAATTTAAAAAAAAAAATCATACCATGTACCTTCTCTGATAACAATGGATCGAAGCTCAAAACCAACAACATGAGAATCTCAAGAACATACGTAAGCACATGGAGACTGAACAACATGCTCCTAAATGAACAGCAGGTTATAAAAGAAATCAAAAGATAAATTAAAAAAATTCTGGAAATAAATGAATATGACAATACCTCATATTATGAGATATAGCAAAAGCAGTGTTAAAAGGAAACTTTATACAATTAGTACCTACATCAAGAAATTGGAAAGTCACCAAGTAAATGAATTGTCAGTGCATCTCAAGGACCTAGTAAAGAAACAACAAACAAGATCACAAATTAATAGGAGGAAAGAAATAATTAAAATATGGAAGAAAGAAACAAAATTGAAACCAAAAAATAATACAAAATATCAATGAAATGAAGAACTGTTTTTTTAAAAAAAAAAACAAAATTCATAAACATTGGCACAATTAACCAAAAAAAGATAGGAAGAAGACCCAAATCAACAAAATCAGAGATGAAAAAGGAAAATTAACAACAGATATCACAGAAATAAAAAGAATCATCAGAAATTACTACAAAGAGCAGCAGGCCAATAAATCAGAAAACCTAGAAGAAATGGATAGATTCCTGGACACACAAACCTACCCAAATAGAATCATGAACCATAAAACACCTAAACTGACCAATAACAAAAAAAAAGAGATCAAATCAATAATAAAGACCCTTCCAACAAAGAAAAGCCCGAAAAGCCCAGGTCTCAATGGCTTTACAGCTGAATTCTACCAGATATTTAGAGAAGAAATAATTCCAATTCTTCTCAAGTTATTCAAAAAAAAATTCAAGAAAGAGAATCCTCCCAAACTCCTTCTATGAAGCCTGCATCACCTTTATTCCTAAGCCAGAAAAAGATACAACAAAGAAAGAGAATTATAGACCAATATCCTTGATGAACATAGATGCAAAAATCCTCAACAAAATACTAGCCAATTGAATCCAACAACACATCAGACAGATTGTTCACCCAGACCAAGGGGGAATTATTCCTGTTAGGCAGGGGTCATTCAAAATCTGAAACTCAATAAATGTGATTAACCACATTAACAAGCAGAAGACCAAAATTCATATGATTACCTCAATAGATGCAGAGAAAGCATTTCAAAAAAAGTCAAAACCCTTCTATGATGAAAACCTTAAACAAACTGGATATAGAAGGAATATTCCTCAACATAATCAAAGCAATTTATAACAAACCCACAGTTAGCATCCTACTGAATGGGGAAAAATTGGAGGCATTCCCATTAATATCCAGAACCAGACAAGGATGCCCACTCTAAACACTGCTATTTAATATAGTCCTGGAAGTTTAAGCCAGGGCCATCAAGGCAAAAATAAGAAATCAAAGGGATACAAATTGGGAAATAAGAAGTCAAACTACCCATCTTTGCTGATGACATGATTCTAAATATAGAGACCCCAAACGACTCCATGAAGAACCTATTAGAACTCATAAAAGAGTTTGGCAAAGTAGCAGGATAAAAAATCAACACACAAAAATCAATATCCTTAAATAAAAGCTTTAAAATAAAAAAGAATCAATAGCCTTTATTTACACAGACAATGCTATAGCTGAAAAAGAACTTCTAAAATCAATCCTATTCACAAAACTACAAAAAATTGAAATGCGTTGGAATAAATTTAACCAAGAATGTAAAAGATCTCTTTGATGAAATTTATAAAACACTAAAGAGATAAATAGAAGAAGACCTTTTAAAAAGTGGAAAAATCTCCCATGTTCATGGATTGGAAGAATCAGCATCATCAAAATATCCATACTACCAAATGCAATGTATAGATTCAATGCAATACCAATCAAAATACCAACAACAATCTTCTCAGGTCCAGAAAAAATGCTGCTAAAATTCATATGGAATCACAAGAGACCCCCTAATAGCTAAAGAAATCTGAAACAACAAAAACAAAGTTGAATACATCACAATACCATACCTAATGACATACTACAGGGAAGTTATAATCAAAACAGCCTGGTACTGGCACAAAAACAGACATGTAGACAAGTGGAGCAAAATAGAAACCCCAGAAATAAATCCATGCATCTACAACCAACTTATCTTTGATAAAGGGGCAAAAATCAATTCCTGGAGCCAAGAAAGTCCCTTCAACAAGAAAGAAAAAGAAAAAGAAAACTGGATCTCCACATGCAGAAGTATGAAACAAGAGCCCTACCTCACACCTTACACAAAAATCCACTCAAAATGGATCAGAGACTTAAAGCCATGATGTGAACACTGAGGAAACCCTATGAGATATTGGCATAGGAAAAGACTTAATGGAAAAGATCCCAGAAGCACAGGCAATCAAAGCCAAAATTAACAACTGAGACTACATCAAACTGAGAAGCTTCTGCTCTGCAAAAGAAACACTCAGCAAAGTGAAGAGGCAATTGACATTATGGGAGAAAATATTTGTAAACAATATAATTGACAAAAGTTAACTTCCAAATCTACAAAGAGCTCAAGAAACTCAACAACAAGAAAACAAACAATCCAATTAAGAAATGGGCAAAGAAACTGAACAGATATTATTCAAGAAATGAAATTCAAATGGCCAACAGACACATGAAAAATTGCTCAGAATCACTAGTCATTAGGGAAATGCAAATCAAAATCACAATGAGGCTTGACCTCACCCTCGTTAGAATAGCTCACATACAGAAATCAATAAAAAACAAATGCTGGTGAGGTTGTGGAGAGAAGGGTGCTTTAATCTGCTATTGTTGGAAATTGAACCAGTGCAGCCTCATGGAAGACAAGATGGAGATACCTCAGAAGGCTGAATATAGACCTACCATATGACCCAGCCATCCCACACTTGGGAATTTACCCAAAGGAAATGAAATCAGCAAGTGAAAGAGTGATCTTTGCCCCCATATTCATTACAGTTAAATTTACAATAGCTATAATATGGAATCAACCAAGATGTCCATCAACTGAAAACTGGATAAAGAAATTATGGTATGTATGTATACACACACACATACACACACACATATATATAAACACACACATACACACACAAATACACAACAGTCAAAATAAAATTAAACCTTGTCATTTGCAACAAATTGGATGCAATTTGACAGCATTATACTTAGTGAAATAAGCCAGTCACAAAAGGACAAATACCATATGGTCTCTCTGATCTGTGGTAACTAATAGAGTACTCAAAATGTAATCTATAGGAGAGAAACTGATACTTTGAGATGTGATGATTTTGAACAGCCCTAGCCTTGATTGTAGGAGAACAATGTTTTCCATGTTTGTTTCTTATGTTTTGTTCTTTACTTCTTGTTTTCCTTTCATATTAATCTGTGACCTCTCTACTTGGTGTAGGGATAATCTTATGAGTTATGAGTATAAAAATTAACTGAAAATTTATCTCTGTAAAAAATAAGAATGGAAAAGGTAGAAGAAGGAAGAAGAAGGGTGAGTATGGGTGGGAGGAAAGTAGGGGGAAAAGAAGCATCATGTTCCCAAATCTGTATATATTAAATGCATGAAACTGTATTCCATAAACAAAACAAATTCAAAAAAATGTGTAATATAGATAGTATTTTATTAATAATTCCTACCTTTAAAAATATTAATATTGGTTGAAGTATTGTAGAAACCTTAGTACATATATACAGGAATTTTCTGACAGTACTATCCTCACAGACTACCCAAAATTTTGTATCTATAAAACACAAAATACTATATATGGAAACTCTAAATGCAGCCAGTACACAAGTAACAGGCTTACATTGTTCTTTTTACTTGTAGTTCATTATACAATCCAATTTTGAAATAAAGTTGAAAAAAAAATTGAGCCATAGGAATATTTTCCACTTTTTGAGAAGTAATGACCTCATACATAATTTCTTTTTTTTTTTTTGACAGGCAGAGTGGACAGTGAGAGAGAGACAGAAAGAAAGGTCTTCCTATTCCGTTGGTTCTCCCCCCCCCCCCACTGGCCACTCCAGCCACGTGCTGCAGCCAGCACACCGCGCTGATCCGAAGCCAGGAGCCAGGTGCTTCTCCTGGTCTCCCATGTGGGTGCAGGGCCCAAGCACTTGGGCCATCCTCCACTGCACTCCCGGGCCATAGCAGAGAGCTGGACAGGAAGAGGAGTGACCAGGACAGAATCTGGTGCCCTGACCAGGGCTAGAACCCAGTGTGCCAGCGCCACAGGCAGAGGATTAGCCTATTGAGTCACAGCGCCGGACCTCATACATAATTTCTAGATTATTTCTAACTACACCCATCCTGCTGCTGTTACAAATAGGACAACTTCACCTGTTATAACATAATGACTGTCAGGAATAAGTCATGAGACCCTGTAGAGGAGTATTTTCTGATCTATCTTATTTCTTCCAATATTAATAACATAATCCAGCTTCTGTTTTAATTAGAGACACTAATTGATTAACATTTTCCAATTTACATCTAACTATAACCAATGAAAAATTATAGGTGGATAAAAGGCTTGAAAGAATTACCCACTCAACAATGGGTCTGCCTAACCATTAGTATAAAGCACTGGGTAGTTTATGCCAATCAATGAAAATTCATTTTGTTGGGCCTCAAGTTAAAGTGTGATGTCAAGCAAACCTTCAGGTAGGAATACTTAAATTCAAGATGAGTGATATTCTTATTTGAGAACTAAGACCTCATATTACTTGATTCTTTCATTTCATATTTAAACCACTTTGCTGAGTTCAGTTGGCACACAGTACATTGAATGTAAAGGGTACAATTTCAAAAGCTTTCCCATGGGTACCTACTAATAAAATTATCACCACAAATCAAGGCAATAAAGTTATTCACCACCTCAGAAGTTTGTTCTTGCTCCTTTGTAATTCCTTTCTCTTATTGTCCACTGCTGTATACAGATAGCCATGATCCATTATAGGCAGGGAGGTGGCTAGCAGAGAAGAGCTGAGATTTGACAGTCCCAGCTGAGCCACCTGTGCAATAACCCCAGCGAACCCATGTGACAGCTCCAGTCATCCATGAAAAAGCACCAGTTGGTCAATGCAACAGTCTGGTCTGCACACTCCTCCCCACACATCTTCCATGTGCAGCTTAAACCCTTTTCTAGGTATTGCCAAAACCTCTCTTTCTGTCACTGTCCCTCTTCTGTACAGCACCAAACCCTCTCCCCCACTTCCACACAAGGGAAACTGCAAGTCCTGCTACATTATAATCTCAGAACCAGAGTCTGATAGAAATATCCAACATGGCTGGCAGGCTGTGTCCCAGTGATGACCTGTGGGAAATTATAACGTCATTACAATAAAGTTACCATCACTGACACTATCACTACCACCATGCACCTGAAGCAATTAAACTTTCGAGATTTCCCCCACATGGTTCAGAAATGGGGGGGGGGGGGGTACTCAAGTTACACTCCAAGCTTCACCCCTTTTAATTAAGCCAGACACTAGTCCCTATGCATCCAAGATGTATAACTTTATTGATTGCAACTCTCTCCTAAGCTTGCTTGTATTCCTTCTTGGGTGTGTATTATTGCTTTAAATAAATCCTGCTTCTCTGCTCACCTTCATCTATTTCTCTCTGAATTCTTTCTTGCATGAAGACAAGAACCAAGACCAAACCTAGCAAGAGGCACCCCACAACAATTCTTTTCCAAATCTTCAGAATATTTACATTTTCTAGAATTCTATAGGTATAAGTCGAGTCCTAAGGATGTTTCACCTTTTTTTTCCCAGAAACTGTAGGGAATACAAACTTCATATATTTCATAATTACAACTTTAGTAACATGGTGATTCTTCTTTTTATATGTCTTCTTTCATTCGGCATAATTATTTTGAAATCCACCAACATTGTATCACAGACCCTAATTCATTCCTATTTATAAAATACAACTGTGAATCAAGCATAGACTAGATATTCCCATTCTAAATGAGAAAAATAGGAACAATTGAATTATGGCTTCCAAGTAAAAGATCCAGTGGGGCCTATTTCTATTTGCCATTAGTGCTCACATTTTTACTCACAGTCTCTTCAAAGCAATAGTTTTTTTCGTATCAGGCATCTCAAAATGCATCTAGCCCCCACTCAATACCCAATTACATAGTCACTTTCATATTTTAGGCATTTTTTACAGTGACATTTTCTAATACCAAAATGTATTAGAAATATGTGTGTATGTGTGTGGGGGCAGGGGGTGGGGAGTTAATCAATTCCCAGTCTTCCTGAATAAAAACACAAGATTCATTAAAGAAGAATTTACCAATTTTAATAACTGCTATTTTTTTCAGTTACTAGTTTTGTTGCCTACTGTATCCCAACACCAAAACTCAAGAGCAGAATTTCGCATATTAGTCCTTAATAAATAAATAAATACATGAATAACTAAACAAAACCATGCAATACGACAATTGACTAAAATAATAAAATTTTTGGGAGACTGAAACAATGGACAATTTTGGTACTGTATATGCAAACATTTTTTTCTTTGAAAATTCATGTGTACTCCCCAAAAATGTGAAGTTTCAGAGGTTAATTTATAAAAATGAATTTTTCTATGCTATCAGAAGCAAGGATTCTACTCTAAACAATTAAGAAAACATATTTTAACATCAATAGTAATTAGCTTGTTGAAAACATTTTTAATATATTCCCAGAGTAAGCAAGTTGAATTATGCTTTGCCAGTACTTGTAAAACTAGCCTCACACAGAGGATTCATTCCATCAGTTAAAATATTGTTAAATTGTTAGAATATTTAAGATTTTGGTGACTTCCCTGGCCCCTGCTCTGTTGGGGCCGGGGAACCTCACCCAGGAGCGGAATCCCAATAAAACCTGTGAATTAATTGATTCATCTGCCTGGGAAGATTTGTTACGTGCTGGACACCTTGCAGATGGTGCCGAAACCCGGGAGCTAAGGGTACGTGCCTCCCCTTTCTGGGTTCCAGGCCCCCTCGCTCCTTGAACCTGTCTGGTGCCCCAGGCTGACTACGGACCACACTTGACCAACTGTAACTCCTCCCTTGCTCTCCCACCCTCCTCTGGGTTCACCCAGTCTCTGCGATCTCCGGCTAGCTCTCCGTCCGGACAGAGACCTCCATATCGTGTGCACGTGGGCTCTGTTCTCCACTGTTTAGCCTCCCAGCAGCTGTGGAGACATCCCGCTGCTGGCTTGGCCCCGTAGAGGACTGACCTCTAATCCATCTACTGAAGTCTGAGAAGGGGACACCTTGCCCAAATTTCAGTAGATCCAGGCTACTGGGGAGACCATGGGATCTGGCCAATCCTGAGGGTGGGACTCAAAATGCCCCCTGGCCTGCCTTCTAGAGAACTTGAAGAAACTGGGACTGGCCCAGGACCTACGGCGTAAATGCCTAATCTTCTACTCCATCCAGACATGGCCTAATTACCTTGAGGATTTCTGCCGCAGGGAAAGAAAATGGTCAGAGGTCCTGTATGTCCAGGCTTTCTGAAACCTCCGCTCCCGTCCTACTCCCTTCTTCCCTACTTTCCTCTCTGCCTGCTCCACAGCCCAGGTCTTGCTGGCCAAGATCGGGCCCCCACCTCCTAAGGACGCCTCTTCTGTGTTACTGCCAAACTCTCCACCCTCCACCTTTTCAGACCCTCCTGAGTTCCTAGGGATCCCACTCCCACAGTAGCCAGGAACCTCCTGCCCCCATATGTGCATTCTTCCACCCTGCCCCCACCCCATGTCCTGCCTCTCCCCTCCGCCATTGCTGGAAGCCAGGTAGCCACGTGGCCCAACCACCGATGTCAAGCTCCACCTAATGAGATTCACTGCTCCTGCTTCCCTGGCCACCCTCTGGCAAAGTTTTAAAAGGACCTATTCCTGAACATGTGGCTCTCTCTAGCCTCCTCCTCTGGTCTCCTTTCTCTTCTCTCTTCTCTCCTGCTCGCTCTCTCCTCTCATCTCTCTCTCTTCTCTCCTCATTAGCGCCTCTCCTCTCTTGTCTCTTACACTCTCTCTCTCGTTTTTCCCTTCTTTACCCCACCCCTCCTGTCTGCTGGGTTTTAGGTCAAGTGCCTAAGTCCCATGTGGCCAACTGAATATGACATCATGGGCCTAAGGTGTTCTAAGGGAAAATGCAACTGTAACTATACACTGAGTATATACACTGAATTTCTCTTTGAATCTAGGAAGATCACTACCTTTGAAATATTGCTTTGTAAGTTGCTGAACTTATTTTGCAATTTATTTTTTTTTAACTTTTATTTAATGAATATAAATTTCCAAAGTACAGCTCATGGGTTACAATGGCTTCCCCTTCCCAAACCTTCCCTCCCACCCACACCCCTCCCCTTTCCCTCTCCCTCTCCCCTTCCAATCACATCATGATTCATTTTCAATTCTCTTTATATACAAAAGATCAGTTTAGTATAAATTAGGTAACGATTTCAACAGGTTTCCGGGTAATCAGTACTCAATGAAACAGCAATGGGTAAATAGTACTTGTTTTAGATGAATGCAATTTTAATTTTAATTGAATTCAGATAGCTATATTTAATATCAGCATCTTAAGTCATTTAGGTGTAACTGCTAATTTAAATTGGGTAAAGGAAAATGAGATAATGTGTCTAAAAGTAAACTTTTGTATACAGCATGTTATATTCTATAAAAATTTTGGGGTTAGTTTATAAACTGTCTATGAAAAGAGTTCAACATTTCTTGGAGTAACTCGGGCTGAAATTTGATGTGTTACCTTAATCTTAATCTGAGATTTTTAACAGGTTATTTCAAAACATAAATCAAGGAAATTGGCAGATGGAAAACATCACAAGTATAGAAATGTGCATTTGGTAAGGAAGGTTAAAAGGAAAGAGTTATTTTGAATGAAGAAAGGACAGGTTTGCAAGATTGACTTCATCCTAATGGCTAGTTTACTCTAGACTGGAATGGAAATGATGAAATGTTTCAAGTAAGTTGAAGAGGGCGTTTGGAAGTCACAGAAGGTTATGAAAGAAAGAAATCTTGGATCTTAATGAGAAAGCCACAGAGGCCTAAAGAGTTAAATGTTCTGTAAAATCCTACAGGTGCTTTCAAAAATGCTATGTGAAGTAAGCACGTGCCTCTTGTTGAGTTTATAATAAGTTTATAATTTTAAACATGGCAACTTAAAGTCTTTTGTCATCCACAGTTTTATATATCAGATTTGCTGTTCATAAAACTAAAGTGTTGTTGGTTCTGTGCTTAGCTGTCCTCCTACAGGTTCTGATGGACTTTTTCCAGCCACATCTATTGTATTTAGAATTTTGGGATGGCACTGTAAACAGATGAAGCCAATAATGTATTACAGGTACCAACTGAGAGAAAGTATGGTTAGCTGAGGTTACTAAGAGCAGAAAGTAATTCGAATCAATTGGTAAATTAAAAAACAGTTAAAGCTAGTATTGAAATTGCTATATTTGTTATCTAATGATTGAAATTGCTTTCTAAGTTTTAATTTGATATTGCTGTTGTCAGTAAGTGATCTAGGACTGGCACCCCCATTTCTCTATTCTAAGTCCAACTTGTTCTCTCATTTCTCTATTCTCTTCAAGGCAGGAAACTGATTCTATTCTGAAGGACTCTCCAAGGCACACAATTTGATTTTTAGATCTTATAAAAGGGATAGCTAACATTTCCTGTGATAGCATAGCCAAAATGAAAGCTTAAATTATAATTTCACAACTAGATTTACTTTGCCATGGGCACAGTAAACAGGAAAGACCTTCCTTTCAGACCAAACAAAGGGTAAGAAAGCTTTAAAGTGAGAACATAGTTTTCCTCATGGGCGTTGTCTACCTCAGAAAAACTACTACAAGAATATGCCTGGGACTATAGACTTCTAGTTTAGGTCACTGAAGATTAGAGACAGGACTTGAGCACCCCCTTGACTTGCATCCTCTGGTCTGCTTTAACAAAAATCAGGAGAAAAAGAAAGCTAGGCATCAAAAATGTAAAGATAGGTGGCAGACCTATTAATAGCTGTTCTGTACAGTGATCTGCCCTCAAGGAGACCCAACAGGCCAGTCCACTACAGTGGTTTTCAATGTGGAAAGCCAGGGCTTCCACAGAAGTCAGCTTATGAAGAGCCCTGGCAGCTCTGCCAGCCAAGAGTTGGATCACTGGAAATGGACCTGCCCTGGAGTCGAAGGACTTCAGGTCAGAGCCACAGATCTTATTGACTCTAAGATGAAAAGCCCTTCACTCAGCCCAGCTTCCAAAGTGACCACTGCAGCTGAGGGGACGGCCAAGTAGGGTCAGCAACATTACAGGCAGAACTGTAAATTTCCTGTTAGAGATGCCACCTGCCTTTACCTGGCCAGCTCTCCTCCCAGGCCAGCCAAGTAATGAAAGTCAACAGAGTGCCTTTCCCAAGGAAGTTCACACCTCCCTTAGGATATACCCCATGTGAAGAGATAGGTCTGGGCCTCTTAACTTACAAGGCCTAAAGCCCACCAGATTATTATCTGTCAGGTTCTATTTGCCTCTCAATCAGCAAACTTAGTTGTGGCTTAGGCAGCACCTTTCTTGAGTCCTCTAATAATGACTTTGTCCTTTGTTCTAGACCCTGTCTAGCCCACTTGGGGGTTCATTCCTTTGTAATCATAGCCTCTACTCTAACATCAATGGCTTTACTCCCAACCTGTGTGTACTGATGATCCTCTCCTCCACTTAATGTCATATAATTATTCAGAATTTCTCTACAGACAAACCCCTCTACCTACAAAAGTTGAGTGGCCTTTCTCCTGGTCTTAGCTGGAATCAGATTTAAACCACGTCCATCAAACAATCCACACAAGGGTCCAGGGACCCCCCCATTTCCTCTCTTCTATGAAATCCTTTCATTACCTGGTTAATGCCACTCGTAGGATCATTGGTTGCTATTCTCACCCTGACTTGTATACTACAGTGTCTGTTTAAGTGTTTACAGCAGGTGGTAATGGAATGAACTGAGGCCTTCAGCAACCAGGCAGTCAACCAGATGCTTCTCCATCCATACCTGCCTGTCCCTGCAGAGCCCCAAGATACCCCCAGCGGGCCCCTGTAGACGATGTCCCCAGTCAGCAGGAAGTAGCCAGAGAGACTCATCGTTGCCCCCTTTCCTATAATCAAAAGGTCAGGATGGTAGCTTTGGGAGCCACAAGGAGAGAAGGCCTATACTTCCGGGGAAGAAAAGTCCTTGTCAAGGTCCCCGCGGGTGCCTAAAGGTCAACCAATGAGGATCAGACCCGCCTCAACCTTTAACCCCCATGCCCTGAATCTATAAAAGGAGCCCTCCCAATCTCTGGCATGTGACTTTCCCGGGCCCCGGCTCTGTTGGGACCAGGGAATCTCGCCCAGGAGCGGAATCCCAATAAAAACCTGTGAATTAATTGAAAAAAAAAAAAAGAATATTCAAGATTTTAATTGTTTTAATTGAAAACCTATAATATATAAAAGGTAGGAATGCTACACATTAAGACATTCTGATTTTGTCAGGAGCCAAAAACAATGGCTTTAATAATCACATATTTACTAGTCTTTCATTTCTAGAAAAGCTAACAATAACAATAGGTTGAAGCTGTTTACTTAGACAAATGATTAAATTTTATTGTGATCATAAGTTAATTAATTTGCTTTCAGCAATATTTATGGGGCAAGCAAACTAGCATCATTTGAAAGTATCTCTTTATAAAACCTGATAAAATAAGAACAAAATGAAAAATACAGTGTCATAGTATACTAATAAAATTTTAATGGCAATATAAAAATGATACTTAGGAAAATGTAATATAAATCGTTAAGCATGATATAATTACACTGATTAAGGAAGATTGGAATATTACTTAAATGAATGGTCACAAGGACACTTTAATATCAAATGCATAAAATTAAAACGAAGTTACAAAGTTAAAATGATCTGCCAGTGTTTTCAGTTAATCTGAAAAATATAGACCAAAATGAAAATATTAGAAGTTGAACAGGGCAGTAAAAACATAAATGTCTAGCTAACTCTTCAGTAATTACTGGAAAGAAAAATCCTGGTTTCTCATTTCTATCTACAACATATGTAAAATTAGATACAGAAGCCAACAGAATTTTAATTTGGAATCCAAAAGTCCCCAAGTTTCAGCAGGAAAGGTTTACTGAACCCTTTGAAATTAAACATATTTATGGGAAGATATATAAGATATTTCATTTAGCCTTCATTATTATAATTTTATGAAAATAAACACACTTTCAATTTCCATGGACTTTATTGAATTATTTATTTATTTACTTATTTGGAAGCAGAGGAAGTGACAGAGAAAGAGGGAGAGATCTTCTATTCTGGCTTCAGACCCATAAATAAAACTCATGACCTTACAGCAGGCTATTTGGCAAGCTAAGCTACACTAAACAGATTTGTCCTTGCTTTCCTATGGTAGTTAAATGTAGTTCGCTGACTCAGGACACTTTGCATTTAGGGACTCCCTGTTCCACTCCTCATTCCAGTCCTTATAATCACACTATCAGCAAAGAAGGCTGAGAGAAATGGAGGATATGTAAACATTGCATACTAAAGGATTCAGCCCTTTGCCAACTGCCACTTACACACGTTAACTTATGCAAGTTGCTTTTCATTTGTTTAATTTTGCAACTATTTGTGTGACTTCCACCATTTTCCTTGATATAAGAATTTTAAAATAGAATAAAATTGGGGGAAGTATTTGGTATTGCATCTAAGATGCCTCTTGGGATGCCCGCATCTCATATCAGATGCTCATGTTCAAATCCTGGCTGTACTTCTGTTTCAGCTTCCTGATAATGTGTACCCTGGGAGGCAGCAGGTGATAATGGTTCAAAATCTTGGATCGTTTCCATCTATAAGAGACCCAGATTAAGTTCCAAGAAATCCTCTTCTAAGATCCTGGCTTCAATATGGCCCAGTCCTAGCTACTGCAGGCATTTGGGGAAACAACCAGTTGATGGAAGATCTATACCCCTCTCTTTCTGTCACTCTACCCTTCAATTAAATAAAAATAAATAAATAAATATTTTTAAATGATGTAAAAGAATTTATCAGAAATCCTGGAAAATTTTATGGAAAATGTATTAACAAGAAAACTACGTATGCATTCCACAATGTTTTACACTAAAATAGATTTACCTTTTATTTCCAATTTTCTAAAAACTTTTTGAATTATCCTAGTATTAGGATTCTTCTGAGAAACAGAACTAATAATAGGAGATGATGAAATAGATATATGCATATATATTAATTCATATATAGATGACAGATTGGTAGATAGATATCCATATAAAATCATTCACACACTTATGAAGGCTGAGTAGTCCCATTATATGCTCTCTGAAAGCTGGAGACCTAGGAAACCCAATGGCATAATTTAGTTCAAGTTTGAGGACCTGAGAATCAGGACTCTGATGAGATAAATCCTACTCCAAGGGCAAGAGAAGATGAGACAGGATGATCCAGTAAGTCAGGACAAAAGGAGAAGTAGAGTCAAATTCCCTCTTTCTCTACCTTTTGTACACAAGGGCCCTTAATAGATTGCATGATGCTCAGCTACATGGGCAAGGAACATCTACTCTACCGAGTTCACTGAATCAAATGCTAATCTCATTCACACACACACACAAACACACACACACACCATTTTTAACCTGGGTACCCCACACCATTTTTAACCTGGGTACCCCATGGCCCACTCAAGATATTTAAAATTAATAGTCACAATACAATAAATGCCACCTAATGATACATAATTCATACATAGTCATTCAAGTGTTAAAATGGCATTGAGCTATTATATAGTATATTCACAAATATATATATATATATAATACAAGGATATGTGTAAAATGAACTGTATTAGTAACATCAATATCCCAATTATAAATGTTTAAAATAGAAAATGAGAGAGATTAAAAAGTTACAAAGAAGGGCTAGTATTGTTGTGCAGCAGGTTAAGCCACCACCTGTAATACCAGCATCATTAATTACAGAATTCAGAATTCAACCAATAGTATTAAGTAGAACAAACAAACAAAAATACTAAGAGGGATAAAGTATTAAGTTGTTCATCAACAGTCAGGGCAAGAGCTGATCAAGTCACCGTTTCTACACAGTTATTCTTAAGTGTTAAAACTTAACTGAAAAGGGATCCCTGTTAAATATAAGAGTGGGAATACGAGAGGGAAGAGATGTACAATTTGGGACATGCTCAAGCTGACTTAACCTAAACGGTAGAGTTAGAAACATACCAAGGGATTCTAATTCAATCCCATCAAGGTGGCATGTACCAATCCCATCTCACTAGTTCAAGTGATCAATTTCAGTTCACAATTGATCATAATGATAGGACTAAGAGTCAAAGGGATCACATAAACAAGACTAGTGTCTGAATGAATAATACTAACCGTTAGAATAAAAAAGGGAGAGAATGATCCAACATGGGAAGTGGGATGCACAGCAGACTCATAGAATGACAGATGTCCTAAACAGCACTCTGGCCTCAGAATCAGCCCTTAAGGCATTCAGATCCAGCTGAAAAGCCCATGAGAGTATTTCAGGCATGGAAAGCCAGGACACTCTGTCAAAAAAAAAAAAAATAACCTAAATGAAGGATCTCCGCACATGAGATCCCAGTGGAAGGAACGGGTCATCAAAGAAGGAGGTTCCTTTCTCTGAAGGGAGGAGAGAACTTCCACTTTGACTATGACCTTGTCTAAATATGATTGGAGTCGGTGAACTCAAAAGGCTTCCATAGCCTTGGCATCTCATGACAAGAGCCTAGGGTGATTACTGATGCCATAAACAAGAGTGTCAATTTGTTAAGTCAACAACAGGAGTTACTGTGCACCTAGTCCTCATGCATGATCTCTGTCCTTAATGTGCTGTACATTGTGATGTAATGCTATAACTAGTACTCAAACAGTATGTTTCACTTTGTGTTGCTATGTGGGTGCAAACTGTTGAAATTTTTACTCAATATATACTAAACTGATCTTCTGTATATAAAGAGAATTGAAAATGAATCTTGATGTGAATGGAAAGGGAGAGGGAGCAGGAAAGGGGAGGGTTGCGGATGGGAGCGAAGTTATGGGGGGAAAGCCATTGTAATCCATATGCTATACTTTGGAAATATATGTTCATTAAATAAATATTAAAAAAATAATAACAGCATCATAGATAAGTGCTGGTTTGTGTCCTGGCTTTTCCACTTCCTATCCAGCTCCTTAACAATGCATCTGAGAAGGCAGTAGAAGATCACCCAGATACTTGGGCTCCTGACACCCATGTGAAAGACCCAAATGGAGTTCTAGAATCCTGGCTTTAGCCCTGGCCCAGCCCCAGCTATCACAGCAATTTGTGGAGTGAACCAGCAGATGGAAGACCAACCTCTCTGTGTCTCTACCCTTTTTGTAACTCTGTCTTTCAAATAAATCTTTTAAAAAGCACAAAGAAAGTAAATATTACAGTTCAAAACCACCATTGTGTTTTAGAGTTTCTTTCCTTCCTGCACATTTAAAAACATCTTGCCTTGTATTTTTAAATGTTAAAAATTTTGAAATGTTTAATTTAAATATTAAAAATTTTGCAAAAGTAGCAACTAAATTGCCTTAGATATTTTTCTTATTTTTTCTTAAAGGAACAGTCATTTAGAAGTAAACTTTATAAGCTGAATCAATGATGCCTTTCAACACTTGGACAGGTCAATAAGGTATAGTATTTATCATATTCATGCTCCATTATCCAATCAGTTAGCCATCAACTGGTATCATTTTTATTCTATGGGGAAATTTTTCTCTCATCCCTGACTCTATTTCCAAGTCTCTCACATTACCTCAATGGCTGCATTAAGAATATTTGACTTTGAGGCCAACACTGTAGGGAGGCAGGTAAGGCTAAGGCTAGCAGTACCAGCATCTCATATGGGTACCAGTTCAATTCCCAGTTGCTCCACTTCAGATCCAGCTCCCTGCCAATGCTCCTAGGAAAGCAGCAGAGGATGGCCCAAGCACCTGGTCCCTTGCACCTATGTGGGAGACCTTGAAGAAGCTGCTGGCTCCTGGCTTCAGACCAGCCCAGCCCAAGCCATGGAGGCCATCTGAGGAATGAACCAGCAGATCGAAGATCTCTTTCTCTCCATTTCTCCTCTCTCTCTGTAACTCTGTCTTTCAAATAAATAAATAAACCTTTAAAAAAGAATATTTGACTTTTGATTATTAAACTATTAGCTCAATTAAAATGTAAACATTCCTGCTAGATATTTGCTTTAGCTAAGTCTTTACAGATGTCAGCATGAGATTGTGCACGGCTGTATCCCATACTTTCTCACTTTGCAGTTAGCTTGGGGAACACTTAAATAAGGAAATAAAAACAATGTGTTGAAAGGAAGGAAAAGGAGGAAAGATAAATTACATGTACATTTCAATGAGTGTCCCATATAAAAAAAGCCAAATCAGGTAAAAGTTAAATATGCAAACTCAAATCTGGCCAGTAATGCATTTTTTGTACAAGCCTAGCTCCTGAATACAAGCTATTTCCTCCTCCTGGCAGCAACGTAGCACTGAGAACCGCTTCTAGCTCCCCTGCTGTATTATATTAGCCATTTCAACCCTACCTCCAAATCCTGAGTGGACTGGTAAAAAGAGAAGAGAATTCTAGCAGAAAAATTGTTAGCAGAGGGGCAATAGGCAAAAAAAAAAAAAATGATTCTGGTGGAACAGTTACCTTAAAACAAAACCCCAGAAAAGAATAGGTGCAAAAAGAAAAATACAGGTGAGTCTTAAGAGCAAACATGGGACAAATTGAAAAACCCAATAATGCAATTCACACATTGATATAACCTTAAGCAATTTATATAGGAAACTGGATTAATTTGCAAGATTTTTCCAGTTTAAATGTTTACATTTTGGAGCTGATGCCACACTTTACCCCAGCATTTCCCCAGGTACATTATTAAACAAATGAAATTGGCATTTCCACCTCAGTCTCTTTTTCAAGATAGCTTTTCTTTCTTCTTTATTCTCAGTATTTGTTATCCTTATAAAACTGTAGGATGCAATCTTACTCCTCAGCTTATTTCAAAATGTATTTTTCAGACATAAATATTCTCATTTTGAATGCTTCCTTACAAAAATAGTTATTCTGATTTTTGAATAAATTTTGCAGTGATTTTCAGCACCATTTGCCAATTTTAAACTCTTTAATTATATTCAATATTTAGAACCAAATATAGCATTGCCTTTGAGGATTTGTAAAACAGATGCATGATTTGCCTTGATTCAGAATGAAGTTCACTATGAAATAACCTGAGAAGATTTTACACTTCCAACTCTAAGTTTTTGTCTTAAGGACACAAAGCACTGGCTAAAAGCAGAGCTTTGTTCTTCAACCATGTGTTCAATTATGAGGAGGGCAGGAGGAGGTTTGCAAATGTAATTCATTGCACACACATGAACTAGCATCCTCATCTTTGCTAAATGCAATACTATGCAACCTTACTATGACTCTTTGGTAACCCCACAATCGTGCAACACATTCTATAGTGCTGTGATCTGATTCTGGAAGTCTAGCTCCCTGCTAATGCACCTGGGAGAGCAGTGGAAGATGGCTCAAATCATGGGTCCCTGCACTCATGTGGGAGACCTGGATGAAGCTCCTAGATCTTTCCTTTGGCCTGGGTCCAGCCCCAGTCATTGAGGACACCTGGAGAGTGAACCGATGGATGGAAGATAACCCTTTCTATTTCTCCTTCTCTCTCTGTAACTCTGACTTTCAAATAAATAAAATAAATCTTAAAAAAAGAAAAAGGAAAAGGACTGGGTCTTTATCACAGGAGAATCACAATTGAGGCTAATCCTCAAACTCACTGTCAAAAGAGAAGCTGCTGCTACTACTGATTAGGTTAGCTTCTGGGACTCATCTTTGGGAAACCACCAAAAAGAACCCTAATGAAGAAGACAGAGTTGTGCTTAGGAGGCACCATTTCACAGAAACACTCATCTTTTTTTCCCATCACGTTACCAAGAATAAAGAAGTTATTGCTTCTAGGCATCACAAAGTGGGAGAGGAATGTTGATCTTTTATTGAAGAGCTTATTGAGAGGAGAATAGAGTTTTCTGGAAAATATATGATAGATTTTGGAGCTCAAAAATTTTGCATAGGGTGGAGATATCAGAGAATCAAATAATTCTCAGCCTTCACATTTTCACTTCTTTAACACAACCCATCAGACAATAGTAATGCCAATCAACCACACTCACGTAATCCACCTGTCTCTCCCCCAGTTAATTCATTGCTTATTTACTAAACTGCTCTTTTAGTGTGAAATTCAAATTTTAGGTTTTTATTTTGCTTTGAGGACCTACTTGTTTACTCATCCCTGTTGCCCCATCTTCTGAATCCTAAAGTACTATCTAGGAGTTATCAACAGATTGCATTGCTGGCACAGTATGGGTCTATTGCTAAATTAGTAATATAAATCTTATTTAAAGTTTTCCCGAATCCAGAGCCCATGGGAACCCTGCTTGTCAACTCTGCCCTAAAGAATTATTGTTCATGTATTATTACCATCTCTAGTTTGCCAGTCATCTATTTCAGCAATCTTATGCTAATGGCAGCATGTTGAGACTTATTCACAAGCTTTTTGAGAGATGCTTTATCAAAAGCTTTGCAAAAATCAAGATAAATTATGCCCTTTCATAAATTAACTTAGTTACTTCATCAAAAAATTCAGATTAGTCTGATGTGATTTATTTTTAGAGAATACAGACTAACACCTGCTCAACAACCCAGATAATTGATTCCATTAGGTTAGAAGAGATTTCACAGAGCAGTTCAGACTTTTTAAAGAGTTCTACAATTGACCAATCACCTTATCCAGGAAGAGTCTAGAAAAATCACAAGAAATACTAGTTTGCTGATCATTTTCTAATTAGCATCTTTAGTGACCTTTTGATGATGGGGTTTTATCTCAACAACTTCTAATAATTTGCAAATTTCTTCTTCTCCTAATAGATATGTTAATGTAAGAAGAGAACCATCATTTCTTATAGGTAGGTGTCATTCATAGGACTAGAACCACTTAGTTATTTTGTGAAATCTTCTCTATAACTGGCTTCAAAGGGAGTGGGTATGAGGAAGAGTTGGAATTATTTACAAGTTGATAATTTATGAGTCAATTTGTTTGTTTCTGAGAAGCTGAGTTGATGACTGAAGCTGTGAATTAAAATCAGAGCACTTTTGGTTACATATGACACAAAAGAGTAGCTACTTTGGTGAGGATGGGAGGATGGTGCTCTGGGCTAAATTGTAGAATGAAGGGGCCAGTGCTGTGGCACAGTGGGTTAAAGCCCTGGCCCAAAGTGCCAGCATCCCATATGGGTGCCAGTTCTAGTCCCAGCTGCTCCTCTTCCAATCCAGCTCTTGTTATGGCCTGGGATAGCAGCAGAAGATATCTCAAGTCCTTGGGTCCCTGCACCCATGGGGGAGACCTGGAGGAAGCTCCTGGCTTCAGATCAGCACAGCTCCTGTCATTGACACCATTTAGAGAGTGAACCAGCGGAAGGAAGACCTTTCTCTCTGTCTCTCCCTCTCACTGTCTGTAACTCTACCTCTCAAATAAATAAATAAATAAAATCTTTAAAAAAATAAATTGTAGAAAGAATATGTGTGGAGATCAATCACATAGATGACTTTAACCAGGAATAAAAACAGTACCAAGACTTTTTCTTGGGGCCAGCAGTTTGGTGTGGGAGGTTGAGCCACCACTTGCGAAACTAGCATCCCATATCTGATTGCTGGTTCATGTCCCAGATGCTCTTCTTTCCATCCAGCTCCCTGCTAATGTGACTGGGTAAGAAGCAGAAGATGACCCAAATATTGGGGTCCCTGCCACCCATGTGAGAGAACCAGTTGGAGTTCCAGGCCCTGGGCTTCAATCTGACCCAGCTCCAGCCATTGCAGCCATTTGGGGAGTCAACCAGTGAATGTGAGCATTCTCTCTCTCTCTCTATCCCTCTCTCTCTCTCTCTTTCTCTCTCCCTCTGTATGTGTGTGTGTGTGTATTTCTCTTCCTGCCTTCAAATAAATGTATCTTTAAAAATATTTTAAAACCTTCTCTGGTTTGAAAATCAGCTTTGTTCTTTTAGGCAAGATTCTTGCATGTGGATATAGACTTCTCAGACTCACATTAACATCTCACTGCAAGTGAGACAGCAATTTGTTACTGGTTCCAGGTTTTAACAAAATTGGAGATCTATATTGAGTCTAGTTTCAATTGGGATTCAATTAGCTCTAGTTCTATTTTGTCTTTAAAGATTTGTTGATTTATTTAAAAGGCAGAGTTCCAGAATGAAAAGGAGAACTCTTCCATCTATCAATTCACTCCCCAAAGGCTACAACAGCCAGGGCTGGGCCAGGCCAAAGCCAGGAGCCAGGAAATTCACCAGGATCTCCCACATAGGAGACAGGGTTCTAAGTACTTAGACCATTTTCTGCTGCTTTCCCAGGAGCATTAACAGGGAGCTGGATCAGAAGTGGAGCATCCAAGAATCAAACGAGTGCTCATATGGAATGCTGGTGTTGTAGGCAGCAACTTAACCCGCCGAGCCACAAAGCTGGCCCCTCAATTAGGTCTAGTTTGGGCCATTAAATGGTGGGTAAAAGAAAGGTTGCCAAGAAACTTTGCTAAATAGAAAGGCTTAGTCAACTTCTCTCCATGTCAAAATTTTCATTACAGAGTAACCTGCAGTAAAAATTCTTTACTGCCTCACATATTCCACACACAAGTTGCTAGGCAAGTGGCGCAGTTTTATCTATGGCGCGATCTATACCCTGATTTACATCCTAGGCCCTAGCCCCTGCTGCCATTGCTAGAAGCCAGGTGGCTACATGGTTCAACCATTGTTGTCAAGCTCCACGCCCATCCTAATCAGGTTCGCTGCTCCTGCTTCCCTGCCCCACCACGGGCAAAGTTTTAAAAGGACCTGTTCCTGAACACGTGCTCTCCTGGCTCTTCTCTCCTGCTCTCTTGGCTCCTCTCGTCTGCTCTCCTCTCCTCCTCTTCTCTCTGCTCTCTCTTCTCTCCTCGCTCTCTCTTGCCCACTCTCTCCAGCCTCCCTTCTCTATCACTCCCCTCTCTGCTCTTTATCTCTTACTCTCCTTTTCCCTTTTCACCCCTCACCTCCGGTCTGCTGGGTTTTCCCCAATAAGCCCTTTTCCTTACTCCAGGATTTGGTGTGTTTTGAGAAGGCCTAATAGAAATACGTAACACAAGTTATCAGTAAAAATAGGTGTAAATAATTTCCACTACCTATATCTGTGATAGAAATGCTTATATTTATATACGATAAAATGAGAATTTTTTTAAAAACACAATTTTAAAATGTCCACTTCTGAGCTTTAGAGAACCTTTAGAGAGACTAAACTTCCAGTTCAAGATGGCAGAGAGAGCAGTGCTCTCTCTCTGTCGCTTCCCAAATCTCACTGAATTAGAAAAATACAAATAAATTTGGAATAAGAAGGAAAAAGTAAAGTGAATCAAATGCAGCATCATCAGTGTTAAGGCAGTTTCCCAAATTTGAGAGGTAGAAGTTGGTGGGACATTTCTAACCAAAGGAAACAGACCTGGGAAGCCATAGAACAGCACGTGGCATGGGCTGAAGGGAGGTAGGAGAGGTCCACCCAGTGGTGACAGAGCTGCTCCAGGCTGGTACTCAGTAGGTATGACAAGGCTGGAAGTGAAAGGCAAAGTGTAAAAACAGGAGGCTTAATAAAATATCTGCATGTAAATAGCTCATTGCTCTTTCTCATCTCCAATGCAAAGTGCAAGCAATGACATTTAAGTACAAGGAAAACACCAGTGAGCTTTAAGAACATGCAAGCTGAAAATATCTAGAATTTCCTGTGATGAGAATGGCACAACGGGACAAATCCCTCTTGATGCTTGTATTTCAGAATCCAGCAGCCTGATAATCCTAACCACCCCAGGTGACCCAACCTGATTTGGATTTATGCTCTAGGAAATACTAGGAGAGACCTTAGATTCAAACCCATTTGATTTACACAGCCTGCTTCCTGAAAAACACCCACGGTCAACAGCCACAAAAGAGAAATAATGAGCTAAGTCTCACTTTAAAAATTTCTGAAGTCGTAGAGATACTCAAGATACATAAGAAAGTAATTAATAAAACAATAATCAAACATCTTTAGAAGGAATAGGTAAAGAAAACAAGCACTAAAAGGTAAAATAAATGCTTGTGAAATAAAATAGTTAATACACACACAATCTGCAATCTTAAAAACAAAATATATCGAAAATATGGGCTACCTTATCATGCTTGGTCAAAAGTCATATAAATTTTATTCATTGATTTTTAGCATTCATAGTCAATCCATAAGCATAACATGAATATTTAACTCACAGATTTACAGAACGCAAGTATTAACATCTATGATGATGTAAAAAAGATAAAAGTAAATAAAACTGTAGCTGTCAAAAAGGCAGGCAGGAAATATGAGGAAGAGCTGAAATCAACATTTCACACAAAATATCACCATTGCTGGGTCCAATGATTTGAACAAGAAACAGCCATTTACAGTTACCAAAAGTAAATCAACAAAGTATTAAAATATCCCAAGTACCAAAAACACAGAGAAGGAGGATATGGGCTGAACTGAATTCTCATCTTTCAAAGCAGGAAGGCATTAAGGCATCAGATAGCGTTTAAAGTTATTAAGCTCAGAAATGGTGGCATAACCATATTATCTAGAGTTATGAAGGTAGCCACTAAGAAGCTGAAAACATTAATGGAAAAAAGCTGTTCCCTCTGGGGAGTGGGAATGAGATTAGGAGCCATGAAGCTGGAGGCTGGTCCTTTTTATCAAAATCCAGTCATGCTATATT
This sequence comes from Lepus europaeus, assembly GCF_033115175.1. NCBI lineage: Eukaryota > Metazoa > Chordata > Mammalia > Lagomorpha > Leporidae > Lepus > Lepus europaeus. The sequence continues at coordinate 39,426,040 of NC_084842.1, forward strand.
AGTGGATATTTTGCCATATTATTTTGATTTAAAATAATCACTAGTAAATATTGCCTATATAGATTATAGATAATGTCAATTAATTTTATGAGAGTTCAGCTTTAAATGCATTTATGTGTTCAATTCTATATCAAATTCATTTAGGGTTAACAGTAAGTGACCTTTAAGAGAGCAAAAGAAAAATGGAAAAATATTTTTAAAAAATTACAAAAACAGAATAGGAAGATTTGGGAATTCTGGATCCTTAGAAACACTCGGGAACACATTATTATATGTAACCTTAAGATATTTCAAAATGAATAAATCTGTAACACTCAATATTAGACAGCTACAGGGGTGATAATATTTGAGAAAATAAGGCACAGGCAAAGACTGAAGCTTAAAGATAGCAATACCCCTTGCAGAATACTGTTCTTAGGCCAGTACTGTGGTGCAGTGCCCCTTGCAGTACTGGCATCCCATATAGGGGTTAGCTCCTTCCTAATGCACCTAGGAAAACAGCAGAAGGTAACACAAGTACTTGGGCCGCTGCACCCATGTGCAAGACCTGGATGAAACTCCTGGCTCTTGGCTTCAACCTGGTCTAGCTGTGGCCATTGCAGCCATCTGGGGAGTGAACCAGCAGATGGAAGATTTCTCTTTCTTTTCTCTCTCTGTCTCTCTCTCTCTCTCTCTCTCTCTCTCTCTCTCCCTGCCTTTCAAATAAATAAATAAATCTTTAAAAAAATAAATTTTTTCTGGAGACATGTGTGAGCATGAGGCATTCCTCAATAAAATGCCCCTTATATACATATTTGTCAATGACTTTGGTAACAAAATATCTCTTTCTTGTGGCCACCCCACTCCCACTACCCATCTCTCTCTGCACCTATTCATGATCAGGCTTGACGAGGGAGCTTCCTTTACGGTACCAACAAGGCTCCATGGACAGGGACTTCCTCTGGAATTATACTGGATTCTCTCTTTGCCACCGAAGTCACTTCTCCTCACATGAAAGGGAATGACTCATCTGATTGGTAGAACTGGGAGTAAGAAAGGGCATGTGTAGCCTTTACTCCTCCTACCCTACTTTCTTTGGGAATTGTGGGGCTTCAGGAAATATGCATATAGTTCTGCTCTTTGAATCGTGTCCACCCCACAAGAAAGTCCTGTGGTTTTTCCACACCACCTGGTTAGGGTAAAGCTATGCCTAATTCTGTAAGAAAATATTAAAAGGACATTGGTCTTGAATACTGAAGCCACATCCTCCAACAACGCTTATGATCAAAATATCAATTATGCAAATATCAACTGAGAGAGAACTGACCTGGCAGTGTGGTGTGACAAAAGGGTTTGGGATTTCAGTTGTCCAAATGTAAGCTAGCAGCTATGGATAAAACATTGTATAGCATCACAATCACTCTTCTAGGAGTCTAAGCTATAAAAAATCATGACAGAAACATGTTCATGAACTGGGTGGTACAGCACTGTCTACAATCGTGTTTAATCAACTCTAAATGACAGAAGTGTGGTCTCAAATAGAAAGAAAATGTTTCACTTATTCAATAATTTCTAACTCAATCTCACAGAGCCCTGGAGTTTCTTGGTGCTGCTTCAGGGAGCTAGCAAGGCAGATACTACGCAGGCACTCACCCCTCCCCCAGATGAGACTCACTGGATTATTTACAGTCTGATTGCATTTACAAACAAAACAAACAAAAAACGAGGGGAGGTACTTATTTTGCCTTTTAGTGGCCCCTAACTTTTTGCCTGAATCAACCTTCTGTTTTGCTGTTATCTACTCATTCTGCCCTTTCAGCTTGAAATCCCTTTCTTCCATGGCAAGTGTTTGGCCTGACAGATAAGACACCAGGATGTCAAGTTTCAGTTCTGGTCCCAATTCTAGCTTCTTGTTAATGCACTCATCGGAGGCACCAGGTGTTGGCTCAAGAAGTTGGGTCCCGATCACCCATGTCAGAGCCATGGATTGAGTTCCTTCTTTGGCCTGGGCCATTTCAAGCATTTAGAGAAAGAAGCAGTGATTGGAAGCTCTCTATCATCTATTTATATCTGTGTGTGTGTGTGTGTCTCAAACAATAACAACAAGAAACTCCCTTCTTCCTTTTTAATCCTGTCTTCTTTTTCTTTCTCTCAATAAGTGTACATTCAATTCCTGATGCCTATCTGCAATCTGTGTTCTTGTCCTTCCTTTCTTGTCCTTTCTGATCACAAACATTTTGCGGGTCCCTCTGCTGGGTAACATGCCAGACTCTGATTATTGGCACTTATAAGAAAATTTAGACAAAATCAATTATAAAAGCACATTAAAATAGCTAAGTGGAATAACTGTCCAGTGAAATCTGCAAAGTAGCAGTCACTTTCTTTCTAACTCATTTTCAGCATTATTTTCTCAAAAGCATACCAGGCCCCCATGTGATTTCTTTAACATTTTCTAATTCCACCCTTGGTCTAATCTTGAAAAATTAATAGTATTCTGTCTTCTTTACCTGATTATTCTCACCAATACATTTAAGCTAAATCACTGATAATATGTATTTTAAATGTATCCAAGTAGTAGTATCATCATGTTGAGAGCTAGCTAACACCATTGCCTTGATCATGCAAATTAAGAAAGTATTGAACTTTGAAGAGTCCTTGGGTAAGAGGTTCAGAGTACTTTCCAACCTATGGAAACACAGAAAGGGGCCTCGTATTTTATGCATCTCCCATCCCTACCCAGAATTAGGAGCATGAAAAAACTGTTCTGGTATTGGGCTGGTAGTACAGAGCATCATAATTTTTTTTTCATAAATTATAAATACCTCTTTTTCACAACGTTCTAATATATAGCAACTTCCAGTATCTAATTAGGTCTAATTTAATCTCTTTTCCCTACCATATAGATTGACAGGTCTCTGTTAAATAACAAGTATGGCTTAATGAAGCTGCTATTGGAAAGAAAGTAATGTAAAGTTCCAGAAGCAGAAAGGTTTTCAGTTGGTATTATTCCACTGCAGACACTGCAAGGAACCTCAGAATTGAAGTCCTTTAGGGAAAAAATTCAGAACTCTGACCTTGTGAATCTACTGTTTGCCTTTGATAAGGAAAGAAAAGAATATTCTATTACCAGGCTCTCATCCGTCACTTACATTCTTTCTGGTGAGGAGGTGAGCAGGGTGGAAACAGAGGAAGTAGACTGAAAAAGCCATCCATGGAACAAAGCGAAAATGTGGCTTAGATCAGTTCACAGAAATTGAAAAAGCTGTCAGGATGACTGTTTCTGGCACTCTGTGACCAAAAAAAGAGGAAAGAACACTGACGAGAAGGGAGGGTGGGGAGGCTGAAGCAGTGCACACAGCTTGGATCCCTTCTTCTGGTGCTGTGACCTTGTGAGTGATGAAGAACCTCTGTATGCAGGCTGCCTGCAAATGAGTGGGAGCTGGAGTGGCACTTGAACTCTCCCACACACACTTCAGCCAAAAAAAGAGAAGGAAACACTTCAGCTGTGATGAATGTGCACCTGAATTTAGCTTGCCTTACACACAAATCAATTAAGGCAGGGTTAGTGACTCCAGGGACATGTTGGATTTCTGCTGCATAATCGAAAATATTAATAGCATCTTGGAAAAAATGTTATAGAGTAAATATACTCATGGGGAGGCTCTAGTTTTAATTGATGAAATGGTAGACTTAAGGGAATTTTTTTAAAGAGATGATAATTTTCCCAAATTAGTAATAATAAAGTTTTTTAATTTTTAGATAATATTGAATAAAGACTCTCTATATAAAACCAGATGCAAAACACTTTACATGCCTGGGAATGATGAAATAAGAGAAGTGAATTGCAAATATAGCACCTTTACAGTGTAAGATAACACTCCTAAATTTATGGTTAAATTAAATATAGGCTTAGAATTTATTTGAATGTGTAAAATGAGAGTATATCAGCACATCTTAAAAAAAAAATCTCTGCATTTAAAAAAATATAGTCTTGAAGGCATTTGCTCATCTAAAGAATATGATTTGCACAATACAGTTTTTATTTGTAAGAATATATCTGCCCTTCACGGTTAATCATTCTGTCCTAAAAAAAAGAAAATGTGCCAGGAATGAGGACATAAGAGCAAGTGATGCAGACGCCATCACAACTGGATGATTCTGGAAGGATCTTTCAAATATATTATAGGGAAAATCCCTTTGCCCAAATAACTTTTCTCAGTATAAATTATGTTTTATAAATAAAATGAGTGAAAAATAATTCATGATTTTATGTTTTCCAAATTAAGTGAAATATTTTCAAAATGGAAGGGATTTTCATTTTTAAAAATGCCAAATGCCAAATGTGTTCCTTTATAGCAATCATTCTCACCTTGAGTGACTTACATAATTTTAAATCCTAATTTATTGAGGCAAGTGAAAGTCTTTGCTTCCTACTATACATAGGTTTTAATTATTTTTCTTTTTTGACAGGCAGAGTTAGACAGTGAGAGAGAGAGACAGAGAGTTATAGACAGTGAGAGAGAGACAGAGGGAAAGGTCTTCCTTTGCCATTGGTTCACCCCCCAATGGCCGCTGCAGCCGGCGCACCGTGCTGATCCAAAGCCAGGAGCCAGGTGCTTCTCCTGGTCTCCTATGCGGGTGCAGGGCCCAAGCACTTGGGCCATCCTCCAATGCCCTCCCAGGCCACAGCAGAGAGCTGGCTTGAAAGAGGGGCAACCAGGACAGAATCCGGCACCCCAACCGGGACTAGAACCCAGGGTGCCGGCGCTGCAGCAGAGGCAGAGGATTAGCCTAGTGAGCTGTGGTGCCGGCCTGTATACATAGGTTTTAAACATACATATATATACTATACATATCGTTTTAGACATTTAGGACACAAAAATGAAGAAAACACACAGATCTCTGCCCACAGAGGACCTTCTTTCTAGCAAAACAGACAATAAAAACAATGATAATATGGGATCAGCGTTGTGACACGGCAGGTAAAATTGCCTCTTGGTATGCTGGCATACCACATCAGAGTGCTGGTTAGAATCCCATTTGCTCGACTGCCAATCCAAATTCCTGCTGATATACTTGGGAAGGCAGCAGGTGATGACCCAAGTACTGGGGTACCTGTTATCCAAGTGACAGACCTGGATGGAGTTCCTGACTCTTGGTTTCTTTCTTTTTTTTTTTTTTATTAAACTTTTATTTAATGAATATAAATTTCCAAAGTATAGCTTATGGGTTACAATGGCTTCCCCCCTCCCATAACTTCCCTCCCGCCCGCAACCCTCCCCTTTCCCGCTCTCTTTCCCCTTCCATTCATGTAAAGATTCATTTTCAATTCTCTTTGTATACAGAAGATCAGTTTAGTATATATTAGGTAAAGATTTCAACATTTTGCCCATATAGCAACATAAAGTGAAAAAACTACCATTGGATTACTAATTATAGCATTAAATAGCAATGTACAGCACATTAAAGACAGAGATCCTACATAATTTTTTTTCAAATTAATTAATTTTCTATGCCATTTCCATTTTAACACCAGGTTGTTTTTTTTTTTTTTTCATTTCCAATTATCTTTATATACAGAAGATCACTTCAGTATATAATTAGCAAAGACCTCATCAGTCTGCGCCCACACAGAAACGCAAAGTATAAAAATACTGTTTCAGTACCAGTCATAGCATCACTTGGCTTTAGACGACACATTAGGGACAGATCCCACATGGGGTGTAAGTACACAGTGACTCCTGTTGCTGACTTAACAATTTGACACTCCTGTTCATGGTGTCAGTAATCTCCCTAGGCTCTAGTCATGAGTTGCCAGGACTATGGAAGCCTTTAGAGTTCGCTGACTTTGATCTTATTCCGAAAGGGTCATAGTCAAAGTGGAAGTTCTCTCCTCCCTTCGGAGAAGGGTACCTCCTTCTTTGATGGCTCCGTTCTTTCCACTGGGATCTCACTCACAGAGATCATTCATTTAGGTCTTTTTTTTTTTTTCCATGATATCTTGGCTTTCCATGCCTGCTATACTCTCATGGGCTCTTCAGCCAGATCTGAATGCCTTGAGGGCTGATTCTGAGGCCAGAGTGTTGTTTAGGACATCTGCCATCCTATGAGTCTGCTGTGTATCCCACTTCCCATGTTGGATCTTTCTCTCCCTTTTTGATTCTATCAGTTAGTATTAGCAGATACTTGTCTTGTTTGTGTGATCTCTTTGACTCTTAGACCTATCAGAGCTATCAATTGTGAGCTGAAATTGATCACTTGGACTAGTGCGATGGCATTGGTACATGCCATCTTGATGGGATTGTGTTGGAATCCCCTGGCACATTTCTAACTCTTGGTTTCAGCTGGACCCAGCTTGGATGTTGTGGCCATCTGAGGAGTGAAACAGCCAATGGAAGCTTGCTCTCTCTCTATCTCACTCTCTCTCTTGATTGCTCTCTCTCTCTCTTCCTTTCAAATAAGTAAATAAATAAAATAAATCTTTTAAAAAGCAACAACAATTAATTAGTGAACTATATAATGTGTTAGAGGGTGATAAGTACTGTGGAAATAAATAGAATGCAAATAAAATAAAATTCAGCAAAGGGAAGCAGTTTACAATTTTAAAGGATTATATTACATATAATTTTAAAGGATTATTATTAGATGTCATTTTATTATGATCAGGAGAAAATATGACTGAAGAAGAAACCAAGGACAAATATTATTGGAGGCACTGAAGGAATTGAGAGGTCAGGTTGATGGGAAAATATTGTTAGATATAATTTAAAAATTATTATTAGATGACATTTTAAAGGAACAACCTCCTTTAACATTTTAAACATTTGAGCAATAACAGGAAGTAAATGAAGAGAAAAAATTGCCATGATTAGAAAAGTCATCCTCAGATGGGAACAGGAACCATTCATTTCTATCACAGTTCTGGAGGGGAAGGTGCTATTGAGTGAGAGGTGTGATAAAGGAAGTCTGTGGAGGTTCTTTTCATTTTTTTTTTTTTAATTTTTTCAGTGAAAAAGTTAACAAAGTAATCAGCTGAGAGAAAAGACATGTAAGTAAATCTCTGGAGTTTGAGAAGACATTAGAGATATGGAATATTAATCTCGGAATATGGATAAACAAATGGTGGGGAAATGGATTATGATTTCCAGGTAGCCTTCAATGTCTACCTGAGACTTACATTGGGAACACCCATCATGTCTGCATGTTTCTATTCAGTCATCATCGACCCAGGTGAGAGACTACAAAGTAGGCCAGGACTGTACTTTTGCCAATCAATATTGAAGAAACAATGGGCATATGGGAAAATGCAAATGAGGGATTAGACTAATTACCAATGCAATATATGTGCACTAAGAAAAGAATAGATCATAAAAAGGATTAAGGAGCAACTAAAAGCTTATAGAATCAAGGAATTCAAGATTCCCATGTGGTTAAAAGTTTTCCTTGATGAGAATGATGAAGTTAGTTGAAAATTAGGAAGTGCAGCTTTAACTGGGAGGGATAAAATTTCCATGGAGAAGGGACGGAAGTTATTGACAATGACAAGGTCTTGATATCAGCAGGAGAATATAGAACTGAAGAAAGACAAGGACAAAAACTATTGGAGAAGAAACACTGAAGGAACTGAGAAGCCAGGTTGCTGGGAAAATCTCGATGTTTTCCAAAGTCACTCAGAATTAAGACTGAAGTTGTATTGGACAGAATAACAATGATGCAGTAACAAAAATTATAAGAAAATGAGGGGCCAGCGCTTCGGCTCACTAGGCTAATCCTCTGACTGCGGCGCCAGCACAATGGGTTCTAGTCCCAGTCGGGGCACCGGATTCTGTCTCGGTTGCTCCTCTTCCAGGCCAGCTCTCTGCTGTGGCCTGGGAGTGCAGTGGAGGATGGCCCAAGTCCTTGGGCCCTGCACCCGCATGGGAGACCAGGAGAAGCACCTGGCTCCTGGCTTCAGATCAGCGCGGTGCGCCAGCCACAGCGGCCTTTGGGGGGGTGGGGTGTGAATCATCGGAAAAGGAAGACTTTCTCCCTGTCTCTCTCTCACTGTCCACTCTGCCTGCCCCCCCCCAAAAAAAATGGAAAGAAAATGAGGGAGACTGCGACAGTGAATATCAAGAACCTCTACGATTAGTGGATAATAACATATATTAACAAGAAACAATGCTGAGAGTCTGTGGGATGATGGAAGTAGCAACAGAATCCACAACCACAAAGCAAATACCTTACCTTGAGAACTAGTGGGAGGAGGCCTTTGAGTGGAAAACAATCACTCCTTGAGAAAACTGCAGAGAGGGGGCCAGCGCTGTGGCGTAGCATGAAAAGCCACCGCCTGCAGTGCCGGCATCCCATATGGGCACTGGTTCGATTCCCAGCTGCTCCACTTCCAATTCAGCTCTCTACTATGACCTGGGAAAGCAGTACAAGATGGCCCAAGTCTTTGGGCCCCTGCACCCGCTTGGGAGACCCAGAAAAAGCTCCTGGCTATTGGCTTCAGATTTGCACAGTTCCGGCCGTTGCAGCCAATTGGGTAGTGAACCAACAAATGGAAGACCTCTGTTTCTGCCTCTCCTTCTCTCTCTGTGTAACTCTATCAAATAAATAAATAAATCTTTAAAAAAGAAAAAGAAAACTGCAGAGAAAGGAACCCTCAGATGGTATCTCTGGACTGTGTGTGGTGTCGGCCTGCATTTACAAAACATTTCACATTACACATTTTATCCTGCCTAAGGAGACAGGCATGTTAGAGGGAAATAGACATCCTTGGACAATTGAACAACCTCCTTCTTACTCCCCATGTACCACAGATTTTCCCTAAGGAGACTTGAGAAACTCCCTGTTGCTAAATGCCGACCTCCAAGAAGCACTGCAATGTTTGGAAGGGTACATTCATTGTCCCCATCTGAAATACATATTTCCTGTGTTCAGTCCAAATCTCATCCTTCTGTGCTGCATATGTACACACAAAGAAAATTCTCAGAGAATACTGATGGGACACATCTTCGCTAATAGAAATTAGTCATTAAATTTCAAAAGTGCCTAAATAAGCTTATGAGAAAGGGGCAAAATATAATTTCTCCAGATCTGTAGGGGCCTTCCACAAGATAAATCAGCTTTAAGAACAGAGGTTTTACTTGTATTTTTTTTTTTTTGCTTGATAGAGAACAATCAAGACTTCTCTGTCATTTTTCAGCAGTGAACATGTTCCCCCAAATCTCAGTTTTATGTAATATTTATGCTATTTCAAGCTCTCTCCACCTGTGAAGAAAGATTACTAGGTGTTTCTTCAATTCTACCAATGCAATGATCAGTTAAATGAATAGAAAAGTGCTGAATGACAGTTGGGAAATAAGTGCGATGTTCATTATGGGGAAAATTGAATAAATGTTGATATTTTACTTTGAAAACTCAACATGATTTTTTTCTCATGGTTTCTTTTTCTCATACAGGTCTATTTCCATAATGAATATAAAATATATTTCAATTCCTTAGAGTAAAATGATAAGATATTGCTGAGTATTTCATAGCTCTAAAAGATTACCTTCTAATAACTACAATAAATAACCCAACTTATTATATTCCTTTAAATATTCATTTCATTGCTGAATAATAAACAAGATAATCCTACCTAACATGGTGACTAAACAAGTCTTATACATTTGCAAAACCCTGAGCAAATCTCTTTAATCAAGTTTTCAGCATATGTGGATTGATTAAAAAAAATTAGTAAAAATTTGCTTTAGAAATTCTAAAGAAACTGCTTCCTGTTACCAATTGAGTTTTTAAAAACATTTTTTTGCTTTATCTAGCTTTTGCCACAATTTCAAGCATCTTTATTATTAGATTTAAAAAATAAAAATACATTTTAAGACACCTTCACTCCTGAAGAGTTTCTTTTTTTTTTTTTTTTTTTTTTTTGACAGGCAGAGCTAGACAGAGTGAGAGACAGAGAAAGAGACAGAGAGAAAGGTCTTCCTTCCATTGGTTTACCCCCCAAATGGTTACTATGGCCGGCGGGCTATGCCGATCCGAAGCCAGGAGCCAGATGCTTCTTCTGGTCTCCCATGCGGGTACAGGGCACAAGCACTTGGGCCATCCTCCACTGCCTTCCCGGGCCACAGCAGAGAGCTGGACTGGAAGAGGAGCAACCGAGACAGAATCCAGCACCCCAACAGGGACTAAAACCCAGGGTGCTGGTGCCTCAGGCGGAGGATTAGCCTAGTGAGCCGCAGCGCCAGCCATGAAGAGTTTCTTATTCAAAGCAATCACTATCATTTTTGCTATTTTATTATTTATTTATTTACTTACTTATTTACATATTTATTGGTTTTTTTGTTGTTGTTGTTTTTAGTTTGTTTGACAGGCAGAGATAGACAGTTGAGACAGAGAGACAGAGAGAAAGGTCTTCCTTCCCCATTGGTTCATCCCCCCCCCAATAGCCGTTACGGCTGGCGTGCTGCACTGATCCAAAGCCAGGAGCCATGTGCTTCCTCCTGGTCTCCCATGTGGGTGCAGGGCCCAAAGACTTGGGCCATCTTCCACTGCACTCCCAGGCCACAGCAGAGAGCTGGACTGGAAGAGGAGCAACCGGGACAGAATCCGGCACCCCAACCAGGACTAGAACCTGGGGTGTCAGCGCTGCAGGTGGAGAATTAGCCTAGTGAGCCCCGGCGCCAGCGTATTTATTGTTTTAAAGGCAAAGAGACAGATAGAGTGATTGTGAATCCCCAAATAACAACAGTCTGGGTTGTACAGCACAAAGTCAGGATCCCAGGACTCAGTATAGGGTCTTCCACATGAGTGGCAGACACTCATGTACTTGTGCCATCAGTGGCTGACTCCTAGGCTGTGAATTTACAGAAATATAGAATTGGAATTAGAACTGGAACTCAAACCTATGAACTAGGATATGGGATGCAGATACCTCAAGTGGTGTCAAACACTACACCAAATTCATGCCATCACAACCTTTTTTTTACAAATAAAAATTTTTGTTAGTATAAAGAGAACAGATTTCACACATTTCATAGGTACATTCCAAGAAGACAACCAGACTTCCATCCCTCCACACTAATACACCCTCCTCCCTTCCCTCTCTTCCTTTCATCAATTTTTATAAAGACATACTTTTAATCTACTTCGTATTCACATGCTTAATTCACCACTTGCTTGCTGTATTACCAATATTAAAACTCAAAACTCCCACCATATTACTTAAAAGAACTCTACTTCCCTAATCTTAAATTCTGAGCTTGAGTTGTATTTTTTTTTTTTTTTTTTTTTGGACAAGCAGAGTGGACAGTGAGAGAGAGAGACAGAAAGAAAGGTTTTCCTTTTGCCGTTGGTTCACCCTCCAATGGCCGCTGCGGCCAGCGCACCATGCTGATCCGTAGCCAGGAGCCAGGTGTTTCTCCTGGTCTCCCATGGGGTGCAGGGCCCAAGCACTTGGGCCATCCTCCACTGCACTCCCAGGCCACAGCAGAGAGCTGGCCTGGAAGAGGGGCAACCGGGACAGAATCCGGTGCCCCGACCGGGACTAGAACCCGGGGTGCCAGTGCCGGCCTGAGCTTGAGTTTTGAAAGAAAAATTTATTTTCTCTAAAATTTTCTCATAATTCTAAACCTAAGTTTTGATCTCATTATAAGCTGAAATCCTAACTGAAGAAATGGAGACACTATTCCTTTCTGCTCTCGTACATGCTTTCATACACATTTGTTCTTAAACACTTATTTTAAATTTTAAATATATTGATTTTTAGCAGTCAAAAAGTCACATATGATCAAATTAAAGAGGAAACTCATTGATAAGTAACCAATTTCCACCTCCAACATATTATCTTTCTTAAAATCATTATTTTCCCTACAGTTAAGTTTATAGAAGTAGCAAGAGCATCTTGATGGAAAATTAATGTGAGGAACTGTTTAAGTTATATTGATCCAATCTGTCAGTTAAAAATCCCTAAACTTTGTCTTAATTATTAAAGCCTTAGGAATTCTAAATAATTAGTTTTCAACAGAAGAAATATTTACAGGATCACAAATCTGTTTCAACATAATTGAATATATATATACATAACAGTTATATTTTCAAGTACTACATATTTTCAAGTACTAGAAAAAGTACTGTTTTTGATCTTTACAGATGAAAATTGCTCATAAAAAATTAACTGAGCCTATTTTCTTAGTTTGAGTAAAATAATTTATTTCTAATAGAGTTGTTCAGAAGTGCAAACGAGGTAATTCTCATAAAACAGTTAGTAAATTGCATACATAGTATCATGAAATAAACGCAAGCTATTATTGCTACTTATTACTGACATGCCATCACAGTTCTAGCTTGTAATATTCTGTTACAACTTATATCTGTATTTCTTTTCCTCAGTATTCCAAGGTATACCCTCTCCATTATTGTCCAATGGTTTGTTCCCAATTCCTTGCCTTTATTCTTCCCATTCCATGGTCTAAAATGTTCTTCCTCACCATGTTTCTTGCCTCTATTCCCATTTTCTAACTAAATTAGTGACAGCTCTTTCCAAGGTTAGTGAAATGAATTACCTAGAAACTTAGTGACTCGAAAAATCAACATTAATGACCTCACAGTGTCTGTAGTACTAGGATTTGGGAACGGTTTATGTGGATACTGTGATCCAGGGTCTCTCATAGGCTTCAGCCAAGATGTTGAAGGACTGTGTCCCCATCTCAAGGCTCAGAGGAGGAAGGTTCCAATTCCAGGCATACTTGCGTGTTGTTCACAGGACTCAATTCCTCATAAGCTGTTGATTTGTAAGCCTTTAACTCTTCACGAGCTGTTATTGGTCAGTTGCATCCTCAGTTCCTTGGTACCATGAGTAACCTCACCCAGGCACTTTTTTTTTTTAATAAGAGAGTTCAAGGTAAGAAGAAATAGTATGACAACAAGATCAAACTTTTGTAACTAATTATGGTACTGACATTTTATCATTTTTATCTGATTCTTTGTACTAGAAGCAGGTCACTATATCTAGTTCATATTTAAGGGGAGAGAATGAGAATACCAGAGAGTGACATTGAGGGCTATATTTGGAAACTGCCTATCACATCATCTCACTTCAAACCACTTCCAACTACTCAGCAGCTTAAACACTTTATGGAAGTTGGAATTAATGGTTAATTTCTAATATCTATTTTTTATCTTACTCTCTTAGAGTTTTAAAAGCACTAATAGGTTGATTCACAGTTTTCACTTTGTGGCAAAGATATGAATTATTTTATTCCTAACCACATCAACCTTGAATGTGCTTTTATATCTCCCAAAAAGCTTAGTGTACAAATTGTACATTATATAAATACTTGTTGAAAGAGTAACTATTATCTCAATGAAAAGCAATCTGAATGATAGAATTCTAATATATTCCCACGGGTGATTTTCATATCTCTGGAAAGAGAAAAATATCTTTCTTTTTGTATAAAAATGCTACATTTGGGGCTGGCACTGTGGCATAACAGGTAAAGCCGCCGACTGCAGTGCCAGCATCCCATGTGGGCCCTGGTTTGAGTTCTGGCCGCTCCACTTTCAATCCAGCTCTCTGCTGTGGCCTGGGAAAGTAGTGAAGATGGCCCAAGTCCTTGGGCCCCTGCACCCACATGGGAGTCCTGGAAGAAGCTCCTGGCTCCTGTCTTTGGATCCGTGCAGCTCTGGCCTTTGCAGCCATCTGGGGCATGAACCAGCCGATGGAAGACCTCTGTCTCTTTCTCTTCCTCTCCTCTCTTTCTATGTAACTCTGACTTTCAAATAAATAAATAAATCTTTAAAAAATGTTACATTTATCTTTATTGATGCAGTAACAGACAGAATTATAGTGTCTCTTTGCTACAGAATATAATTTTTCATTAAAAATATGTTATTTTTATTATAAATTATTGTACTGTATTTTTATAAACACAGGAAAGCAGAGAAATTATTATTGAAGTGTTTAGGATTGTTTTGTGACAATAAGGATTTAGATCGTTCCACAATTTTTCCTTCTCACCAATGTATTTATTCATATAAAAGAATATTCAAATCAGCCACCTTTAAACAGCATACAAATTTTATAAAGCATATGTAACCTATAAGGATAATGTTTCCCAAATGCTAAAAATTAGTGACACCAATTACTACAGAGGTTTTCCCTCCAAAACATTGATCTTCTTTTTATTCTAGATATCCTAAAAGCCTACCTTTTCTTCTAATACCTAGATCTTACAAGTAACAGAAAAATCATGAATTGCTTTATATGAATACAAACTGGACTGTGTCATTGTAATTCAACTAGTTAGAGAGATCAAATCAATAAAAATCCCTTGAGCCATATAGTCATGTTAAGTTTTCAAAATTTTCTTTCTTTCTAACTACATGTATACTTGAATTAAATTATCAATTTTAAGTTCCTTTATTTTATGAAACCTGGAAGAGTGATGTTAAAATCCTAATTAGTACAGATGAATTCATGTAATTTCAAGGACATCAGGGAATTATTACAATTTAAAAACATCTAGTAATGAAAAACATTCTTATTTAAAGGAGGAGAGAAAATGCTTTATTATTTGCCCCTCTTCTCAAAATCAATGAAAGCAACAAAAGAAAAAAAATACATAAAGAGGGCAGATTCTACTGTCAATGAAACACAAAATAACAAACCCTAAAGCTGAAACATTTTTCCTCAAATTTTAAGTATAATTCATATTTCATAAAAACGAATTTCAGGAACAACAGAACCCTTAGAATAGAAGAAAAGTAAATACCTTTATGTCTGTGGGGAAATCTCAAACATAACACACACACACACACACACACACAACCACTAACTATAAAAGGGAAAAAATGATAAAAGAACCATTTTAAAATCAAGAAGCTCCTTTCATCAAAACAACCATTTCTATTTACAACACAGAAAATCAGAAGGGAAACTTGTCCCTATCTTGATAATAAGAACAAGCTAGATAACTACAAAATCATATTTCAAATATATCTGATTGCTTAGAATGCAAAGAAACATGGATTTACAATATTTTCTTAGGTTTATGTAAGATGAAGGACAGAGATCAAACAACCAAAAATCCTGAAACAACTCCACAGAATAATAACGAGAGAGGAAATAAGTGTCTGAGGGAGAGACAGGAGAGAAAGAATCAGACACAGGATGCCTGGCGAGGCCTGAGGGCCAGGCAGTGACACTGACGCCCAATCCCTCTGTGCTCTAATCTCAAGCTCTGCTAGAGAAAGCCCACATAATGCCTTCATGTCAGTTAAGTCAATGACAATTTACCTGAAGCAACAAGAAAAATCACACCCATTGTAGCTATGAATTAAATCATTTCCACTCCCCACACCAGCACTCTGACAAAAGAAGGGACGCGTTTATATTCATTTCTGGGTGTAACATCATTGACTTCAGTACCTACCGATTTTTAATGGAGAATGCATTATAGAAGAAGGAATGTAAGTCATACAAGTAAACAAAAATATGATCAATCAGTAAGAGAGAAAATCAATTATCAAAACAGGCCAGGAGTCTTTAAATTATAATGATGAGTGTGTTGAAAGATCTTTCATAATTGTCAACAATATACATGAAGAGGTAAAGAATTTCATAAGAAAAATGCAAACTACATGCATACAATAGGTTCCAATGAAAATGTCAGAAATGAAAAATACAGTATCAGAAATGACAAATTATTTCAGTAGGCTTATCAGCAATCTGGCACATTACAAAAATGAATTAAATATCTAAACTAAAATACAGGAAGCAAAACAGTTTATAAACAGAGAATTATATGTGCTGAACAGTCAAACTAAATACTATATGTATAATTGGGCTCATATATACAGAAGATTAAAAATGAGTTAAAACAAATATTTGAAAATACAATGGCTGGTGATTTTCCAAATTTGATAAAATACATCAAAATACATATCACAATTCAACAAAAACATTAAACAGATTGAATGTGCTACACCTAGGAATCTCATAGGCAAACTGTCAACATCCAAAGATAAAAAGCAAATCTTGAAATCAATCAGAGAGCAAAAGATACGTTACACATCCTGAAATACCATAAAAATGGCAGCTGAACTCTCAGCAGAAACAATGGAGATCAGAAGAAAATGGCAAAACGTCTTTGCAGTGCTAAAATAAAACAAGCTAGAATTTTTATAACTACTAAAAATAACCTTTCAAAATAAGAGAAAATAAAAAAAACTTCAGGTTAATAATTTTCAAAGATACTTACATTTACATTGATATTCATGAAGAAGTGAGTGCATAGATTATCTAATCTGGAATCTTTTAACTCCTAAATTTACCTAATTTTGCAGCATTTTACACTGGTGAGGTAGGTGTATAAAGAATGAATACATTTTTCCATATCCCAAAAAAGGATGAACACAAAGAAAAATTAGGTATCATGTAGAACTAATGTATCTAAGACACTCAAGTCTTCTACTTTTGACTTTAAAATATATGCGCTAACATTGTGTATTTTGAATCTACCACTTCATCATAGAAAAACATAACATCACAGGATTAACTACAAAAATGAATTCAAACAATCCCAAACCATTAAATGGTCGAAATTAGTTAAGTGTCGCTAAGACCAACTTGCTTGGAGTCTGCTCTGTAACTTGGAGTTTGCTAGATTATGTTCTGTGCGAGATAAACTGCATATTAAATATCAAATAATAAAAATTTACTAATTTGACTATTTAAGCACAATAATTCTTTAGAAATTAGCCACAAAAAGCTGTTTCTTTTCTTTTCTTGATGATTACTGATCTTGAGCATTTGTCATAACTTTTGATCCATTTGTATATCTTCTTTTGAGAAATGTCTACTCCTATCATTTTCCCATTTTCTAATAGAATTATCTTTATTATTATTTGTCTTTTTACCATGACTTGCATATTCTCAATATTAATGCCTTGTCTGATGAATAACCTGCAACAATTCTCTCCCATTCTGCAAGTTGTCCCCTTTGTTGACTGTTCAGAGGCATTTCATTTTGAAGTTAATCCTACTTATCAATTTTTGATTTTGGTGTCTGTGCTTTGCAAGTCATATTCAAAAAAAAAAAATCTTTGCCCAGACAAATGTACCTAAAGATTTCTCAGTGTTTTCCTGTTTAATTTGATACTTTGAGACCTTGTATTTATATATTTTTTACATTTTGATTTGGTTTTATATGGTGAAAGATATACATCTGGTTTCCCTCTTTTGCATATGGATGTCAAGTATTCTAGCTTTATTTATTTAAGACATTGTCTTTCCTCCAATGTATATTCCCAATGCCTATGTTATAAATGAATTGTCTATGGATAGTTTGATCTGAATCTGGGTTCTCTATTCTACCCCATTTCTCAACATGTCTGAGTTTATGCCAGTACAATGATGTTTTTGTCACTGAAAGCTTTAATAACATTTTGAAGTCTGGTAATGTGGTACATCCAGCTTTGATCTTTTTGCTGAGAACTGCTTTGGCTAGCTAAGGTCTTTGTGGTTCCAAATGAATTTTAGGTTCCATATGAATTTATATTTCTATGAGAAATGTCATTTACTTTTTTATAGGGATTGCATTGAAACTGTATATACCTTTGGGTAGCATGAAAATTTTATCAATATTGTTCTTATAATTCATGGATATAAAATATTTTCAATTTCTTGTAAATTTTCCTACAATATTTTATAGTTTTCATTATAGAATTAGACTTTATTTTAGTTTTCACCCATTTTAATAATTTTTGGTGGCATTTTTAGGTTTTTTATATATATCCTCTG
The DNA here is from genome assembly GCF_033115175.1 of Lepus europaeus. Lineage (NCBI taxonomy): Eukaryota > Metazoa > Chordata > Mammalia > Lagomorpha > Leporidae > Lepus > Lepus europaeus. The sequence continues at coordinate 39,443,807 of NC_084842.1, forward strand.
CAAACATAGATCATTTGACATTCCCCTTTCCAACTTGTTTGTTCTTTATTTCTTCCCCTGGCCGAATATCTCTGATGAGGGCTCCCAGTACTTTGTAGAGTAAGAGTGATAAAAGTGGCTTCATTTGATTGTCCAAGTTTTATAGAAAACACATTTTTCCCTTTTCAGCATATTAGCTGTGTCTTAAATGGCTTTCATGGTGCGGATATATGTTCCTTCTATATCTAATTTTTGTATCATTAAAGAATATTGAAGCTTATCAAATGCTTTTCCCCATATATTGAGATGAAAAGGTGGTTACTGTCCTCCATTCCGTTGTTATATTATGTACTATATTTATTGCTTTGCTTGGTCTCATTTCTATTTTCTATTTGTTCTTAGCTCTTGATAGATAATAGTTTTTTAAGAATCTATCCATAGGTTTTCCAGTTTGTTGGCATATATGTTCATAAATGATGCTAATTACGCTTTGCATGATATGTGTGATGTTTGTGACTGTTATGGTGTGTTATAATTTTGCTAGGGTCCAGGGTGTCACTTGATTGTTTGGTAGGCTGCATGCAGATGTCTGTAGATACCGTATGAGCAATTGGTTCACAAGATACACAGAGCTGCCACGTTCATTATTGTCATCATTGTTCATCATTGTCAGGCAGACAGCACACATTCAGCCTGGTTGGCTGCATAGTGGGTTCACAAGGGTGTTTTCTGGTTGACTCACATGTGAGTGCGAATGCTAACAGACACTATAAGCTAGCCAATTCTGCCAAAATCTCTCTTGGGGGTTGGGGTTAAGGGATTTGGCTGATTTCTGGATGTCCAGGCTTAGGTGCTTGAAGATATTCCAGTCGACTGGTTATGTGTCAACATCCCTTTAGTGAAAGTTCTCTCCCTGCAGACTGGGGAGCCATATGGGTCTGAAAGTTTAAATCTTGGCCTTTTTGCTGGGTCTAGGATTTGATGAGCCAGTATCAGAGTGCTGAAGCTTTATGTGTCAGCAGGGTGGAATGACAGCGGAATCTCAACACTGGGGATATGCTGTAGCTGCTATGCCTCCAGTTTCAAGATTGTGTTGAATCACAGAAGCTTAAGTGATGGGGAGGAGTGATGTACAATTTTGCCTCCTACACCAGGGCAATACAGTTGCATGAACTCTAGGAAATTCTACAAAATGTATTCAAAGTTGTGTAGGCTATGGGAATCTCACTCTAAAACAGACGTCTGCATTGGAAATGGAGACTACTGGGGTTTCCAGCTCACTTTCCCCCTGTAAGAATTCCATGTTGGCTCTAAGCTGATCCAGATAGAGAGGACAGTGTGGGAAAAGCAAGGTGCCTCACCCTCTTCTCTGTCATGCTATTGTGATTTTACATGCTCCACAGAATTCTTGCCACTTCCCTACTATTCTCCAATCCACTTCTTCAGTCACTTGAGTTAGAAGGAAGCTGTTTTATTCTTTGTTGTGCTCACTTTCAGTGGGGAAGGAGGATGAGCTACAGACAATTCTCTTGAGCTTTCTTGCTCCAAAATTCTTGAGAGGTTATTACTATTCATTGATAGATGACAGATACATAGATAGTATTTTTACATACAAGAAAATTAGACAGGTACTTTTATAGACCAGAAAACATGTGTTTCATACAAGAAAACTAAAGATCTTAAAGAATTTTGAACTTAACAAGTTAATTCCAGAGGACACCATTTGCTCCTAACTCTATCTGGTCCTAAATCATAATATTAATGCTGTACTGCCTCTCCAGTGTCAATACATATCATGAGATAGTATTTTGAATATTGTAATTCTTTATGAGTATTCAGTTTTATAGTGCAGTAAACATTTTTATTTCTTTAGATATCACAATGTTTGTCAATAATTTTGTTTACTTTCCTCCATCAATTTCCAACTTGACCTTATTAAGATCACTGTGCTACATCTATAACAATAGGAGATATTTTAGAATATGCTCTATGAGAATATCAATGTTAAAGATTAACAATAGAAAAAATAATGCTATCGAAATCCAAGATGGCGGAATAGGAAGGGAGCACATTGATATTCTTCGGCAAGACACAGGTTAATAAAAGTGGAGATACTGCAGGGTCAAGGAAGAGTAGGGGAAGAAACAGCAGGGGAAACTCTTCTGGAACTAGTGATTCACAGTGGACCTGCGTAGAGAGCGTGGGAGCCCAAGTTCGGGACACCAGCAGCAGACTCAACGCACCAGCGCTGGAACGCGAGGTGAGCCGAACCTCCATAGCCCGAGACACCAGCGGGCAAGCAGAAAGAGGAGGCTAGAGGGAACGAGGCTTGAAACTCCGTGGGGAAAAGTTCACCAGGCTAACTAGAAGAGAGAGAGGGGAAAAAAAAAAAGTGACCGAAACGGACACGAGTTTCTCTCTCTCCGCTCACCCCTCAAGGGCGAGCAAGACAAAGAGCAGGCGCCATTTTGGACATACGTCATAAGCAGGGCGACCTCAGGTCTGCACCGGCCCTGAGCCTAGCAGAAACACCTGACTCTGGGGGGAGGGGTGAAATAACTGGAGATTAGCATCTAACTTGGCAACCCAGTGGGAGACTGCAGGAGAATTGGAGCCCACAAAGAGGGCAGCACAGATTCCCTGTGTGGTCCTTGGGAAAGAGCTTCCAATCTCTGGCTCCTGTGGGTATATCATTTGCCTGCTAACTACCTCCAATTACATTCAGCTGTGCGGAATTACTTCCCTTTTGAATCAACAAAAGAAAGAGACATTTACCACACCTAACCTGGGAGTGTCATCTTGACACACCCTCAACCCTGAGGAACCAAACACAGCTCTCAATCCACACCCATCTCAAGCCTCTAAGGCTCCACCAAAAGCAGACAGTCCACTTAATATAGAGCCATAGTATAACAAGAAAAAAAAAAAACACCACAGTGAAGAAACCAAATATCTCCAACATGCCATACAACAAACGCAAAAACCGAGGTAACAAGAACAAGGAAGACACTATGACGCCCCCAAATGAAAAAGACACCCCAACTCAAGATTATGAAGATGATGAGATAGAAGAAATGCAAGAAACAGATCTCAAAAAATTGATAAGAACATTAAGAAGTTCTCAAAAACAAATTCTTGAACTACAGAAATCCTTCATGGACAAGATAGAAAATCTCTCTCGTGAAAGTGAAATATTAAGGAGGAATCAAAATGAAATGAAACAACTAGTGGAACAAGAAATGGTGATTGTGACGAGAAATCATAATGAAATGAAGAATTCAATAGATCAAATGACAAACACATTAGAGAGCCTTAAAAACAGAATGGGCGAAGCAGAAGAGAGAATATCAGACTTAGAAGACAGAGAACAGGAAAGGAAACAGGCAAACCAAAGAAAAGAAGAAGAAATTAGAAATCTAAAAAATATTGTCGGGAATCTACAGGATACTATTAAAAAATCTAACATTCGGGTTCTAGGAGTTCCTGAAGGCATGGAGAGGGAGAAAGGATTAGAAGGCATTTTCAGTGAGATACTAGCAGAAAATTTCCCAGGTTTGGAGGACAGAGGCATCTTAGTACAGGAAGCTTATAGAACCCCTAATAAACATGACCAAAAGAGATCCTCACCACGACACGTCATAATCAAACTCACCACAGTGAAACATAAAGAAAAGATTCTAAAAGGTGCAAGAGAGAAACGTCAGATTACTCTCAGAGGATCTCCAATTAGACTCACAGCAGACTTCTCATCAGAAACCCTACAAGCTAGAAGGGAATGGCGAGACATAGCCCAGGTACTAAGAGAGAAAAACTGCCAGCCCAGAATATTATATCCGGCAAAGCTCTCATTTGTGAATGAAGGTGAAATTAAGACTTTTCATAGCAAACAGAAACTGAAAGAATTTGTTGCCACTCATCCTGCCCTGCAAAAGATGCTTAAAGATGTGTTACACACAGAAACACAGAAACATGGTCACCAATATGAAAGAAGGTAAAGGAAGGAAACCTCACAGCAAAAGATCACAGGAAGCTCAATTTCTCTTTGACATAGAATTAAACTCTGATGCACTGTTAGAGCAATGTGTTAAAGTAATCTATTATGTTCTCTTGATGTCTGTTAAATTCTAATTGTTCAAAAACAGCTGAATTTTTATTAAGAGCTATGGGTTATTTAACTATGTGCTTATTTTCAAAGACTTGAATAATCACCTTGTAACAATGATCAAATTTGGTCTATGTTATGTCATGATTTTAAGGAATCTTAGTTCAACCAGATATTTTGGATTTTGATATTGGTCTATTATGCTATGTTATATGTGCGTACATATTGTATGTCCACATGGGGAAATTTTATTAAGAGTTTTATTTTAAATGGCTTTTAGATAAGATTGTCCATAAATTTAAGCTGCTAAAATCAATCAAAGATACATTTTAATTTGTGGGACCTGAATCTGTGTATCATATGTTTTAAACTTGTTGGTAGAAAGAAACTAAAAACATTTTATATGGTTGTGCTTAAGTTTACTGGTTAAACAAACTACACCATCTTAGATATTTAAGAGGTGTTTTCAAATACATGATTCTTAAAATTTATAGAAGGCATTGGACCTTCTGGTAAATGTTTTATTAAGTTCTTATCTAAGGGTTGAAACGGTTTGCTAAGTATTCATGTAATATTGCTATTGTCAGCAAGTGATCTAGGACTTGCTCCCTCATTTCTCTATTCTAAGCCCAACTTGTTCTTTCATTTCTCTATTCTCTTCAAGGTAGGGAACTAATTCTATTATGAAGGAATCTGTAGGACGCACAATTTAATCTTTAGACCTTATAAGAGATGGCTAACATTTTTCTGTAATAGCATAGCCAAAATAAGAGCTTAAATAATAATCTCATAGCTAGATTCACATCGCCATCAGCGAAGTATACAGTAAGTAGAAAAAAAAAAAAACCTCCCTTTCAGACCAAAGGGAAAGAAAGTTTTAAAGTGAGAATATAATTTTCCTCATGGGCATTGTCTACCTTAGAAAAACTACTACAGAACATGCCTGTGACTATAGACTTGTAGTTCAGGCCACCGAAGATTAGAGATGGGACATGGGCACTCCCTTGACTTGCATCCTCTGGTCTGCTTTAACACAAACCAGGAGGAAAAGAAAGCTAGGCATCAGAAGCAATGGGTGGCAGGCCTATTAATGGCTGATCTGTACGGTGATCTGCCCTCAAGGAGACCCAACAGGCCAGTCCACTGCAGTGGCATTCAATGTGGTAAGTCTGGGCTTCAGCAGAAGTCAGCTTGTGAAGAGCCCTGGCAGCTCTGCCAAGAGTTGGATCACTGGAAATGGACCTGCCCTGGAGTCGAAGGATGCCCAGGTCAGAGCCACAGATCTTATTGGCTCCAAGCTGAAAAGCCCTTCACTCAGCCCAACTTCCAAAGTGACCACTGCAGCTGAGGGTATGGTCAAGTAGGGTCAGCAACATTGCAGGCAGAACTGTAAATTTCTTGTTAGAGATGCCACCTGCCTTTACCTGGCCAGCTCTCCTCCCAGGCCAGCCAAGTAATGAAAGTCAACAGAGTGCCTTCCCCTAGGAGGTTCACACCTCCCTTAGGATATACCCCATGTGAAGAGATAGATAGGTCTGGGCCTCTTAACTTACAAGGCCTAAAGCCCAACAGATTATTATCAAGCCCCTTCTATCAGGTTCCATTTGCCTCTCAATCAGAAAACTTAATTGTAGCTTAGACAGCACCTTTCTCAGCTCCTCTAATAATGACTCTGTCCTTTGTTCTAGACCCTGTCTAGCGCACTTGGGCCTCATTCCTTTGTAATCATAACCTCTACTCTACCACCAATGGCTCTACTCCCAACCTGTGTGTACTGATGGTCCTCTTCCCCACTTAATGCTATATAATTGTTCAGACCTGGTAAATGCCACTCTTAGGATCATTGGTTACTATCCTCACCCTGTCTTTTATGACCTTGTCTAAATATGATCAGAGTGGGGAACTTGGAAGGCTTCCATAGCCTTGGCAACTCATGATGACAGCCTAGGGTGGTTACTGGTGCCATAAACTAGAGTGTCAATTTGTTGGGTCAACAACAGGAGCCACTGTGCACTTGCTCCTGATGTGGGATCTCTGTCCTTAATGTACTGTACATTTTGATTTAATGCTATAACTAGTACTCAAACAGTATGTTTCACTTTGTGTTTCTATGTGGGTGCAAACTGTTGAAATCTTTACTTAATGTATACTAAATTGATCTTCTGTATATAAAGAGAATTGAAAATGAATCTTAATGTGAATGGAAGGGGAGAGGGAGCGGGAGAGGGGAGGGTTGCGGGTGGGAGGGAAATTATGGGAAGGGGAAGCCATTGTAATCCATAAGCTGTATACTGGAAATTTATATTCATTAAATAAAAGTTGAAAAAAAAAAAAAAAAAAAAAAAAAAGAAAAAATAATGCTATCAACCTATTAGGACAAATATCAAATAATGTTTTAATCTATCTGAATGTATTGCTTTCCCCTATGTAAAAAGGCTGGCTATGTTGATAAATCTCCCTTTATCACAATAAAAATAATAAAAAATAATTTTTCATTATTCTTACCCTTAAATATTGTAGATGTTTATAATTACTGTTATTTCAAATAAAAACAATAATTGTCATTGATTCAAGTAGTTAAATGGTTGTAAATGGGATGTCATTTTGCATAATTCAATTACCAGGGTTTTTTTTAATGTAGAAACTAATTGAAATATTTTGTCATATGCTTTAAATGGTCAGTTCTACATCTTCACAACTTAGTTCTATGGATGCAGTTTGACTTCTTTCTCAGTACAACGCAAATTCTAAATAGTTGATTTGTGCTATTAATTTACAATTAATTTTCAATTGAGCAGATCTCTATTCTCTCCAGGTGCTCTTTTATCTTTCTGTTCTTAATTGATGTAAGCTACTTTCAAAGCTTCAGTATTCCCATTTCACCATGTGTTTGCATTTACAACAATTTATTTTTTAATTAGCACTTGGAAGTTTCTTGTTGTGGCCTAAGTGTACAGGAATATTTGACGTTGAGGCAATGAAGAATATTTCATATGAGACTTAAGTGGAAAATGTTATCACAAATGATGCTAACAAAAAACAGTAATTCGAGATGACACCACCATTATTAAGACTTAGAATTGTTCGTATCTAAGGCTGCTAACAAATCGCAATCCCAGTGGAAGTATTAAATCACAACAGACATAGAATAGACAAATACATATAAATAAGCCTTTCTGATTTTTTCTGTTAGCCACGGTTCCTAAGATAGTTCCTTATTATTGACCATGAGGAAGGATGATGAGTTAATATATCTCAATGATTACTTACTTATATTTTACCAACTTTCCACTAAAATCTGAGTATATTGCCTGGCCCAGCCCATCACTGAGGGCATTTGGGGAATGAACCAGCCAATGAGAGTGTGTTCTCACTCTCTTTCCCTGCCCCCTTTCCCCCCTGTATTTTCACCTCTCAAATAAATATCTTTTTAAAGTAAGACTTCAGGGGCTAGTGTTATGACGTAGCAGGTAAAGCCACCACCTGTGACACTATTATCCCATATAGGCACTGGCTTGTGTTCTGGCTACTCTACTTCCAATCCAGATTCCTGCTAATGGCCTGGGGAAAAGCAGTAGAAGATGACCCAAGTGCTTGGGCTCCTGCTACCAATTATGAGAGACCTGGATGAAGCTCCTGGCTCCTGGCTTTGGCCTGGCCCAGGGCTGGCCCTGAAGCCATCTGGAGAGTGAACCAGCAGATGGAAGATATCTCTCTCTCTCTCTCTCTCTCTCTCTCTCTCTTTCTCTCCCCCTCCCTCCCTCTCCCTGTAACTCTGACTTTCAAAATAAATAAATAAATTTTTTTAAACAAAATAAGACTTTCTAAGCCATAGATATTATGTACTTTTTTGTTGTTGTTGTTGTTAATTGAAAGAGAAATAAGACAGTCATAAAAGTTCCTATCAGAGTGGTGTTTTCTAGAACAAGTGTGTACTTTTCCACTTAGTAAAGTAACTGACTAAAAATCCATTGTTGGAAATAAAAGATGTCATTTATAGATATCAAATTAGATTAATTGACCTTTTTAAAAACACTGAAAGACTGTTGTTTTCTTCACATTCAAATTTATTAAATGTCAGACTAAAGTAAATGCCAAATGTAAAAAATTTAAAATAGTAAGAAAACATATGCTATTTATAATTTTTGAAGGACAGGCCTGTCTTTATCTATTTGTTAAGTGATAAAAATCCCAGGAAATCATTTTGAATACATGATATTATGTTATTCTTTGAAATCCTTGATTAAATTTGCTTCCTTTAAATCTTAGATGTGTATATACCTCCATTTGTTCTATTTTATATTTAATTGTTTTATTCTCATTAAATCTAGTAAGAAGTATAAATTTTCCACAGTTAATTATTTCAAAAATATTATCAAGATACATATGTTTATCATAAAGAGACAAATGAGAACACAAAGCTTTTTTTTTTTTGACAGGCAGAGTTAGACCGTGAGAGAGACAGAGAAAAAGGTCTTCTTCTGTTGGTTCACCCCCACAAATGGCCGCTACAGGTGCCGCACTATACTGATCCAAAGCCACAAGCCAGGCACTTCTCCTGGTCTCCCATGCGGGTGCAGGGCCCAAGCACTTGGACCATCCTCCACTGCCCTCCCAGGCCACAGCAGAAGGCTGGACTGGAAGAGGAGCAACCGGGACAGAATCCAGCGCTCCAACAGGAACTAGAACCCGGGGTGCCGGTGCCGCAGGCAGAGGATTAGCCTAGTGAGCCACAGCACTGGCCAACACAAAGCTTTTATAAACAATATATAAGGATAATTTTTCTTACCATCTGACAATTAATAGCATATAATCTTTAATGAACTCTTCTGTATATTACTTCACTAAATACCATATATTTAATGGATTCCTTCTTAATTATTTACTTCAAGAAGACCTCCTTCAAAATCTTTTAAGTTTTTAATTCAGTGATGCAACATACTGTTTGAGACTATATGCTACCTCCTATACTACATGCTGGACACAAATAATTCTGAAACATAAGTGGGCTATATATCTCAGATCCTGGAGAAATTAGAAAGCAGAAAGAAGCAAAAAAAAAGGAAAAAGAAGAAAAAGGAACAGTGTACCTCATTCAGAAGAATGGTCATGGAGAATATCCTGTCCATCTTGCAATAGGGAGGATGAAGAACTTAAAAAAAGGTGTTATGGACACAAAGAAAAGCAAATGAGAAGTTGAATGAAAATGGTTTCCTGGCAAAAGAATCCTTTTTTTTTTTTTTTTTCAAGATTTGTTTGTTTGAAAGGCAGTCACAGACAGTGAGAGATAGAGAGAGATAATCTTCCACCACTGGTCCACTCTCCAAATGACCACAACAGCCATGGCTGAGGCAGGATGAAGTCAGGAGCTGGAAACTCCATCTGGGGTCTCCCATGTGGGTGGCAGGGACACAATCACATGGGCCATATTCTGCTGCTTTCTCGGGTGCATTAGTACAGAGCTGGATTGGAATTGGAGCAGCCAGGAATCTAACTTGTGGTACTCAGGTGGGCTGCCAGTATTGAGTGCCAGCATCATAGGCAGCAGCTTAACCCACTACACCACAACAAGAGCTTCATTTAAACATATAAGTAAACTGGAAGTACAACAAAAACAAAAATTTTTGAAAAATATTTTCTGAAGTCACATAAGTTGTTCAAATAAGAGAAAGTGACATTTAAACAGCAGGCTAAATTAACACCAGAAAAAGACAGAATAAACTGAATGATATCAGAATTATGGCAAAAGATATATTTTTTTACTTATCAAAGATTTCAAGTAAAAAGGAAAAGCAAAAACTCTAGAAAAAAACATCAGGCAAACATAGAAAAATATATATAATATAAAGAAATTCTTCAAAGATAAATTTTTAGTTGGGATTTCACTTACAAATCTATTTTAAAAAGTATGAAGATATTCTTGGGAAAAACGCATACAAAATAATAGAAAACTCGATGAAGGAGGAAGATAGATGGGAATAAAGACTATTACAATCTTTAATCTTTTGGCAATGTTAAATCTTTTGGTAATATTTTACTTTTTTATTTGAGACACAAGAGAATGAGCTCCCATTTGCTGGGTCCCTTCCTTCCTAAATGTCTACATGGTCCCTAGCTGGAGCCAAAGCCAGGACTCCAAAACTCAATCCAGATATCCTATATCAGCGGCAGGAACCCAATCAATTGAGCCATCATGGCTGTTTTGTAGTGTCTGCATTAGTGGGCAAATGCAGTAGGACTGGATCCAGGAATCAAATCCAGGCACTCTAATATGGAATGTGGGCATCTTAACCAGAATCTTACTTAACCAGCAGGCCAAATGCACACCCCAGGTTATATTTCAGCTGTTTGGATGAATGGAAGGCCCAAAGGGTCCTTTGTTCTGTCACTGCAGGAGAGGAAGAGATTTATATATAGGAAGCAAATTTATAAATAGAGATATCTTTTAAATCTCTAGGTTCATGGCTGAGGCCTACATAACAAGTGACAGATTAATAAGTGATATTAGAAATTGTATGTAAGACAGCAAACGTGCAGTATTTTTCTTTGTGTCTAGATTATTTCTTTAAAAAAAAGTCAGTGTGAAAACAGAATAGTGACCACAAGAAGCTAGAAGGGGTGGAAGGATGGAGGGAGTTTGAAAAATAGTTACCAAACCAGAGTTCAATGGAAGGAATAAGATCCCAGTGTTACAGTGCCTTAAAGGGAGGCTGCAGTTCAAAATAAACTAGTATATATTATGTGAACAAATACAAGAAACTTTAAGCCCCCAATCATAAAGAAATGTCAAAGGAGTGGAAATGTTGATTACCCTGTTTTGATTAGTACACATTGTATATGCATATTGAAATGTCCCACTAAAGCCCATAAATATGTCTGATTATTGTTAAAATATTTTTAAATAGAATACAATTTTATAATATAAGTTGTATGTGAGTTAGGGCCTAAAAAAGGAAAAAAATTTGTTCATTTTTAAGCTTAGGTCTGATAAAGAGTAGACGGTCTTAAAGAAATATGATTGGAGGACAAAAAGGTATGACAAACAGTAATATAAGCTGGGGGAAAACAGCCAAGACTTTTTTATTCAGATTTTTCTTTGCATCTCTGGCTCTAGCTCTTTTCGCCTGGGTGTAAGGGTTGCATCTTTCAAATGAGGAAATTATGACCTGCTTCAGGGGAGAAGCAGCTGAAGGCAAGACTCGGCTTCCTGCTGCTGTTTCCTCAAGCACTGTGCCCTACACTGGGGTAACAAGTCATCACCACATTATCACTGCCATGACTCCATTGTTGGCATGTTAAATATTTTACAATACCATTTAGGAGAGCAAAATTAGTGAAAAGATAAAAATGTTTTTGCATATCTCTGTAGATCCCAATGTTTCCAACAAAAACATATACTATTGCTCAAATAGGACAGTCTTCATAAATCAAAAAAAAAAAAAAAGTATCCTGGAAGACTTGCTTCCTTTGATAAGGGTACAGACACTTAATAGTAACTTGATTCACTGGTTTATCAGGTTAAATCAAGGTCCTAATTAGACTAAATGTAATGATATTCTGCTCTATAGTTCATGAAGCAGATTTTTATCATTTGTGATCTCCTTCCAAGGATGTTTGTGTCAAATTTTACAATGAGAGCTATATCTTCAATGTAACCTTTAAGTTTCATTATCAACACAATTTCTGGGTGTGAGAACAATTTTATTTTTAGGAAGTAGTGTTAAAATTTGTGGCCATGGCTTTCATTGGATGTGGAAATGGCACTACGTAAGTACTTTCCCTTCACTTTCTCTTTTCCCCTAAATTTTAGGGGGCAGGGGAACCACAAAAGCATCTTTGCAGTGATGGTTTCCCATTTATGTCACTTTTGCAAAAGACTAATAAAATTCTAAAAAAAAGAAAAAACAAAGCTTCTGACAATTCCCAAGAATAGAGATAATACAGAATGTTATTTATGCTTCCAGCAAACTTTGGCTCTAATTTAGATTTTATTTTTTTGTTTATTTGTTTGTTTGTTTGTTTTGGACAGGCAGAGTGGACAGTGAGAGAGAAAGAGAGAAAGGTCTTCCTTTGCCATTGGTTCACCCCCCCAATGGCCGCTGCAGCCGGCGCACCGCGCTGATCCAAAGCCAGGAGCCAGGTGCTTCTCCTGGTCTCCCATGTGGGTGCAGGGCCCAAGCACTTGGACCATCCTCCACTGCCCTCCCAGGCCACAGCAGAGAGCTGGCCTGGAAGAGGGGCAACCGGGACAGAATCCGGCACCCCGACTGGGACTAGAACCCAGGGTGCCAGCGCCGCAGGCAGAGGATTAGCCTATTGAACCACAGTTCCGGCCTCTAATTTAGATTTTAAGAGAGAATTGACAAAATTGAGCTCACCTTGGCAAAGTTGAGGATCTGCGGGCAGACCTGAGGTAAATTTCTCAATCTCTAATAGGAATTTTAAGAGTAGACTGGATTACCCTCGTCAGTTTCTGGCTTATCTGGAGCTGAGCACTTTTTCATTGTTGTTCCAGAACCTGTAAAAATCCTTTCTAAGATAAAGAAAAGACTCAAAAGTTACCAAAAATTGCTGGGGAAAGTAATGTAGTGCATTTTTTTTTTGTCTGGTCAGATAAAGGAAGACAGAAAAATGTATTTTCTCCAAGTCTCATTGCTGCTTTCTCTTATATGAATTATCCTATTACTTTAAGTTTAGTTAAATGGATTCGCTGTGGGAAAAATCTACAGCATTGTGGGGCTAAGTGTCTGGATCATAGCTGAAGAAATGGGAAGTGTAAAATTCTTGTTGTGACTGTGGTAAGCAGTATCTCTGGGAGGGCTGAGCAAATAGCTGTGCTTTAGGTATGGGAACCATTAACCAAAGGTGGCTATTTAAATGGAAAGTAAGGGGCCTGTGCTGGGCATGGTAGGCTGGGTCTCTGCCTGTGGCACTAGCATCCTATATGGGTGCCAGTTCATGTACCAGCTGCTCCTCTTCTGATCCAACTCTCTGCTATGGCCTGGGAAAGCAGTAGAAGATGGCCCAAGTGCTTGAGCCCCTTGCACTTATGTGGGAGACCAGAAGAAGCTTAGGGCTCCTGGCTTCAGATCAGCCCAGTTCCAGTTGTTGAGGCCATCTGGGGAGTGAGCCAGCAGATGGAAGACCTCTATCTCTTTCTCTCCCTCCATCTCTGTAACGGTGCCTCTCAAATAAATAAAATCTTTTTTAAAAAAAAATGAAAGCAAATAAAATTACAAATTCACTTTGTTAACCTAGTCACATTTTAGTTATATATATACATATATATGTGTATATATATATACATATATATATATAATCACATGGTGAAGAAGAATATTTCCACCATTGCATAGATTTCTCTTGAAAAAAAAATTCCATACTATTTGTTGAACTCCTTACTTAACATAGAGTTAGTCATACATGTATAAAGTCAACTGAAAATAGATCTTAGTAAAAAATAAGAGTGGGAATAAGAAAAGGAGGAGGAAGAGGGGTGGGAGTACAGGTGGGAGGGCTGACATGGAGGGAAGAATCACCATGTTCCTGAAGTTGTAATTATGAAGTGTATGAAGTTTGTAATTGTAAAGCTATATAGTTCTGCATACATTCTTCTGGACTTCTAAGGATACAGTTTTAAAACTTGCCATGGGACCACAAATCCCCTTAAGCCCGGGATGGTAAAAATACCATCTTAACTGTTAAAGTGATTTTATGGATAGTATTAAGTGTCTGATAATAATAATAGAATTAAAAAGGAGTGAATGCTCCATCATGGAAAGCAGTCCACACAGTCAACTCACAGAATGACAATCACTTTAAGTAGCACTCTGACCTCAAAATCAGCCCTTAAGGCATTCTGGTCTAGCTGAAAAGCCCATGAGAGCATTTCAGGCATGGAAAGCTAAGTAACTGTGGCAAAATGTCTTACATGAAAGAACTCAGTGGCTGAGACCCCAGTGGAAAGAAGAGGTCATCAAAGAAGGAGGTATTTTTATCTGAAAGAAGGAGAGAACCACTTTGCTTTTGACCTTCTCTAAGTACTGATGTAGTTCATGGATTCAAAAGGCTTCCATAGCCTATGCAGCTCATGTCAAGAGCCTCTGGGGCAGGCGCTGTGGCATAGTGGATAAAGCTGCCACCTGCAGTCCCAGCATCCCATATGAGTGCTGGTTCGAGTCCCAGTTACTCCACTTCCAATCCAGCTCTCTGCTATGGCCTGGGAAAGCAGCAGAAGATGGCCCAAGTCGTTGGGCCCCTGCACCCACGTGGGAGACCCAGAAGAAGCTCCTGGCTTGTTGGTTTCAGATCAGTGCAGCTTCAGCCATTTTGGCCATTTGGAGAGTGAACCAGCAGTTGGAAGAGCTCCCTCTCTCTGCCTTTGCCTCTCCTTCTCTGTAAATCTGCTTTTCAAATAAATAAATAAGATCTTAAAAAAAAGACAAAAAAGAGCCTCAGGTGATCACTGATGTCATATTACATAATACATAAGAGTGTTAATTGTTAAATTAACAACAGGAGTCATTGTGCAGTAACTTTCCATGTAGGACCTCTGTCCTCAAAGAGTTGTATAATGAGAGTTAACTATAAAACAAGTTCTCAAACAGTTTTTATTGTGTGTGTGCAGGTTTGTGCAAATTGTTGAACTCTTTACTTAGTATAGAGTTGGTCTTCTGTGTACAAAGTTAATTGAAAATTGATCTTAGTGGAGAATGGGACTGGGAATGGAAGAGGGAAGAGGAGGAGGGGTGGGAGTGTGGGCAGGAGGGCAGGTATGGTAGGAAGGCAGGTATGGTGGGAAGAATCACTATATTCCTAAAGTAGTACTTATGAAATGCATTCCTTAAATAAAAGTTTTATTTGAGGAAAAAATAAATTAATTAAAACAAAAATTTCTCTTGGACAGTGGTTCTCTCATGCATTTCACTGGAAACTACATTACTGCATTAGTTCTATAAAATAGCACTGGTGACATAGGAAGATGCTGCCTGGTGAAAAATTTACAGCACAGTTCATGTGTTCTGTGGTTGACCTCCCAATAACTCCTGTTATATTAGTGGACAATCAGATTATATTCCTTCTTAATCTAAAGTGACTCAGAGTGTAGAAAAAAACCTGTTAACACAAACCTTTCATACATTTATATCATCACAAATTAAGATGAGAAATATTATCATATTCCAGAAAATAATTTGATAGAAAATGAAAATAGAGTAAATGTTAACACAGTTGCAAATGGCAAACATGGGACTTGTTAATAGGTTCAAATTTCCTAGCCACCTATAAATTGAATTTTGTATCTCCAAACCATTCAAAATCCATCTAGTCCAAAATAATGGATACCAAAAAATGCAATGGCTCATACATAAGAATTATTAGTCTTACACCTGTTTGAATTTATTTATGTTGCCAGCATAAAGATATGGCAGTTGAACAGGAAAAAGGTAATAAAGGAGATAAATGGAACAATTGAAACATGATACAGTGAGACTCAAATATACACTGAGATGGTAAAAATCTCAGTCTTTCACATCTATGATTTTGACATAGAACTTATATTTCATTTTTAGTAGCATATGCGTTAATTCTATATCTTCATATGATAGCCTTTTAAAGACAAAGAATATCTTGCAAGGCAGTAAATCTATATTCTTCAGACACAAGGCAGTAAGGGTCATTAATTATAACAAGAATACCTTTCAGATAAGAACATTTTTACTGATGGGCCGTATAGTAAGATACTTTTTCAACAAATTTTTATTTTAAATTCTACTCTCTCAGCTCCTATCCTGCCAATGCTAGTTGAGAAAATCAAAGAAACAGAGAGATGTAGAGCAAGAGAGGGAGAGAAAGAGAGATGCAGATAAGCAAAGATTGCTAGGCTAAGGAATTCACTATTATGCATCAAGATTTGACCCCAATCCTGTATTTAGTCCCACTACCTTTATCCCCAATTTTTTTTTCCTAGACTCAAAGAAGATTTAAGTGGTTTTATTTCTCTCTGGCTCCTTTCTTTCTTCTGCCTTGATCAGCCACCTCGTAAGTTTACTTCTTTGACAGCAAGATGAAATGAAGCCATAGGAAACTTCCAAAAGGGGGGGGGGGGGGGCGGCTGATGATCTGGAGGATAGTCTTTGAAACTTCACAGCAGAAGCAACAAGTTCCTCCAGGGTATAAAGGCACCCTACGCTGAGGCACTCATCTATATACATAAAAAGCAAGCATCATTAGATTAGACTTCTATACAATAATAGTTAGGGACTCTAAAACTCTACTTTCATCAACCAACAAATCATTCCGATTTAAAAATCAAAAAAGAAACAAATTTCTGCTGGGTCTACATGGTCTCAACCATATGAAAGGCCAGATGGACCTAACTGACATTTAGAGGACATTGTGTCCAACAGCTGCAGAATGCACTTTCTCATCAGTACAAAGAATATTCTCAGGATATACCACATGTTGGGTCACAAAGCAAATTTTGAAAATTTTGAAATGGTATCATGTACTTTTCTCTGACTATAATTGAATAAAACTGGAAATCAATAACAAAAGCAATATAGAAATTGTATAAATATATGAATTTAAACAACATGCCTTTGATTGGCCACTGAGTCAATGAACAAATCAAAAGGAAAATTTTAAAATGTCTTGAAACATGAAAATAGAAATACATCGTATAAAAACCTATTAGATCAACCAAAAACAGTATCAATTTATAACACTAAACCCTAATATAAACTAAAAAAGAAAGATTTTCAAATAAACAATCTAATTATGCAAGTCAGTGAATTAAAAAGCAAAGAGTGATTCAAATTCAAAATTATTAAAAGGAAAGAAGAGCTGAAATAAATTAAACAGATGTGTGTGTGTGAAGACCAACAATATGAAGACTTAGTGTTTTGAAAACCTACACAAAATTTAAAAGCCTTTAGCTAAACTGACCCCTCCCCCAAAAAGAGAAAGATCCAAATAAAAATCAAGGTGAAAAGGGTAACTTTAAAAATGATACCAAATGGGGCCAGTATTGTGGCACAGCAAATTAAGCCACCATCTGTGACATTGGCATCCAGTATCTGAGCAGATTTGAGTTCCAGCTGGTGAACTTCAGATGCAGGTTCCTCCTAATAGCCTGAAAAGGCTGAGGAAGATGCCTAAGTGCTTTCACCCCTGCAACCCATGTGAAAGACCAGGATGGAGTTTCAGGCTCCTGGCTTTGGGCTGCCTGGCCTGGCCTGGCTCAGCCCTAGCTATTGCAACCACCTGAGTAGTGAACCAGCAGAAGAAAGATCTTTTTCTCCCTATCTCTTCCTTTTTCTTTCTCTGTCACTCTGCTTTCAAATAAATAAATAAAATCTTAAAAAAAAAAAAAAACCTTATACCATTGAGGACAACTATACATCAACTAATTGGAAACCCTATAAAAAATAGATAAATTTCTGGATACATACAACCCACAAAAATTGAAATACCAAGACATAGAAAACCTGAACAGATCGGCTACAAATAAGACAACTGAATCAATAGCATAAAGTCTTCCAAAAAAGAAAAGCCCAGGACTACATGGCTTCAATGACGAATTTACCAAATATCTGAGAAGAATATGAATTCTTCAAAAATTATTACAAAAACATTCAAAGGCAGGGAACTCCTCCAAACTCATTCTTTGAAACTAACATTATCCTGATACAAAAATTAGATAAGGTCACACATACAAAAACTACAGATTAACATCCTTGTGAACATAGATGCAAAAATTCTCAACAAAATGCCAGATAGCCAAATCCAATAGTGCATTGAAAAGATTACATAACATATTAGAGTGATTTATTCCCAGGATGTAAGGATGGTTCAGCTAAACAAAACTGATACATGTGATGCACCACATCAATAGATTAAGGGAAAAATCATATAATCATCTCATCTCAAGGGATGCAGAAAAATTATCTGATAAAATTCAACATCTTTCATCCAACAAGTTAGATATAAAGTGAATATACTTCAATATAATTAAAGCAATATGTGACAAACCTACAGCCACCACCAGAATAAATGAGGAAAAGCTGAAAGCATTTCTTCTAAGCTCAGGAACAAGACGAGCCTGTCCACATTCACCACCTTTGTTCAACATTGTATTGTAAGTCTTAGCCAAATCAATTGGGCAAGAAAGAAATAAAGGGTATTCAAATAGGAAATATGGAAGTCAAATTGTCCCTGTTTGAACACCACATGATCGAAGATATGGAAAAACCTAAAAACCCCACCAGAAAAAAAAAATGTTAGAACTGATAAATGAAATCAGCAAAATCACAGGATACAAAATCAACATACAAAATTAGCAACAATTCTTATACCAACAATAAACTTGCTGAGAAATTAAGAAAGCAATGCAATTCACAATAGTTACAATAAAACCTAGGAATAAATCTAACCAAGGAATGAGTAATTTCTGTACTGCAAATTACAAAACAGTGATGAAAGAAGTTGAAAAAGACAAAGAGAAAATGAAAAAAAAAATCGGTGTTCATGGATTGAAAATTTTTTAAGAATTCAAAATGGGCTGGTGCCACAGTTCACTAGGCTAATCCTCCGCCTGTGGCGCCAGCACACCGGGTTCTAGTCCCAGTGGGGGCACCGGATTCTGTCCCAGTTGCTCCTCTTCCAGTCCAGCTCTCTGCTGTGTCCCGGGAGTGCAGTGGAGATGGCCCAAGTGCTTGGGCCCTGCACCTGCATGGGAGACCAGGAGAAGCACCTGGCTCCTGGCTTCGGATCAGCGTGGTGCACCGGCCACAGCATGCCGGCCGCAGTGGCTTGGAGGGTGAATCAATGGAAAAGGAAGACCTTTCTCTCTCTCTCTCTCTCTCTCTCTCTCTCTCTCTCTCACTGTCCACTCTGCCTGTCAAAAAAATAAATAAATAAAATCAAAACCAAACAAAAGAATTCAAAATGGATCAAAGATCTAAAAGCAAGAAATGAAACTATGAACTACTAAAGAAAATATAGGGGAAACACTTGAAGATATTAAGATAGGCAGTGTGTTTTTTTTTTTACACTGCCTTAATACTATAGTTCATAAAAGCAAAACTAGAGAAATGGAATAATATCAAACTAAGAAACTTCTGATCAGCAAAGGATATAATAGACAAAGTAAAGAGACAACTTACAGAATGTGAGAAAATATTTTCAACCTGATCATCAGCCAAAGGATTAATACCCTGAAGATATGAGAAATTCAAAAAACTCAATAGCTGATTTTAAAATGGGAAAATAATCTGAATAGATAATTCTCAAAAGTAGACATACAAATGGTCAACAACTATATGAAAAATGTTCATCATCACTAATCAAAACTGTAAATTTAAACTACAATGTAAGATCTTATTACTTAAGTTAGAAAGCTTATGATAAAAAAGACAAAATACAACAAACACTGGTAAGGATGCAGAGAAATGGGAACTCTGAAACACTGTTGATGACCATGCAAATTAATACAATTATTATAAAAACCAATGAAGGGGTTTCTCAAAAACTAAAAATAAAATTTCCATATGAGCTGGATATCCCACTACTAGGTCTGTAACCAAAGGAACTGAAATCAACCTACCAAAAAGATTTCTGCACTTTAATATTTATTGCACCACTATTTTATTAATTTTTATTTATATAAGGTGAACAACTTTCTTGTATTTCACATATACAGATTTAGGAGCATAGTGAAGACCTACCTCATCCTCCCTCTCGCCCATGTTCCCACCCTCTCTCCTCCTACCTTAGTTTTTATTTTAATTTTTACAATGACATACTCTCAGTTTATTTTATAATCATAAGCTTAACCCTCCACTAAGTAAAGAGTTCAACAAATAGGAAGAAGAAAAACACACTGTCCCTCAACAGCAGAGACAGGGCTATAAACAATCATCAAATCTCAAATGTCAATTTTGCTCATGTACATTATAGTTTTTTGTACTCTGTTACCATAGATCAGAGAAAACATACGGTATTTTACTCTTTGAGACTGGCTTATTTCACTAAGCATGATGGTTTCCAGTTGCATCCATTTTTACGCAAAAGACAATAGCAAAGAGAGAATTAACCAAGGTGTTCCCTGATGAATATGTGTATTAAGACAATGGAATTCTATGCATCCAAAAAATAATGAAATCATGTAATTTGTAGGAAAAGTGTTGAACGTGGAGGACACTAACGTTTAGTAAGCTGTACATGGAAAGACAAATAAATATTGTCACTCATAATAAGGTAGCAAAGAGAGTGTTGATTTAATAGAAGTAGGGAATGGAATAGTGGTCACTAGAGACTGGGAAGGATGGGAGTGGAAGGGAGAGAGGTTGGATAATGAGCACCAAATACAGTGACAGAAAAGGAATAACTCCAGCTGTTCTGCAGCCTGGCAGGCTGTCTACAGACCACAACAATTGATTGTGCACTTGATAAAGAACTGGAAAAGTTTGAAGCTTCCCAATACAGATAAATAATCAACATTGAAGAAGAGGAGCATGTTTATCAGCCTGTTATGATTATTACACATTATATACATATTACAAATTATCACATTGCATCCCATCAATGTGTACAATTACTATGTGTCAATTAAAAGTAAATGAATAAGAACTTCTGTACAGCTGAAATGTGGAGATGTCTGGAGGTGGTGCACCCAGAGAAAGAATGGAAGCTCCATGTCTCTTCTGCTTACCTCACCCTATGCACTTCTTCTTAATCTCTGTAACATCCTTTTTAAGAAACAAGGAAATATGGGGCAATGTAACAGTTGTTTAAATACAGGGAATGGAGAAACAAATCAAAAGATGCCTTAAGAAATAATCAGAAAAATTTATAATGTGGGATACTGCAAGACACCTGGCTGGTCTCTTTATAAAGCCCATGTCAATTAAAAATAATGCTAAAGATGAAAAGAGAATACAAACAACCTACAAATTTAAATCATGAATCTTTCTTTTCACCATTCACCGCATTTGTGTTATTGCTCTGTATGTGTAATCTCCTTTAATCCTTAATTCTTCAGAACATACTAAGAACAAGGATATCCCCTTATATGTAGCTACCATACAACTATGAAATTCAAGAAATATAATATTGATATGGTACTTCTAAACTAATAATGTAGTTTTAACTATTGTTCCAATAATTTCCATTTTTTCCTCCTGGTACAGGTCCAGTCTAGGTCCATGCATTTCATTTAGTCATCATGTCTTTTAATCTGCTTTAATCTAGACTAGTTCCTCAGCCTTTTATAGGATGTTCTCTGATCTGACTTCTTTTTATATATTTTCTCATGTTTGAAACGGGCTGTGCATTTTGGGCAAGAAAATTATGTAAGTGACTCTGTGCCCTTCTCAGTGCACCACATCAGAAGGTACCTGATGTTGCTTTGTTTCATTATCTGTGATATCAATTTTTGCCACATGTCTAAGGTAGTATCTAGTGTTTTCCACTGCAAAGTTGATAAGTACTTTCTTTTTGTAGTTAACAAGCACAAGCACTAGTGGGGAGATGCTTTGAAATTATGAAAGTACTCCCTTCTCTTATTTGCTCCCCACAACAGTAGCATGTGCTGATGAGTCTTTCTTGAATCAATTTTTCCTATAATTTTTGCAAAATGATTATTTTAGTATGTTATTGTTATGCCCAGATCAGTTGTCCCCAAAGACCACCAAGGAGCCGATAGCACTGTAAAGCACACAAGAGTTTTATCACAGGTCCGGGCCTGGATTCTCAATCAACACCGATGCAACGGGTCTGAATTGAGAGCCCCGACCCTTCAGTTAACAGGGTTTTTATAGGGTTTTCAGAGACATTCTATACATCATGGTATCATTTAGCAAATCATCTCATCCCGCAGGAAATTCAGAGGACATCTCTTAGAATTGATTAGTGCATCCAGTAGCGGGAACGGACCTACTAAAGGTGGTTGGATGGCTTTGGGGTTGATGCCTTTTGAATTGATTGGCCGAAGCATAGGGTCCGAGCTGCTGGGGTGTACGTGCCAAACTGCAGGGTCTCAGGAAGCTATTAATGACCTTATCTGCCCTGAGAAGACACCAGTAACTCTAGATATTTCTCTGTTATCTGCTAATCGGATGTTGCTAGGAGAGTTTATTGCAAGGGGAGTTCATTTATTTACTTTTAGGAGCTTCTGGTTTAGGCCTGGTCAGGCCCAAGTTACAAGATGGAGGCCTAATTTAAAATAGTTACACCTTGATCCAGGCTCAGGTCTCACATTATCATTTCTAACATATTTCCTAGAAAATGTTCTATTATTAAAGAAAAAATGTGTCCTTTACTTATTGTCAGTATGTTCACATGATTTCTTGTTTTACCTACTCAGTTGTACTCTATTACCATCACTTATTCTGATGTTCTTACTCAGATTTGGCCTGTAAGCTGTTCCCCATGTCATTTTGACATGGAGGGCTCCCATTATTTTATTGGGCAGATGCATACATTCTGACATGGCAGAATGTTCTAGACATGGATCCTCAGACCCAGAATCAGCCATCTGCTCTCTCTCTCTCACACTCTCTCTCTCTGTCTCTCCCTCTCTGTCACTTTGCATTTCAAATAAATAAGAACCAAACTTTTTAAAAATTGGAATAATTAGGGAAACTTGAATATAGCCTAGAAATGAAAGGATTTTGGGGAATTATTTCCACTGAAGTACAATGATGTTACCACAATTACATGAGGAAATGTTCTTTCTTGAGAAATGCATACTGAAATGCTTATAGCTAAAGCATTATGATGTTTTCATTTTTCAAATAGTTTAGAAAAATACACAGAAGTATAACTTAAAGCAATAGAAATATATAAATGAAAAGGTTTAAAAAGAACTAAATTTGCTATTACTTGATGAATTGTTGGAAATAGGAACCATAGTAAATACTAATATCCTATCCTAACTTGCCATACGGTATGCAAAAATTTTAAATGTTTACTACATTATGAGCTTTATTCTATGTGTTGGTTATACAACAGTAAGTATCAAACAAGAAACAAATTTTTTTAAGTAATTATTTATTTATTTGAAAGTCAGAGTTACACAGAGAGAGAAGAGAGGCAGAGAGCGAGAGGTCTTCCAACTGATGGTTCACTCCCCAATTGGCTGCAATGGCCTAAGCTGTGCCAATCCAAAGTCAAGAGCCAGGAGCTTCTTCCAGGTCTCCTGCACAGGTGCAGGGGCCCAAGGACTTGGGCCATCTTCCACTGCTTCCCCAAGCCATAGCAGAGAGCTGGATCAGAAGTGGAGCAGCCAGATCTTGAACCGGTGCCCATATGGGATGCCGGCACTTCAGGCCAGGGCGTTAACCCACTGCCCACAGCACCAGCCCCACAAAAAACAAATTTTAAAAATGACCTTTGTGGCGCCGCCGTCGCTCTCTAACGCCAGCGCCGCCTCTCGCTCGCCGAGCTCCAGCTGAAGGAGAAGGGGGGTAAGTAAGGAGGTCGTTATACCATGGCTCATACAAAGCAGACTGCCCACAAATCGAGTGGTTGTAAAGCACCCAGGAAGCAACAGCTACAAAAGCCGCTCGCAAGAGTGCGCCCTCTACTGGAGGGGTAAAGAAACCTCATTGTTACAGGCCCGGTACTCTGGCACTTCGTGAAATCAGATGTTATCAGAAGTCCACTGAGCTTCTGATTCGCAAACTCCCCTTCCAGCGTCTGGTGCGAGAAATCGCTCAGGACTTCAAAACAGATCTGCGCTTCCAGAGCGCAGCTATTGGTGCTTTGCAGGAGGGAAGTGAGGCCTATCTGGTTGGCCTTTTTGAAGACACCAACCTGTGTGCTATCCATGCCAAACGTGTAACAATTATGCCAAAAGACATCCAGCTAGCACGCCGCATACGTGGAGAACGTGCTTAAGAATCCACTATGACGGGAAACATTTCATTCTCAAAAAATTTTTTTTCTCTTCTTCCTGTTATTGGTAGTTCTGAACGTTAGATATTTTTTTTCCATGGGGTCAAAAGGTACCTAAGTATATGATTGCGAGTGGAAAATAGGGGACAGAAATCAGGTATTGGCAGTTTTTCCATTTTCATTTGTGTGTGGATTTTTAATATAAATGCGGGGACGTAAAGCATTAATGCAAGTCAAAATGTTTCAGTGAACAAGTTTCAGCAGTTCAACTTTATAACAATTATAAATAAACCTGTTAAATTGGAAATGGACCTGCCCTGGAATCGAAGGATGCCCAGGTCAGAGCCACAGATCTTATTGGCTCCAAGCTGAAAAGCCCTTCACTCAGCCCAACTTCCAAAGTGACCACTGCAGTTGAGGGGACAGCCAAGTAGGGTCAGCAACATTGCAGGCAGAACTGTCAATTTCTTGTTAGAGATGCCCCCTGCCTTTACCTGGCCAGCTCTCCTCCCAGGCCAGCCAAGTAATGAAAGTCAACAGAGTGCCTTCCCCTAGGAGGTTCACACCTCCCTTAGGATATACCCCATGTGAAGAGATAGATAGGTCTGGGCCTCTTAACTTACAAGGCCTAAAGCCCAACAGATTATTATCAAGCTCCTTCTATCAGGTTCTATTTGCCTCTCAATCAGAAAAATTACTTGTAGCTTAGACAGCACCTTTCTTAGCTCCTCTAATAATGACTCTGTCCTTTGTTCTAGACCCTGTCTAGCACACTTGGGCCTCATTCCTTTGTAATCATAACTTCTACTCTACCACCAATGGCTCTACTCCCAACCTGTGTGTACTGATGGTCCTCTTCCCCACTTAATGCTGTATAATTGTTCAGACCTGGTTAAGGCCACTCTTAGGATCATTGGTTACTATCCTCAACCTGTCTTTTATGACCTTGTCTAAATATGATCAGAGTCGGGGAACTTGGAAGGCTTCCATAGCCTTGGCAACTCATGACGACAGCCTAGGGTGGTTACTGGCGTCATAAACTAGAGTGTCAATTTGTTGGGTCAACAACAGGAGCCACTGTGCGCTTGCTCCTCATGTGGGATCTCTGTCCTTAATGTACTGTACATTTTGATTTAATGCTATAACTAGTACTCAAACAGTATGTTTCACTTTGTGTTTCTATGTGGGTGCAAACTGTTGAAGTATTTATACTAAATTGATCTTCTGTATATAAATAGAATTGAAAATGAATCTTGATGTGAATGGAAAGGGAGAGGGAGCGGGAGAGGGGAGGGTTGCGGGTGGGAGGGAAATTATGGGAAGGGGAAGCCATTGTAATCCATAAGCTGTATACTGGAAATTTATATTCATTAAATAAAAGTTAAAAAAAATTTTCTGGAAAAAAAAATGACCCTTGCTATCATGAAATTTACCACAGTAGGTGGTGATATTTAAGAAGTTATTTTGGAGATTAGCCAGTAAAACAAGGGATAAATTGATTTGGGGGTGTCCAGACTGTGGGTGACAAACTTAGATGCCTACAGGTTGTAAATTTAGAAACTATATGGATACAATGAGTTCATTTTCATTTTGCCTGCATTAGAAATAAAATAACAGGATTCATATAGAAGTAAATGGCAGTGACCTTGTCAAGGACAATGGAGAGATTGGAGGACCCCTGAAAATTACTCACATTTAGTCAATTAATTCATATATAGATAAGTATTTTTTAAAAAATAAGGAAAAGCCATCTATTTATGTGTGACCCTTAATTAATTTCTTGATGTTTGAAACCAGTGAATTTTAAAAACAAATTAGCATTTTCAAAACAAGGTATGATCTGACACTCTGCAAGGTAAACAATTATCTCTCAGCTCATGTTAGGGACAAACACATTCCAGTTTCCAAAGTCTGCCTAGATATTCTAGTAGGAAGTCAGCTTTTGCAGTGTCAGGAGAGTGGCAATCATCAAATATGCATGCTGAAGGAAAATCAGAAAAAACAGTGTGTTTTTAACCAGTAAAATATTTCTGTGCTGAGAGAATGCTTCAGGGTGTCACTGACTCAGTCCCCATTCAGGGGTTTAAGAACCAAATGCTTGGAGGTAGGAGGACATGCTGATTGATGTAGCCATCATCACTGTATTTGGAGAACCTCTGAATGTAACTTTCTTCTTTGAAGTGTAGGAATTCTTTGTACATCCTAGTGGTATCTTTTATTTACTCCTTCAAGGCTTTTTTTTTTTCCTTTTCCATTAAAGCATTTCAAAGAGATACTAGAAGAAGCAGTTTCATCCAGTTCTGCTGGTCAAACACTAATTTTAAAATGGGCAAAGGATTTGAATAGATATTTCACCAAAGAAAATACACTACCGGCTAATTATCACATGAAAAGATGTTCAAAATCTTTAGTCATTAAAGAAATGAAACTTAAAATCACAGAGCAGAATATCATGCCCTAAAGAATGACTCCAATAAAAAAGGTAAGAGCTAATTTTCTTAAGACTAAGGATAAGCTTACTAGAAACATGTTTATAGTAAAATTTAAAGTGTACAGCCAGTATGATGATGCCATTGCTCCCCCCCCCCCCCCGTGCTCCAAATTCATATGTTGGAGCCCTAAACCCTCATATGTCAGAATGTGAATGCATTTGGAGGTGTAGCCTTAAGGTGGCAATGAAGGTAAAATGAGGCTATTAGGGTGGATCCTAATGCAATACTAATGCAATAGGACAAGCTTCCTTATAGGAAGTGGGGATTTAGACATAGAGAGAGAAAATGGGGCCGGCGCCGTGGCTCACTAGGCTAATCTTCCGCCATGCGGCACCGGCACACCGGGTTCTAGTCCCGGTTGGGGTGCTGGATTCTGTCCCAGTTGCCCCTCTTCCAGGCCAGCTCTCTGCTGTGGCCTGGGAGTGCAGCGGAGGATGGCCCAAGTGCTTGGGCCCTGCACCCCATGGGAGACCAGGAGAAGCACCTGGCTCCTGGCTTCGGATCAGCGCGGTGCGCTGGCCACAGCGCACCGGCCGCGGCGGCCATTGGAGGGTGAACCAACGGCAAAAGGAAGACCTTTCTCTCTGTCCCTCTCTCTCTCTCTCACTGTCCACTCTGCCTGTCAAAAGAGAGAGAGAGAGAGAGAGAGAGAGAGAGAGAGAAATGGGTGCAGGTGCACAGAGAGAGAGAGAGAGAGAGAGAGAGATTGGAGCAGCCATATGAAGGCAAAGAAAGCAGTCATTTGTAAGCCAAGGAGGGAGGCCTTGGAAGAAACCAAACCTCCTGATACCTTGGACTTGGACTTACAGTCTCCATAACTATGACAAAATAAATTTCTGTTTTTGAGGTCACCAGCTTTGGTATTTTGTTACTATAGCCCAAGCAAATTAATATCACTTCTTTGAAATCCATCCACAGGCATTTTCCATGATTTTATAAAAAACCCCAACAGATAGAAATAAAGTCTTTTTTTTTTTAAAATTTTTGACAGGCAGAGTGGACAGTGAGAGAGAGAGAGACAGAGAGAAAGGTCTTCCTTTGCCGTTGGTTCACCCTCCAACGGCCGCCACGGCTGGCACTCTGCGGCCGGCGCACCGCGCTGTTCCGATGGCAGGAGCCAGGTGCCTATCCTGGTCTCCCATGGGGTGCAGGGCCCAAGAACTTGGGCCATCCTCCTCTGCACTCCCTGGCCACAGCAGAGCTGGCCTGGAAGAGGGGCAACCGGGACAGTATCGGTGCCCCGACCGGGACTAGAACCCGGTGTGCCGGCGCCGCAAGGCGGAGGATTAGCCTACTGAGCCGCGGCGCCGGAGAAATAAAGTCTTATTATAAGTAGTGACGTGATGAAACCAAAACACCATCAGGCTCAGCAGTAGGAGCCATATCCATATACCATTGTAGTCCAGTTTACACAAAAGGGTCCAGAAAGACAAATATACACAGGCAGGAAGTGTGAGTGAGGGAAAGAAGTAACCATGAATCCACAGTAAATGGGCATAGGGATCTTATTGGAGTGATGGAAATGCTCTAAAACCAATGGTCATGTCTGAACAACTTGCTCAGTTTCTAAAAATACTATTGACTTACATACTAGAAGTGGGTAACCTCTTTATCTCCAACAAAGTTGTAAAACATTTCAATTTAATAATTTACTTAAAAGCTATAAAGCTCTGCTGCAATAAAGTCATTTTAAAAATAAATAATATCTCCAGAATAGAGAGCAGACAGGTTATAGGGAATAAAATGAAGACCATATTTGTGAAAATTTCAGATGAAAGAGAAGGAAATTTAGTAGCTTAAATTGAGGAAAAAATACGTTTGTTTTAAAGCTGAGAAAAATAAGAAAAAGGCTGAAGAGCAGCATTAAAAGCAAAGCCAAAGGAGCCCGCGTTGTGGCATAGTGGGTTAAGCTGCCACCTGTAAAGCCAGCATCCCATTTGGGCTCCAGTTCAAGTTCTAGCTGCTCCAATTCCAATCCAGCTCCCTGATAATGCACATGGAAAAGCAGCAGCAAATGACCCCACTAATGTACCTCAGAAAACAGCAGAAGATGACCCAAGTACTTGGGTCCCGGCACCCACGTAGGAGACCCAGAAGAAGCTCCTGGCTCCTGGCTTCAGATTGCCCCAGCTCCAACCATTGTGGCCATCTGTGAATAGAAGATCCATCTATCTCTCTCTCTCTCTCTCTCCCTCCCTCCCTCCCTCCCTCCCTCAACTCTGCCTTTCAAATAAGTAAATAAATCTTACAAAATAAAAATCCCAAAATAAGTTGGAGAGGCAGTTGGTGACACTTAAGTGGCCTTTTTTCCTCTCTGTGTTAACTCCTAAGGAATTAAACTCTAAAAAATAGAGTGATACATTTTTGCTCAGCAGATCTAGACATATCTCTCCTAATCTCTCTTTGAAATATTTATAACACAGAAAAACATAAAAGTCACTGTATTATATGCCAGCCATTGTCAAATGAGTGAGAAACTGAAATATGAATGAATTGCCACATGGCCTATGTATCTGTTATGAACTCCCTCCTTTGCATTGTCTTGTATCCAGGACCTTATGACGGAATCTCAAATTTTCTTCCAAAACCTCTTCTCTCTTTACTCTGAAATAGTGGTATTTTAGCTAGCCACAGTGAAGTAAAACAGAATCTACATTTCCCAGAATCCTCTGAAGCTAGATACAGTCATAAGTGGAATGTAAGTGGATCATCCTTAGGCAACTTCTAAGAGCCTTCCTTTAAGAAACATCTTGTGCATGTCCTTCCTTTCCTTCTCTTTCTCCAACCTTCTCCTGGAAATATAAACTCTACCCTCTTGGACCACAGGAGAATTGTGATGTCCTAGAAATGGTGAAACAATTGAGCTGGAAGGAACACACCACTGATGAAGCTGCCCCTGTGCACATACTTCTGGGCTTTCACATTAGAAAGAATTTTCATTCTTGGTTAAATTAAAACAAAACATGCTTCCTTATGCACTATATCTGAGCTCATTTTGCCAGGTAGTAGGGTTTCTGGAAGGGTGGCAGAGACAGGCTGCTGTATCCGGCCAGTTAAGTCTCAGTCCTCTATAGAGTAACTTGGTCTCTTTAGGGTAGATGCTCACTTTTTCATGGCTTCTGCCCCACTGCCTATTTTCCCAAGATGAGATTGTCTTCCATGATAGCAAACAATTTTCTGCATGGTAGTGTTGCAACGAGCCTCTGCTCTGTGTGCTGTCCTCTGAGGCTTTTCTGTCCCCTGGTAAGGAGCCACGTTACACAGCTATCCAGATGTCACTTTGTGAATTCACCAAACCCACAATTGTTGTCTGCTGTCTATCTATTATGGCTGCAAGTTGAGTGTAAACACTGCTATTGCTTCTCTGGGCTGTCCTGTACTAACCCCAAGCTTCTTCTCCCTATGAGGCTTCCTATATTTCTTGTACACGCACGGTAAGAATCAGCAGCATGCATTGATCTATTGCTGCCACCCTCTGATACCTCTCTTCCTGTTGGTGACATTCTCAGATGTCAATGAGGAAGCAAACTACCATCCCAGATGTTCTCAGATACTGCCTCAACATATCAAGGCTTTCTAGTGACCACTCAAATTTAGTCCAGTGTTTCCACAACACACCTTTTGCCTACATAGGTTTTAACAAATTCCTCTGACCTCCTGTCTTCTATCTTCCCATCAATCAACCTCCCTCAGAAGGGCTTGTTTCATTGCTTTCTTGTTACTTGCTCATGCGCAGAGCATAAAGATCTGCAGTCTAACTGCAGCATTATGGCTCTTGATATATTGAGGGCAAAATTGCAACGGAGATAGAGCTTTTTTCTCTGTTTACAGTCGGGCCCTCAAGACTGCTGTCCGCTTAAATGAGCACTGAGATTCAGACTTGATGTATAATCTCTCACCTTCTCTCTGTCTAGGCACTTTCCAACTTTTCCTTTCTTGAGAGGCAGTATGCCTCTCAAGGATTTTTACACTATTAAGACTCATTTTCAAATGAATCATTTATCTACAGACCCAGCTATGTGGAAATAAAGGAAGGAGACGAAGATAGTGGGAAATCCCAAACTGAGCAGTTTGAGATATTGTAGACAAACTCTGAAGCTACCTGAATTATCTTCAGATTCGTGGACACATCTTTAATTCATTCGCAGTTTCACTTGGCATTTGCAATCATGGATGTTTTATCATAGACTTTAAGCTTGGTACTATATAAAGAAAAAGTTCTCTGACAGCTTCACAAGGAGCCTAATTAGGAACCTCTTTAAGTTTACTTTAAATTGCATACTTGATGTAGAAACTTCTGAAGCAGACAGCACCCCCTTAACATCCTCACAATATTTTCAAAGTTGCTGATTGTCACATTTGTTTCATATCATCTAAAAGATGTCATTTTCCAGCTCCTTTTTAACTTAATCCAAGGCCATGTTTCAGTTTAATAATTCATTAGAAGTTCTTTGGAATTTATTGCCTGCTGAGTTTATTGAAGACTGATTAACAATTTTATCATTTGTAAGTTTTCTGTATATATTTTCACTGTCATCTCCTGCTGATTCTATACTTTCTTGCTTGAAATAACTTTTTTTTATTTCTGATTTTTTTTCTGCTTGGACACTGTGCATTAAGCTATCATTTCTATCCCTTGTAATATATATCACTGAAGTCTGAAGTCTTATTGGCCATTCCACATTTTATAATAACAATTCAATAGCCTATTCATATTCCAGAGAAGCTTTTTTATGACTTTTACCAATAATCATCAATCCTCAAGTCATAAGTATATCTACATTTAAATAAAACATAACTAGAAAAACATGGATGTTGGAGTGAGAATCACCAGGAGTTTGAAATTTGTCTCTATTATATTCTTATTGATTTTAAACCATTTTTAAAATTTGCCTTCCTTAAATTTCAGTTGTTTCCTATTTAAAGTTGTATTAACTATTTTCTAGTGTTGCTTAAATACTGTACCTGAACAAGACATTTTGTTAACAATGTATAACCCTTATTTTCTTCATTTTTCTTCTCCCATCTAACCAAGTTAATAGGAACAAACTCTTCACTGATTTAATTAAAACAAATACAGCATTATCACAGATACTGAAGTAGATTTTAATCTTTAAGCCCAAGATATCCCCAATTATAGCGTGACATATCATTTTTAGGTCGTATTATACTGAAATAACTATATTTTCTAAAAATATTATTTAATAAGGCTAACTGATAATTCCAAAAGCTCTGTAAATTGATATTTGTTTACATAATTATTCCACTAAGATCTAAAAGGCAGGTATGTGAAGTAGTGATGTGCAAATCATTACTCTTAGCAAAGGTAAGGGGAATCATCCAAGTTCATTGGAAGATCATTTTTTAAAGAATTATTTTATTTGAAAGGCAGAGCAACAGACAGAGAGGGGGAGAGACAGACAGATCTAGGCAAGTGTGAAGCCAGAAACCAGCAACTCCATCCTAGTCTCCCACATGGGTGGCAGGGACCTAAGTATGTGTGTCATCTTCTGCTGCCTTCCAGGCACATTATCAGGGAGCTGGATGGGGAAGTGGAGTACTCAAACCAGCACCCCAATATAGGATTTCAGTATTCTAAGCAGCAGCGTAACCCACTACACCACAACACTGGGTTTTTAAAACTAACCTCTACAATTTGAGACTAACCCTACCACAATTCAACATTTGATTAGTCACTGCTACTACCCATTTGGGAGAGTTGGATCTTGTTCCCAGCTCCTGGCTTCAGCCTATCCGAGCCACAGCTTCTGTGAGCATTTGGAAAATTAACCAATAAATGGAGGGGAAAAAAAGAATATATATATATATATATATATATATATATATATACACATATATATATAAATAATCTCTCTCTCTCTCTCTCTCTCTCTCTCTCTCTCTCTCTCTCTCTGTTGCATTGCCTTTCAAAGAACTAAAAACAGGCAAACTTAAAACCACTAGAAGGGAACAAATATTGACAGCCATCTTTAATAACCTGAGAAATAATAGAAAGATATTTTTATAACCTATCACTTACATTCCTTAATACCTTAGTAAAATCTTTTTAAGAATGAGAAAATAAATGACATATATGAACAAGCTAAGCAATTTCCAATTATTTCAAACCAAGAGTATTTAAAGGGGAATAATCAAGTGGTCTAACAGAACACTAAAGAATTTTTGACTACTCTATTTTAGCTGCAAAGAAATAATCAGCTAAAATCTTTATAAACATAATAATGCATATATGTGTGTGTATACACTCTGTATACATGTGTGTTTGCATTTAAAATGCATTTCTTATCAAATTTCATTTTTATATTTAATAATTATGGTCATGTGTCACTTTTCAATGGAGACAAATGCTGAGAAACATGTCATTACATAATTTCATTGCTGTGGGAACATCATAGAATGCATCACAAAAACCTAGATGGTCAGTCAGTCAATGGGGCCTCCTGATACAACTGAGAGACATGGTGAGCATGAGATGTATGAAACTGCTGCCAGTTGTACACAGCGTATTCTTTTAACAAGTAGAAAGAGGATATTCTAAATTACCTATGAAAAATATGGTATAATAAATACACAAATCAGTAACATAATTGCTTATCTGTTATCAAGTACAATGTTCTATACATAGTTGTGTGTGCTAAACTGTTATACATCTGTCAGTGCAGAGATTTGCTTTATACCAGCATTATCACAAACACTTCAGTAATGCATTCTTTAATGACTTCATGATCAAAATATCATCACTAGATGACAGGAGCTTTTTCGGCCTATTGTACTTAGCAGACTATTGTCATATATGCCATCCACTGGTGAACAAATTGTCACTATGTGAAGCAGGACTGTATGAAATTTTTTAATAAATTTATTTTGATTTGATCAATAATGTAAATAAATGATCATTGAGAACTTTATTGTCTAATCATTAAAAATAAAACATTAAAAAGTATTTGTGTATACATGCTTTATGTATATTATAGAACAACAATTACTTAAGCAGAGTATATATGCATTACACACATGGTGAATTAAATTATTACATAAATTCACATGTATATACAGAATCCAATGTGTGTATGTACACATATAGAGTAATGTATATGCAATACACTATTATACTTAAATATTTGTTATTGATTATTCCAGTTACTTGAAGTCAATATAGTATGGTCAATAACACATTTAATCAATATAATTCATTAAAGCAAGAAAACTGGGGTGGATAGATTAGAAATACAATTTCAAGAAAATAAAAGGAAAAAGGTAAATTTTGTGATTAAAAATTAGTTTTTTATGTATTTATAAAAGGACCAGTGGTAGGTTATCAAATCACAAAGATGTTTATCTTTACTTACATATTTTAAGTATGATATAATAGTTTTATTTTAAAATATCAGTATTCACATGCACTGTAAATTATGTCCCTTAAACTAATTTAATATATGATTAAACCTTTGAATGTCACCTTTAAAATGCTAAAAGCATGCAAAACAAAACTTGTCAAAATTTATTTGAGGGGTAAATAAATACAAATCCTGAAGTCTGTTGCTCTAGTGGACCCAACAATATTTATAATAAAGAGATCAACTTAGTGGTTTTATAGGTACCATATTTCAGTCTAAACAAATTTATTTAAGCCTTATTACTTTATAGTCATTATACCAGCTTCAACAATGCAATAGTGAAGATGAAATTTCCTTCTTCAAAGGACTGCCATTCTGGCAGGACAGACACCAGTTAAAGAGAAATTCTAACAGAAAAGCTAAGCAGTGCAAGAGGAGCATATTTAGTATACCGTAGAAATATGCCTTGGGGAACAGAAAGATGTCTTAGCAAACCCACCCCAGGGCCAGTGTTGTGATGCAGCAGGTTAAGCCTCCACCTTCAAAGCCAGCATCACATATGGGTGCAGATTCCTGTCTGGCTGCTCCATTTCTGATCCAACTCCCTGCTAATGCACTTGGGAAAGCAGCAGAGGATGGTCCACATGCTTTGTCCCCTGCACCTATTGGGACACCTACTAGAAGCTCATGGCTCCTGGCTTCAGCTTCAGCCTGGCCCAGCCCTGGCCTCTGCAGTCATTTGGGGAGTGAACCAGCAAATGGAAGATCTCTCTTTTTCTCTTTCTTTCTCTCCCCCACCACCCCCTCTCTCTATCTATAATTCTGCCTTTCCAATAACTAAATAAATATTTAAATAAATCCACCTCTAATCTTTTTACTGACTATTTTTCATGTTTTCCAGGTGAAAAGAGGAGAAAGGGAAAATAAAATTCCAGAAAGAAGTCAGTATGAGTAAAATCCAAATGTGAAAGGAAAAAAGTGAATAGAGGGAGAGAATGAAGGTGGAAGGAAGAGAGGCAGGAAACGAGGGAAGGAATAGAAAGAACTTGGGCAAAAAAAGTAAACGGGGGAAGGAACTCATATTTAAAAATACTTCACAAACATTATTATACACTACCATTTTAGACATGAAAATGAATAAGTGTAAGGAACTGAGACCATGGCAGATTGAGAACACAGCAATTTGAGGCAATTATTCCTACACTACAGAGAGAGAACATAGCCAGACTGCAGAACTTTAAGATGTGCTCAAAAACATGCTTGCAGGTCTTAGCCCAATGTCTACCTCAGAAGTATAAAAAGATTGATGTAAAAAAATATTTACTGTATTAGCCTTGTTTCAACAAGACATAAATCCCAAATTTTAGTGACTTGATTAAATAAATAAATAAAGCAGTATGTGTTGATGGGGTTTCTATTCCATCCAAAGGCTCAAGAATTCAGTTTCTTCCATCTGGAGTTATCACCATTTTAACACAAAGCCTTCCAGTCACCACCATGAGGGAAGAGAGACAAAAGGATATCATGAGAGTTTTTAGGGAGCAGGCTTGAAAGTACCTGAAAGTACTTCCAGGGCATTGCAAGGAAGGCTGGGAAGTGTAGTCTATCTGTATCCTCAGAATCAGGAAAATAAAGTTAGATTCCAATGAGAAGGAATTCAGAGAGACCTATGAGAGAGGGTAATACGTGTCAACTTAGAGAGTTCAGAGACTGAAAGAGACTGAAGTTTTCTCAATCCAGAAAAAGATGCAGGTAGATGCAGCATGAGACCACTCTACCTACCAAGTGAGGCAAAGATGGAAGGCGAGGTGAGCGACTCTGCATTTCCTCCCTTAGAATGGAAAAAAAAAATGCATGATCTTCCTGTAGGCAAACAGAATCCAGAAAAATAGGAAGCTAAAGTAATTTAAGGTAACTTTGACAGTGACTCCTGCCAGTAGAGATTATGAACTATCTCAAGATGGCAATGAGAGAAAAATCACATGTGGCAGATAATCTAAGATTATAGGCTTGGAGAATTATGGGTAACCTTAAATGTTATTTAAGGGAAAAGGAAAATAGTTGACCCAAAATATGGGCTTGAAGAAACTATAAAGAAACACAGTTGCACTATATTGATTCCGGCTCTTCAACATAAGCATTACGTTGAGATTACCTTTGGCTTTGTTCTCTTTTTTGGGGCTTTAAGCAAACTTGAAACAGGAGGAGATTCACAATAATATTTAATGTTATCAACTACCCTCAGAAGATAAGCAATTTACTGAAAATCCAATCCTTAATAAAATAGATACTTCTTTTTAATACATCTTTATATTCATCTTCAAAGGATATATTTTTAAATATAAATATTCATAATGTCCTCACAGTATGATTAATCTGGCTTATATAATGTTATGCCTTAATATTCCTTTGCAATATTGAAGTAATATCACTCTATGCTACAAACAGAACACTTGGAATAAGGGAAGAAAATACTACAGGACAACAGATGTGTCAAAGACCCAGTTTCTTCCTTTTTTCTATTTCTTGAGAAAAAATATCCCAATTATTTCTGAAATGATAAAAGTTTTCTTTGGGCTGATCATTCCTTCTTAGGATCCCAGAACATCTATAGTATCGGTAGCTAAGCCAGGACTAAAACAGACAGAGCAGAAAGAGGACACACATACTGGTGATTAAGACTGAATTTTCAGGTTATGGCTGGAATTCAGTTAATTATAGAGAGAGACAAGACCATGAATACTTTAAGTCCAAGTGCAGAAACAGCCTACTCATTCAGGGACTAAGGGTTAAGAGAGCACATATAGGCACAAAAAAAAGGAACTTGGACAAATACCAAAGATTAGGAGAAAGTCATCACATAAGTGTTTGGAATTTGCTTGTTTGTTGATTTGTAATTCAGAGGATAGCAAACTAAGACAGGGCCACAAGCAAAGAGTACAATTGCTGAGATAGGAGACCATTAAAAAATTAAAAGAAGAATTTGAAAATCAGGGCCAGTGGAACTGAAATCAAAAATCAAAAAGCTGAAATAGGAGATATTGGAATATGCAACTTGAATCTTTTGTATTGTATTAATAATCGCATCTCAAATCGTATCTTCCTCCACAAGGTCCTTTCTCAAGTCATATCTGAGGCAGCAGCCCCCCAGGTTAGGCAGAGTTTAATACCAGGTAAATGGGGTGGAGAAACTCAAAGAACAGTAAAGTTCCTGAAAACCAGACAGGTTTCAGAAAAGAATAAATTCTTATTTTAAATCTAGTCACAATATCATACCAAACTTCTTGCCTTTTCCCCCTGTAGAGGCATGAATATTTTCTATGCATATGTCAAGATATCTCTACAGATTGGAAATAATCTCTACCCATGTGGAATTTCATAGCATTATCTGGAATCCCGTGGCAGAAGTTTAAGGTTTCCGAAGCCCCAGTCAGCACTGTGACTTACGAATTCGGGCATACTCCGTGTGGGAGGATGTGTCGTGGATTCTGAGTCAGGTAACTAAAAGCCAGCTCTCTGCCTTCAACTGACAGAATGGCAACTCACCCTTGCTGTCTGAAAAGATAACACTGAGGGAGATTAGAAGGCAGAAACCTCAGATATAGTGAGATTCGTTTTGTAAAAGACGCATCTCTTGTAGACAGGCGAAGCAAAAGCCAGATGGGAAGGTTAGAAGATGTGGATCTTTACATTTGCCGTTTTCTCCTGCCACATTTCTGCATTTGGCATTTTGTCGTTGTGAAATGCCATCAAGGGCACATTCAGGTTCAGAGAATATATATGCATTTTCTTTTTGGAACATGAGATTCTGTGTGCATCTCCTGTTACTTTGTCACCAACACTACTGGCATGAGAAAGGGTCAGCTGCTCTGAACTCAGCTGCCACATGGCAGTGCAGTGCATTGGAGCTGAGGTACAGGGCAAATGAGCTTTGCGCTTCATTTCCTCTAAGGGAAATCAAGCTTCTTCTCCTTCAAGAAGTTCTTTTATGGCTGGTGCGGTAGCTTAGTGGGTAAAGCCGCTGCTTGCAGTGCCAGCATCCCATATGGGTGCCGGTTCGAGTTCAGGCTGCTCCTCTTCCAATCCTGCTCTCTGCTATGGCCTGGGAAAGCAGCAGCAGATGGCACAAGTCCTTGGACCCCGCACCCGCGTGGGAGACCTGGAAGAAGCTCCTTGCTCCTGGCTTCGGATCAGCCCAGCTCCAGCCATTGCAGCCATTTAGAAAGTAAAACAGTGGATGGAAGACTCTCTCTCTCCCTCACCCTCTCCCTCTCCCTCTGCCTCTGCCTCTCTCTAACTCTGCCTTTCAAGTAAAATAAATAAATCTCAAAAAAAGTTCCTTTAAGACCAGAAATATTTATTGGGTCAGACTAGGATTATATGAGTCAGATTGGAGTTAGGATTCATCAGGTGACAAGAACTGTGTGTGAATTTTTCCAAAGAGAAGGATGATTAATGTTAACAGGTGACAAGAGCACCAACAGGTAAGACCCATAGAGGAAATAAGATTCTCTATTGCAAAAATTTTCAGAGAACTGCACAAACAGGCAGATAGACTGAGAATGCTGAGAAACAGGAAAATGTCCCATAAAAGTCTGTGAGGAAAACCTGTGTTAAGAGTCAGCTTATGGGGCCAGTGCCTTGGCGCACTTGGTTAATCCTCCAGCTGCGGCGCCAGCATCCGATGTGGGTGCCCTTTCTAGTCCTGGTTGCTCCTCTTCCAGTCCAGCTCTCTGCTGTGGCCCGGGAGGGCAGTGGAGGATGGCACAGATGCTTGGGCCCCTGCACCTGCATGGCAGACCAGGAAGAAGCACCTGGCTCCTGGCTTCAGATCAGCGCAGCACCATCCATTGTGGCCATTTGGGGAGTGAACCAACGAAAGGAAGACCTTTCTCTCTTTCTCTCTCTCTTTCACTGTTTGTAATTCTACCTGTCAAATAAATAAATAAAAATCTAAAAAAAAATAGCTTATATATTTCGAAGGTTCCTGATAGTGTAGTCTCTTAAAAAAAGGACAATAGAGGAATCAAACTAATGGTGGTGGTAAAAAGAAATATTAGGTGCCGGCACTGATGTGTAGTGGGTTTTAAAGCCCAGGCCTGCAGCACCTGCATCCCATATGTGTGCTTATTCGAGTTCTGGCTGCTCCGTTTCCAGTCCAGCTCCTTGCTAATGCACCTGAGAAAACAGCGGAAGATGGCCCAAGTTCCTGGGCTCCTACACCATACGTGGGAGACCCAGAAGAAGCTCCTGGCTCCTGGCTTCAGATCGGCTCAGTTCTAGCCATTGCAGCCATTTGAAGAGTGAAACAGTGGATGGAAGACCTCTCTCTCTCACTCTCTTTCTCTCTCTCTCTGTCTTTACCTCTCTCTGTAACTCTCTTTCAAATAAATAAAATAAATAAATCTTTAAAAAAGCTAATATGATTTTGAACTTATATTTTTAAAAATGTTATAGATGGGTGTAATTTGTATAAAAATAAAAATTAATGTTTTAGGACCAAAGGAAAGGATACTGACAGAATGTTTTAAATTAGTTCAACACTATGCAAAATAGCCTGCTCATTCTTAGCAGTCTTGCAAAAGAAAATTGATACTTTGAGCTGGCGCTGCGGCTCAATAGGCTAATCCTCCGCCTTGCGGCGCCAGCACAATGGGTTCTAGTCCCGGTCAGGGCACCGATCCTGTCCCGGTTGCCCCTCTTCCAGGCCAGCTCTCTGCTGTGGCCAGGGAGTGCAGTCGAGGATGGCCCAAGTGCTTGGTTCTGCACCCACATGGGAGACCAGGATAAGCCCCTGGCTCCTGCCATCGGATCAGTGCGGTGCGCCGGCCGCAGCGTGCCAACCGTGGCGGCCATTGTAGGGTGAACCAACGGCAAAAGGAAGACCTTTCTTTCTGTCTCTCTCTCTACTGTCCACTATGCCTGTCAAAAAAAAAAAAAAAGAAAATTGATACTTTAAAAATATTTTCTAATGTTTTCAGTAAGCTCAGCAGTTTACCCTAAAGATCTTCAAACTTTCAGTACATACTTGACTGTCACTGTGGACTTTAAGGGGTGGGGGCAGAGAAGCTTAAAGGGACCTGGGGGAACAATCTTGATGCTAGACAGCTTCACCCTTGCTATCACACTGAAAAGAAATGGAAAAGAGTACAAAAGTACAAAAATAAAGTGAGTTTAGTAGAACCCAATCACAAGGGCTGCTGGATCAGTTGGTTCACGTCTATTTAAGAGGCAGGGCAGTATGTGAAAGACTGTGCTGTTCTGATGAAAGATGTTTTATACAGCTTACAGTTCTCTGGTAGCCCAAGGTAGATTAATAGAGAATTCCAAGACTGTTTCTTCCATGTAAGTGACAAAGTGTTATTGTACTGTAAGTCCATCATGGACTTGGCTCCCAATCAGGCTAAGAGCTCAGGTGATCTTATTATGCAGGTTGTGATACTTACAAGTCAGATAATTAATCTCTAAAATAGAGATGCGTGTTTATTAATTTCTATGACTTGGCACACATTCACCTTCCCCAGTGTACTAGTCACAGGAGACTAGAGTATTCAGCAGTTAGAACTCTAAACTCTCAAAGGAAGAAAAGATTCTTTGCCACAAAAATGACAAACACAACTCCAATCACTCCAATCACAACCTATTGGCCCAAACTAGTTACATGACTTTACTCCAATGACAAATGGCAGGAATTCAGTCTTTCCAGTGCCTGGAAGGAGAAGTCATGTGAGCAAAATTATCAATTACTGTACCCAGTGAGTCATCCCAGCTGACTCCGAAGAGCTTACTTTATATGAGGGAGAGACCTGCCAAGGCGTTAACAAGACTCCAAACATGGGGAAAATAGAGCTTCTTGATTATTCCACTGGAGGATCCCCATTTTTTACTGCATAAAAATTAATAATGTACATTACAGTGAGAAGGTACATGGTGAAATAGAAATATTTAAAGTAGTATAAATTTCCTTGATAATCAAAATAAAAAAACATAAATCTTTTTTTTTTTGACAGGCAGAGTGGACAGTGATAGAGAGAGAGAGAGAAAGGTCTTCCTTTGCCGTTGGTTCACCCTCCAATGGCTGCTGCGGCCGGTGCACCACGCTGATCTGAAGCCAGGAGCCAGGTGCTTCTCCTGGTCTCCCATGGGGTGCAGGGCCCAAGCACTTGGGCCATCCTCCACTGCACTCCCTAGCCACAGCAGAGTGCTGGCCTGGAAGAGAGGCAACCGGGACAGAATCTGGCACCCAGACCTGGACTAGAACCCGGTGTGCTGGCGCTGCAAGGTGGAGGATTAGCCTATTGAGCTGCGGTGTCAGCCCAAAAAACATAAATCTTAATAAGAATTTCTATACTCAAGAGAAATTGGACTTAGAAATTCTTGAAAACAGGTAAAATTTTCTGAATTTAAGAATAAAAATTACATGGTAGGATTTCAAGCAAACAAGTGCTGGTCTTAGTCTTTCAGCTAACAAGTCAAAAGTATGCAGTTTACATCTTCCAAGTGTTACCATAATTATATCAGAAGCCCATGAACTGTCATTCCACATCAATTGTATACTTGGTCTGTTATTCCAAACTTTCCTTCATAACTAGTTTACTGAAGAATCAACTGGGTTAAATAGGAACATGCAATTATCTTGTTTTGCTGAAACCACTGACTGCAACCATGCTCTGTTGAATGACCATTCTCATTCCCTTGAATGGCATCCAAAATAGGTGACAAAATTTATCATTCACTTTTAGTTAACAAAAACACCAATCCAATTCAGGAGAGGTTAGCACTTCAATATTATATCACCAATAGATTCAATGTAATGCTTATCTTCTCCCTCACCCTCCTGACTTTCATCCATGGATCTGGAGGGAAAAGAAATCTGGGTCACCTGTTTCACTGGTTTTCCACCAGAACAGCAGCCCAGAGTCCAGGCAGGGAATGAGATCCCTACCTCCCCTCCCCCCTCCCAGATCATTCTTTCATCAGCAATTCCCATGGACAGCACCCCAATTTGATGTACTAGATAAACTCTGTTGGCCTCCCTAGGTCTATTACAAGATTCTCCCTTTGCTCCGTGTCACCAAAACACAGACTTCTACATACGGCTTCATATAAGCTTTTTTGCTTGCTGCTTTCAGGTTCAATTGGGCCAAAAGATGAACTAGCAGATCAGAGGTTGGAGAGAGAGATGCTGTGATGTCTATTCCCTTGAGCCTCTCCTTGCTGGGACATGTGCTACCAGTGACAGCATCCCTCTTCAGAAGACCACAGGTTCTAGCAGGCTGCCCTCCTTTCCAGCTACATCCTTCCTTGGGTTCTCATAACTACTTCCTCGTCCTCCTCTTAGGTTAGTGGTGTTTATGCCCCATCATACCTTGTTGAGTTTCCTTAACTCTGTTCACATCTTTGTAGATAGTCCCTTCAGAAATCTCTCCTCAGCTGTCTTTTATAAATGTGCTCTGTTTACTTTTGGGATCTTAACAGAAAATGGCAGAGCACCTCTTTTCTATCCCCTTATGCTAAGGATTCATAATCTAAACAATGTCCTTCTTCCAACCCTCAGCTGAAAGGGATGAAATTTGTGATAAAGAAAGCATAATCAATTTTGAAACCTCCTAAAAAGCCCTAGAAGTAGTTTCAGATTTCAAGTGCAAGAAGCTTTGTTAAAAAAGTATATCTCTGTGTGATTCTTTGTCCTTAATTCAGCAATTTTCAGTTCTGGGAAGTCCATTCAACACACTGACAGATTTATACTTATCAGTTTATACAGTAAAAACTAGAAAGAAATATAAATTGATATAAATTGAACTAATTTGCCAGAACAAAATGTATCTGTAAGTATGGGTTCTTACTATCTTGAATAATCAACAGTTAATGGATACTTGAGAATTTACCTTTATCTGTCTCACTACCTTCCTGAGAAAATAGCAAGTTATTCATACAAAATTCTAACATTTGTTCTGTGAAGCCTTTTATTATGTTTTAACACACATGCAATGTCAAAACAGTACTCCCAGGACACTAATACAGAGATTCATCTAATGGCATATTTAACAAAATAGCTACTTTGAGGAAGAACAAGAGCATGATCCTTTAGTGCCATTGTGCTGTGTGTTTCATTTAGTTGTAATAAAATACTACCTGAGAGCCATCTCCAGCTAACCTTATGCTTTATTTGCATTTTTTCACTTATTAAATGTGAAGGCATTCAGAGGTTGAGTGAAATTGCCAGCAAACTGTATTTCATGCTGAAGATCAGCAGGGGCCTTTTGGAGGGCTTCAATTTTTCTCTGAGTGTCAGGAAATCAGATTATTGCATCCAGCTGCAAGCTGTTTTGATTGAACTAAAAGTCTGATTTAATTTGGTACAAATGGCAAATTACTCCTCTATTTATCCTTGAACTACATGTATCCACAGAGCACTATATTTCAGGGTGCTCTCAAAAGTTTAGAGTAGAAACATTATTTCTAAAGGTTCTTTTTCCATGCTTGGACCACTTTTAAAATTCCAACACATGTTGAAGGCCCTAGTAAAAATAAACATATATATGCCTTTACTTTGTACCATCATGCTATTTATGGAATATATATATTGATTCAGAGTTGGACACATCTTGTGAAAACACATAATGATTCTTGAAACATGGAGCAAAGTTTGAGTATGTTTTATTGAGATCACTAAATAGGAAACTGGTTTTAGGATCATGTTATAATATAAGCAATTCTGTTAATATGTTAAACAATGCTAAGAAAATTTGACCCTTTAAAAGAGGAGAAAAGTGTTTGGTTTTGTTAAATTTTTTTTCAAATAGCACAGCTTCCGCAACAGCTCTGTAGAAGGAGATATTCAAAAGAAACAAAAGAACCTAAAAATTATCACATATTTCAATACCACACATTAGATGTGATTCATAATTCTTGAGGTTTCTACCTCATAAAACGTGCAAGTTAAAAACACACAGATTAGGGGTCGGCGCCGCAGCTCACTAGGCTAATCCTCCGCCTTGCGGCGCCAGCACACCGGGTCGGGGTGCCAGATTCTGTCCTGGTTGCTCCTCTTCCAGGCCAGCTCTCTGCTGTGGCTAGGGAGTGCACTGCACCCACATGGGAGACCAGGAGAAGCACCTGGCTCCTGGCTTTGGATCAGCGCGGTGCGCTGGCCGCAGCACGCCAGCTGTGGCGGCCATTGGAGGGTGAACCAACGGCAAAGGAAGACCTTTCTTTCTCTCTCTCTCTCTCTCTCTCTCTCACTGTCCACTCTGCCTGTCAAACACACACACACACACAGAGAGAGATTAGGGCCAGCGCCATGGCTTAACAGGCTAATCCTCCACCTTGTGGTGCCGGCACACCGGGTTCTAATCCCAGGTTGGTGTGCCAGATTCTGTCCCAGTTGCCCCTCTTCCAGGCCAGCTCTCTGCTATGGCCCGGGAAGGCAGTGGGGGATGGTCCAAGTCCTTGGGCCCTGCACCCGCATCGGAGACCAGGAGAAGTACCTGGCTCCTGGCTTCGGATCAGCACGATGTGCCAGCCACAGCGGCCATTGGAGCGCGAACCAACGGCAAAAAGGAAGACCCTTCTCTCTGTCTCTCTCTCACTATCCACTCTGCCTGTCAAAAAAATAAAACACACACACACACAGATTAGGACACTTCAGATTGAGTCAAAATAAATGCTTCTGTGGCAAGAATAATATTCATTTTAACTAGGAGTGCTATAAATTAAACCATGTCCTAATTTTGAAGAAGGCTTAAAATAAGAAAAGTGAGTAGGTTACATTTATATATATCTAGAGGTAATGACAATAAAGTTTTCCAGGGATTTTTAACTTTTC
The DNA here is from genome assembly GCF_033115175.1 of Lepus europaeus. Lineage (NCBI taxonomy): Eukaryota > Metazoa > Chordata > Mammalia > Lagomorpha > Leporidae > Lepus > Lepus europaeus. The sequence goes on from NC_084842.1 coordinate 39,488,462, forward strand.
TCCATTTAGAACAACTAGATTTGCAGAGAAATAAACTTATAAAGACTAGGTAGATAGTAATTAACAACATCATGTCCAGAGATTCCAAGATGGCAGAGTAGGGAGGGAGTTTACTGCTCTGGTCCAGAAGATAGTTTAAAAAAAAGTGGTGAGAATGCAGTCTCAGGAAAGAGTTAGGGAGAAAATGGCAGAGGAACCTCTACACAAATTAGAGGGACACATGGACCTATGAGGAGGGCATGGCATCCACAACACAGGACCCCGGCAGCTGAGAGCCTCTGTACCACCTTGGAGAGTGAGGAGAGACAAGGCTGCAGCAGCACAAGCCACTGGTGATAAGGCTGCGGGAAGAACCCAGCTTGGAGCCCCATGGGGGATAGTGCATCTGCCAAACTAGAGGAGAAAAAAGAAAAAAGAAAAAAAAAAAAAGGAGGGACAGAGTTCTCTGTCTCCAAAACTTTATAACAGCATCCTGTAACAAGCCAATAGAGTGGGTGCCATTTTGCACACATGTAACAGCTGCGCCAGCCTGCATCCATGCTCCACAATCAGCCAAGTGGAATCTCCTGACTCTAGTGCAGAAAACTAACAGGGGGCTGGGTGCTCATGACTGTGGGAGGCTTGTGTGCTGGGACTGTGATAAAACTGAGTCTGTGTGGGAGGACTCATGGTGTGGCTGGGAACTTGGGCAGTCACTGTGGAAATTCCACATGCTCAGGGCTTCTGATTACCTGGCGAGGGACTTTGCTGGGGAATCTGAACTTACACTGGGGACTGCACAGCTCCTTTGTGTGCTCCTTGGGGCAGAGTAGACAAATATTATACCCACTTGGGCTAGCACTCAGGCACTGGTCTCCTTTGAGGAGAAGAGCTCAGCTGAACAGAATAATCCTCCTCTCTGATTAAAAAAAAAAGAAAGAAGGATTTACCAGGTCAAACCTGGGTATGTCATCTTAGATGCATCCTTCAACATGGAGAACTGAAGACAGCTCCCTGGCCACACCCACCATGGCATCTAGGTATTCCCTGAAAGCAGACACCCCACTTATCTACAGAAGTATAGTACAAGATAAAAGCTGCCACAGCAAAAAAAAAAAAAAAAAAGACAAAGAAGGAACCAATGAGTATTTCCACAAATGTCAAATAACAAATGCACCAATTCAAGAAACAAGAATAAGGAAGATATCACGTCACCCCTAAAAGAACACAACACTTCAATACTAGATTGTGCAGACGATGATGAGAGGGAAGAAAGGCCAGAAATGGAATTCAAAAAATTGATCATAAAATTACACAGAAGTAATCAGAAGCAAATGCATGAACTAATGAAATCCATACATGACATGAAAGAAAATTTATCCCACAAAATTGAGAACTTAAAAAGAAATCAAAATGAAATTAAGAATTCAATAGAACAAATAAAAAATGCAGTGGAAAACCTTAACAGAATTGGTGAAACAAAAGAAAGAATATCCACTTTAGAATACAAAGCACAGGGCCGGCGCCGTGGCTCAACAGGCTAATCCTCCGCCTTGCGGCGCCGGCACACCGGGTTCTAGTCCCGGTCGGGGCACCGATCCTGTCCCGGTTGCCCCTCTTCCAGGCCAGCTCTCTGCTGTGGCCAGGGAGTGCAGTGGAGGATGGCCCAAGTGTTTGGGCTCTGCACCCCATGGGAGACCAGGATAAGCACCTGGCTCCTGCCATCGGAACAGCGCGGTGCGCCGGCCGCAGCGCGCTACCGCGGCGGCCATTGGAGGGTGAACCAACGGCAAAAGGAAGACCTTTCTCTCTGTCTCTCTCTCACTGTCCACTCTGCCTGTCAATAAAATAAAAAAATAAAAAAAAAAGAATACAAAGCACAGGATATTATACAGTCAAACCAAAACAAAAGGAGGAAATTAGAAAACTAAAAAACACTGTTGGGAATCTAAAGGATACTATCAAACGACTCAACATATAGGCTCTAGGAGTTCCTGAAGAAATGGAAAGAGAGAAAGAATTAGAAGGCCTTTTTAGTGAAATAATAACAGAAAACATCCCTAATTCGGAGAAAGAAAAGGACATCCAAGTACAGGAAGCACACAGAATTCCTAATAAACATGATCAGAAAAGGGCTTCATCACGACACACTATAATCAGACACCTCAGTAAAATATAAATAAATTCCAAAATTTCACACACTATAATCAGACACCTCAGTAAAATATAAATAAATTCCAAAAATTCATTTATGAATGAAGGTGAAATAAAGACCTTCAATAACAAAAAGAAATTGAAAGAATTTATCATCACCCATCCAGCCCTACAAAACAAGCTTACAGATGTGTTGCATACAGAAACACAGAAATATGGTCATCACTAAAAAAGAAGGTAAAGGAGATAACCTCCCGGTAAAAGTTCAAAGGAAATTCAAAATAAAAATAGGAATATTTTTGCAAAGTGGCAGGGCAAAGTTGTTATTTATCAATAGTCACATTGAATGTAAATAGCCTCAACTCTTCAGTTCAAAGACAAAGACTAGCTGAATGGATTAAAAAACAAAACCCATTGGTTTGCTGCCTACAAGAAAAAACATCTCACCAACAAAGATGCACTCAGACTGAAATTGAAAATATGGAAAAAGATATTCCATACCAGAGAAACCAAAAAGAGCTGGTGTAGCATTCTAATATCAGACAAAATAGATTTTAACATAAAAACTGTTAAAAAGAAAAGAAGGGCACTATGTAATGTTAAGGGATCAATTCAACAGGAAGATTCAAGTATTTTAAACGTAAATACACCTAATTACAGAGCACTTGTCTATTTAAAAGAAATGTTAAGGGATCTAAAGGGAGATATAAACTATAAAACAATAATGGGGGACTTCAATACCCCACTTTCAGCAATGGACAGATCAACCAGACAGCAAATCAGCAAGTAAACAGCAGAGTTAATCAACAAAGTAGACCAAACAGACCTAACAGATATCTACAGAACTGGTCATCCTACAGTTGCAGAATACACATTTTTCTCAACAGTGCATTGAACTTTCTCTAGGAGTGACCACATACTAGGCCATAAGGCAAGACTCAGCAAATTCAAAAAAATCAAATTCATACCAAGCATCTTCTTGGACCACAATGGGATGAAGGTGGAAATCAACAACTCAGGATACTCTAGAATATATGCAAACACATGGAGACTGAACAACATGCTCCTGAATGAACTGTGGGTCAGAAGAGAAATCAAAAAATTTCTGGAAACAAATGAAGATGACAATACAACATATCATAATTTATGGGATATAGTAAAAGCAGTATTAAAAGGAAAGTCTATAGCAACTGGTACCTACATCAAGAAATTGGAAAGGCAACAAATAAAATGAGCTATCAATGGAATTTAAGGATCTAGAAAAGCAACAGCAAACCAAACCCAAAACTAATAGGTGAAAAGAAATAAATAAAACTAGTGAAGAAATCAACAAAATAGATTCAAAAAATAAACAATACAAAAGATCAGCAAAACAAAGAGCTGGTTTATTGAAAAAATAAACAAAATTGACACACCATTGGCCCAAGTAACCAAAAAAAAAGAAGAGAGAAGACCCAAATCAATAAAATTAGAGAAGAAAAAGGAAATGTAACAACAGATACCACAGAAATAAAAAGAATCATCAGAAATTACTACAAAGAGCTGAATGCCAACAAACTGGAAAATCTAGAAGAAATGAATAGATTCCTGTCCACATACAACCTACCTAAACTGAGTCTTGAAGACATAGAAAACCTAAATAGACCCATGACCAAGATGGAAGTTGAATCAGTAATAAAGGCCCTCCCCACAAAGAAAAGCCCTGGACCAGACATTTAGAAAGGAACTAACTCCAATTCTTCTTCTCAAGTTATTGAAAACAATCGAAATGGAGTGAATCCAACCAAATTCTTTCTATGAAGCCAGCATCAAATTAATTCCTAAACCTGCTAAAGATGCAACAGAGAAAGAATCACAGACCAATTTCCCTGATGAACATAGATAAATAATCTTCAACAAAATTCTAGCCAATCAAATCCAACAATACACCAGAAAGATCATTCACCCAGACCAAGTGAGATTTATCCCACTGGTTCAATATTTGCAAATCAATCAATGTAATACATAATATTAATAAACTGTAGAACAAAAACCATACAATTATCTCAACGGGTGCATAGAAAGCATTTGATAAAATACAACACCCTTTCATGATGAAAACTCTAAGCAAATTGGGTATAGAAGGAACATTCCTCAACATAGTCAAGTCAGTTTATGACAAACCTTCAGCCAGCATCACACTGAATGGGGAAAATTGGTAGCATTCCCACGGAGATCCAGAATCATAAAAGGATGTCTACTCTTGCCATTGCATTTAATATAGTCCTGGATGTTTTAATCAGAAATATTAGGCAAGAAAAATAAATTAAAGGGATACAAACTGAAGGAGGAGTTCAAACAACCCCTATTTGCAGATGACATGATTCTATATATAGGAGACCCAAAAGACTCCACCAAGAGACTATTGGAACTAAAAGAAGAGTTTGGTAAAGTAGCAGGATATAAAGTCAATACAAAAAAATCAAAAGGCTTTGTATACACAGACAGTGCCATGGCTAGGATTGAGCTTCTTTCTTTTTTTTTTTTTTTTTTTTTTTTTTTTTTTTTTTTTTTTTTGACAGGCAGAGTGGACAGTGAGAGAGAGAGACAGAGAGAAAGGTCTTCCTTTGCCGTTGGTTCACCCTCCAATGGCCGCCGCGGTAGCGCGCTGCGGCCGGCGCACCGCGCTGTTCCGATGGCAGGAGCCAGGTGCTTCTCCTGGTCTCCCATGGGGTGCAGGACCCAAGGACTTGGGCCATCCTCCACTGCACTCCCTGGCCACAGCAGAGAGCTGGCCTGGAAGAGGGGCAACCGGGACAGGATCGGTGCCCCAACCGGGACTAGAACCCGGTGTGCCGGCGCCGCAAGGCGGAGGATTAGCCTGTTGAGCCACGGCACCGGCCTAGGATTGAGCTTCTAAGATCAATACCATTCACAATAGCTACAAAAAAATCAAATGATATGGAATAAATTTAACCAAGGATGTCAAAATCTCTACAATGAGAATTACAAAACATTAAAGAAAGAAATAGAAGATACAAAAAATTTAAAAAATTTCCATATTCATGGATTGGAAGGATCAATATCATCAAAATGTCCTTTATTCTGAAAGCAATTTACAGATGAGTGTGATACTAATCAGAACACCAAATCAATTCTTCTCAGATCTATAAAAAATGATGCTGAAATTCACATGGAGGCACAGGAGACCTCTAATAGCAAAAGCAAATTTATGCAACAAAAACAAAGTCAGAGGCATCACAATACCAGATTTCAAGACATACCACAGGGTATTTATTTATAATCAAAACAGCCCGGGACTGGTACAAAAACAATGGGTAGGCTAATGACACAGAATAGAAATCATTCCAAGCAGTTAAAACTAACTTATATTTGACCATGAGACTTAAAACAATCCCCGGAGCAAGGACAGTCTCTTCAACAAATGGTGCTAGGAAAACTGGATTTCCACATGCAGTATTATGAAGCAAAACCCCTTCTTTACACCTTTCACAAAAATCCATTCAAAATGGATTAACGATCTAAATATATGACCCAGCACCATCAAATTATTAGAGAACACTGGGGAAGCCCTACAAGACATTGGCACAGGCAAAGACTTCTTGGATAAGATCCCAGAGCCACAGGTAATCAAAGCAAAAATAAACAAATTGGATTGCATCAAGTTGAAAAGTTTCTGTGCTACAAAAGAGACACTCACGAAAGTGAAGACTTGACCAACAGAATGGGAGAAATTATTTGCAACTATGCAACTGATAAAGGATTAAAAACCAGAATATACACAGAGATCAAGAATCTCAACAACAACAACAAAAATACCCCAGTTAAAAGATGGGCAAAGGACTTAAACAGACATTTTTCAAAAGAGGAAATCCACATGGCCAACAGACACATGAAAAAATGCTGAGGATAACTAGCTGTCACGGAATGCAAATCCAAAGCACAATGAGATTTCAGCTCACCCCAGTTAGAATAGCTTTCATACAGAAATCAACAAACAACAAATGCTGGTGAGGATGTAGGAAAAAATCCACTGTTTGTGGGAATGTAAACTGGTAAAGCTACTATGAAAGATAATCTGTAAATACCTCAAAAATCTGAATATAGACCTTCCATATGACAAAGCCATCCCACTCCTGGGAATCAGTACATAAAAGATTTATCTGCACCCCCATGTTTTCTGTAGCTCAATTCACAATAGCTAAGACATGGAATCAACCTAAAGGCCCATCAACCCAAGCCTGGATAAAGAGATTATAAGATATGCACATCATGGAATGCTACACAGTAGTAAAAAATAAATAAAAAAGAAATCCAGTCATTTGCAACAAAATGGGCGAATCTAGAAAACATCATACTTAGTGAAATAAGCCAGTCCGGAAGGGACAAATACCATATGTTCTCCCTGATCTATGAGAATTAATAGAGCATCTGAGATGAAATCTGTTGAAATGAAATTGATGCTTCGAGAAGGGATGACTTGAACTGCCCTTGTCTTGACTGTTAAGGAACAGTTTTGGGGTTTTTTTTGTTTTTTGTTTTTTTCATTTTTTTCTTCATACTATTTGTTGATATATTTACTTAACATAGAGTAAATCATAAGTATACAAAGTCATTAGAGGATGGTTATCAAAAACCAAAATAATAAGAGAGGGAGGAGGGATTTTGTAATTGTAAAGCTGTGTAGTTCCACATACTTGTCATGGGACACCAAATCCCATTAAGCTGGGTGGTAAAAATGCCATCTTAAGTTTTAAAGTGATCATATTAAATGTTAAAGCGAACCTATAGATAGGATTAAATGTTAAAGGCAGCATATAAAAAAGGTCAAGTGTCTTGTAATAATAACAGATAGAATTAAAAAGGAGAAGCTGGCACCACAGCTCAATAGGCTAATCCTCTGCCTGTGGCACCAGCACACCGGGTTCTAGTCCCGGTCAGGGCACCAGATTCTGTCCCAGGTGCTCCTCTTCCAGTCCAGCTCTCTGCTGTGGCACAGGAGTGCAGTGGAGGATGGCCCAAGTGCTTGGGCCCTGCACCCACATGGGAGATCAGGAGGAGGCACCTGGCTCCTGGCTTCGGATCAGCGCCATGTGCCGGCCACAGCGTGCCAGCCACAGTGGCCATTGCGGGGGTGAACCAACAGAAAAGGAAAACCTTTCTCTCTGTCTCTCTCTCACTGTCCACTCTGCCTGTCAAAAAAAAAAAAAAAGAATTAACAAGGAGAGACTGTATTTCAACATGGGAACAGTCCACACAGCAGACTCATAGAATGACAATAGCTTTAAGTAACACTCTGACCTCAAAATCTTCCCTTAAGTCTTCCTGGTATGGCTGAAAAGCCCATGAGAGCATTTCAGGCATGAAAAGCCAAGACACTGTGACAAAAAAAAAATGTTCTACATGAAGTATCTTTGTGAGTGAGACTCCAGTGGAAAGCAGTGGTCATCAAAGAAGGATGTACTTTTCTCTAACAGGAGGAAAGAACTTCCACTTTACTTATGGTCTTGTCTAAGTACTGACAGAGTTTGTGCATTCAAAAGGCTTCCGTAGCCTACATAGCTCATGTCGAGAGCCTTGGGTAGTCACTAACATCATACGTAAGAGTGTTAATTGTTAAATTAACAACAGGAGTAAATATGCACTAACTCGCCATGCAGGACCTCTGTCCTCAATGAATTGTATTATGAAAGTTAACTGTAAAACTAGTTCTCAAACTGTTTTCATTGTGTGTGTGCAAATTGTTGAAATCTTTACTAAGTATAGAGTTGGTCTTCTGTTAAAAAGTTAATTGAAAATGAATCTTAATGGAGAATGGGACTGGGAAGGGGAGAGAGAGAAGGGAGGAGGGGTGTGAGTATAGATGGGAGAGCAGGTATCCCAGAATAACTTCATTCCTAAAGTTGTACTTATGAAATTTTATTCCTTAAAAAATTAATTAAGTAAGGAAGTAACCAAAAAAAACCCACAACATCATATGTGAAGAGTAAGGGCTACATAAATTGTTTTCAATTCTGATGTAGTTTGCTTGTGCAGTTTGACCTCTGTACCATCTTTCCTCCATGCAAATCATGTACCTGTTCAGCTCAGCTACCACATTTATTCAGGTGCCCTCCTCAAACATTTGATATTTCCTTTCCCTTAACAAATACAAATTTTCCATTAGATGACTTTTTTAGCCATGAGTCATGTAGTACTAAACACTTTTGTCTGGGAATACTTGGTGTTCAACTATGTTGTAAAGGCAATAATCAAGTATTCCTTTCTTTACCCTCCCTCATAAGATCTAGTACAGTGTCTTGATTCATAAATGCTCACTGCACAAGAGTGAGGATGAGTTCTGCAATGCCTTAATTATATTTTTTCCAGTGCTTAATTTAGGAAACATAACTTTTAAAAATAAGAAACGTTTGTATATTGGATATTCACATTTACCTTTGGAAATGTTCTTATAATACTTTATGCTATGCTGATGTTTTTAAACATAAAATAGTAAATATGGTTTACAGTAAGGATATTGTCTAAAAAATTTCATATTGCATAACACAGAAATATGGTATCATAACATTAAAAATTTTTAGACAAACTATATTATTTTACTTATTTTCAAATTTCATAATTCTTACGGTACTCTTGGAAAAACAGTGGCAATCATGAGGTCAGCAATTTCTACTGAGTATAGTATTTAATAATAATGTGGTTACTATTCTGATATAGGAAAAAGAATAAATATGATTATTTGTTAAGGGAATTTCAGACTAATACATGCTAATACATGCTGAACTGAACTTATTAAGAGAAAATGTTCTTGTAAATCAAATGATAGTCATTTTCTTAAAAAATGATGATAGCAGGTGTTCCAATATGAACCATTCATTTGCAGCATGATTTAAAATTAGCAAATGTCAACATGATGGAAGGTTAGTTTCTGAGAAATACAGATTACACAGACCATGTTCAATGCATGCTCTGAAGCATAAATAATAATTCTTTATGGTGATTTTTGTTTTGCAGGATGTATTTAGATATATTAAATTATTTTATGCTTATTACATCGTAGTAATATATGAAATGAGAATATTTTATTATACTGATTTTCAGATGAAGTAGTCAGGGCTGAGAGAGATTTAATGACTTATCCAGTGTCACATAATTCATATTGTAAACTACAGAATAAAAATTTAAAACCAAGTGTTCTGATAATCAGTTCTATACTTACCCAATTTATCATTTAAAAAATTTTCAGAATTTCAAAAATTCTGTAAAGAATAGAGGATACAAAATGCAGGTAATAGAACAGTGTTCATGTCTGCTGCATTGGAAGCCACTCAGAAGTTAGGAGAGTCAGTGGAGAGAAAAAGATAACCCGTTATTTCCTCAATTATTGATTTTTCTAATTATAAAATGCATTTGGTCTGACTATGCTTTCTAATTTTATTCTTCTAATTATATTCTTCAGGTTACTATTTTCATATACCTAGTTTTGTCAAAAGTGAACTGAAATATAGCAGAATTTGGATCAACCTTACACCTGATACAAAAAAAAAAACTTTCATTAAAGCTTAAATGAAAAGAATTGAAGCTGCAGTGGCTTCTTACTGTGGTTCAATGTATAATGGCCTACTTTGACAGATAAATGGCCAATATTTCACAAAGTTGTCTATTTTCTCAGTAAAGCAAGATATCTCTTCTTTGCACATAGCTCACAAATTACAAATGTGTTCTGAATGCTGGTAATGTTATAGACTGGAAGATTAAAAGATCATTTGAAAGTAATGCTTTCCTTGTGTGCAAAACAAGACAGAAACCAGAAAGAAGGGAGGAAATACATCCATTCCTCAAATCCTCAATTTTATATCAAGAAAAAAGGTAACATGGTGCCAATGTTTTTTATAAAAAATAGCAGAAGAAAAACACAGTATTTAATATGAATGATCTCCTGTCACCAAAATAAGAGGCCATCCTAAAATAGCTGGGCCACTATACAGAGACAAATGTTCTCTGTCATCAAAGTGGCATCAAAGCTTGAAGCTTCAACTAACCAGAGAGATCAATGTCAATTATTGTAGCAATTTTAAATTCGGTCTTTTAGAAATAGGAAAATGTAAATCAAAATCAGAATGCAATATCATCTCATACCTGTTAGGACAACTAATACAAAATAGACAAGTGATATAGAGAAAGGGAATGCTTGTAAATATGATATGGAGTTGGTGAGGCTGTAGAGAAAAAGGAACACTTATAAACTGTCAGCTGTGGATGTCATTTGGTCAGACACTATGGAAATCAGTTTAGGCTTCTCAAACAATTCAAATTAGAACTACCATATGGGCCAGCAATCCACTGCTGGCTATATAGTCAAAGAAAATGAAATAAGTATGTCAGAAAATTTACTGCACTCCCATGTTAATTGTAGCACTATTCAATGTATTCAAGATACAAAATCCACCATGGTGTCCATTGATGAATTAATGGATGGATCAATAGTTAGATACCTAGATATAAATGTATATAAAATAAAATATTCTATCTTGGGCCTTCTTCCACTGCTATCCCAGGCCATAGCAGAGAGCTGGATCGGAAGAGGAGCAGCCTGGATTAGAACCAGCGCCCATATGGGATGCCGGTGCTTCAGGCCAGGGCTTTAATCTGCTGCGCCAGAGCACTGGCCCCAAGTTTTAGTTTTGTGAGGAATCTCCATATTGTCTTCCATAATGGTTGTGCCAGTTTCCTTTCCCATCAACAATGTATTAGGGTTCCTTTGTCTATATATCTTTGCCAGCATTTGTTATTTTTTGAGTTTTGGATGATAGCTATCCTAACAAGGTGAGATGAAACCTCATTGTAGTTTGTATTTGCATTTTCCTGATGGTCAGTAAGCCTGAGCATTATTGATGTGATTCCTGGACATTTGCATTCCATCCTTTTAAAAAATGTATGTTCATATTTGTTGCCCATTTCTCTCCTGGATTGTTTTTTGTTTTGGTGAGTTCCTTGAGCTACTATATTTTCTGAATACTAAGCCTTTATTACATGTAAAGTTGCAAATATATTCTACCATTCTGTCAATTACCACTTCAATCTTTTGAGTGTTTCCTTTGCTGTGCAGAAGCTTCTGGTTTAATGTAATCCCAATTGTTTATGTTCTTTTTTATTGCTTGTGGTTCTGGAGTCTTATCCAAAAAGTCTTTGCCTTTGCAAATGTCTTACAACATTCCCTCTCTGATTTCCTCTAGGAATTTGATGTTTTCAAGTGTTAGGTTTAGATCCTTGATCCATTGATACCTTTCACCATACACAAAAATCAATTTAAAAAGGGATAAAAGACATATAAGAGCTCAAACTATGAAGTCAGTGCAAAAAAATGTAAAGGAAACACCTCAAGACATTGATGTAGGTAATGACTTTCTTGGATAAACTCCCAAAGCACAGGAAACAAAACCAAAACTAGACAAATGTGATTATATCAAACTCAGAGGCTTCTGCACATTAAAGAAACCAATAGAGTGAAGAGACAGATGACATTTTAGATTATTTAGATTATTTAGATAGTCCTCTTGACACAGCTTATGCTACAGTCTGAAGTTTTGAAATGTTGTGTTTTCATTTTCCTTCACTTCAAGAATTTTTTACCTCCTTCTGATTTCTTCTATGACCCAATATTCAAACAGAAGCATGCTGCTTAGTCTTCATATGTGTGTATATTTTCTACAATTTCTCATGTTGTTAGTTTCCAGCTTTATTCCATTGTGGTCAGAAAATATACCATTATATGATTTGATTTTTTTGAATTTGTTGAAAAGTGTTTTATGGCTGAGTATATGGTCTATTCTAGAAAATGTTCTTTGCATTGATGAACTGAATGTGTATTCATTCTGCAGCTGTGTGATAAAATCTTCTGTAGATATGTATTATGTCCCTATGGTTTGCAGGGTAGTTTAGCTATGTTTCTTTGATTATTTTTTCTCTGGTTGATCCGTTTATTGATAAAAGTGTGATGTTGAAATCCAATCATTATATTGGAGCTTATGTCTCTCTTTAGATCCATTAACATTTGTTTTATAGAACTAGGTGTCCTAGCAGGGAGCAAATATACATTTACTACAGTAACATCTTTTTATTGAATTGATCTGTCAGTCATTACACAATGATCTGGGTTTCTTTACACAGATTCTATTTTGCCAGATATGACTACAGCTGCTCCACTCTGATTGTCATTAATCATGGAGTATCTTTTTCTATCCTTTGACTTTCGGTCTGTGTGTATCTTCACTGGTATAGCACATGTCTTGAAGGTAGTACCCATGGGCCTTTTTTTTAATCCATTCAGCTGGTATGTATCTTTTTTAAATTTTTTTAAGATTTTATTTATTTATTTGAGAGGTAGAGTTATAAACAGTGAGAGGAAGAGACAGAGAGAAAGGTCTTCCTTCCATTGGTTCCTCCCCAAATGGCCGCAACAGCCAGAGCTGTGCCAATCTGAAGCCAGGGGTGAGGAGCTTCTTCCCGGTCTCCCACGTGGGTGCAGGGGCCCAAGCACTTGGGCCATCTTCTACTGCTTTCCCAGGCCATAGCAGAGAGCTGGATTGGAAGAGGAGCAGCTGGGACTATAACTGGCACCCATATGGGATGCCAGCACTACAGGCGGAGGATTAACCTACTGCGCCACAGCGCCAACCCTGGTATATATCTTTTGAGAATTTAGTTGATATACATTCAAGGTTATTGTTAATAAGTAATGACTTAGTCCTGCCATTTTTCCAAAGATATTTCTGTTGTTTGATTTAAATCGTATTTGGTCTTTTACAAGGTTTTCTGACTTCATATTTTTTCATGCTTCTGAGTTTCTTTCTCTGTTTCTATGTATACTACATCCTTAAGTATCATGTAATGTTGGTCTGGTGGTGACAAATTCTTTTTAAATTTTGCCTGTCGGACCTTAGTTTCTATTGAGAAAACTACTTTCAAGCTAATGGGAGTTCCTTTACGTTGTGATCTGGCATTTCTCTCTTGCAAATTTTAGGATAGTCTGTTTATGTTTTTCATTTGAAAGTTTGACCACAGTGTTTCACGGTAAGTATCTTTTCCAATCATGCTTATTTGGAGTTCTACACCATTCCTGTATTTGGATGTCCACATCTTTCAACAACTGGGAAAATTTTTTGCTATTATGTCATGAAAAAGATTTATTTTTTAAAATTATATTTAAGTCATAAAAGTTGTCATGAATAGGTTTTCTAAGTCATTCTTTTTTTCATAGCTCCAGGAACTCCTAAGACTTCTATGTTTGATCATTTGATGGTATCCTCTAGATCCAAAACACTTTTTTTTAGTATTTATTCTCCCTTTTTTTATTTTGTCTGACTGAGATATTTCAATGAGATTGTCTTCTAGATCAGATATTCTTTCTTCTGCCTCACCAAATCTATTGTAAGCTTTCTATTGTATTTTTATTTGAATTTATTTGAATTTTGAACACTTAATTTCTAATATTTGATTTCTTTTAATATATCTTTCTCTTTACAGAATATCTTTTCCATCTCACATACTAAATTCATTATTGCATTTAACTGTGTTTTTGTGTAACCTGACAATCATTCCTTTGAATTCTTTTTCAGAGATAGCATCAATATCCCATTCTTCACAGTCCAATATTGATAAATTACTATGTTCCTTTTGAGGAGTCGGATTGCCCTCATTTTTCATGATTTTGGTGTTTCTACATCGATTTTGGTGCATCTTATATCTATCGTTACTATCTCCTCTGGATAGTGGGTTTTTTTTGTTTGTTTGTTTGTTTTTGGATTGAAGGTTTCATTCCCTGGAAATATATCTCGGGCTGGATGGAGTGCCTAAAGCATTTGATTCCAGGGATGTGTGCTTGGTAGGGCTGGAGCCTAGTGATTGTTTGTAGGTTACACAAGAGTCCAGAATGAATATCTCCAAGTTGGGTACTATGGATGGCCTCCTATAACAGTTATTGGAGGGACTGGCACTGTGGTGCTGTGGGTTAAAGCCCCAGCCAGCAGTGCCAGCATCCTGTATGGGCATCAGTTCTAGTCTCCCCTCTTCCAATCCAGCTCCCTGCTATAGCCTGGGAAAGCGGTGGAAAATGGCCCAACTCCTTGAGCCCCTGCACCCACATGGGAGACCCAGAAGAAGCTACTGGTTCTTGGCTTCAGATCGGCTCATCTCTGTCCACTGCGGTCATTTGGGGAGTGAACCAATGGAATGGAAGACCACTCTCTATCTCTCTCTGTGGCTCTACCTTTCTCTGTCACTCTGTCTGTGGGGCACGAGCGCGGCCAGGCCAGGCCCGGCCTGGAGGGCTCCGCATGTGCAGCTGCCCCCGGGTGCTCCCGCCCGAGCTGCGCGGAGCCAAGTAAGATGGCGCCCAGAGGAAGTAAGATGGGCGAAATCCAAAGTTGTTTACCACTAAAACTAATTGGCTGCGCAACATCAGGGGAGGTAACAAAACTAGTAACAAGTGTATAGACATAGGGCTAGTCCTATAGAAATCCCCCCATAAGGTGATTTTTTAAGTGATTGGTTGGCCCTTAGCCCTGCCCCAGTGACTCTGCAGTTTTGTGTTATAAAAGGTACTATTATGCAAAAGGTAAATGAGTCCTTGCTACTAGACTTGGCTCCCCGCTGCGTCTGATTGTCTCCGGGACCGGGAGGCTGGGGAGCAGCGCACTTACCTTTCCTCGGACCCAGTCCATCCTGTACGGGTGGACTAAGACCCTGCATCTGTCAAATAAATAAAATAAACCTTTAAAAATGCAATTATTGGAGAAAGAGGATGTGGGAGTCAGCTAGTGTGTTCATAGTCCCTGCCCATCTCTTTGCCAGGATGTACCAGCTGATTCACAGCCTAAAGTGAGCTCAGTGCCATACATCCCACACATCCAGCCATGCACACATGCAGAACACCAACCCACTCCACAAAGGGTCTCCCAAACCCTTGATGAGATCTATCTCTAGTGTGTAGGGAGTGCTGAGTCTCTGCAGTCGGACCAAGTGTAAACAAAGGAACACAACCACAACCCACAACTCAATCAGCTCTATAACTATGTCCAAAACTCCTATAGTCTCAGAGTTCAGAGCATCCACTCCCTAGCCCACAAGCTGCCCTTTCCCTCTCCCCAGTGGCCTTTGGCAGCACAAAAAAACACCTGCTCTTCCCAAAAAAGGATAGAGTACAGCTCCACCTAAATAAGTTGAGTCTGGCACTTTGTTGTGGTGGGGTGGTAAGGTCATACAGCCTCCTTTCATGGAGCAAAGTTGTCTCCTAGACTCCTGAAAACTCCCCAGGCAAGACTCAAAGGCAGTGGGGACCATGGAATTCTCCTTCAGTCAAAGCCACCAGAGGACACAGCAGCCTCTTCTCACCTTGCCCTGGGAATATGGCACCTCCAGTCGTGAGCTGCCATGTAGATGCAGGAGTAGCTGGTGGCAGCATGTCTGTCCTCTCTCTTAATTTCTTCACAGAGGCTCTGTTCAGTTCTGTCCATCCCCCCCTGAAAATTTCTCTCAGTCCCTGGTAACATGGTCTTGCCTTTATCTTTTCTGTTATATTTCTGTGGCTTAGGTTAGTGTGGCATTTCACTATTCATCCATCTTGGATCTCCACTGATCAAATATTATTCAATCTTTAAAAAGTATTATTCAATCATTAAAAAGTAGGAGATACTGTTGAACTCAGTAATTAACACACAATTATTCTCAGGTGTTTAAATTTTAACTGAAAAGTGATCCCTGTTAAATCTAAGAGTGGAAAAAGAGAGGGAGGAGATGAACAATTTGGAACATGCTCATTCGGACTGGCCGCAAATGGTGGAGTTAGAAATGTGCCAGGGGATTCCAACACAATCCCATCAAGATGGCATGTACCAATGCCATCGCACTAGTCCAAGTGATCAATTTCAGCTCACAATTGATAGCTCTGATAGGTCTAAGAGTCAAAGAGATCACACAAACAAGACAAGTATCTGCTAATACTAACTGATAGAATCAAAAAGGGAGAGAAAGATCCAACATGGGAAGTGGGATACACAGCAGACTCATAGGATGGCAGATGTCCTAAACAACACTCTGGCCTCAGAATCAGCCCTCAAGGCATTCGGATCTGGCGGAAGAGCCCATGAGAGTATAGCAGGCATGGAAAGCCAAGATATCATGGAAAAAAAAAAAAAGACCTAAATGAATGATCTCTGTGAGTGAGATCCCAGTGGAAAGAACGGGGCCATCAAAGAAGGAGGTACCCTTCTCCGAAGGGAGGAGAGAACTTCCACTTTGACTATGACCCTATCGGAATAAGATCAAAGTCAGTGAACTCTAAAGGCTTCCACAGCCCTGGCAACTCATGACTAGAACCTAGGGAGATTACTGACGCCATGAACAGGAGTGTCAAATTGTTAAATCAGCAACAGGAGTCACTGTGTACTTACACCCCATGTGGGATCTGTCCCTAATGTGTCGTCTAAAGCCAAGTGATGCTATAACTAGTACTGAAACAGTATTTTTATACTTTGCGTTTCTGTGTGGGCACAAACTGATGAGGTCTTTACTAATTATATACTGAAGTGATCTTCTGTATATAAAGAGAATTGGAAATGAAAAAAAAAAAAAAACAACCTGGTGTTAAAATGGAAATGGCATAGAAAATTAATTAATTTAAAAAAAATTATGTAGGATCTCTGTCTTTAATGTGCTGTACATTGCTATTTAATGCTATAATTAGTAATCCAATGGTAGTTTTTTCACTTTATGTTGCTATATGGGCAAAATGTTGAAATCTTTACCTAATATATACTAAACTGATCTTCTGTATAAAAAAAAAAAAAAAGTAGGAGATACTGCCACAAGTATCCTTCTTGCAACAAGAAGGATTAACCCAGAGAATATTTTGCTAAGTAAAATAATGCAGAACAAAAAAAAGTACTGTATTATCTCACTTATATGAGTATAATCTAATTTTAAGTTTAATGACTAAAAAGAATGATGGTCACAATGTAGAAGGAGGAGGATGGGTAGAGTAGGTCAAAGAGTACATATTTGCAAGTAAGTGAGCAAGTAAGTAGAGCAAGGGAACTATAGTTAATAATGTTGTTTTGCATGCTGAAGATTTGCTAAGAAGGCAGATTTTGGATGCTCTTACCACACACACACACACACACACTTAAAAGGTAACTATGGAAGTGATACATATGTCATGTTGTTTGACTGTAGTAATCATTTCACCATGTGCATGTTAATCCAAATATCATGATGTAGACCTTAAATATGCACATCAAAAATAGCTTTCCCAAAAAGTCAACTCAATAAATGAAACAAAATGGCACTGAAACAGAAATCATGTGAAAAATCAGTTGGAATTTACTATATATTTTTATAGATTAATTCAGCTTTTATCTTTAATGACATATTAGGAGCTTAAAGCAACACAATATTTCTAGTGCTTATAAAGAACTCTCAAGGTCTTATATCACTCTTTCTGCACTCCTTGTCTTAAAATTGGAAGCAGGATACATAGCAGACTCATAAAATGGCAGATGTCCTAAACAGCACTCTGGCCTCAGAATCAGCCTTAAGGCATTCAGATCCAGCTAAAAAGCCCATGAGAGTTTTGCAGGCATGGAAAGCCAAGATACTGTGGCAAAAAAAAAAACAAAAACAAAAACAAAACAAAACCACAAAACTAAATGAAAGATCTCTGTGAGTGAGATCCCAGCGGAAAAACGGGCCATCAAAGAAGGAGGTACCTTTCTCTGAAGGGAGGAGAAAACTTCCACTTTGACTATGGCCTTGCCTAAATAAGATCGGAGTTTGTGAGTTCAAGAGGCTTACGTAGCCTTGGCAGCTCATGACAAGAGCCTCAGGTGATTATTTTACTTATCTTTTTTAAGGAGGTCACTTAAAAATGAAAACATACAACCAAAGTAATCATTTAGTACATAAAACATTGCTATCCTTTCTTGAGTCAGAGTGTGATTTTATAATAGACTGAGAAGTGGCAAAGCCCTGGACTATTACTTATTGGAAATATGAATAACAAATTAATTTCTAGGTACAACTGAAATCTTAGAAACCAGAAATTTTTTAGCTGTATAAAGCATGGGACTGTATCTTAGAAACAATAGTAGGCATTTGGTCTTAAGAAATTTTTCTCTTGTGAAATCTATATCACTGAGCTTCTTTTTTAAAAAAGTTTTTTTTTTTTTTTTTTTTTTTTTTTTTACTTATTTGAAAGCCACAGTTAGAGAGAGAGACATACAGAGAGAGAGGCAGATCTTCCATCCATTGATTCACCCCTCAAATGACAGAAACAGCCAGAGCTGTGCCAGATTAAAGCCAGGAGCCAGGAGCTTCTTCCAGGTCTCCCACATGGATGCAGGGGCCCGAGGACTTGGGCCAACTTCTACTGCTTTCCCAGGCACATTAGCAAGGATGCTACAGGCAGAGGCTTGGCCAACTATGCTATAACACCAGCCCCTCAAGTTTCTACATGAATCACATATATACATGCTTTGCAAGCATTAGCTATCTGCTTGGCAAAATCTGGCACAAAGCTTGTACTAAGTCAGAAGGCATTTAATTTTATCAGTACAAATTTTTTAATTTTGAATTTTAATTTTAATTAGTTTTTAACAGATTCAACATGACTTGTAGATACAATTCTAAGAACATAATGATATTCCCTTCCTCCTCCTTCCCTCCCCATCATCTCCTCCATCCTCTTTCCAATTCCTTTTCCTTTTCTTTTTTTTTTCTTTTTTTTTTTTTAGTTTTTGAGATAGTTAATTCTAAAATTACATTAGAGTAAAAAGGCTTAATACTTCACCAAATAAGAAGCTTAACAAGTGTAAAGCAAAAAGACCCTAGTTTAGCGGGATTATTTGATGGTGTCTAAAAACAATATTTGAATGGAAAAATTACCATTTCACCCACATACAGTAAATTTTACAGTAATCAAAGAACATTAAAACTATAGTATTATAGCATAATGAAGTTCTCAAAAATATATTTGTAACTCTTTATGTGGGATCTCTGTCCTTAATGTGTTGTCCAGTGTGAATTAATGCTATAACTAGTACTCAAACAGTATTTTACACTTTATGTTCTGTGTGGGTGCAAACTGATAAAATCTTTACATAATATATACTAAATCGATCTTCTATATATAAAGATAATTGAAAATGAAAAAAATATATTTGTAGCCTAAAATAAGTAGGCTTTTTATTTATAATTCCTTTAAAAGTTGTCATTTGACAATAGCTTTAATTATGATCCACCCACTTTGGGTCAGTAGGTAGGTGGTACAATAGAAAATGAAAAGCTAATGCTTTATTTTACCCTGATAATGTCATGAAGTGAACCTGCCTAACACATAGTCACAGTAATGTGGAGAAAAGAGAACATTCGTATTACCCGCATTCTGTGTCCTCAGAGGTAAGAGTGTCTAGGAATATGTGTTCCTGTGAGATGTGACAGTGTGTGAAAGTATGGAATTTTCAACATTTTGAGACATGAAATCCTGATGAGTTTTATAAAGGCAAGAATGTATATTACCCTGAACAGGGAAACGTCTATTTTCTTTATTCACACATTTGTTTCTATGAGTGCTTTTGGGAAATAAGGCATGAAGTGCCTTGTATTATCAAGAAAGATAGCCAAAATGAATTTTACATTTAAGTAGTCTGGAGGCATGTGTTTTGACAGTTTTCTGTTAAAAAATCTATAGTTTCCAGACAAACCAAACTTTATAGTTTTTTGATAATACTTTGAAACTTTATTAATAAGAGTAATATCTGAGTGATACAATCTTCAGACACAAACATCTAAAGAAATCTTGGAATTCCTTGTTATTCTGCAGAATAACAAGAAAGCTTCAGAATGTAGCACTCTCCTGAAAAGAGGACGTTAATAACCCTTTTTCTTTTACATATGCTTAAAGTTTTAGTCACTTAAATGTCTAGAGGCTCTTAAAGCAATGTGACCAACCACTGAATTTGCCATACTTTGTATGACTCCTGTAATCTGCTGCTGCCTCAAGAAAAAAAGTGCTTTTTCTATATTGATGATACCTAAACCTTAAAGTGATTATGCTGATATGATTAAAGTGGGAGCTTTTCCCATATGTGAAGTATTCACTGGTCCTGATTAAACTGGAATAAACTTAATACTTCAGGCAATACATGAAGTTGTTGTACTTCATTCTCCATAGGGTACTTATTAATGAATGAAATGGGCTCAATAAATCAATAAATGTAGTGACCTTTGACTTACAAAAAATATATATTTGTAGAGATACTGATATATACAGTATTATTTTCTCTTTCTTTTTGAATTATTTTTTAAATTTTAGCTCTCACATTTAGAGAAGAACATTATTTATTTATTTTCATTTTATTTAAAAGGCAGGGAAACAGAGAGAAAGAGACAGAGGTATCTTCCATGAACTAATTCACTCCTCAAATGCTACAGAGGCCAGGGTTAAGATAGGCCAAAGCCCAGAGCCTGGAAGTCAATCTAGGCCAAACATATGACTGGAAGGGACCCAGCTACTTGAGTAATCACCAAGTGCCTCCAAGAGTGTGCATTAGCAGGAAGGTGGCATCATACTGAGGCGAGAAAGGAGGCATTCAGGTATGTAATGTTGGCATCTTAACCACTGCACCAAATGTCAGACCTTAGTGGAAAGATTTTTTTTTCTTTCTTTTCAAGGCTATTTAATAGGAATAAGCATGTCTTTTAAGCAAAGATTAGGAAAAAAAATACTAAAATAAAAGGGAAAAGTATAATAATCTAGATTGCAGGCTGACATTCAAAACTCAGAAATAATTTAGGGCATTTTTAAATTTTTTCTATACTTCAGATGTGTAAAGCTAATAACTAAAATGTCCTTTCCTGACACACAAACATGACCAGAATATAACATCATAAATTTGATCACAGAATTAAAATTAGAGCCAAATTAGGTTTAATCTAGGTCAAAGAGGAGATTTAAAATCCTCTGTATTAAATGGAACAGTGATACAAATACTGTTTATCCAGTCTTGAAAAAACTTGAGATGCCATTTCTATAAAACATGGTATGTACAATAGAATATTGTCTGTGCAATTAAATGAAAAAGAGCTAGAAAGATGAAGATGTAGTGAGGACAAGAGTGAGGTCAAATGGAAATAGGTGAACACTCCTAGTAATTGTCCACTGAACAAGCCATTGTATGCATAGGAACCAACTCACACTTGAAGAGCCTTAAGAAGTTAGCCTGTTCTTTGAACTTATTTCAAAGAGAATCACTATAAAAATATTTCTGGAAGACAGCATCTACCATCTTTTAAAGATATCCAAACCATGGCTCCATATAACCTACCTGAATAGCAAGCAGATGTCTAACCCTTCACCTTTAGTATACTGTGTGCACGTACCCATCAGCCACGAGGTCTTTAATTTTAAAAGGTGGCATATGACATTTTCAAACGATAGAAAGAAGCAAAAAAAATTTAAAAGAGAATTATATATATATATATATATATCCTTCAAAGTAAGCATAGATATAAATTAGAATATGATGTCTTCCAGCACCTCAAGACACTGAGAGCTAATAAAATTTCAAGAGAGTCACAAGTCTCTGCCTATTACAAAAAACTGATGAATCATTCTTCTGTTTAAATGTCAGATGCCTGAGATGTTTCAATAAACTTCAACCAGTTCCAGAATGGCACTTATTTGTGGAAAACATAATGAATCTCCATTTGAAATAAAATATAATAAACAGAAAAAGATACCTTGCCACTTCTGTTTCACTGATCACTTTTGCACAGTCCACAAAATCTTTACAAAGAACTATCAATAAAGTTCGGTCCCCACCACAAGAATAGATGCTAAAAAGAAAAAAAAAAATTGATCAGGTCTCGAGATTCAAGGCAGACTCAGGTCCTAGGTTGCCAGTGAGTCAGAATCATAACTTATTTGCAGATGTCTGGTCTCTTAGTGGCTTTAAGCAATGCCTGTAGGTCTAGGATCTTCCTTATCCCACAAGAGATACATCAGAAAATGGTCACCGTCACCTATGAATTCTTCATTATGTTCTGCACTGAGGGATTCTGACTGCTTTTCTCAACAACAGGTGACAATCTGGGTTCAATCTTGTTTGTATCTCAACACCATTTCACGCAAATACCAAGAGTTTTGGCTCTCCATGTCACTATATATATATATAAATCACCATCAGAGCTTGGTACTCATGCAGCTCCCAGTCTCTCCAGAGAAAAATTCAGCTCCATAAATATGAGGGAAAATCCAAAAGACTGCAAGCTGAACTTGATATTCAATGGACCATTTTGAAAATCATTAGGCACAAGGCTGGCGCCGCGGCTCAATAGGCTAATCCTCCGCCTGCAGCACCGGCACACCAGGTTCTAGTCCTGGTCGGGGTGCCGGATTCTGTCCCAGTCGCTCCTCTTCCTGTCTAGCTCTCTGCTGTGGCCCAGAAAGGCAGTGGAAGATGGCCCAAGTGCTTGGGCCCTGCACCCACACGGGAGACCAGGAGAAGCACCTGGCTCCTGGCTTTGGATCAGCGCAGTGTGCCGGCCACGGCTGCCATTGGGGGGTGAACCAATGGCAAAGGAAGACCTTTCTCTCTGTCTCTCTCTCTCACTGTCCACTCTGCCTATCAAAAAAAAAAAGAAAAAAGAAAATCATTAGGCACAGTTATCTCACTTAATGGATGCTTTGAATATGCTTGCTGAAGAATGAATACAAGGGACTGGCATTGTGGCACAGTGGGTTGAGCAACTACCTGCCCTGCCAGCACCCCATTTCACAGTGCCAGTTTCAATCCCAGCTGCTCTGTTTCCAATCCAGCTCCCTGCTAATGAGCCTGGGAGTGCAAAGGAAGATGACCCAAATGCTTGCGTCCCTGCCACCCATGTGGGAGACCTGGATGGAGTTCCTGGCTCCTGCCTTTGGTCTTGCCCAGCCCTGATGCAGCCATTTGGGGAGTGAACCAGCAGATAGAAGATTCTCTCTCTCTCTCTCCCTCTCTCTCTCTCACACACACACTCTGAGTTTCAAATAAACTTTTTTTTAAAAAAAGCATATTTATATGTCCTTTGTTTATTACTGCTAATGACAATTATTTTTTAAAGATTTATTTATTTATTTGAAAGTTAAAGTTACACAGAGAGAGGAGAGGCAAGGAGAGGAAGGGGAGAGAGAGAGAGAGAGAGAGAGAGAGAGAGAGAGAGAGAGAGAAAGAGAAGAGAGAGAGAGAAAGGTCTTCCATCTGCTGGGTCACTCCCCAGATGGCTGCAATGGCCAGAGCTCCACTGATCCAAAGCCAGGAGCCAGGAGTTCTTCCGGGTCTCCCACGCGGGTGCAGGGGCCCAAGGACATGGGCCATCTGCTACTGCTTTCCCAGGCCATAGCAGAGAGCTGGATAGGAAGTGGAGCAGCCGGGTCTCGAACCAGCACCCATATGGGATGCCAGCATTTCAGGCCAGGGCATTAACCCACTGTGCCACAATGCCGGCCTTGCTAATGACAATTATTAAAGTCAGTTTGTCACAAGTATTTTCCAAAACAACTTGTTATACACCTAAGTAATATTTTTTGTAATTCTGAAATTCAAATACACATTTTGTTTATAAAGTTAATGCAGATAATTTTGGTGAACCTAAACAATGCTCTACGATTTGATGTAGTCAGCTCAATGTGCGTAGAACAACAATCATTAAAAGTAATGAATAGGGAGAGAATAAATACATAGAATAATGTTTAATTCCCTCAAAGACTATGAAATGCTGGCCAGCACCGCGGCTCAATAGGCTAATCCTCTGCCTGCGGCGCCGGCACACCGGGTTCTAGTCCTGGTCGGGGTGCTGGATTCTGTCCCGGTTGCCCCTCTTCTAGTCCAGCTCTCTGCTGTGGCCCAGGAGTGTAGTGGAGGATGGCCCAAGTCCTTGGGCCCTGCACCCACATGGGAGATCAGGAGAAGCACCTGGCTCCTGGCTTCGGATCAGTGCGGTGCGCCAGCCGCAGCGGCCATTGAGGGGTGAACCAATGGAAAAAAGAAGACCTTACTCTCTGTCTCTCTCACTGTCCACTCTGCCTGTCAAGAAATAAAAATTTTTAAAAAAGACTATGAAATGCTTTAAAAGGACAAATAAAATCTGGATTCTAATCTATTTGTGAGCTATTTTTTTTGTGGGTATAAGTAATTGTTCTACACAAGAACTGAGAAAAAAATTGGAATGGAACTTCTGGGTGAGAAAACAGATTTGTTTGTCCTAGAGAAGGTTCTTGAACATACTAACATCCCTTTCCCTTACTGCTGTAATATATTCACACAATATGTCGTTCCAAAGTGTGGTTCTGTATACTTCCAAAAAGTAAACTTGCACTTTTTTTTTTTTTTTTGGTTGTTCTGGTATGGGAATTATTTGTATTCAAGACAACCTCCTCTGGAAGCAAATATATTGTATGCTGCTATTAAAGCCTTACATTCCCCAACTCTGAAACATCTCTGGGAATCACTGAGAGCAGTTGGTGTTGGGATGACCTAACGGTTTGCTTGAACCAGGCCAATCCTATAGTTCAGTTCTAAGAAACATAATGCTATCCCATGTTAATCACTTAACTAACCTTCACTTAATCATGAAAGTAACCAGATTAATCTAGGCTCTCTAGTCTTCCCCTCAAACTTGCTGACTTCTGCCCATAACATGTAGAATCTTGCGGCTAGAAGACAAATCTGCTTTTTTCTATTTTCTTCTACTCTATCTATTGAATGAAATGGTTGCCAGAAGTCAGTTTTATTTATTTCCCAAATTGTTTTATTAGTTATATTTTATATTGTAATTATGTAGATGAATTATATTGTAAATTGATTAAATTGAAGTATAAAAAATTCTTCCAGGAAAATTCTTTTGAATGCTTTAGCTAAATGATTTTATTAAATGTAAGTCTCTAAAAATGATGCAGTATCTTTTGGGGACAGGCAATGCAAAAGTTGGAGGAAATTCATGAATTTGGAAAGATCCTGCACTCAACCTACGTGGCAAGTGTTTTCACTCTAAGTAAATGAAAACTAGGGACGTGTATACAATCAGTGTGATTCATACAAGGGAAATAATTCAGCAATTCAACCATCGAACTCATAGTCACAGAAAAAGCCTTACCATAACACAAAATGTTTGGTGAAAAAATATTGTATAATCTAAATTCATGTTTGGCATGTGTATCGTCTTTCAGTATTCTAAAAATTCCATAATTCAGGCCAGTTATTTCTTCATGGTTTGTCACTTTATCTGGCCTTTTGAATCACCTTGCAGAGTACCAAAGCTGATCATGTCAGATGAGGGAATTCTATAATTAGAAGAAGCAGCAACAAGAAAATCTCTCTGTGGCTGAGGTTGAAACTAAGAGCCTATAGGACAAACTCAACCAAGAGGGGTGCAGAATCTGACCTGATAACTTTAAAAGAAAAAAAAAAGAATATTTCATTTAAAATTTAAATGTCTACATTCTCTTCAAAAATTAAGTCAAGAAACACTGGACTTGAAATCCCACATGGCAACAACAGCTATAACTGAGCAGTAATTGCCTGCTTTGGAAAAGGCAATGGCCCCGCAGTTAGACCATTTCTGACCTTTACAGCCTGCCCAGCTCACTCTTTCACCTTAACCACCTGCCTTCTGTAAGCATTTGCATTTACTAACCATTCTGTAAGACTTTGCTTGTAAGAATTTCTAATTCACCTAAAGCTATTTCATAAGAAAATTATCTCCCTTCCCAATTCTACAAGTTCAATAACATTTTTCTCAAGCCTCAACCTAACACTGAGAGGAAGATACAAACACATATTCAGACACATGGAAGACAGTGCTTATCCATGTAGGGGTTAAAGATTCTACACTTAAATTTTTGAAAGTATACTGGATACTCATGTTTACAGCCACTACAAAACTTACAGACCATTTAGCACTGAATTCTGTATTTCCTTGCTACCTCACAACTATACTGAGAACTCATTGAATAAATCATATCATAAATTACTTCTGAAATTCCCACAACCCCACTATACATGTTTAGCAATTACTGACATGAAGTAGTTAAGAAACCAAATGGTAATATTTGCTAACTTTTCAAAAGAATGCAAATAAGAAGTGTATGAGATCTAAAATAGGAGGTAAATTTGTGTTTAAAAAAGTAGATTGTGTGATGTTTTGTGGACAGTAAAAATTTTCACCTAGTGGGAATGGAAGTGTTAGTTCTTTTCAATATTTTGAGAAATGTGTGTGAAAAGGTAGCAAATAAAATGATAGACTTTGAATGTCAGAGTACAAGGTTTGGATTTTATCTTTCATGCAACAGGGAATGACTAAAAGCTTTAGAAGCTTAGTGATAATATGAAAACAGGTATTTAGAAAAATAAAGCTGGGATAAGTAGGTAGGAATCATTTAATTGGGGAAAATATAGGTAGGATGATTAATTAAATTACTGTTACAGTAGGAAGAATGCTTGAAATACAACAAGGCCTTAGGAGGAATAGTCTTTGTTGTTGCATGAACTACTTGAGAAACACTTGAATGCTGTAAATATTGGTAAGAATGGTAACATTGGGTACAGTTAATGAAGGAGGAAAACCTCAAAGACAATTAATAGTTATAAGGTTTCAGACTCGCGCCACCGTAGACAAAAGGCACTGGGAAACAGAACTATTTTGAAGGGAGGATAATGGTGAATTCAATTTTGAAGAATAAAGTTCTGTTATAAAAAAAAAAAAAAACCTTAAGAGAAACTACTAACAATAAGGTAGCAGAATGGCCGGGGGAAGCGGTTGAAGATGACCCAAGTCCGTGGGCCCCTGGATCCATGTTGGAGACCCAGAGGAAGCTCCTGGCTTCTGGCTTCAGCTCTGGCTGTCGAGGCCGTTTGGGGAGTGAACCAGCAGATGGAAGACCTCTCTCTCTCTCTCTCTCTCTCTCTCTCTCTCTCCCTCCCTGTCTGCCTCTGCCTATCTGTAAATCTGCCTTTCCAATAAATATATAAATCTTAAAAAAAAAATAAGGTAGCAGAGTAACAGTATCATGACTTTATTAACTATTTCAAACATCAGTAAATGAAATTCCTAAAATCCTAGGAATAAAAGTTTGAAGAATATAACATTACGGATAGTTAAAAGTATGAGTACTTAAATTTCAGAGACAAAACTAAAATGGAACTGGGAATTTAAGATCCATCATGCTTTTACAAAAATATATCACAGATTGAACAGGATATTTCAGATTTGTGTGATGATTTTAGTTACTTTTAAAGACTGAAAGAGTTAATAAGGTCTGGTAATTAGAGCCCACATTGTTATTTTCATAGAAATGAAGATCAATCATAGTAGGTGGGGTTGATCAAATCCATCAGTTGGGATACTAGTAACTAGATTCCAGACACAATCTCTAAAAAGAATTTTGAAATATTTTACTTGTAATTAAATTTTAAAATTATATTGAGGGGTGGGCATTAGGTACAGTGGTTAAGACATCTGCATCCCATATCACAGTGTCAGGTTTCACTCTCAGCTCTGCTTCCAATTCCAATTTCTTGCTAATATGTAACTTAGGAGGTAGCAGTTGAGATTTCAAATTAGATGAGTCCCTGCCACTTGTGGGAAATTCAGATTGAGTTCCTAGCTCATGGCTCTGACCTGGCCCACCCCTGCCTGTTGCAGGTATTTGAGGAGTGAACCAGCAAATGGGAGTACTCACTGTCTCTCTTTCTCTCTCATTCTCTGCCTTTCAAACAAAAAATGAAATATTTTAAAAATAAAATAATATTTAAAAGGATAAATAATGACTTACATTACCTAAGATATAAATTTATTCTGAAAGACTAGACTGAAATGTGTAGCTTGGGTCCTCAGGACCATAAGTACAATATTTATTAATTATTGCATTGAACAAATCTTTACTAACAAAGTTAGCATTTCCTGAAAGCAATATATTTATGCTTTGGTATTATAATTTCTTAAATATAGACTATAAGGACCAGCATTGTGGCATAATGGGTAAAGATACTACCTGTGATACCAGCATTCCATACGGACACTGGTTCATGTCCCAGCTGCTCCACTTCCAATACAGCTCTCTGTTAATGGCCTGGGAAAGGCAGCAGAAGATGGCCCAAGTTCTTGGGCCCCTGCCACCCTCATGGGAGACCGGATGAAGCCCTTGGCTCCTTGCTTTGGCCTGGTTCAGGGCTGGCTGTTGCAGCCACTTAGGGAGTGAACTAGCAGATGGAAGATTTCTCTCTCTGTCTTTCCCTTTCTTTCTGTAACTGTGTCTTTCAAGTAAATAAATTTTAAATACATATCTATAAATATATATAAATCTCATATATACTATATGTAACATATGTAATATAATACATATATTATATTACAAAGTCTGTATTATCCACAATAGAGACTAAATAAAAAATAAAACTGTGATAGACAGGACTTTTGAGGTTACCATGATAATAACCAGGATGAATTATCTGCACTATTAAAACTGTTGCCAATAATATATGACATTTAACAACAAAAAAACCCCTAATACAGGCTTGTTCATGGCCATTTTTATGAGAGCTAAGGAATTAAGCTATGAGTGGCCAGTTTTATTTCTTTTTTTTCTTACACTGTGGAAAGACCATCTAGTGCGTTGGATACTTAAAGTTTCTGTGGAGCAGAATTTCCCAGACTCCATGCCTCATCTCCGAAGCTATCAAAAAATGAAGCGGCTTCTCAGGAGACAAATTAGCAAATAAGACATTTGACATGCACGTCTTATGCTAAAACGTGGCAGGATCTCAAGCAGCTGTGACACTAAAAGCCCAAACTGGCCTAAAATAAAATTCTAATAAATACGGGTTAGGCCACCACCTGCAACTCTGGCATCCCATATGGGCACTGATTTGAGTTCCAGCTGCTCCAATTTGGATCCAGCTGATGACCTAGGAAAGCAACAGAAGATGGCCCAAGTACTAGGACCTCTGCATCCATGGGGGAAACCTGGATGAAGTTAGGCCTGGTCCAGCCCCAGCCATTGCAGCCATTTGGAGAATGAACCAGTGGATGGAAGATCTCTGTCTTTCCCTCTCTATATATAACTCTGCCTTTCAAATAAATAAGATTTTTTTTTAACTCTAAAAAAAATTAATGCTGGCAATATTGGTAGCTAAACTTGTTAAAACCAAGAGAAAACAGATTTTCAAATTGAGATTTCTCAGTATTTTTAAATGAGTACAATTTGGCATCTGGTCACATGGGAATCAATAATTTCTTTGATTTATCCATTGTTTTGAATATAATAATGTCAGGTTTCAGTGGATGGAAATTTAAATTGATTGAGTTAAGCACCTGATTAGAGCCCTCATGGATAAATCTTTGTAACTAGAAGAAAATTCTACTTAAATACTATGCATTAAGGGGTAAATAACCAATTCATCTTCTTCCTATGTGTCATTGAGCTTATGTATAATGTGTACCTCCTGTTTTATTGTAACAATGGGATCTTGCAAACACCACACTCTTCACTTATGCAATTTAGTTGCTTTTTGAACACTTTGTTTCAGGACTTTCCTTATGAGTTTCAGGAAGAAAAGCTGAAAAGAAAGTGCTTATTATGGATTTGCAACTCTAAAAGAAGTCCACAAACCATGGAAAGTCAGCAAGTTTCAGTATCTACAGACATTTGTGGTTGTCTCACCAGATTGAAGGAGGGAAGGAAGAGACGCCTGGTTGGTAGGGTCTAGGGAAGCTGATAACCCCACTATAATGAATAGGCTAGCTGGAGACAGCAAAGAATTGTACAACCCAAAATGTGACCACTGCCAATGCAATGCTCAGAAATCCTAGTGCAATTCTCAGAGACCCTCAGGGACCCCTTCTACAGACTGGCAACCAGTTTTACACAAAGCTTAGAAACATCATGGGCTATTTCATCTCACAGAAGACGACTTCTCTATTATTCCACAAATAAATAAACTGTCCGGAGTAGATGCTTTTCCTCTTCTCAGTTTGGAATAAAACAAGATTCACATTAAAGATATTTCAGACTCACCCAATAAAAGCCCTTTTTATGAAAGTTGAAAACAGCTTTTTATTTCGATACTTTATTTACTGCTTAC
Organism: Lepus europaeus; assembly: GCF_033115175.1. Lineage (NCBI taxonomy): Eukaryota > Metazoa > Chordata > Mammalia > Lagomorpha > Leporidae > Lepus > Lepus europaeus. The sequence continues at coordinate 39,518,767 of NC_084842.1, forward strand.
TAAAGAAAACTCTATAAAGAGTATACTTTATGAAAAAACAGAGTTTTCCATCTTAGTCCATGCCTGTTCATATAATGAAATATCATAGCTTGGGTAATATACTAACAATAGAATTTTTTTTTCTCTCACAGTTTTGGAAGCTGGGAAGCCCAAGATCAAGATGCTGGTAGATGGTGAAGAGCTGGTCTGAGTCTATAGCAGCAATCTGTCAGTGCAGCACTGTGTCCTCATGTGCTGGGAGAGTGTAAAGGCAAAAATGACGGGAGGGGAGAATTTTGCCCCTCAAGCCCTTTTATAAGCACGGCCCCTTATAAAGGCTTCTAAAGGCAGTATGCTCTAAAGGCCCCATATCTTTCTTTCTTTGTTTCTTTCTTTCTTTTTTTTTTTTTTTTTTTTTTTTTTTGACAGGCAGAGTGGACAGTGAGAGAGAGACAGAAAGGTCTTCCTTTGCCATTGGTTCACCCTCCAATGGCAGCTGTGGCCAGCACGCTGCAGCCAGTGCAACACGCTGATCCAAAGCCAGGAGCCAGGTGCTTCTCCTGGTCTCCCATGTGGGTGCAGGGCCCAAGCACTTGGGCCATCCTCCACTGCACTCCCGGGCCACAGCAGAGAGCTGGCCTGGAAGAGGGGCAACCGGGACAGAATCCAGCACCCCAACCGGGACTAGAACCCGGTGTGCCAGTGCCTCAAGGCGGAGGATTAAAGACCCCATATCTTAATACTATTGTGGGAAAATTAAGCTTCAACTTGCATTTTAGATAGGACACTACATTCAAACCATGGCAGTTTCATTTCTACCTTACCAGAAAATCAAATAACGCCTGTTCTTAGTATCTGTCATGTTTCTTGGTTACCATGAGCAGCGTGAAGTTCTCCATGTACATTTACAGGAAATGTTCCTTGAGCTACTAATGTAAGTTTATTTGCTTTTTTTTTTTTTAAGAAATGGCCATTTTATTTTGAATGACAGTCACAACACAGACAATTTTTGCAGTATAGCAATTTTATGGGAAGTGTAGATGTAAACCGCACTGTAAATCCTTTTCCTGTCATTCTATTTCTCTCTTGCCAATATGTGATGGTTTAGATTCAGGTTTTAGAGATTTAAAAAACTGGACTAGAAACTGCTCTCTGGCTCTTTATACTTGTGCCTCATCAGCCAAGTCACTTCATGAAACTCAATTTTCTGATATGTAAAATGTGCACCTTAATAATAATACACATTAGAACCTGTTGGGCCACTGAAGCCTAAGGCCCAAAATCTGATGAAACTGGATACAGATAATCTAAAAGCTAGTGGAATTTTTATTGCTCAAGAAAGCCCTGGACCTGGGACATTCCAAACTACTAAGACAATGCACTATAAACTTCATCAAGGAACCTTTGTGCACGTCCTCCACCCACCTTATCAGGACCCATGGGACGCTCTGCGCCTCCCCCAACAAGCAGTTTGAGGAGGGACTCTGCCTACCTGCCAAATGGAATAAAGCCTGGCTTCAAAACTTCTTTCCTCTCTCTAGGCAGGCTGAACCCCCACTCTCTTTACTCCCTCGTTCTGTTCCCGATAAAATAAAGACTTTTCTACTTTAACTGGTCACCTCCTCACCTTCTTGGAATCCTAGAATCCTAAAATCCAACAGTACCTACCTCATGAATGACTATGAGTATATAATAGATAATTCATATAAAAATCTTAAAATAATTCTAATGATGAAAAACCCAAAAATAAATATTAGCTAATACTGCTATGATTACTCTTATTTTTATGGTATGTTATGACAAGAATCAAAGTTAGGATTGCTCATAAATGTAAGGACTTGCTATTTGTGCTTCTGCCAACTTTGAGACCAGGCTCCCTGTCATGCAGGATATTCTCTTTTTTTTTTTTTTGACAGGCAGAGTGGACAGTGAGAGAGAGAGACAGAGAGAAAGGTCTTCCTTTTTGCCATTGGTTCACCCTCCAATGGCCACCCCGGCTGGCGCACCGCGCTGATCCGATGGCAGGATCCAGGTGCTTTATCCTGGTCTCCCATGCGGTGCAGGGCCCAAGCACTTGGGCCATCCTCCACTGCACTCCCTGGACACAGCAGAGAGCTGGCCTGGAAGAGGGGCAACCGGGACAGAATCTGGTGCCCCGACCGGGACTAGAACCCGGTGTACCAGCACCGCAAGGCAGAGGATTATCCTGTTGAGCCACAGCACCGGCCAGGATATTCTCTTTTATCTCAACTTCTAGCTCACACAGCCAAGCCTCCCCAACTTTAGGAGAACATTCAAATGACTGGATGGGCCAGTGCCATGGCTCAATAGGCTAATCCTCCACCTTGCGGCACCGGCACCCTGGGTTCTAGTCCCGGTCGGGGTGCCGGATTCTCTCCCCGTTGCCCCTCTTCCAGGCCAGCTCTCTGCTGTGGCACAGAAAGGCAGTGGAGGATGGCCCAAGTGCTTGGGCCCTGCATCCCATGGGAGACCAGGAGAAGCACCTGGCTCCTGGCTTCGGATCAGCGCGGTACGCTGGCCGCAGTGCGCCAGCCGCAGCGGCCATTGGAGGGTGAACCAACGGAAAAGGAAGACCTTTCTCTCTGTCTCTCTCTCTCACTGTCCACTCTGCCTGTCAAAAAACAACAACAACAACAACAAATGACTGGATGAATGAAAACCTATAAGCAATGATCAGAGCAAAAAGATATTTTAATGAAGTCCCATTCTTGGAAAACAGAAAAATCTAGATAGTTGAATATCTCACTAATAGTGTATGTTGCAACCTGCTGTCTATAATATATGTTGTCCATGTCTGTAAACCTACATATATAATCCATCTAGCACAAGAGAACTTCAGAAAAAGTTCACAGAAATTGGAATTAGAAGACAACTATTTTAATGTAAAAAAATTTTTGAAATCCATGCATATAAGAGACCTTTAAAATGCTGATAGAAAATATAAATTATAAAAAAAAGCAAGGATTTCAATTTTTGTGCCAAAGCAGTTAGTTTTTCATTCCACTTTTGTCAAAATTTTTAAGTAACCATGTATATACCCATGTAATGCAATATAATATAATCATCTCTGATATTTAAAAGTTGCTTAAGGTTTTTTGCTTGTTTGTTTGTTTGTTTTTTGACAGGCAGAGTGGATAGTGAGAGAGAGAGAGACAGAAAGAAAGGTTTTCCTCTTTGCCGTTGGTTCACCCTCTAATGGCCGCTGCGGACTGCGCATCTCGCTGATCCGAAGCCAGGAGCCAGGTGCTTCTCCTGGTCTCCCATGGGGTGTAGGGCCCAAGCACTTGGGCCATCCTCCACTGCCATCCAGGGCCATAGCAGAGAGCTGGCCTGGAAGAGGGGCAACCGGGATAGAATCTGGCGCCCCAACCGGGACTAGAACCCGGTGTGCCGGCGCCGCAAGGAGGATTAGCCTGTTAAGCCACGGCGCCGGCCATGCTTAAGGTTTTTTTTCTAAATGTACTGAGAACTCATTTTACTGTTTCATGTAGGGAAATAACAGGTTAAAAATTCATTTTACAGAAATTCCTTTAGCTACTGTGGAGGATGTGCTGTACACAAAAATATAAACATAGATGTTATAATAGTTCTATTTTAATTCTTGGAGAAACCTCCATAATGTTTTCCACAATGGCTGTACTAATTTCCAATGCCATCAAGAGTGTGCAAGCATTCCGTTTCCTCCATATACTTGCCAACACTTGTTATTTCTTGTCTTTTCCAAATTTATTTGTTAATTTTGGAACATCATGAAGTACCTGTGTATTTTATAGCATGCAATGCAATATTTCAACAGACATACACAGAATGAACGAAACATACAAGGCAATTGGTTCTCCTTTATCATAAACTATAGTTATCCTGCTGTTCTATGGAATACTACAACCCATGACCCTCCCCCAATTACATTTTAGTGCCCATTGTCAAGTCAGCCTTCATCCTCTAACCCTACCCAGTCTTTACTGGGTATATATGCAAGGGAAATCAGTTGGCTGAAGAGACATCTGTACTTCCATGTTTACTGCAGTACTATTCACAGTAGCCAAGAAATGGAAACAACACAAGTGTCCATCTACTGATGAAGAGATAAGGCAAATGTGGTACACACACACAGTATAGTAATACTAAGCCATAAAAAAAGGATGAAATTTTGGCATTCACCACATGGAATGAACTGGAAATCATTATGTTAAGTGAAGCAAATTAAGCCCAGAAAGATAAATACTATATAATCTCACTTTTATGTGGAGTCTAAAAAATGGTGACTTCACAAAATTTAAAAGTATAATGATGGTTATCAGAGGTAAAGAAGAGAGGGCAGGGAGGGAGGAATGGGGAAAGGTTAACAGTTACTAAGTCATAGTTAAATAGGAGTAACAAGTTCTGGGGTTCTATTGCATGGTAGGATAACTATAATTTAAATGTACTGTATATTTCTCTATAAAAATACTACAATATAGAATTTTGAATGTTTGCATCATTAAAAACATTAAATGTTTGAGGATATCGATACATTTATCTTTCATGGCCACTAAACAAAGTATACATGTATTGAAACATCACATGGTATCCCATAAATATGCACAATTTTTATGTGTTAAAAAATCACTTTTAGAAGCAGGGAGATCAGTTAGGAATTTTGGGGCAGTACAAGAAAAAAATGACGGTGGTTAGGACTAGGGTGTTCCATCAACATAGAGAGATCAGGGGTAGGTATTTGGCACAGCTGCAACCCCATATCAGAGTGCTTGGGTTCAAGTTCCTGCTCCACAATTTTCTCAAGCTTTCTGTCGATGTACATTCTGGGAGGCAAAGGTTATAACACAAGTAGTTGAGTTCCTGCCGTCCATGTGGGAGGCCCAGATTGAATTTTCAGCTCCCAGTTTGGGGCTGCCAATCTCCAGCTGTTGTGGGCATTAGGGGGAGTGAACCAGCCAATGTGATGGGAGATTGATCTCTCTCTCTCTCTTCCCTCCCCCACGACTCTCTCTCTCTCTCTCTCTCTCTCTCTCTCTCCTCACCTTTCAAATTTAAAAATAGAGATTAGATATACTCTGAAAGCTGATGGACTAAAAAATGATCAATAGTAGCACTGGGAAACAGTAGGAAGGTTAGAGGAAGTCGAGGGAAATGAAGGAGAGTACGCAAGGAAGATGTCAGGATTTTTTGCCAAGCAACAGTGTGGATGGTGGTATAATGTACTGAAGAGCAATGGGATGTAGAGAGAGAATGAAAATTCCCCATTACACTGGTTTGTTGCTAATTATCCTCTCAGCACAGAAAAGCTATTGTTTGGATGCTATCTGTTTCTTTTACTTCGCAAGAGCATTCTTGCTCTCATTCTTTAACTATCCCCTCCCCAACCTCCCTTTTCCCTCTCTTATAATTTTTTGCTTTATTCTGCCTTGTCTCCTCTGCTTCTAGTTAGTGAGCTAAAGGTTTGGAAGAATGTAAAAGAGAAATGTAGATTTCCCATAAACACCTCTGTCTCAGGAAAAGGTCATTGAGCCTAAGAAGAAGAAGGAACAAACTACCTTGTAAAACTCGTCATTAAACTCAGTTTACTTAGTCCCACTGCACTATTTACGACAAGTCACTAAAATGTCAGCCTATTCTTCAGTGGAATGAGTCATTCTGTTTTATAGTTAAGCTTTTCCCTAAAATGTTTTGGTGGGTAATGTATATAGGATACATAACGACTTCATTTTCTCAGTACCCAAGGCATTTATAAAAAACCTTAGAGTATGCAAATAGGTGGCAAACAAGGATACTTTTAAAACAATCTCTCATGGATTGATCTTAAAACATTTCTCCATAAAGGCAGGAGGCAGGAAACTGTGTGCTGATCTCTTAAACAGTTACTCTAGGGTGCCAGTTATTGGATGGTGGGAGGGCCGAGTTAATGAGCCTTAGAATCACCTCTTGAACCAGACTAGCTAACTTAACCAGATGCTTTCTCAGCATCACTTCTAAAAAATACCTTCACAGCAAACATCAATAATAATGTCAAGGAAAAAATAATAGAAAGACCTTATAATAAATTGTTACACACACATCTGGTGAGCAAACGATCTTTGCTAGTCCATGCTTTAAAGAACAGAGAAAAGAAAAGAAATGGAAAAAGAAATGAAATGAAAGAAAAACAGCCGTGGTGTCACATCCCTAGAATACTGAAATATTTAGGGAATGCTGAAGTACTCTTACCCCATACCAGTTTGTTCGGGCAGTAGAGCAGGACTTTTAGGCACTGGGTACCTAGATCAGTCGAGATATATGAAATGGTAAACAAGTGAAGCTCCAGGCCTAGAAAACTGCTCTAGGGTGATACAGGCAACAGCACAGGATGGATAATAAAAATGCTCAAATCATTTTCCCATTTTTTCAGCTGAAAGGAGCAGCAGTCTAAGTCCAGCCTCATTTTAACGTGCACTTTTGGGACTTGATCAGTTACTCTGATGTAGCCATGAATTGAATCCCGTTATTACATGAGCTCCCTGGTGAAGGAAGACATACCAATTTTCATCTTACCTGAAAAATGAGATTTCCTGTCACCTGGGAACTCATTATAGGGCAAACATTTTGCAGTTAAAGTTGCTGAATTAATTAAAGGCACAAATCCTAACTCGGAAGGAAAAGGCAAGTTTAGGACTCAGATATAATGATGGCACTCAGTTTTTCATATCCAAACCTATAAATCTTCCAAATTATTGAAACAACAGAGGCTGTGTAGGTGTGACAGCATAAAATAGAGCCACAGTAAACTGAAAATAAACCTTAGAACAGCTGAAACAAGTTTCAAGGGGCAGAAAATACATTTCTGTGAATCTCAGTTTCCCTGTGAATGAAAGATTTATGTGATTCTTTCACTCCAAAATCTAAATAAAACTTAACACTAAAATCAAGATAGTAAGCAAGTGTAACAGCGGCATGATTTTTTCTACCATACTGTCTATTTGATCAAATTAATTTTATGGTATTTTGCAGACTTTCTTTACTCCATCTCAAAATACTTAAGATATAAAATTGTACTACTATACCTTATGAAAATTCTATATGAAATACAAGAAATTTCCTCAATCACTGTTTTCTCTATCTTCATTTCAAATCCCTTACTTCATTGAATCCCCTATTAGTAGAATTTGTTGATGTCTAACTCTGGTTCAGGAATGCCTCTGATCTCACTCTTCATCAACCTTTTCTTTTCTCTATCAGCATCCCCAGACTTTACCCAAACATACAAACTTTGGAGATAGTCCAGAGGTAAGCAATAAATGTGATTAACTGCCTGGGAAATCGGATGTATAAAGAATGATGAAAGATAATATTTTAGATAAAATAGAAACCTGCTCTCAGAATATATTTAACAACAGTTTTCCAGAGCAAGATATTGAATTTCAGTGACATTTATTAGGTTTAATTCCAAAAGAAAATGCAAGTAAAAATTCTAAATGCCAATCCTCCAAAATTCACTTGCCTGTTGTTTTCAATTTTCCTCACATCCTTTATCACATCTCTGACATCTTACCATGGTCAGGCTACCTATCACAGATGCAGAATGCTGATGTCTTAGTTTTTTCTAATACAGTCAAGGAGACACTTACATAGCAAAGAATTTGTGGTCTACAACAGTGGTTCAGTCAGAGGTGATTGTGCCCTTTAGGGGATATTATCCATGTCTGGAGACCATTTTAGTTGTCACAGCTGGGGGTACAGATGATATTGGCATTTAGTGTGCAGAGGCCAAGGACGCCATTACATATCCCATGATGTGCAGAATAATCCTCAGCAACAATTAATTATCCAGGCCAAAATGTCAACAGTGGATTTCCAGGAAATGCAAGCCCTGAGCATGCTCCATGTTACCAAAGCAAGATACAGCTCTTGAGGTAGGGCATTTCCATGTCTCCCAAACAAGGTAAAAAGAACACACCCAGATACAGATTCATTAGTGCCATGGAATAGTCCATTCCGGATTTTCTAACTACTGTCATATATTTCTCAATGCAGGAACTATTTTCCATACAGGGTGAGAAACCACATCCCCGGTTTGCAATGCAGTGTGAGTGAGTGTGTGTGTGTGTGTGTGTCCCAAATGCACAAAGCTCAGATATATGAATCCGTAACTTCACAGTTTAATAACTAAGTGTTCTCTCTCAAGCTTCCAATTACAGTCAGTTGCAGAAGACAACTTGTTAACAGAGGGAAAATTCTGTCAATTTAAGATAGTTGAGTCAATTCTATACATATACACACGTGATTCAATACCTCACCTCTTTTCTCAGAGGACTGTCTCTTTTCTGTGCTAGCATCCTGGTGTCAAGTGAGGCATTTGGCACACTCTATCCCAACTGGCATACGCGGATGCCTTTCCTCTCTCAGAGAATCTAATCCTATAGTCCATTCCTTAAGCGCTGCTGTCGCTACTCAATCCAATGTCCAGATCCCCACAAATCTTTCTCACTCTCTCTCCCTCTCTCTCTCCTCCACCTAAACACACACACACGCGCGCGCGCGTGCACGCGCATAACTAGCTTCTAAACTTCTCAAAACAGCAAGATAGGTGAAGATGTCTCAAAACCAATCTCCCCCCCGAAGCCCCCCACTTCCCTCAACCATCTTGAATTCACTGATAACATGCAAAGAATGAAAGTAGAGTCCCACTACAGATACAGATAGCCCTTCCTGCTCACAGACTTCTTGATGTATCTGGGGCTGCCTGGATGCTGAGATCAAGATTTTCAGGGCAGAGTCCCAAAGGGACAAATACCATATGTTCTCCCTGATCTGCGAGAAATAATAGAGCACCTAAAATGAAATCTGTAGAAGTGAAATTGACACTTTGAGAAGGGATGAATTTTGCTGCCTTGTCTCGACTGTAAAGGAAGAGTTTCATTTTCTTTGTTTTTTTGTCTTTTTTCCCTCATACTATTTGTTGAACTCTTTACTTAATATAGAATTAATCATACGTTTATAAAGTCATTTGAGGATGGTTCTCAGTAGAAAATAAGAGCTGGAATAAGAGAGGGAAGAGGAAGCTTGTAACTGAAAACCTGTATAGTTCTGCATATATTATTACGCACTTATTTTTTTTTTTTTTTTGACAGGCAGAGTGGACAGAGAGAGAGACAGAGAGAAAGGTCTTCCTTTTTGCCGTTGGTTCACCCTCCAATGGCCGCCGCGGTTGGCGCACTGCAGCCGGCACACCGCGCTGATCCGATAGCAGGAGCCAGGGGCTTCTCCTGGTCTCCCATGGGGTGCAGGACCCAAGCACTTGGGCCATCCTCCACTGCACTCCCGGGCCACAGCAGAGAGCTGGCCTGGAAGAGGGGCAACCGGGACAGAATCCGGTGCCCCGACCGGGACTAGAACCCAGGGTGCCGGGGCCGCAAGGCGGAGGATTAGCCTAGTGAGCCGCGGCGCCGGCCCGGACTTACTTCTAAAGGTACAGTTTAAAACTTATCATGGGACACTGAATCCCACTAAGCTTGGTGGTAACAATGACATCTTAATTGTTAAAGTGACCTATAGATAGGATTAAGTGTTAAAAAGAACATATAAATAGGATCAAGTGCCTGATAATAATAATAGATAGAATTAAAAAGGAGAGAATACCCAACATGGGTAGCAGTCCACATAGCAGACTCATAGAATGACAATTGCTTTAAGTAACACTATGACCTCAGAATCACCCCTTAAGGCTTTCTGGTCTGGCTGAAAAGCCCGTGAGAGCATTTCAGGCATGAAAAGCCAAGACACTGTGACAAAAAATGTTCTACGTGAGGATCTCTGTGAATGAGACCCCAGTGGAAAGAAGCAGACATCAAAGAAGGAGGTACTTTTCTCTAAAGGGAGGAGAGAACTCCCAGTTTGCTTATGGCCTTGCCCAAATACTGATGGAGTTTGAGGACTCAAAGGCTTCCATAGCCTAAGCAGCTCATTTCAAGAGCCTCGGGTGGTCACTGACATCATACAAAAGAGTGTTAGTTGTTAAATTAACAACAGGAGTAAATATGCACTAACTCCCCATGCAGGACCTCTGTCCTCAGTGAGTTGTATTGAGAGTTAACTGTAAAACTAGTTCTCAAACACTTGTGTGTGTGTGTGTGCAAATTGTTGAACTCTTTACTTAGTATAGAGTTGGTCTTCTGTGTACAAAGTTAATTGAAAATGAATCTTAATGGACAATGGGACTGGCAAGGGGAGAGGGAGGAGGAGGGGTGGGAATGTGGGTGCGAAGGCAGGTATGGTGGAAAGAATAACTATATTCCTAAAGTTGTACTTATGAAATTTGTATTCCTTAAAAATAATTAAATAAATAAAATAAAGATTTCCAGGGCAGGTCTTCCTCTAAGGAGACTCTCAATGGCAATGAACACATAGCCATCCTTTCCAACTTTTTTCCTACCTCAAAAGTATTTTTTCAGGCATAAAGTTTAGGCCAGGACTCTTGCCTTGGAAAGTAAAAAGGATGTTGTTTCTCCTTTCATTACTGCCAGGCTGTGGCTCCTGCAGCTGTGGAAACAAATTTCTGGGGTGTGTGTTTGGGCGGGGGGAGGTTGGGAATGGAGAAGGTAAGAAAAAGAAATGCAATAAAATAAAACCAAAGTATGCTAAGGACCAAAATGCTTTGCTAATACCTTAGGTCATCCTGACACTGAAAGCAAAAATTAGCTAAAGCTTATTATTATTATTATTATTATTATTACTATTACTATTACTATTATTGGAGCTATTTTCAACCTATAGATTGTTTTTTCACATTTCACATGATCTACTTTACCACAGGATAGATGGAAATTTGAAGTATAATTTCTATAATGTACTAAAAACCACTGATTTTTCCACCATTTAAGAGAAAAAAATTAAATCTCCATTGAAACAACATAAAAGTTAGCTAGGTACTCTAGCCCTTAGTGGAACTCAGCCTGTTCACATGTATTGTATGCACAAAGATGAGCTCTTATATTGGATACACTTGAACAAGGCTCTTCTTGTGCCAGGCTCTATACCAAGTGTTTTGTGTCTGTTAACTCATGTAATCTTCTAAAGGACCTAGTGAGTAAGCACCATTGTTATCTCCACTTGACAGATGAGAAAGTGGAGACAACAAGGGATAACTAACTTGCCTGAAGACACACAGTCAGGCAGCTGGGAAGCAAGGATTGCAACCTACACAATCTTGCTTCTGATGCCAATTCCAAAGTATTCATTACATCCTTAGCCTGTATTATGGCTTTAAGAGTAAAAATGAAACATGAAGGCCACAACCTGTGATGTAAAGCACTTGTTTTTACCTATTTAAATACTCTAGCTAATTTTGAATTGAAATACACTCTTATTTTTTATATTCTCTTTTATATTTGCTTTCCATGTCACCTCAGAAAAGTAGAATTATAAGCCCTAGAGGGCCCCCAATGGATCAGAGGCACAAAGTAGGAAACTCAATCTTCCTTGGGTTAGGCAAGAAGATTAATTAAGGTTTGGATACAATCTACCAAATTCACCATAGTAAGAAACTACACGCTATTTTCAAAAAAACTAATGATGATAGACATTTGCTTGAACATCCATTGCACTGTGTTAGTATCCATAAAGCTAGTGAAATCTTCAAAAACTAGGCAAGATTTTGAATTTGGTATCATGTCCCAATCTATTTCAGAAGTCACAACCAAGAGTTATTGATTTTTCTGCACAAAAATGCACAGAGTTATTTTTAAAAGAATCCACAATTTTAGTATTTTACTTCCATTACTAATTCTTGGTGCTTCCTTTGACTCACCGTGAAGGATGTCCTGAGATGCAAGTTTTCTACTGATTCATAAGGACCCAATGAAGGGTAGCTGTCAGGCTAGAACAAAATTATAGATACACTTTACAAGCTCATCACTTGACTAAAAGCTTTCTAATCACAAGGTTTGTTTCTGGGAATATCCTGCAGGCTTTTCCCAAGCGCTCTTGAAACTTTTGCTGATTCCAGAAAGCTTGTAGATGCAGAATAGATATGGTGTGGAAATAAAGCATCCCTGGGCCAGTATCTACCCAGACCTAGACAGAACCTCTGAGTCCCACTTCTCTGTGGGAGCTGTCTTAAGTGTTTTTGACATTGGCCTGCTGAATGAGTTTTATCGCTTCTTATAAACAGCCTCTCTCAAGAAAATGGTATCAAAAATTTAAGTTCACCCACCAAACAGAATGAATCTCATAGATTGTTTTATTTTAAAGGAAACAAAACCCATTTTTCCAGGAACAATAAACTCTGTAGTCCTCTTTCTCTACTGTTTTAAGTTGGAAATAAAAGAAAATTTTCACCTTTGAGATATCCACTGCTTTCCTCAGTCAAAAGGACTGAAGTTAATACAAATTCTTTCACCATCTGTAGTCTATTTATTTCCCTTATTTCTTTCCTGAACTCTGTAAGCTTCCCATATAGCACTTTTGCCTTCACTAATGCAAATAGGTAACTAGAATTTATTTTCTTTGTCTTTCTGTGATACTGTACTGATTGCTAAATATGTGGGCTCCCCTCTGTGCCTTTCCTGAGGGACAAACACTTATATCAGCAAGAAAGCAAACAAAAGTAGCAGATTCCTGGGTACTGCAGTAGCAGACAGCAGGTGCAAGAATGTGCCTTGATTTCGATTGAACAGCACAGCAAAACTTCTGTGCCAAAAGCAGAGCCTGCTGTCACAGAAATAGATTTTTCATAGAAATACATATAAAGCTTTAAATAAAAAATGCTCAAAAGATTTTTATATGAAAATGACATTATGTTATGGCTATAAAACTTGAGAACATGAAGGCTTGAATTGATGTGCTTGATTTAAAAATAAGTAGATGAAAAGAAACTTGGCCCCTCCAGAGGATTCCTCTACTGTTCTTTTTGGTTTTGAATACCTCAAAGAAACCCAAATCTTACTTTGGAGAAAGGAAACTGGCATTTTATTTAGAATAGGGAAAACAGAGCTTCCATAGGAACTTTACCAGGAGGCACACGCCACACTGCAATCTATTAAAAAGGTAAACTTTCTTTGGCTAGGTAATTCCCAAAGGTCACTTTGTCCACCTTATTGTTATATTCATCGTTTGTACACCCACCTTAACCGAAAAACCATTTTCTTGAAGGAGGGCATCGAAAAAATTAGGCATCCGGCGCCGTGGCTCAACAGGCTAATCCTCCGCCTTGCGGCGCCGGCACAATGGGTTCTAGTCCCGGTCGGGGCACCGATCCTGTCCCGGTTGCCCCTCTTCCAGGCCAGCTCTCTGCTGTGGCCCGGGAGTGCAGTGGAGGATGGCCCAAGTGTTTGGGCTCTGCACCCCATGGGAGACCAGGAGAAGCACCTGGCTCCTGCCATCGGAACAGCGCGGTGCGCCGGCCGCAGCGCGCTACCACGGCGGCCATTGGAGGGTGAACCAACGGCAAAAGGAAGACCTTTCTCTCTGTCTCTCTCTCACTGTCCACTCTGCCTGTCACAAATAAAAAAAAAAAAAGAAAAAATTAGGCATCACTAGACAATATGAGGACAATCTGGCCACAATAGGAAAATCTACATTTCTTCCTTTGCACCAGGAAATTCAAGCAAATTTCCATTTTCTCGTGGGCTTTGCTGTGTGATTAAGATGGATACTATCAAGTAGTCATATGCCAATGCACCATCAGAATCATATCTTTGTTCTTGAACTAGAAACCTATTAACCCAGTTCCTAACTTGCTAGTAATTTGTACTGTCAATTTAGGAAATTCCTCAAGTCACACATTTTTTCTGTGTAACATAAAAAGCCAATATTTGTACTAACAGCCAAGAATTAGAATACGAGGAAAACAAGAAAAAGAAAGCAGGAGAGTTGAATCCCTATGAAAGACAAAATAAGGGGCCAGCATTGCAGTATACTCAGTTAAACCTCTGTCTGCAATGCCTGAGTCCCTAACGGGTGCTGGTTCAAGTCTTAGTTGCTCCACTTCCCATCCATCTCCCTACTAATGAGCCTGAGAAAGTAGCAGAGGATGGCCCAAGTGATTGGGAGACCTGGAAGGAGCTCCTGGCTTCAGCCTGGCATAATCCCAGCTGCTGCAGCTATTTTGAGAGTGAGAAAGCAGGAGGAAGACCTCTGCCTGTGTTTCTCTCCCTCTCTCTCTCTAACTCTGCCTTTCCAATAAATAAAATACATTTTTTAAGAAACAGAAAGAGACAAAATAACCGAATGAAGGACAAGTTCAAGCACATTCCACTAGAAAGGTCAATATCCACAATGATGTAGCTAAATGTAAAGCCCTTACACCTGCCCATGTGGAAAATCTCTACTACTGAGAGGATCAAGTTAAATTCTACTGACCACAGTTTTATCCCTTGTCACAACTTCTGTCTATTGACAACGTGGTCAAATCCTCAAATACCAATGTCTGTGGTGTAACTTTCACATCAGTTTGGAACATTTGTAAATTCCTTAATCCTTCAGTAAGCTCTATCAAATCTTTGTTGCTACCTTTTGAACCACCATGACTCCACTACAACAGTCTTCATGGGTATGATGTTGAGTTTAGAAACATTTCTTACCAGAATGGATGTCATTTTCATGACCTTTCAAAAATTATCAGCTTGACAAAGACAAAATCTGTTTATAAAAATAAAACACATAGGCCGGCACCGCGGCTCACTGGGCTAATCCTCCGCCTTGCGGCGCCGGCACACCGGGTTCTAGTCCTGGTCGGGGCACCAGATTCTCTCCCCGTTGCCCCTCTTCCAGGCCAGCTCTCTGCTGTGGCCAGGGAGTGCAGTGGAGGATGGCCCAGGTCCTTGGGCCCTGCACCCCATGGGAGACCAGGATAAGCACCTGGCTCCTGCCATCGGATCAGCGCAGTGTGCTGGCCGCAGCGCGCTACCGCGGCGGCCATTGGAGGGTGAACCAACGGCAAAAGGAAGACCTTTCTCTCTGTCTCTCTCTCTCACTGTTCACTCTGCCTGTCAAAAATAAATAAATAAATAAATAAATAAAATATAAAAAAACACATAGA
The DNA here is from genome assembly GCF_033115175.1 of Lepus europaeus. NCBI lineage: Eukaryota > Metazoa > Chordata > Mammalia > Lagomorpha > Leporidae > Lepus > Lepus europaeus. The sequence goes on from NC_084842.1 coordinate 39,533,777, forward strand.
TCTCCATGGTTCTACCCAAGCTTCTCTGAAACCACTCAGAAATATAGTGAGATCATTGTAATCTAATTGTGGAACAGAAAAATCCAGGCAACCAGATGCTCAGTTATGCCTGAGAGTCCTGATTCATCTTCAAAACGCAACAAAAGACCTATTTTCCAACCTGAAAAAAATTAGTGGACTTAAATTACATTTTGAAATTTTAAAAAATATTTTAGACTGTTGATTATTGGCTTATACTATCACCACACAGTCTAGCAAGGGCTCTTATTCTATATTTGATTTTATTCCTTTATTCTATATTTAATTTTAAGATACAAGCATATTTTAAAACTTATTTAAAGCAATGCTTTCTGATATATGTCTTGGAGAACAATAAAAGAATACATTGACATATACCATAATGGATGGTATCTGAAATACAGGCAAGTGGGAAGGCAGTCATCCAATGTTCTGCTACCCCCACAATTCCTCTGGCTTCTTCAGAACTCTGTGAAGACATCAGTTACTTGTTATCTTCAGGCCACACTTCAGTGGTTTTTTTCACAATACTTGGTCCTTTATGATCTTATTACTTTGTTCCTCTATTAAAAAATTTTAAATTGTATGTTATTTTTGTTTCTTTTAAATGGTAACCTTTAATTCTACTACATACACTTTTATAGTTGTTGTAAACCACAGAGCTTTCTAGCATTGGCTGAAACATGAGCTCCAGTTAGCATCAAGAAAATGAAAGGGAGAAATACATACAAGAAAATGCATTCTGATTGTATCATGCTTCTTCTCCATTATTTCAAAGTAGGAAAAATTGGAATGTGAAAAGTTTGTGATTTAAGATCATATACAACCATGTAGAATACAGTGTGGAAAGAGTAGTGATTGGTTGATACATGTTCTTGATCTAACCATCAACAGATGAAGATAAATCCTAGTCAGACTTCTAATTATGAACAAAGAAGGAAATGAAGATGTATTATGAATAGTGAAGAAAATGGTGGCTCTAAATATGCTAACGCGCATCAGCTACAGCATATACATCAATATAGCAGAGGTAAAGAAGCTTCCTTCTGCGCTTTATAAAAAAGTGTGTCTTCGATAGATAAAGTGGGTAGGGATCATCAGTCTTGACAGAAGATAGAATATGGCCAAGATGATTTGTAACTCACAGAGGGTTTTAGAACACTATGATGCATCCATCAGGATTGAGGCAGATGGCCTCAGAAAAGGCATCCTTACAAAATCAACAGACAGGGAGAAGGAAAGTTAATCTGGAATAAGTTTGAGTCTAAAGGGCATTCAAGGAAGGTTCTGGGACCTGAGTCTAAGACAAACAGCAAGATTTCTTCCACTGAGGGAGGCTGGAACAATAAGGATTCAAGCAATTTGCTCCTTTTACTTGATTTGCTCATACACTTCTGGTCATGCTTAGTCTAAAGATACATATCATTTGATGCTTTATGTGGGCTTATGAAGGCATGTTGCAGGTATTAAATGATTGTGTGTCTGCCTCACCTACTCAGGAGTTATTTGTTATCCAGTTAAGGGTACCATACCTTCTAAAAAATACTGGGATGATGGGGTGGTCCAATGAGATAAACTTTTGATGTTTTGAGTAATGGAAACTAACTCATCATTCATACACACTCTCATTTCTTCCGCTGCTAAATCTGCCACTCGGATTTTCTTCACTCTTGAATTAGGCACATCTTAGTCTTCCAAAGACTCACTAAGAAATTGCAGACTCACTAGCTCTGACTCTCCATTCCCAAATCCATCCTTGAAATATACTAAGTACTCAATTTGACTCTCAGGTTTTCTTACCTGGGTGTTGTCATCGCTGCCCACCTAGAAAGATTGAGTCAGGAATGGGACTTAGATATGTGAGGACGTTAACGCTGAATTGCAGAAAGGCAATGACTTACAGCAAAGGAAAGAGCTGCAGAAGTTGTAAAACACCAAAGATGAAGCAGTGTAGGGTGGCAAAGTACCAAAAGCAGCAGCTTTAAAAGCCTACATACCCCCATGCGAACCTTGTCTTATTGTAAATGGGTACATTCTGTCGTAAAGTATCTCACAGGCATTTTAGAAATTCTCAAGGGAAATAAACAAATCAAAAGTGAACTTTATACTTCACTCTTCATTCTTCCTAACACCTATAAAATCTCAATGATGAATTTTAATCCAATGAATAGTAAGTAAATTAATTAATTAATGCTAGATAAGGTAAGTGATAAACATAATAATTCCTGCTTCAAGTATCTACAGTGCAGCATTGTATATTTGTTAGGTGTATCTTGGAATGTCTAAACATTACTTTGTGCAAAGATGCATAATCACCTTAAGAGAAGGCAATCTTCAGTGCAGAATAATCTTGATTTTGCTGCTTGTAAAAGGAGCTATCTAAACAAATGGAAGAGGGAAATTTCAAGCATATTAATAAGACAGCTATAAAAGTCCTTTGTGTATTTTAAAGTAGGTCAGTGTATTACTCTGCATTGTATTTTTCGCTTTGTTTGTTGGACCTTGACAGGAAAGAACAAAAAGGTAGAGAGAAAGAAATGAAAAAATCAAATGACACTTCTATACACTGCAGTATCCTAGTCATTACTTTCTTGCTAAATGGTGAATAATATAAATGAAACCTCAGAAAAGAAGAAAATTAACATGCAGAGATAAGTTGAGAACGATTGCTGTCAAGACTGGCTTTTGTATCTTGAAAGATCAAATGCAGAAATATTTTTTAATAAACACAGAAAAAAAAACCCACAAAGAAACAAACTTTGAGATCCAGGAGACCTAACATGTTGATAATGGGATTTCCAGGCTGCTTTTGGTCTCCCTCCCTAAATCTGCAACATTCGTATATTTCCCATTTACTCTAGTGAAAATTCTCTCTGTTCTGTTGCTCAGATCAAAACATTAGACTCTTTCTTGGTCTCTCTCTCTCCACCCCCCCGGAAGGAAGGAAGGAAGGAAGGAAAGAAGGAAGGAAGGAAAGGAGGGAGGGAAGGAGGGAGGGGAGGAAGAAAAGAAAATCCCACATATAAATAAGTCCTAAGTTTTAAATTGTGTGCCATTCTAAGCATCATCACACTCCATCCCACCTGAGATGTGCTGAGATGTGAACCATTGCTTTGTCTGATGTATTCATGCTGTATACACTACCTGACCATTAATCATTTAAGCAGGGAATACTGCCATAACTATTATTGCTCTGACCTCATCCCTTATCACTCCCTGCACTCTATTTATGATGTTCCAGAAACACTGACCTCCTAGGTATTCTGTTACACACTGAATGGTGCACCCCATCCCCAAATTCATATGTTTATATCCTAATTTCCTATATCTCAGAATGTAATATTTTAGGAAATAGTATCATTGCAGATATAATTAATCAAGATGAGATCACACTGGGGGTATGGTGGGTTCCTAATCCAATATGACTGGTGTCTTTATCAAAAGAGCAAATTTGGACACAGACAAGCAAGAGGGAGAATGCCTTGTGCCAGGAAGCCAGGAATTGAGATGATACATTAATGAGCTAAGGAGCACAAAGATGGCTACAAAGCCCCAGAAGCTAGGAAAGAGGCACTAAAGGCATTGTCTCTTAGCTCTGGAGACTGGAAGACTGAGATCCAGGGGTTGGCAGGGTTGGTTGCATCTGTGACAGTGAGGGAAGAAAATGGATTTTTGTTGTTTAAATCACTCAGTTTATAGTATTTTATCATGAGAAACCTAAAAACCTCATACATATTTCTTAAACGCTGTAGGCACATTCACAGCTTTGTGCTATTGCTCAGTTAGGGTTTTCTGTCCAGAGTCTCCTGAGAGGTCAGGACTGTAGGGATCACAGGTCTGATAGTCTTGTACATCCTGGAATCTTTCGTTCATGCAGGTACGACCAAATGACTGAGGCCAGGGACCCCTGTGCCTCCACATGGAGTAAGGAAGGCACACAGCCGGTGCACCAGCTTGTATAAACATCTCTGGAAGCTTCAGTGTCCCTGATCGGCACAGGAGCCTGACATGCTGGAACCGTTTGGCAAGTCTCTGTCAGGCACATTACCATCTTGTTTCAACACATTGTTTTAGTTAAGTCAAAGATGATCTTCATTTCTTCAACATAAAATTATCATACATTAAAGACACCATCAAAATCTGGAGATAAATGTTTTAAGGTATAATCTCCAGGGGCTGGTGCCATGGTACAGAAGGTTAACCCTCCACCTGTGGCGCTGGCATCCCATATGGGTGCCGGTTCTAGTCCCGGCTGCTCCTCTCCCAATCCAGCTCTCTGCTTAGCCTGGGAAAGCAGTAGAAGAATGCCCAAGTGTTTGGGCCCCTGCACCAGCATGGGAGAACAGGAAGAAGCACCTGGCTCCTGGCTTCAAATCGGCACAGCTCTGGTCATTTCAGCCATCTGGGGAGTGAACCAACAGAAGAAAGACCTTTCTCTCTGTCTCTCCCTCTCACTGTCTATAACTCTACCTCTCAAATAAATAAATAAAATCATTTTTTTAAAAAGTGTAATCTCCAAAGACAAGAGGAAAAAAGAAACAGGAAAATCAAAGAAAAGATCACTAACAACTGAAGTATGAAAATATAAAACTGTATATATTTGAAAATTTGAAACAATGGTGTTATTTTATAGTCTTTTTTAATCTCTTCATCATTAAAATTTTAAATATGCTAACATTGAGGAGTACATGTTTTGGAAAATTAAGTTAGCTTACTTTGCTATTGGGGGCAGGGGAATGAGTTTAGAGTAGATAATGTCTTCTAAGACCTTTTTTCAAAGATATGTCTTCTAAGACCTTTTTGCAATGCCAGATATTCAGTGTCTTAATCCTAAACCTTTTTCAAACCTTCTAATTATTAAAAGGTTACAGTTGAATTGCATTTCACAATTTACAAAAGACTTCTGTTTTTTTAAAGTCTATTTTTCTATGTATTTTAATTGAAAGGCAGAGAGACAGAGACAGACAGAAATATAGATATATCCCATCTGCTGCTTCACTCCCCAAGGCCAAAGAGCCCATTATTCCATCTGGATCTCCCAGTGTGCTGGCAGAGATTCACGGTACCTGAGCCATCATCTGCTGTCTCCAAGGATACAATAGCTAGAAGCCGGACTGTAAGTGGAGTTTCTCTGATGGGGGATGCAGGTGTCCCAAACAGCATCTTTAGCACTTTGCTATATGCCCACACCCAGAGAACTTTCTCACACTTCTAAACCAGTTAAGAATATTTCTCAAAGAACAGGCCATCAAAGGAGGTGGTACCTTTCTCTGAAGGGAGGAGAGAACTTCACTTTGACTATGGCCTTGTCTAAATAAAATCGGAGTTTGTGAACTCAAGAGGCTTCCATAGCCTTGGCAGCTCACGACAAGAGCCTCGGGTGATTACTGACGTCAAAAATAAGAGTGTCAATTGTTAAATTAACAACAGGAGTCACTGTGCACCTGCTCCCCATGTAGGACCTCTGTCCTTAATGTATTGTACTATGAGAATTAACGGTAAAACTACTACTCAAACAGTACTCTATACTTTGTGTGTCTGTAGGTACAGTCTGTTGAAATCTTTACTTAGTATGTACTAAGTAGATCTTCTGTATATAAAGATTATTGGAATGAATCTTGATGAAGAAAGGGATGGGAGAAGGAATGGGAGATGGGATGGTTGCGAGTGGGAGGGAGAATATGAGGGGAAAAGCTGCTATAATTCAAAAGTTGTACTTTGGAAATTTATATTTATTAAATAAAAGTTGAAAAAAAATAAACAAACAAAAAAGAATATTTCCCAGTCACAAGACTATTTCCTATATAATGAGAAGTAAAATTGCTATAATACTATGTTACATGATTTTAGAAATAACTATAATATATGTAATAATACTATCACAAAGTTATTTTCAATATAATGTACTAGGGCCAGCGCTGTGGCGCAGCAGGTTAACGCCCTGGCTGGGAAAGCAGTAGAAGATGGCCACTGCACTTGCATGGGAGACCCGGAAGAAGCTCTTGGTTCCTGGCTTCGGATCAGCACAGCTCCTGCCATTGTGGCCAATTGGGAAGTGAACCATCAGATGGAAGACCTCTCTCTCTCTTTCTCTCTCTCTGCCTCTCCCTTCTCTGTGTAACTCTGACTTTCACATAAATAAATAAATCTTTAAAAAATATATAATGTACTATTTTTAAGATCTATTTTAGGCCAATGCCACGGCTCACTAGGCTAATCCTCCACCTGCGGTGCCAGCACCTCGGGTTCTAGTCCCGGTTGGGGTGCAGGATTCTGTCCTGGTTGCTCCTCTTCCAGTCCAGCTCTCTGCTGTGGCCCAGGAAGGCAATGGAGGATAGCCCAAGTGCTTGGGCCCTGCATCCGCATGGGAGACCAGGAGGAAGCACCTGGCCTCCTGGTTTCAGATAGGCACAGCACCGGCTGTAGCGGCCATTTTGGGGGTGAACCAACGGAAGGAAGACCTTTCTCTGTCTCTGTCTTTCTCACTGTCTAACTCTGCCTGTCAAAAAAAAAAAAAAAGATCTATTTTAAAGATCTATAATAATCCCTTCTATTATTTCAACAATAACCATTGACTTTTAATTATATATATTATTTAATTGTTTTTAGTACAATTGACAAAAATCTGGTAGTTTGGAGTACACTTAATTCACTGTAACATTATGCTTCTTTGATTTAGCCATGAAAAATATTTTAATTTAATATAAATCAATATGTATTAGTTTAAATTTCTTTTGATTATTAGCAGTCATTTTTTATTCTATTCTAAACAGTGTTGAAATAGATAAATGGGTTGATATTTTCCGATAAATTTCATCATTAAAAACTCAAAGTATAGTACATAGATCATGGGCCAAGGACTGTTTTTTTTTTTAAAGATTTTTTAAAATTTATTTGAAAGAGTTACAGAGGAGGTAGAGACAGAGAGAGAGGTCTCCCATCCACTGGTTCGCTCCCCAGATGGCCACAACGGCCGGAGCTGCACTGAACCAAAGCCAGGAGCCAGGAGCTTCTTCCGGGTCTCCCACAGGAGTGCAGGGGCCCAAGGACTTGAGCCATTTTCTACTTCTTTCCCAGTTCATAGCAGAGAGATGGATCAGAAGAGGAGCATCTAGGACCAGAACCAGCACCCATATGGGATGCCAGCGCTTCAGGCCAGGGCTTTAACCAGCTGCACCACAGTGATGGCACCAAGGACTATTTCTTTTATTTCTCCCCCACTTATTTATATTTCCTTGTCAGAACTTGACATTTTCACAAACTAAATTTGGATCTGCCTTTTTTCCTGGATGCCTGCAAGCTGCCTCATCACCACCCACACTTGACTCAATAATGCTGACCTAGTGATTAACTACTGTGAAAAACTAAGTATGTGAGGTTGTTGATAGCTCCTTTCTCCCTTTAGCTGTTCTTTTTCAAAGTCTTGCCTGGAAAATGTAATCAGAAACAGAGAAGTTAACAATGTGCCCACTAATGATTGACATGGATGTAGTGAGAATGTCTAAATATGTTAATTGATTTTTATTTTTGGAACTGATGCAGTTCAAAGTCATCTGTGCCACTGCAGTGTGACGGGTTACTGAAGACTGCCAGGGGCAATCTGCCAGAGGGTTCTTTCCTCTTGGAAGTATGACTAGTTTTTAAATTATAGATTTTTGTATATTTGGTTTGGTTTGTGGATGGTGAACCACTACAGTGAAATGGAAAGGAAGCAATGGGACAGAGACAACCCTCATTTGTATCCATACATGAGTCGTAAGCATCCATAAATCACCAAAATACCACAACAATCAAGCTGATGAATTTATCCTTAAAGCAGCAATCTCCCCACTGCTGACTGTGGATGATTACCTAGTGAGAATGTGTCATCTACAAAAGAGAAGAAAAATAGAGATCACATGGAGATTTAGTAGCATGAATGGAAAGAAATAAGGTAGGAAAAAGATGGAGACAAAGACTTGAAAGATTTTGCTTTTTTCTATGAATTAGAAAATATTAAAAGCCAAAAATTTTTTTTTCAAGATTTATTTATGGGGCCGGCGCTGTGGCACAGCGGAATAACGCCCTGGCCTGTAGCACCAGCATCCCATATCACTGCTGGTTCAAGTCCCGGTTGCTCCACTTCCTATCCAGTTCTCTGCTGTGGCCTGGGAAAGTAGTAGAAGATGGCCCAAGTCCTTGGGCCCCTGCACCTGTGTGGGAGGCCCAGAGGAAGCTCCTGGCTCCTGGCTTCAGATCGGTGTAGCTCCAACCATCGCAGCCCATTGGGGAGTGGACTAGAGGATGGAAGACCTCTCTCTCTCTCTCTCTCTCTCTCTCTCTCTGCCTCTCTTTTTCTCTGTAACTCTGTATGTATTTATTGAAAGTCAGAGTTACACAGAGAGAAAAGGAGAGGCGGGGGGGGGGGGGGTCTTCCATCTGCTGGTTCTCTTCCCCAATGGACTGCAATGGTTGGAGCTACACTGATCTGAAGCCAGGAGCCAGGAACTTCCTCCGGGTCTTCCCATGTGGGTGCAGGGGCCCAAGGACTTGGGCCATCTTCCACTTCTTTCCCAGGCCACAGCAGAGAGCTGGATCAGAAGTGGAGTAGCCAGGACTCGAACCAGCAGCCATATGGGATGCCAGCATTGCAGGCAGTGGCTTTATTCACTATGCCACAATGCTGGCCTCCAAAAAGTTTTAAATCAAGTTACTTCTGAACAAACCTAAACAAAATGGTGTAAATAAATTATGCCCAACAGTTTACAAAGCTTTTCACATTTTAGGTGCATTAGGCTGTTTCATAACATGAGGGTAAATACAATAAATGCCAGCAAATGTAGAAGCAAATTAAAAGTTATGTTAGTAAAAATGCAACTGAGGCTACCATGTACATGTGACTCTATTAAGAGATTCTTACTGTTAAAAACTTATTTTTTATAAAGTATTTAACATTTAATATTTAAACTTACAGATGGAAATGTAAAAGAGAATCAATGTTCCCAGGAAAAAGAGATTGATGAAGTCAGGAATAGGTAAACACACCTAAATTTTAACTTAAATTTTACCTACATTTTAAATTTCATGAAATATTGTAGGTTCTGTAAAAACACATAGAAGTATAAGGTAGCCTATTTCTATGTCCCTATCACTTGTGGTGTTACATTTTATTATTTATCTGTGAGTTCTTCCACAGGAAAATCATAAATATAACTCCTTTATGGAAGAATTTCATTTCTGATACTGTAAAGTTTCAGAGAAGAGATGAACCTTAAACTACACTTTTGATGGAAAGTTTTATAGACAAGGGTCTATGGACACCAGTAAATGAGTTCAATTTTCTGCACCTAAATGTAGAATAATTAAGAGACAAGACAAACAGGGAGATCAAGAGAAAGTTTCACTTTTATTGAAGATAAAATCAAGACTATAGTATAGTTTACATGTGTGGCATCAAACAACTAGCAAACCCCACACATTCAAAGTAGATAGTTTTGGGGCTGGCATTGTGGCATAGCGGTAAAGCCCCCACTGTGGTGCCAGCAATCCAAATGGGTGCCAGTTCAAGTCCCTGCTGCCCCACTTTTGATCCAGCTCTCTGCTATGGCCTGGAAAAACAGTGGAAGATGGCCTAAGTCCTTGAGCCCCTGCACCCATGTGGGAGACCCGGAAGACACTCCTGGCTCCTGGCTTCAGATCAGCACAACTCCAGCCATTGCGGCCATTTGGGGACATAGAAGCAGATAGAAGACACCCCCCCCTCACTCTCTTACTCTCTCAGTCTCTCTCTCTCTCTCTCTCTCTCTCTCTCTGTTTCTCTCCATAACTCTGCCTTTCAAATAAATAAATAAATCTTTTTTAAAAAGTAGTTTTAACAAGCCAATTACAGGCAGCACCAAACAACCGCAAGCCTAGTTAAAAAAACAAGGAGGAGCAAACCAGACCTGTTTCCAATGAATGGATGTCATCCAAACATAAGGGGGTTGAGAGAGTTGAGATATTTATCGGTGCATGAATCCTATTCCCAAAACTGTCAGAATTTGTTCCTTCAGCTCCAGGTAACAAGGAGCACTAATGACTGGATTAAGATGGTAGAGTAGGGAAGTAGATTGCTGCTCTAGTCTAGGAGGAGATAGTTTTTAAAAAGTGGAAAGAGTGCAGACTGAGGAAAGAGTTAGGGAAAAAACAGCAGAGGAAACTCTAAGTTAATGGGAGGAACACAGTGGACCTACATTGGGAGGCAAAGATATGCACAGTGTAGGATCCCACCAGCTGAGAACCTATGCACCAGCACCGAAGACCAAGCTGAGACCAGACTGAAGTGGCCCAAGATACTGCTGAAAATCTGCAGGAAGAAACATAAAACCTACATAAATTGAGTCATGAAGACATAGAGAACCTAAATAGACCCATAACCAAGATGGAAACTGAATTAGTGATAAAGACCCTACCAAAAAAGAAAAGCCCAGGATCAGATGGTTTCACTGCTGAATTCTACCAGACATTTAAAGAGGAACTAGCTCCAATTCTTCATAAGTTTTTCTTTTTTTTTTTTTTAAATCTTCATAAGTTTTTCAAAACAATTTAAAGGGTGGGAATCCTCCCAAATTCTTTCTATGAAGCCAGCATCATCTTAATTCTTAAACCTGAAAAAGATGAAACAGTGAAAGGGAATTACAGACCAGTTTCCCTGATGAGCATAGACACAAAAATCCTCAACAAAATTCTAGTCAATCAAATCCAATAACACATCAGAAAGATCATTCACCCAGACCAAGTGGGATTTATCCCAGGTATGCAAGGATTGTTCAATAATTGCAAATCCATCAATGTGATACATCACATTAACAAATTGAAGAACAAAAACCATATGATTATCTAAACAGATGCAGAGAAAGCATTTGACAAAATACAACACCTTTTCATGATGAAAACTCTAAGCTAGCTGAGTTTAGGAGGAACATTCCTTAATATATCAAGGCAATGTGTGACAATACAGTGGCCAGAGTCCTATTGAATGGGGAAAAGTGGGAAGCATTCCCACTGAGATGCAGAACCAGATAAAAATATCCACTCTCAACACTGCTACTCAATATAGTCCTGGAAGTTTTAGCCAGAACCATTAGGCAAGAAAAAGAAATCAAAGGTTTCAAATCAGTAAAGATGAAGTCAAACTATCCCTATTTGCAGATGATATGATTCTATATATAGGGGACCCAAAAGACTCCACTAATAGACTACTGGAACTCATAGAAGAGTTTGGTAAAATAGCAGGATACAAAATCATCACACAAAAAAACAAAACTCTTTGTATACAGAGACAATGCCCTGGCTGAGAAAGAACTTATAAGATCAACCACATTCACAATAACTATGAAGAAAATCAAATGCCTTGAAATAAACTTCATCAAGCATGTCTAAGAACTCTACAATGAGATTATAAAACATTAAAAAAAGAAATAGAAGAAGACAAAGAAATGGAAACAACTGCCATTTCATGGATTGGAAGAATCAATGTCATCAAAATTTCCATTCTTCTGAAAATAATTTACAGATTCAATGCAATATCAATCAAAATAACAATGAAATTCGCAGATCTAGAAAAAAATGATGCTGAAATTCATTTGGGAACACAGGAGACCTCGAGTAGCTAAAGCAATTTTATACAACAAAACAAAACTGGAAGCACCACAATACCAGATTTCAAGACATACACAAGGTAGTTATAATCAAAACAGCCAGGTACTGGTAAAAAAACCAGATGGATAGAGCAATGAAATACAATAGAAATACTTTAAATCAACGCAAGCATCTATAAGCAACTTATATTCAACCAAGGATCTAAAACCATTCCCTGGAGCAAAGACAGTCTCTTCAACAAATGGTGCTGGGAAAAATGGATTTTCACATGCAAAAGTATGGAGCAGGACTCCTACTTTACACCTTAGATAAAAATCTTTTCAAAATGGATTAAGGACGTAAATCTATTACCAGATATCATCAAATTACTAGAGAACATTGGGGAAACTGTACAAGACACTGGCACAGGCAAAGAGTTCATGGAAAAGATCACAGAGCCACAGGCAATAAGAGCCAAAATTAACAAATAGGATTATATCAAATTGAGAAGCTTCTGTACAGCAAAAGAAACAGGAAAGTAAAGAGGTAACTGACAGTTTGAGAGAAATTATTTGCAAACTATGCAACTGATAAAGGATAAATAACCAGAATATATAAAATGATCAAAAAGAAACTCAACAACAAAACAAACAACCCAGTCAAAAATGGGCCAAGGACTTAAACAGACATTTCTCAAAAGAGGAAATCCAAATTGAAAACAAAAACATGAAAAAATGCTCAGGATCACTAGCCATCAGGGAAATGCAAATCAAAACCACAATGAGGTTTCATTTCACCCCAGTTAGAATGGCTTTTGTACAGAAATCAACAAACAACAAATGCTGGCAAAGTTGTGGGAAAAAATGTTCCCTAATTCAGTGATGTTGGGAATTCAAACTAGTAAAACCACTATGAAAGACAGTTTGGAGATACCTCAGAAATCTGAATATAGTCCTAACATATGACCCAGCCATCCCATTACTGGGAATTTACCCAAGGGAAATGAAATCAGCAAATAAAGTGTCATCTGCACCCCCATGTTTATAACAGCTCAATTCACAATAGCTAAGACATTGAATCAACCTAAATGCCCGTCAACTGAAGACTAGATAAAGATATTAGGGTATATGCACATTGTGGAATACTACACAGCCGTAAAAATAAAATGAAATGTGGTCATTTGCAACGAGATTGATGAATCTGGAAAACATCATACTTAGTGAAATAAGCCAGTCCCAAAGGGACAAATACAATATGTTCTCCCTGATTCGTGGTAACTAAAAGAACACTTCAAACAAAACCTGTAGAATTCAAATTGACACTATAAGAAGTAATGACTTGAACAGCCCTTGTCTTGACTGTCAATAAACAGTTTATTATTTTTTATTTTAATTTTTTATACATAATACCATTGGTAGAACTCTTTACTTAACATGGAATTTATAATATGTGTATAAAGTTAATTGAAAATAGATCCCAATAAAAAATAAGACTAGGAATAAGAAAGGGAGGAGCTGTACAGTTCTGTACACATTTCCATGGACTTAACTCTAAGGGTAAAGCTTAAAACTTGCCAAATGAATCCAATCCAATTAAGTTGGGTGGCAATAATGCCATTTTTATGTTAAAGTGATCATATTAAGTGTGTAATTGATCATATAGATAGGATTAAGTGTCAAAGATAGGATTAAGTGTCAAAGGGATCACATAAATAAAACCAAAAATCTGGTAATAATAATACATACAAAGCAAAACTAAACAAATGGAGCTATATCAAACTCAGAATCTTTTGCACATCAAAGGATACAATTAATAGAAGAGACATCCAACAAAATGGGAAAAATATTTGCAAACCACCTACCTGAAAAAGGATTAATATCCTGAATATACTAGCAACTTTAAAACTCACAACAACAAAGTCCAGTTGAGAAATGGGATGGGCAAAGGACATCAATAGATAGTTCTCAAATGAAGAAATACAAATGGCCAACAATTATATGAAAAATGTGCAGGGCCAGCACTGTGGCACCATAGGTTAATCCTCTGCCTGTGGCACTGTTATCCCATATGGGCGCTGGTTCTAGTCCCTGTTGCTCCATGACCAATCCAACTCTCTGCAATGGCCTGGGGAAAGCAGTAGAATATGGAACAGGTCTGTGGGCCCCTGCACCCACGTGGGAGACCTAGAAGAAGCGCCTGGCTCCTGGCTTTGGACTGGCACAGCTCCGGCCATTTCGGCCATTTGGGGAGTGAACCAACGGAAGGAAGACCTTTCTGTCTGTCTCTCCCTCTCACTCTCTGTAACTTTATCTCTCAAATAAAAAATAAAATCTTAAAAAGAAAGAAAAATGTGCAACATCACTAGTCATCAGGGAAATGCAAATCACAACAACAATGGGCTACCTCCTCACTCCTGTCAGAATGGCTGAGACCCAAAACACAGAGAGTAACAAATGCATATGAGGAAGTGGACAAAGGGAGATACTTATATACTGTTAATAGAAATATAAATTAGCGCATTCCTTGTGGAAAACAGTAAACAGTGGGGAGATTTTTTTTTTTTTTTTTTGGACTGGCAGAGTGGACAGTGAGAGAGAGACAGAGAGAAAGGTCTTCCTTTTCCGTTGGTTCACCCCTCAATGACCGCTGCAGCCGGCACACCATACTGATCTGAAGCCAGGAGCCGGGTGCTTCTCCTGGCCTGCCATGCGGGTGCAGGGCCCAAGCACTTGGGCCATCCTCCACTGCCTTCCCAGGCCACAGCAGAGAGCTGGACTGGAAGAGGAGCAACCAGGACAGAATCCGGCGCCCCTGACCGGGACTAGAACTCGGGGTTCCAGCGCCACAGGCAGAGGATTAGCCTATTGAACTGCAGCGCCGGCCGAGATTTCTTTAAAAATTAGAAATAGGCTTGCCATTTGATCCAGCAATCCCACTACTGGGTATATACCCAAAAGACTGGAACACAATATATCAAAGAAATACCTGTACCACCATGTTTACACCAGTACTGTTCACAACAGCCAAAATATGAAACCAACCAAGGTATCCATCATCAGATGAATGGTTAAAAAAAAAACATGGTATATACACACAATGAAATATTATTCAGCTATAAAAAGAATGAAATTCTACCATTGAAGCCAAATGGAAGCAATTGGAGGACATCATGTTGAATGAAATAAGTTGGACCTAGAAAGACGAATACCACACGTTCTCCCTTATATGTGGAGCTAAAATTTAAAACCAAACAAGGAAAGAAAGAAAACAGAAAAAAATGTCTGTGTGTATTAGTATTGCTGAAAATATAGTTTTATAAAACTTTGTTTATACCTTTAGTTAAACCTTTATCAATGGTTTAGAATGCTGTACTACTTCAGTTTAAATGATCTGTGATTACTTTAAAACTTACTGTATATGGGTAAAATGGTCATTTTTCCATTTGATTGTGGTTTATAGCCATTATCTATATTCCCACTAAACTAGGTTTTTTTTTTTTACTGTTAAACTTTGTATTCAGCAAAGTATTGAGCCTTTTTAGTGTAATGTAATTTTAAAATATATTTGCTCAAAAACTAAAAAAAAAAGAAAGAAGAGGAGAAGGAAAGATGGTGGGGGGGAGGGGGAGACGGAAGGAGGAAAGGAGAATTATATCTACAAATCACACTGAATCTGTTACTAACTAATTAAAATTAAAATTTTTAAAAAAAGCAATGCTATGAATGAAGCATTAACAGGGATACACATTCAGTGCAGCAGTTAAGATCTAGCTTGGGATGCCCAAATGCCTTATTTGAGTACTTGGGTTCAAGTTTCAGCTCCACTCTCCACTCGAGCTTGCTGCTAATGCACACCCTAGGAGGCAATGTGATGGCTCAAGTAGTTGGGTCCCTGACGCCCATGGAGGGACCTGATTTGAGTTTCTGGTTGGCTTGGCTCAACCATGGACATTGAAGGCATCTGGGGAATGATATAATGGATTTCCCTCTTCCCCTATCCTTTAAAATAAATATTTTTAAACAAAGAAAAGGTTAACAAATTATACTTGGAGGAAGGACAGAGTTGAAGGAATATGAGTGAAAATAACATTTCAAACTTAGATAATGAAAAAACATCCTATTTACAGTACAACTAAGCTTTCTAGATAAAATCTGTCTTGAAGTGGGTTTTATGTTCTTGGCTGGAAGTAAATGGCTAGGAGATAAGTAGTGGTAAGCTATTCCTTTGAATAAAGACTGACAAAAATTAGATAAGTGAAAACTAAGTTAAACAGCTTGTCACCCACTAGAATATAAAATCAGGTTCGATTCTTGCTTACATTTAAAGGAGCTCAATAAGCAATCTTTCTCATGACTCCATGCTACTTCCTGTATACTATCAAGAAAAGAATATCCTAGTTTGTCAGCCTGGGGCAAGGAGGAGAAGTCACTTAATTCTCATCCTGGGCACATCTCAGAATTACTTTTCTGGCTGTCAGCTATGGCCATATAGGAAGAAGACTTTATGAACATCTGAAGTAAACACTTTCTCCATCTCCATCACTTTCCCTGTCAAGTAACTGCTATCTAGCCATAGTCAGTTCACTATCTGTATAACCCAAACATCCAAAATATAAATTTAAAGTATCTAATCCATAATTCATGCTATGTATTTTCTAGGTAAATCTCAAATGGATTCCTATATTCCTCAGCTGACTTGGCAAATGTAGAGTCTTTCCATCCACATGATTTCATTTTCACAGAAATCTTGACCCTGAGAGTACTCTTTTCTTCTTGACCCATGATCCTCCCTCTCAGCCTAGTTGTTGACAGGGTCCTCTCTTTTTTGGACCACAGACCATTCTCCTTTGACTTCTAGGTACAACCTCTGTCTCCAGGGTCATTCCTTTCTCCAACAACCAAGTTCATACTCTAGCATTTCTTCTGGAAATGTTCTTTCCTTTATTACATTCTGCCTTTACCCTAAGTCCTCTCCAGGACTGTCAGTTTTATGCCATGAGATCTGGACCTGTAAAATGGGTTTTTTTCTTATCTGAGTTTCCTTACCCTTCATCATCAGACTTCTCGAAGACTGTTCTCAACCTCAATATTTTGGGTCAGCATATCAAAGATTGTTCTGTCTGGAAAACTAAATAAGATATTGGAAACAAAAGTTGCCTCCAGGAAAAAAACTGAGGAGCATGGGAAGAAAAAGTGGAAATAGATTTATTCTTTACTAAATTTACCTTTTCCTGTTTTTTTTTTAAATTTTCACCATGCACACAAATATCTAATAAGGTTATTTACATGTAAAAGACCTACATAGAATCACAGTAGCTAGTTCTGCTAAACTGTGACATTTTCATTCCAGAAGGAAAAAAATTTCTTATTAAGAAATGGCTTTTCTAATTCCCAAACTGCATCATGGGGAAGAAGAAAATGCCATTAGTATGATAGCCCAGATATTTTATCACCTCATTAATTATAATATGTACCCAAAATTTACAATCTTCAAAGGCAAGTATTATTATTTATACTTTAAATAGAAGGTGCCAAGGCTCAGAGAGATTGCATCCCTCCACCAAGGCCACAAAGATAAAAAGTACTGAATGAGGTAGTAGAACCAGTCATGCACAGCTTCTAAGCCCCTGCTTCATTATGCATTTCCCATTCATAACAATATCCAAAGGGTTAAGTTTCCTTCAGATATACATCATTTCTTATCATGTTTTTGGAGAAATTTTAATGTATTTTTACATACTAACAATCTTCATCATCCTCAAGCAGTTCAAACACTTAAAATTCAGTATTTGCATCCTACAATTCTCTCTTGTTTGCTACCTTAAGAAGAGAGATATTTACCCCAGATATCAATATTTTTTCTTTAAGGCAGATGCCTCCTAGTGAGAATATTGTTCCTTTTTTTCTTCTAAACAAGAATGTCTTACTGTTGACAGTTGGGGCTGGATTCATCTTTGTTGAGTGCAGGGAAGGAGCTAGCCTGTGACTGCAAAATGCTTAGCATAATCTCTGGCCTCTACACACTAGCTGCCAATAGCATAGTAGCACCCTCATTCCACATTATGACAACCAAAAACAATCTCCAGGTTTTGCCAGTTGCGCCTTTTGGGGTATTCACTCCAAGTTGAGGACCACTGATCTAACAAAAATTGACTTAAGGGCCGGCACTGTGGCGCAGCAGGTTAAAGCCCTGGCCTGAAGCACCAGCATCCCATATGGGCGCCAGTTCCAGTCCCGGCTGCTCCACTTCCAATCCAGCTCTCTGCTATGGCCTGGGAAAGCAGTGGAAGATGGCCCAAGTCCTTGGGCCCCTGCACCCACATGGGAGAACCAGAAGAAGCTCCTGGCTCCTGATCAGCGCAGCTCCGGCCATTGTGGTCATCTGGGGAGTGAACCATCAGATGGAAGACCTCTCTCTCTGTCTCTACCTCTCTCTGTAACTCTTTCAGATAAATAAAATAAAATCTTAAAAAATTGACTTAAAAAATCATGTTTCCTGGATGAAAAACAAGTAAAACTCATAGCCACCAGTATAAAATGTTCAGTTCCACCAGATGAAATGTTCCTAGGATTGGTATTATCAGTATTTATAAGCTTAGTAAACTGTGATATAGAAAAGATAAGTTCCTTGCTCGGATTCCAAGGTTATTGTGTGCTAGAATGGAATACTAACAGATCTGACTAACTCCAAATCTCATGTTCTTCCTGCTAATAATAATATAAGGCAATAACACTCTAAATGAGAAAGTAGTTACTCTTATTATAAAGAAAGACCATATTTAGCAACAACATGGCTAGACAAAATGTTATAAGACACAGTCATATGACAGACATATCAATCAATGTAGAACAAAAATATGTGTAAGTGTGAGAAATTCATACTTTGCTTTCTGAATTTGAGAGCTGGTTAATAATACCAGCCAGGTCCCTTTGCAAGCACTAGAGTTAATGCATGTTTCTTTAAAAAATAAATCTCTGGAGTTCTCTTTAGCTTAGTGGTTAAGATAGCTGCACTCCGACTCATAGAATGGCAGATGTCCTAAACAACACTCTGGCCTCAGAATCAGCCCTTAAGGCTTTCGGATCTGGCTGAAGAGCCCATGAGAGCATTGTAGGCATGGAAAGCCAAGATACCATGGAAAAGAAAAAAAGAAGAAGACCTAAATGAAAGATCTCTGTGAGTGAGATCCCAGTGGAAAGAACGGGGCCATCAAAGAAGGAGGTACCTTTCTCTGAAGGGAGGAGAGAACTTCCACTTTGACTGTGACCCTATCGGAATAAGATCAAAGTCAGCGAACCCTAAAGGCTTCCATAGCCCTGGCAACTCATGACTAGAGCCTAGGGAGATTACTGACGCCATGAACAAGAGTGTCAAATTGTTAAGTCAGCAACAGGAGTCACTGTGTACTTACATCCCATGTGGGATCTGTCCTTAATGTGTTGTCTAATGTGCAGTGATGCTATAACTAGAACTGAAACAGTATTTTTACACTTTGTGTTTCTGCGTGGGTACAAACTGATGAGATCTTTACTAATTATATACTGAATCGATCTCCTATATATAAAGATAATTGGAAATGAAAAAAAAAAAAAACCTGGTGTTAAATTGGAAATGGCATAGAAAATTAATTAATTTTTAAAAAAATAATATGTAGGATCTCTGCCTTTAATGTGCTGTACACTCTTATTTAATGCTATAACTAGTACTCCAACAGTATTTTTTTTTTCACTTTGTGTTGCTATATGGGGGCAAACTGTTGAAATCGTTACCTAATTTATACTAAACTGATCTTTTGTATATAAAGAGAATTGAAAATGAATCATGATGTGATTGGAAGGGGAGAGGGAGCGGGAAAGGGGAGGGTTGTGGGTGGGAGGGAAGTTTTGGGAGGGGGAAGCCATTGTAACCCATGAGCTGTACTTTGGAAATTTATTGTTTTTTGTTTTTTGTTTTTTTTAATATTTTTTTTTTTTGACAGGCAGAGTGGACAGTGAGAGAGAGAGAGAGACAGAGAGAAAGGTCTTCCTTTTGCCGTTGGTTTACCCTCTAATGGCCGCCGCGGTAGCGCGCTGCGGCCGGCGCACCGCGCTGTTCCGATGGCAGGAGCCAGGTGCTTCTCCTGGTCTCCCATGGGGTGCAGGGCCCAAGCACTTGGGCCATCCTCCACTGCACTCCCTGGCCACAGCAGAGAGCTGGCCTGGAAGAGGGGCAACCGGGACAGGATCGGTGCCCCGACCGGGACTAGAACCCGGTGTGCCGGCTCTGCAAGGCGGAGGATTAGCCTGTTGAGCCACGGCGCCGGCCTGGAAATTTATATTCATTAAATAAAAGTTAAAAAAAAAAAGATAGCTGCACTCCATACTGTAGTATCTTTGTTTGATTGCCATCCAATTTCTGACTCCAGCTTCTTCTACAATGCAAACCCTGGGAGGCAGTGGTGATAGTTCAAGTAAATGGGTTACTGCCACCCACAGGGAAGACCTGGGGTTCACAGCCAGCTCCCAGCTTCTACCCCAGCCCAGGTCCATTAGTTATAGGAATTTGGAGAGCAAACCAAAAAATGGGAGCTCTAGCTCTAGCTCTAATTCTTGCACTTTTTGTGTCTCTCTGCCTTTCAAGTAAATAAATAACTTTTAAATGGAAAGTAAACTTTAAAAAGAAAAAAAATACAAGTTTTAAGTTCTCAGTTATGGGGTATAATCAGCCTCTTTTTTCTTCAAATTATGCATCTTCAGTTGGCAGAGGCTAGTAAATACCACTGAAAAATGAGTTCTCTCCAATTTTATCCTTAAAATGCTAATCCCAGGAGAAGATACTGATGATAACAACTCTGGGTGAAGTCCCCAAAGAAGGCTTTCCCTGGATGCTGCTAGTTCTCATAAGCTCCTCCTCACATTGGCAATACCCTCATGTGGCTCCTACCAGCTGCCTAAGACAGCGGTCACTGGCTCTCTAGTGCCTCATACTGTTCAGAGAACAGCCGGACTACTACTGGAGAGTGAGGAGTTTCTCACACCTCCACTAAAAGTCAGTAGCTAAAGACCTCTGCTGGGACCTGCAGGGACCACTGTGGTATATCAAGAAATGTCATTTCCATTGTTGCAAAGATCTCTAGATTGTTAGAGACAGCTAGTTTCTGCAACATAACACACATCACTATCTCCTCAGCTCCTTTCATCTCGATGTGAAGATGAAAGGTTTTATTCAGTTCAGGACAAGTTCTCTGTCTCTTACTGCTCAAGGAGTGGCAGTCAAAAGCACATCAGCTCCCCTGACTTCAGCTGTTTCTAATCTCAGAGTTATCAATAAACTCTAAACTTTATTCACACAGACAAATCGAGCATAAGAACAACCCTCAATAACCCACATTCTTGTCAAGGAATCACTCAAAATAGGGAAGAATCAAGAGATGTGTCTGATCATTGAGCTTTATCCTTCCAGCCTGAAATTCTTGATTGGTTAAAGTTGTCACCACCTGAGGGCAAAATGTACACAACAGAGAAAGCTCTGGTAAGACCCGAAGTAACTAAAAACCACCTTGCAATAAGTCACATAAAGCCAAGTGCTGGCCCACAACCCTGAAATGACACTTGGCCTCCAATTTTTCCAATCATTTATTTTTGTAGAGAACACAAGAGTGAGCTGAAGAAACATGTTTATTTTAAAGAATCAGAGGGGAAACACAATACCAAGCCCAAGTGCCTATCTAGTATACTCAAATGCTTCTTTAAAGTATATATGGAGCTGGCGCCGTGGCTCACTTGGTTAATCCTCCGCCTGTAACACCAGCGTCCCATATGGGCACTGGGTTCTAGTCCTGGTTGCTCCTTTTCCAGTCCAGCTCTCTGCTGTGGCCCGGGAGGGCAGTGGAGGATGGCCCAAGTGCTTGGGCCCCTGCACCTGCATGGGAGACCAGGAGGAAGCTCTGGGCTCCTGGCTTTGGATCAGGGCAGCGCACCAGCTGTAGCAGCCATTTGGGGAGTGAACCAATGGAAGGAAGACCTTTCTCTCTGTCTTTCTCTCTCTCTCTCACTGTCTATAACTCTACATGTCAAATAAATAAATAAATAAATTTTTAAAGAAGAAAGTATATATGATAAATTTAAAAATAAATCAAATTCAGCCACTTTGGAAAACATCTTGGTAATTCCTCAAGATAGTAGATAGTGTCAACTATATGATCTAAAAATTCCATTCCTCGGTGTATATAAAAATAAATGAAATATATGTCCACATGAAAATTCATGGCAACATAACTCATAATAACCAAAAAATGAAAATCTCTGGCAACTAGTGAATGGACAAATAAAAAGTGATATAGCTGTATAATATACAATTCAGTCACAAAGAGGAATATGACATTAACATGCGGGCTGGAAGTTTGGCATAGTGGTTAGGTTATCACTTGGAATGTCCGTAGTCCATATGAGAGTGCCTGGGTTCATGTCCTCACTCCACTTTTAATTCCAGATTCCTGCTAATGCACACAGTGGGAGATAGTAGGTGATGGCTCCAGTGCTTGGGTCCCTACCACCCATGTGGAAGATGCAGACTGAGTTCCAGGCTCTCAGCTTCAGCTTGTCCTAGCCACAGCTGCTACAAGCATTTTGGGAGTGAACCAATAGATGAAAGATCTCTGTGGCATTCACATACATTTTTTTTTTAATTTCAGGTGTTAATACATGCTACATGTATTAACATGAATACATGAAAACATGTCAAGTCAAAGAAACAAGTCACAAAAGCTTAGTATGCTTGCAATTATGTAAAATATCCAGAATCAAATCTATAGATACAGAAAATAGATGAGTGATTGCCTAGGGTAGGTGATTGGCTAGGAGCTAAGATAGTGATAAGTGATTGTTGGAGCCAGTGCTGTGGTGTGGTAGGTGGGGTTGCCGCCTGCAGTGGTAGTGTCCCCTGGGGGCACCAGTTTGGGTCCCAGCAACTCCACTTCCTACCCAGCTCGCTGATGTGGAAGGGGATGGGGGACAGTGGAGGATGGCCCTGGGTTCTTTGGCCTCTGGACCCATGTGGGTGACCCAGGAGAAGCTCCTGGCTCCTGGCTCCTGGCTTCTGATCAGCCCAGCTCCAACTGTTGCAGCCATTTGTGGAGTGAACAGTGGATGGTAGAGCTTTCTCTTTGTCTTTCCCTTTGTCTGTCTGTAACTTGACGGTTAATTTGTATGAAGTTTCTTTTAAGAGTGATGACACCCTGTAGTTGACTCTGATAATGGTTGCACAACTCTATTAATGTATTTTAAAACATCAAATTATACAATTTAAGTTTGTGCAGTGCAATACTCTCATTGAGTCCAGAGGCAAAAAACAGTCAACTCTGAAACTTAGGATGCTAGTTGTCCCATTAGCCATTTTGAAGCAGTGTAGATACGTAAAAGTACAAAACTATGAATTCATTTGCCCATTTCTGATTTACAGTTTTTAAAACTACAAAAAGAAGGGGCAATACTGTGGCATAGCGAGTAAAACTGCCACCTGCACTGCCAGCATCCCATATGACACCAGTTCAAGTCCTGGCTACTCTTCCACCAACCCAGCTCTCTGCTATGGCCTGGGAAAGCAGTAGAAAATGGCCCAAGTCTTATCAGAGCTATCAATTGTGAGCTGAAATTGATCACTTGGACTAGCGTGATGGCATTGGTACATGCCATCTTGATGGGATTGTGTTGGAATCCCCTGGCACATTTCTAACTCCACCATTTGCGGCAAGTCCGATTGAGCATGTTCCAAATTGTTCATCTCCTCCCTCTCTTTTTCCACTCTTAGATTTAACAGGGATCACTTTTCAGTTAAAATTTAAACACCTAAGAATAATTGTGTGTTAATTACTGAGTTCAACCAATAGTACTAGAACAACAACAACAACAACAAATACTAAAAAGGATAAAGTATTACATTGTACATCTAAAGTCAGGACAGGAGCTGATCAGTTCATTGTTGCTTATAGTGTCCATTTCACTTAACAGGTTTCCCCTTTGGCGCTCAGTTGTCACCGATCAGGGAAAACAAATGATATTTTTCTCTTTGGGACTGGCTTAATTCACTCAGCATGATGTTTTCCAGATTGCTCCATCTTGTTGCAAATGGCTGGGTTTCGTTGTTTCTTACTGCTGTATAGTATTCTAGTCCAAGTGATCAATTTCAGCTCACAATTGATAGCTCTGATAGGTCTAAGAGTCAAAGAGATCACACAAACAAGACAAGTATCTGCTAATACTGATAGAATCAAAAAGGGAGAGAAAGATCCAACATGGGAAGCGGGATACACAGCAGACTCATAGAATGGCAGACGTCCTAAACAACACTCTGGCCTCAGAATCAGCCCTCAAGGCATTCGGATCTGGCGGAAGAGCCCATGAGAGTATAGCAGGCATGGAAAGCCAAGATATCATGGAAAAAAAAAAAAAGACCTAAATGAATGATCTCTGTGAGTGAGATCCCAGTGGAAAGAATGGGGCCATCAAAGAAGGAGGTACCTTTCTCCGAAGGGAGGAGAGAACTTCCACTTTGACTATGACCCTATCGGAATAAGATCAGAGTCAGCGAACCCTAAAGGCTTCCATAGCCCTGGCAACTCATGACTAGAGCCTAGGGAGATTACTGACGCCATGAACAGGAGTGTCAAATTGTTAAGTCAGCAACAGGAGTCACTGTGTACTTACACCCCATGTGGGATCTGTCCCTAATGTGTCGTCTAAAGCAAAGTGATGCTATAACTAGTACTGAAACAGTATTTTTACACTTTGCGTTTCTGCGTGGGTACAAACTGATGAGGTCTTTACTAATTATATACTGAATTGATCTTCTGTATATAAAGAGAATTGGAAATGAAAAAAAACAACCTGGTGTTAAAATGGAAATGGCATAGAAAATTAATTAATTTGAAAAAAAATTATGTAGGATCTCTGTCTTTAATGTGCTGTACATTGTGATTTAATGCTATAATTAGTAATCCAATGGTAGTTTTTTCACTTTATGTTGCTATATGGGCAAAATGTTGAAATCTTTACCTAATATATACTAAACTGATCTTCTGTATATAAAGAGAATTGAAAATGAATCTTTACATGAATGGAAGGGAAAAGGGAGCGGGAGAGGGGAGGGTTGCGGGCGGGAGGGAAGTTATGGGAGGGGGGAAGCCATTGTAACCCATAAGCTATACTTTGGAAATTTATATTCATTAAATAAAAGTTTAATAAAAAAAAAAAGAAAGAAAATGGCCCAAGTGCTTGGGCCGATGCACCTGCATAGCAGACCTAGAAGAAGCTCCTGGCTCCTGGATCCTGGCTTCTGATCAGCCCAACCCTGGCCATTGTGGCCATTTGGGGAGTGAACCAGTGAATGGAAGACCTTTCTCTCTGTCTCTCCCTCTCTTAGTCTGTAACTCTACCTCTCAAATAAATAAGTAAAATCTTTTTTAAAAAAATCCAACCTTACTAAAATATATAAAATCCATCATAATGAAGCTCTTCTTCTTTTGAACTATTTTCAATGAAAATTCAAAGTCACTGAGTTTCTAAATTTTTTTTTAAAAAGTCATGGTAGTTGCCTTTAGAGAATAATTTGGCTCCCATTCAATTGTGCTAGTTAAAACTACAAAATATTTTGAAATGATAGTTTATCTTCTTTTTTGAAAGATACTGGTTGGGATATTTTCAGTCAGTGATAACAGTAATGAGCTTGAAGCAGTAATTTAAAACTGCCCATTAAATAAAAGTCCAGGACCTGATGACTTTTCAAATGAATTTGACATAATAATTAAAGAAGAGTTCACTTCAATACTTCTCAAACTATTCCTAAATATCAGAAAGGATGGAACTATGCCAAACTCTTTTTATGACACAAGCATAACTAAAGACACAACACAAAAAGAAAATTACAGACCAATACCCTTGATGAACATAGATGCAAAAACTCAACAAAATATTAGCAAGCCAATTCCAACACTACTTCAAAAAAATCATACATCACAACTAAGCGGTATTTATCCCAGGGATTCAAGAGTGGTTCAACATTTGTAAATCAGTAAGCATAATTAATCATATCAACACAGAGAAGAACAAAAACCATATGATCATCTCAACAGATTCAGGAAGAGATTCAACATGCCTTCTTGATAACACTGACAAAGCAAATCATCAGGTAAAAACAAACTGGAAAGATATTCCTTTTTTATGGACTGGAAGAATTAATATTGTTAAAATATTCACATTACCAACCCTTCCACGTGGGAGAGATCACGATGGAGTTCCAGGCTCCAGGCTCCTTGCTTTAGCCTGGCCCAGTCCCAACTCTAAGGGCCATTTGGGGAGTAAGTCAGCAGATGCCAGATCTCTTCCTCTCCGTCTCTCCATTTTTCAAATAAACAGATCTTTTTTCAAAATTTATGTTACCTAATACAATCTACAGACTCAATGTAATTCAATACTCAATATATGGACAACATTCTTCATAGGATTAGAAAAACAATCCTAAAATTCATATGGAACCACGAAAGACCCAGAATAGCCAAAGCCATCTTGAGGGGAAAATAAATAAATAAATAAACAAAACTGGAGACATCACAATACCTGATAACAAAGCATATTGCATAGTTATAATAATTAAATCAGCATGATATTGGAAACAATAGCAACATAAAGACCAACAGAACAGAACAGAAAACCCAGAGATTAATCCATATATATTGAGCCAATTGATTTTTAACCAAGAAAATAAGAATATACACTGGAGAAAGGATAGTCTTTTCAATAAATGGTGCTGGCAAAATTGGACACACATAAGCAGACAAATAAATTAGATACCAACATTTCACCATATAAATACTCAAGATGGATCAAAGACCTATATGTCAGACCTGAAACCATCAAATTGTTAGAAGAAAACACAGGGGAAACACTTCAAGACATTGATGTAGGCAATGGTTTCTTGGATAAGACCCCAAAACTGCTGTCAGGAAAAGCCAAACTAGACATATGGGATTATATCAAACTCCAATGCCTCTGCAGATCAAAGAAGACAATCAATAGAGCAAAAATATATTCAAGAGAATGGGAGAAAATATTTGC
This sequence comes from Lepus europaeus, assembly GCF_033115175.1. Taxonomy (NCBI): domain Eukaryota; kingdom Metazoa; phylum Chordata; class Mammalia; order Lagomorpha; family Leporidae; genus Lepus; species Lepus europaeus. The sequence goes on from NC_084842.1 coordinate 39,560,482, forward strand.
AAGCTACTTATCCAACAAAAGGATTAATATCCAAAATATATCAGCAACTCAAAAAACTCACCAAAAAAAAGCCAATTATGAAATAGGTAAAGAAAATGAAAAGACAATTCTGAAGAGAATAAATACAAATTGACAATAAATATAAATATATGAAAAAATACTCAATATAATATACATCAGGGAAATACAAATCAAAACGACAATGGGCCGGCGCTATGGCTTAACAGGCTAATCCTCCACCTTGTGGCACCGGCACATCAGGTTCTAGTCCCAGTCAGGGTGCCGGATTCTATCCTGGTTGCCTCTCTTCCAGGCCAGCTCTCTGCTATGGCCCGGGAAGGCAGTGGAGGATGGCCCAAGTCCTTGGGCCCTGCACCCGCATGGGAGACCAGGAGAAGTACCTGGCTCCTGGCTTCGGATCAGCGAGATGCGCCGGCCGCAGCAGCCATTGGAGGGTGAACCAATGGCAAAAAGGAAGACCTTTCTCTCTGTCTCTCTCTCTCTCACTATCCACTCTGCCTGTCAAAAAAAAAAAAAAAAAAAACCAACAATGAATTATCAGCTTACCCCTCTTATAATGGTTATTAGAAAAAATACAGAAAGTAACAAATGCTGGTGAGGATGTAGAAAAAAGGGAACCAATATACTGTTGGTGGGAATGCAAATTAGTACAACTGCTTTGGAAAACAGTATAGATATCTACTTTAACACTAGAAATAGAACTACTATATGACCCTGCAATTCCACTACTGGGTATCTATCTGAAATACACTGAGTCATCTTATCAAAGAGATACCTGCTTTACCACATTTATTATAGCACTGTTCACAAATGCCAGAATATGGAAACTACCAAAATATTTATTCTCAGTGAATAAAGAAAATGTGGTATATAAATACAATGAAAAATTATTCAGCCATAAAGGTAATGAAATCCTGTCATTTGCAGCAAAATGACTGGAATTAGAGGACATCAAGTTGATTGAAATAAGCCATAAACAGAAAGACAAATACTGTATGTTGTCCCCCAAAGGAAACCTTTAAAAAAAACTCAATATGAATACAGAATGGTCATTACTAGAGACTGAGATAAGTACAGGAGATAAAGGGTATTTGGATAATGGGTCCAAATCAGAGATAAATCAAAAGGGTAAGTTCCTAGTGATACACAGAAGAGTCAGGAGGATATAATTCACAATAACCTAATATATATTGTATTAATAAATAGAATTAAGAAGCTCCAATCATAAAGCAAGCCTCCAATCATAAAGCAATATCAAAGAAGGGAAACTGTTGATTACAGTATTTTCATCAATACACATTGAATACATACATGAAAATGTCACACTGTAGCCAAAAATATATATAATTATTGTTAATTTTAAATTTTATGTGGGAAAACCCAAGATAAACAAAAAGTAAAGGTGTATCAACTATATACATTAATTCAATAATCATAAATAAAACTTAACTTTCTATGTTATATGACACTGATCTTTCATAGAATGACATTATCATATCCAACAAGTTTTACTCCAAATCTGTACATCTGAAGGCCATGACAAATAAAAATTTATCTCACTTTTTGTTTTAAAACCAAAAAACAAAATATTTGTGCTTCAATAAAACTATATTATGTCATTTCAGGTGTCACATATGATAATAGGAATAGTAACATGTTAGAAATTAAAGTGACATTTAATTGCTGATAGTTACAATTTGTGTTCTACAACAAATAGCACATTTCAAACTAAATGGCCTGTTTTTGCTGCATCTTGTGCTGCTGTGATGTTTGTTAATGCAATCCTTTCCCATCATAAGTTTAAACTTTAACTCAGTGAGATTTTCCATGCCCCTGCAAGGGGTGTGAATTAAGGTTTAAACAGCAGTCTGTTTCAACATCCACTGCAATACAGTCACATAGAGATCAAAGACACAATTTCTTCATACTCTTTTAAGTGAAGGAAATAGACTAGGCTGTCCCCTTGGGAGCATATGTGAATGACTGAAAAGTTACCAAAAACTGCATGAAAAGAATAAAATATTGAAAAAAAAAAGAAAAATTGGAAAAATGTGGACATCTGTCATTCAAGTCTCCTTGCTAAATGAGAGATCAAACCCTGGATTTTCTTCATCCAGTTTTATTCTATTCACTTCCATACCATCCAGAGAATACACGAAGCAATTAAACCCTGGGCTGCTATATAGCCACAAAGGTTCTGGATGGCCACATACTGGAGGCATCAGGAAAAAATGACTTCAGCACAGTGGGTAGATTTTTCAGGCATTACTTAGTCTAGAGGCTGTTCTTTTCCTGCCAAAAAGCCAAGGTATCTATAGAAACCTCTTACTGTCAATGCAAAGAAGAGGGGACACAAAGGTAAGAGAGATTTTAAAGTGAAAGCAGAGCCATATCTGGAAACCAGCAGTGGGTATGGCCTTTTCAGAGTTTGCACAGAAAGAGAACAAACCTTTGGTAACATATTAGGAACCTAGTGAGTTAAAGCTACGAAATGTGGTTGATAATGAGTTTTATAATAATTAACAGCAAAGTATGGCAGAAAGAAAAAAGAAGGTACCAGCATTGGGCTCAGTGTTAAGTTGCTGCCTCCTGCAACCCATATTTGAGTACCTGGGTTTGAGTCCGGATGCCAATTCTGATAGCAGTTTCCTAAAGCTGTGCACTCTGGGAGGAAGTAGGTGATGGCTCAAATGGTTGGGTCCCTTTTTCTCATGTGGGAGACCCAGAATGAGTTCCTGGGACCTGGTCCAGTACAGGCCACTATCGGCAAGTGAACCAGCTGACAGATTCTCTGTCCTTCTGCCTTTCAAATAAATAAAATAATTTTTAAAAAAATTTTAAAACACCATTTTAAGATAATGTTCTAATAGAAAAATGTAGAACACAAAATGACAAGTAACACCAGATTCTGGGTGTGGAACCTGTATCCAGGGTTCCAGCCTTGGTCAAGCCCTCATGCTCTGTCTTGCACAGTTGCAGTGAAGTTGTCCATCATCAAGAAAGTGCAGAAGAGTGGTTACCAAAGTATGGGCAGAGATCAGCCAATGGGTGCAAAGTTTCAATTAGATACGAAAAATACCTTTGAGTGTTCTATTGTACAGTAGGATGACAATAATCAACAATATTTTATATTTCAAAATAGAAAGAAGAAAGGATTTTGAATGTTCTCACCATATAGAAAGAATGTGTGAGGTGGTGAATATGCTAAATACCCTGGTTTAACAATCGGACAATAAATATGTGAACCAAAATATCATCTGTGTCCCATAATGATTTGGAATCATTATATGTCAATTCAAAATAAAACAAAATTTTTAAAAAATCCATAACAGCAACTATGATCAGCTAGCAATTAGGGGCATGCTCCATTCTCCCAATAAACTCATAACCACTTCAGGAGAGTATAAAGATTCATACATTACTGGTATAGGAAGGAGAATATACACTAAAAATAATTCACGTGGAATTTGGAGGTTGCAAGAAGGTAGAGTCCGGATATTAAGTTTGGTTTAGAGAAAAGCAGTGTTTTATATGTTTTATATGTATTTTCTGTCCCAGTTAATATTGTGAAGTATAAATTGTATCAAATGTGTATGTATCTAATTGTTTAGGCTAATTGTTTAATAAACTAGACTATGTATGATAGTTTACTGTTAATATAAATTTAAATCTCCTAAATCTCCTTTTTTGCTGTCTTTATAAATCGCCAGAGCCCCTTCATTTTGAAGCAGTTTTACAGGAGTAATTGAACCAAGAGACCAACTTAACAGACAGCTCCAGAGCGGGCTCTTACTACCAAGATCTGAAATATTTTAAATAATTTATATTTGCTTTATGCTTTAAAATCATATGCTGCCAACAGGATCTCAAAAGTAGATTACTTACTTAAGTTGCTAGGAAAAATAATAATATCCACAACATATTTATTATGGATCTTTCTTAACTGGGGCTTTTTATAATGCTTTTAAGACAATAAGGACTGGAACTCAGTATGAACTCACAGTTAAAATAGAAATCCAGGCCCAACTGCCATTTCTATGACCCCCAAGTACCCGTGCTCACAACAGTAGAAAATAATAAAAAGGCGTTGTTCTGTTTTAATCTAAACTACAAAGATGTTGCTGCAGTTAGATGGTATTTCAGGTTATACCCGAATTTCTCTGTATGTTTCTAGCCCAGAGTAAAAAGGACTTAAGTAGACTCAGAGGATTTGAATGACTGGTAGTTAAATCTTTGTGTTTGTTCTTAGTTCAGTGCTCACTATGGAACACTAGTCCTGGAATGGCCCTGATTGGGCTTTCAGATGTGCATTTTGTGCTCCTTCGGTTTAAATTCCTATGCAATCTGTCTAATTAGCTGAATGAAAAGGGCCTAACAAATATTTTTCATATCTGGGATGAGACTATAAAGGGAGAGATGCTGATGTTTATGATGTATGAAGACAAAGTTTCAACTAAATCCCTCTTCAGTAATATTTAAAACAGGATATCTACTTAGAGACCAATAAATTTATATCAGGAAACCACAAGCACAACCATCCATTAGTATCCATAGGAAACTGGCTCCACAAACCTCCAGGGATATCAAAGTCCCTTATATAAACTGACATTGCGTTTGTATATGACATATACACACCCACTTGTATACATAAAATTATCTCTAAATTATTAATAATATCTAATATAAGTGCTATGTTAAAAGTTGTAATACACTATATTGATTAGGGAATATATTGACAAAAAAAAAAAATGTCTGCACATACTCATTAGAGACACTATAGGCCAAACTACATATTCAACCTGCGGTTAGTCGAATCCAAGGATAATGAACTTGTGGTAAAAGAAGGCCAATTTAACCATTACTTTATGTTTTAAGAGTAATGATTTCAATTAATTTGTAATGCACACTAAATAATTCTCAAAAAGTTTGTTAAGCAGACACGAGTTAATTATATTAATGAAGTTACATAGACTACAAAATTCCTAATCAACCATGTATCCATTTTTACAGGTAAAATACATTCTTTTCATCTCTAACATTTATCCAGCATTTCTATGCATTAAGTACTTTTCTAAATACTTTATACATATTACCTTATTTAATCCTCCTTAAAATGACTCTATATCCCTACATTATTGACAGAAAACTGATATATGGTAAAGGTGCTTTGCAAAGATCACTCAGGTGACATTGGAAAGCTGGGCTTCCAACCTAGGTATTCTGACTCCACAATCTACACCATTAGCCCTCAGTCTGCAAAATCCTAACTGTGCTTTTCAATTGGCCATTAAATGAGGAACAACTCTCAAAATTTTGACAATTCATTTTCTGCTGGGGGTGGGGGAACCATTCTTCTCTTCACAGAAAATAGAAAAACCATCAGAGGAAACAGAATTCAGCACAATAAAGACATCCTAAGAAAAGAGTGACAATTTTTCTCACTTTACTTCAGCGTGGCCCGTGTGGAATATACTTGTAATTTCTGAAATTCTGTCTCTCTTCCAGTCTTTGCATAAGACCAGAATTTACAACAGTGGCACAGCCAATGGTTCTCTTCCAGGAGAAATCTTTGCCACCCCCAACCCATCTCTAGAAACATTTGGTAATGTCCAGAAACCTGTTGATTATCACAACTGGGAGCATCGACTAGATAGAGGTCAGGGATGCTCCTAAGCATCCTGCAAGTCACACACCAGCTCCTCAAAGAAGCATCTAGTCTACCATTAGTAGTGCCACTGTTAGACATCCTACCTGAGAGGAGTCCATCTCCATTCACGATCATGGCCACGTCTATCTTTGTTTTGTGGCTTCCATGGATTTGATATAGAATGAAATACTGCTGAAGTGCTCATCTGTCCTTCATTCTTGTAGCCATTTCATCAGCCTTTACCTGGCTATGGTGGATGATGTGACTTTTAGGTTGAAAAATCTCTGGAAATTCCTGAGAGAAAAAAACTTTTTCTAAAAAATACTGTTGTACTTGTCACATAATTACTTTATTACCTATATAGGAATCCTTTAACAAGGAAGTACACACAAAATTTGGAGGAAAACAAGTTTCATTTACTACTTGGTTGCCATTTAAAAAGACATATAGACTTAGAAGCCATCAGTGATGTAGAATTATCACTTTCAACATTCCATGGCTAAGGAAAAAAGAGTTACAGGGATCTATTGATTCACACGGTGATGCTAGAATAATTACTGACAGGGAAGGTCAGAAAACAAATCATGTCCATCAATGCAAGGAGGTTACAAAGAGAATTTTCATCTATAGAAACAAATTTGTAAAAAAATCCATTCTGTGGAATATAACATGTAGAAATGTCCTTGGGCACAAAAAATATTTCATAGATATTCCTCATTTTTTATTATTTTATAGAACAAAAGGAGTCAGAAATCTAAGTAAATTCAAACAGTTTTTGTGAAATGCTACAATTCATATCTAAAATGCTACTACTCTCACACCTGACATATAATGGGTTATTGCCATGACTTTTCTTTACTGATTCTACCTAACAGCTCATATGTCATTTGTAACTTGGGAGAAGTTCTCTAAGGCTGGAGTTTCTGATGAAGAAATTTGACACCCTAGGGAAAAGCCTCATTTATTGTCTTTTTAGTTTTATGGTGTTGCAGTACTATCCTCAAGCACTGCTCTAAATTTTACGTTCCATGCAATGTGTGCCCTTCAAAAGGAAGAAGGTACAGATTTCCGGGCTCGTGGGTCAAGGGTCTATACTATACATAGTCATGACTACTAATATACAATTTATAGAAGAAATTAGGCCCCACCCGGTTGTTCCTCTTCCAGTCCAGCTCTCTACTGTGGCCTGGGAAGGCAGTGGAGGATGGCCCAAGTGCTTGGGCCCTACACCCACATGGGAGACCAGGAGGAAGCACCTGGCTCCTGGCTTCGGATTGGTGCAGCGCACTGGCCACAGCAGCCATTGCGGGGTGAACCAACAGAAAGGAAGACCTTTTTCTCTGTCTCTCTCTAGCTCTGCCTGTCAAAAATAAAAAAAGAAGAAGAAATGAGGCTCCTAGAAATCCCAACTAATGTGTCACAATGCATTTTTTCAGACCTCAGGAAAATGAGCAAAACAGTCCATGATAAAGATATGACTCTAATTTATATAAAGTGGTTTTCCATGAAAGAATAAGAAAAAATAAACTCATTCAAGAGGGATTGTGTTACTACAATTAACAAAACCAAAATGTACTGATACCTTGTCTTCAAAAAACAAATATCCTCAAACAATGAAAAATGACTTTAGGAAGTCAAAATTGTAAAGAATGAGAAATATAATGGCCTCACTTTGTCATCATTAGGGCAAAAAACGGAAAACACTATTCTATGCAAATTAAGAGATCCATATCATTATAGATTATCAATTTTGCTCCTTCTAAAATCATTATGTCTCTTTTTTTTTGACAATTTTCTATTACCTGAAGATATTTCCAAATTTGTCTTTTATGTCTTTAAACATAGTTGTCAAAAGTTTCTTATTTTCTCTAATAATCTGTGAATTTCTAATAACCTAAAAATTTTAAAGAATTTGTTCCTGCTGATTTTACTTTCCTACTGTCACATGGTATGCTTGCTTTCTTGTGTGTTCAGTAATTGCTTATAGTGAGCTATTCATTTTTCTGAAAAATTATTCATGTGCATTTTCTGAGGTAATGATGAAGATGTATTACTTCAGAGAGATTTGCTTTAACACCCATCAGGAAATTTTAAACTTGAATACAGTCATATTTCATTCAAGGACAGGAATATATTCCAATATATGTCATTAGTTGAATTCATTATTGTGAAACATCACAGCATGTGCTGCAATGTCACTAGGTGATGTAGTCCTACTGGAGGACCATTTTATATGTGGTCTATCATTGACTAGAGCATTCTTATGCTGAACATAACTGCATTTTACTGAATCTAAATGTTTGTAGGGTACATTTTGGTTGTTAAAATGTGGGGAAAAAAATAGGGGGCCAGTGTTATGGCACAGCGGGTTAAGCAGCTGTTTGGGATGGCAGCATCCCATATGAGCACCAGTTTCAGTCCTAAGTGGTCCACTTCTGATTCAGTTCCCTGCTAATGAATTTGGGAAAACAGTAGAATATGGCCCACTTGGGCCCTGCCTTCACTGTTGCAACCATTTAGGGAGTTAACCAGTAGATGGCACAACTCTCTTTCTTTCTCTCTCTCTCTCTCTCTCTCTCTCTCTCTCTCTCTCTCTTCCTCTCCCCCATTATCTGTTACTCTGCATTTAAAATAAATAAATATTTTAAAATAAAATGTAAAAAAGTGCACTGTAGAATCAGTGAAATACAATAAATTTATAATTTGGGGTTCTATGGACCACATAAAATATGTTTTTAGACCCCAGATCCATGCTATTTTGAGATGACAACTTCTCAGCCAAATTTCCCATCCCGCTCCCCTGCTTTAAACATCAGGGCTAACCTGTAGTCCCTTGAAGGCAGGAAAGAAAAAGAGGAACGTTCCTTCTTATTCCCCTCAGAATGAGGGCATAGGCCATCTGAGTTCCAGCTTCCTCAGGTTCTCCTACCAGATTCCCCAACTTAAGACTCTAGTCTTTGTCTTCTGGGAGAATTTTGTTCTCTGGCTACATTCCATGCTACATAGAAAAAGTAAGTTTTGGCAAGTGCCACCTTGACAAAAACAACTCCATTGCTGTACTTAATCCCCTAGGGTTCTGTCTTCAGTTATGACTTTGACCTGAAATTCCTTATTATCTTGTCGTTGCTCCCAAACTCTTAAGAAGATATATTAGTATCTTATTCAGCCTTTACACAAACTATCTAGCCACTGTATTACTGAACAGAGAATTTCAGTAAACTACCAACCCACTATATTACCAGACAGAGACATCTCTATTGAAATAACCATGATCTAACTTTGGTGTCATTTCTTAACAGGAAACTGAGCTGCAACTCAAGATGGTACACTTGCCTCCCAACTCCCTGAAAAAAAGTCTAAAATTATAGTAAAAGAACATAAAAGCAAATAAATCACAACAGTAAAGAGAACAGTGGGGATATTAGCAGGTCAAAGATTTTTCAACTTTTCTGGAAGACAGGAAATAAAGGAAAGCATATTTACTGATTTAAAAGGATAAATATCTTGAAAACTGCTACAGGAATAAATGTTTAGTGTTCTCATCAAAAAATAAGGATGCTATGTAATACATATATTTATGAGTTCTATTTAGTCACACCACAACATACATGTTTCAAAACAACAAGGGGAAAAGGCAAATAAAAAAGACAAAAGATCTGAAGGCCTCAGATCAAAATACATGGGTGAGCAAACTTGGAGGTATTTGCTGATTTTCCTTTTAGAACAACTGATCATCAACGAGCTTAAGGTTAGGCTGAAAGTGTTTCAGAAAAATGGTGACAGAAACATTATTATTATTATTATTATTACCTCAGTTCTTTGTCTTACATGGAAGAATTTCCAAGTAGACAGAGAGATTTAAAAAGACTTATTAAAGTCTAAGACCTCCAGCCAGAGTGGCATAGAGGGGGGCTTCCAAGAGAGGAAAAACCCAAAGGGGCTGGTGTAGTGGAGTTTTAAAGTACAATTCCAAAGGGGAAAAAAAAGTGACAATCAGATTAGCATTTAGTTACCAAGCAGGGACAAAACTCATCAAAAGACCTGGTTTACAATTCTTTATCAACAACAAACCATCTAGAAGGGTGGGATAGGTAACTTGTTTTTACAATAAACAAGGATCACCACTCCCTTGCTATTTTAATGGTAAATTTGGAGATTCTAAAGGACAGATGGCTGCCTGTTTGTTCTTGCTGAAGATAAAGTTTTGGTGGAGAAAGCAAATATTTTACACTCCAAATTCCATTGGGACCACCCTGACTACCTATTAACCCATCTAACTCCTCACAAAAGCAGGTAAATTAATTAAAACTATGGGCACAATGAAGTAGGCAGGCATATAGGTTAAAATTGATTAGGTTTGTTTACTTCACAGTATTTTTGATGAGTTTATAATTTTAAACATGGCGACTTAAAGTCTTTTGTCATCCACAGTTATATATGATTTGTTGCTCATAAAACTAAAGCGTTGTTGGTTCTGTGTTTAGCTGTCCTCCTATAGGTTCCTATGGACTTTTTCCAGCCACTTCTATTGTATTCAGTACTTTGGGATGGCTCTGTAAACAGATGAAGCCAATAATGTATTGACAGTACCAATTGAGAGAAAGTATGGTTAACTGAGGTTACTAAAAAGAAAAAGCAATTCCAATCAATTGGCAATCTACTAAAAGAGTTAAAGATTTTAAAAGCTATTATTAAAATTGCTATATTGGACTATTATGCTATGTTATATGTGTGTATATATTGTATGTCCACATGGGAAAATTTTATTAAGAGTTTTATTTTAATTGGCTTATGATTAGATTGCCCATAAATTTAAGCTGCTAAAATCAATCAAAGATATATTTTAATTTGTGTGACCTGAATCTCTGTATCATATGTTTTAAACTTGTTAGTAGAAAGAAACTAAAATCATTTTATATGGTTGTGCTTAAGTTTACTGGTTAAACAAACTACACCATGTTAGATATTTAAGAGGTGTTTCCAAATACATGATTCTTAAAATTTATAGAAGGCATTGGACCTCCTGGTAAATGTTTTCTTAAGTTGTTATCTAAAGGTTGAAACAGTTTGCTAAGTATTCATGTGATATTGCTATTGTCAGCAAGCGATCTAGGACTTGCTCCCTCATTTCTCTATTCTAAGCCCAACTTGTTCTTTCATTTCTCTATTCTCTTCAAGGTAGGAAACTAATTCTATTATGAAGGAATCTGTACGACGCACAATTTAATCTTTAGACCTTATAAAAGAGAGGGCTAACATTTTTCTGTAATAGCATAGCCAAAATAAGAACTTAAATAATAATCTCATAGCTACATTTACTTAGCCATCAGTGAAGTATACAGTAAGTAGGAAAAAAACCTCCCTTTCAGACCAAAGGGAAAGAAAGTTTTAAAGTGAGAATATAATTTTCCTCATGGGCATTGTCTACCTTAGAAAAACTACTACAGAACATGCCTGTGACTATAGACTTGTAGTTCAAGCCACCGAAGATTAGAGATGGGACACGGGCACTCCCTTGACTTGCATCCTCTGGTCTGCTTTAACACAAACCAGGAGGAAAAGAAAGCTAGGCATCAGAAGCAATGGGTGGCAGGCCTATTAATGGCTGATCTGTACAGTGATCTGCCCTCAAGGAGACCCAACAGGCCAGTCCACTGCAGTGGCTTTCAAAGTGGTAAGCATGGGCTTCAGCAGAAGTCAGCTTGTGAAGAGCCCTGGCAGCTCTGCCAAGAGTTGGATCACTGGAAATGGACCTGCCCTGGAGTTGAAGGATGCCTAGGTCAGAGCCACAGATCTTACTGGCTCTAAGCTGAAAAGCCCTTCACTCAGCCCAACTTCCAAAGTGACCACTGCAGCTGAGGGGACAGCCAAGTAGGGTCAGCAACATTGAAGGCAGAACTGTAAATTTCCTGTTAGAGATGCCACCTGCCTTTACCTGGCCAGCTCTCCTCCCAGGCCAGCCAAGTCATGAAAGTCAACAGAGTGCCTTCTCCTAGGAGGTTCACACCTCCCTTAGGATATACCCCAAGTGAAGAGATAGATAGGTCTGGGCCTCTTAACTTACAAGGCCTAAAGCCCACCAGATTATTATCAAGCCCCTTCTGTCAGGTTCTATTTGCCTCTCAATCAGAAAAATTACTTGTAGCTTAGACAGCACCTTTCTTAGCTCCTCTAATAATGACTCTGTCCTTTGTTCTAGACCCTGTCTAGTCCACTTGGGCCTCATTTCTTTGTAATCATAACCTCTACTCTACCACCAATGGCTCTACTCCCAACCTGTGTGTACTGATGGTCCTCTTCCCCACTTAATGCTGTATAATTGTTCAGACCTGGTTAACGCCACTCTTAGGATCATTGGTTACTATCCTCACCCTGTCTTTTATGACCTTGTCTAAATATGATCAGAGTCGGTGAACTTGGAAGGCTTCCATAGCCTTGGCAACTCATGACGACAGCCTAGGATGGTTACTGGCACCATAAACTAGAGTGTCAATTTGTTGGGTTAACAACAGGAGTCACTGTGCACTTGCTCCTCATGTGGGATCTCTGTCCATAATGTGCTGTACATTGTGATTTAATGCTATAACTTGTACTCAAACAGTATGTTTCACTTTGTGTTTCTATGTGGGTGCAAACAGTTGAAATCTTTATACTAAATTGATCTTCTGTATATAAAGAGAATTGCAAATGAATCTTGATGTGAATGGAGGGGGAGAGGGAGCGGGAGAGGGGAGGGTTGTGGGTGGGAGGGAAGTTATGGGAGGGGGAAGCCATTGTAATCCATAAACTGTACACTGGAAATTTATATTCATTAAATAAAAGTTAAAAAAAAAACAAACAAAAAAAATAGAATTAAAAGCTAAGTTTAATTTGGTGCAAAATTTTTTGAAACCCATACACAGTTTTCTGTTTTTTTTTAATATGCATTTTCCATTAAAAAAAATTGATTAGGTTTGTGAGCTGGAAGACCACGCCTTTGCCATGCCCCTGTGTGACCTCATGCCCCTACCTGATACCTTCACAAGGCCCTGTGTGGCCTCATCCCCTACCTGGCCACACCCGGGTTCCCCCCAGCCAATCAGGTTAATTAACCACTCCCCTTTAAAGTGGGTTAAAAGCCAGACAAGGTGTGGCTCAGCTGGCTCTTCTTCCCTGGTCTCTTGTCAGGAGGGGCTTGCTGTAGCCCTGTGCCTCCAGGGTGCACGGCCTTCAGGCCACGTGCTCTAGGCTTCCTGGACCAGATACAGGCCTAGATGCTCTTCCACGTGGCTGGCTCCTGGTTCCTGGTTCCATAGGTATGAACCCCTATTCACCTCTCTCTTTTATTTTTTATTTTTTATTTTTTTATTTTTTTAAGAAATGCTTTTATTTTAAAAGTATTTTCATTTATGATATTGTCCATCTCTTCTATAAAAGGGTATTTTTGTGCAAGTATAATATCATTTACATTATTTGTAATTTCCATTTAATTTACCAGTTAACCCCATTTAGTTTATTTGCTAGTAGTTTGGCATAATTATACTTATTGTTATTAATTAAAATCATAATTTCCCAGCATTACGAAGGAAATAGAGACATCAAATTCATCCAGGCAGGAAAGACAGTGGTTTGCCAAGAACTACAAGCTTTTAAAAAAAAAAAAAAACTTTTATTTAATGAATATAAATTTCCAAAGTACAGCTTATGGATTACAATGGCTTCACCCTCCCATAATTTCCCTCCCACCCGCAACCCTCCCCTTTCCCACTCCATCTCCCCTTCCAATCACATCAAGATTCATTTTCAATTCTCTTTATATACAGAAGATCAGTTTAGTATATATTAAGTAAAGATTTCAACAGTTTGCATCCACATAGCAACACAAAGTGAAAAATACTGTTGGAGTACTAGTTATAGCATTAAATCACAATGTACAGCACATTAAGGACAGAGATCCTACATGATAATTTTTAAAAATTGATTTATTTTCTATGCAATGTCCAATTTAAAACCAAGGGTTTTTTTTTCATTTTCAATTATCTTTATATACAGAAGATCGATTCAGTATATACTAAGTAAAGATTTCATCAGTTTGCACCCACACAGAAACACAAAGTGTAAAAATACTGTTTCAGTACTAGTTATAGCATTACTTCACATTAGACAACACATTAAGGACAGATCCCACGTGAGACGTAAGTACACAGTGACTCCTGTTGTCGACTTAACAATTTGACACTCTTGTTTATGGCGTCAATAATCTCCCCAGGCTCTAGTCATGAGTTGCCAAGGCTATGGAAGCCTTTAGGGTTCGCTGACTTCGATCTTATTCCTACAGGGTCATAGTCAAAGTGGAAGTTCTCTCCTCCCCTCAGAGAAATGTACCTCCTTTGATGGCCCCGATTGGCAGAGTGGACAGTGAGAGAGAGAGAGAGAGAGAAAGGTCTTCCTTTTCTGTTGGTTCACCCTCCAATGGCAACAGCAGCCGGCGCACTGTGCTGATCCAAAGCCAGGAGCCAGGTGCTTCTCCTGGTCTCCCATGGGGTGCAAGGCCCAAGGACCTGGGCCATCCTCCACTGCCCTTCCGGGCAACAGCAGACAGCTGGACTGGAAAAGGAGCAACCGGGACAGAATCACCTCTCTCTTAAATAAAGCTCTCACTCTCCTATGCATCTTTCTCACTAAATAAAAGCTTAACATGCTGCCTCATTTATCTGTGCCGATATTTAGAATTCTTCTCTAAATATTAGGCAAGAACCCTCTTGGGCTTATTAATAACAAGCCCGTGGTGAAATCGTATGGCACCCCAAATTCCGGTAGTGATGGACCCCAAGTTTGGGAATCCAATGCCCTCAGGTGGTCGCCCAAAGACCCAAACTCCAGACCAGTAGATGCAAAAGCAAGAGGATTTTTATTAGGCGTTTGTGCAAACGGGCTCCATGTCACCAGAGGCAAAGAGAAGCCCCGAGCAGCAGTTACAAGCATCTTTTAAAGGCAAAAACAACAGGATTAACATATTTCGCGGGGTTTGGCTTGATTGGCTAGTTTAAAGTTACCATGGGTACTCATTGGGCCCTTTTAGATGGGGAGTGGCTGCCCCGGGCGGGGGTAAGGGGGCTATTTTCTCAGAATACCCGAGGAATGTTCTGCCCGTTAATCTCGGTGGAACATCTGGGAAGGGCGTCTGTGAAACCTGCCTGAGATCGGGTCCAGTTCCTTGTTCTCAGGCCCAGTTCCTTGTTTTTAGTTTGGCAACATTCTAACCCCCAAGTGTTAGCAAGCAAAGCTGATGTGTACAGAAGCAAGAGATCTGCAATTAGCTCTTAGCCACACTCGCCATAAAGCACACCAAACACCAGAGTAAGGGTCCCTCGGGTTTTTCATTAGCACATGTGGCACCCCGGGTAGCATTTCTAGGGAACTTTAAGGGGTCACATTTCAGTGTAAATTTTAGGGGGTCTTCTCCGATTTCAACTAGAACAATTGTATCTGTTGTCTCTCTCTCTCTCTCTCTCTCTCTCTCTCTCTCACACACACACACACACAAACACAAACACACATTTTTTCCATTTTCTCCTCCAACCGAGGTGAAACAACTGAGTAAAAAAAAGATGAACATTTCTCCCTGGGAGAAACTTGGTGTAACCAGTGCAAAGTTTGATGATCAAAGAAAATATTTGGAGTTCTGCAACTTCATAACTGGCTTCTCATGTGCTTATTCCAAAATAAACCCTGCCAGTTGACCCCTCTAATCCCTCAGAGAGAACTACTCATCAGATTGCCCATTCAAGGGAGTGCTCTTCAGGGCAAGCATAGTAAAGAAAATTCACACCACATGCATGAAATATTTTCTCCTTCACCTGTTTTAAAAGATGTATTTTATTTATTTGAAAGGCAGTAGAGAAGGGTGAGAGGACACACAGAGAGAGAAAGAGTTCTTCCATTCGCTGCATCACTCCCCAGATGGACGCAATGGCCAGGACTGAGCCAGGTAAAAGCCAGAAGATTGGAACTCCATCTGGGTCTCCCATGTGGGTGGCAGAATGTTAGGTATGAAGTTAAAAATTAGCCTATTTGTGTGAGATGGGCCTGAAGAAGCCAGCATCTACCTTGGAAGCCCCAGAAGTCCATCATTTTGCACTTCAAAGTCCTGCTCAGACCCTGATAACCTTCCAGGTACTCCCAGCCCTTACCCCAAGGAAAGCTCCCTGAAGATTTCTCTCTCATGCCTGAATTCTTCTCCAGTGATAGCAGAGGCCCAGGTAATTGGACCATCTTCTGCTGCTTTCTCAGGTGCATTAGCAGGGAGCTGAATTGGAAGGGGAGCAGCTGGGAAAGGAACTGACCCAGTGCTCCAGTACAGGATGCCAGCATCACAGGTTGTGACTTAACCTGTGGCACCACAACACCAGCCCCAGTCTCCATTTTTAATGCAAAAAGACAACTCAGACTTATCAGACATTTGCAGAAAGTCAAAGGCAGGAAAATAATTCGGTGAATTGACTACAATTGGCAAAAACGATCTGTTTGAGGAGATAGAAATATTCTAACACTGTATTATGGTAATGGTTGCACAAATCTATAAGATTACTTAAAAGCCATTGGCTTTTATATTAAAGATAAATTTTATGATATGACAATCATAAAATGCCTTTTATAAAGGCAACAGATAAGTTAACAACAAGTGTCAATGCAAAAGTTGAGGCTTTATTCAATGATATTGTTATGGGGAAACAGGCTCATCACTCAGCCTGAGCTGTTTTCTGAAAGAAAAGGAGAGGGGGGTTAAGAGCTGGGATTGGGAAATCCTAGGTCATCTTTGTTAATTAGCCTATCCAAAGGAATTAAGTCCTGTCCTAGTTTCACTAGAGGTGGCTTTATCACTCTGAGCAAAGTGCCTTTAGAAGTTGGACTCCTACCCCACCAGAGGAGTGGCAGATAGGGAGCTCTTTCCTAATGACTGCAATTCAAAGGAATGGTGTCCAGGTCCTTAGGAAAGACTGCCCTGGGTTGTGAAATTGGCAAGAAGCACTTTAAAACATTTTCATCTCAAAGGAGCAGAGAAGGAAGTAACAATGTAAATTTTCCAAAGTAAAAGCTATAAGAAAATAGGAGTCAGAGGCCTAGAGGGAAGAAGTCTGTCTAAAGCTTAGCCAAAGTGGGACTTTTATGGGCCTAGGAAAACCAACAAAAGAAAATAAATCACACCCCACCCCACTCCCCAGACAGAAACAGAATAAGAGGGGAAAAACGTTAACTACTTAAAATGTTTTATATTATTTTTGTAGAACAATTTATTAAAATATTGTACCCTTAAAGCAAGAACTGAAAAACTAGAGGACAACAGTCATATTTCCTGGCCAAAATAATAATAAAACACAAATTGTGCTGAAAAGCAGCACACAGAAACAAATCCCATTACTAAGAAAACTTGAACAGCAAAAATTTTAGTAAACATTATATTACCGTGGTTTTCACAGTATTTTCTACTTTAAGAAAAACACATTTCTAATGCTATATAGGGCAATACTCTGACAGAAGAGTTGACATAGAAACTTGGAATATTTTTAAAGAGAAAAACTTGAACTTTGTGTTAGTCATGTGTACTCTTGGATAAATTATTAAATACGTACCTAGATAATTTTTATTGCACCTCACCTATGACTTAGATGCTAAAAACAATTATCACAATGATCCTGCCGAGCATAAATGAGAAAGCTAAAATTAGGCTTTTAAAAGTCATTTTTAATTAAAATGATTTTTATTATACTTTAATATAGCTTATTTGTCATGTTATTTCACTTTTAATATTCTTTTCCTTTTCCTTTTGATGTCTTAACTTTTGAACTAAGAAATATAATTAAAAATAAATCATGCTAAGCTAAAATGTCATCATAAAATAATTGACAATTTCTAATAAAAAATCCACAGTAACTTTGATGCTGTTAGATATCTGAGTGGTTCCTTTGTATTACACAAGTACAGGCCATAGATTATTACTACTTTACAATGTAAGCAGATGTTACATCAACATTCAAAATTTTGTTAAAAATGTCAATGTGGATAGTTATCAGAAAACTTGCCTCCTTATTGGTTCAGCCTTGTGTAACCAAGAGACAACAGGACTGCAAATCTAGTTCTTAAGGTGGGTATTGTGTGAAAGGAGGGGAGAGCTCATAGTTATTATGAAATTGGATGGGATGTTAGATAACACAGAGAATGAATTGAATAATAGATGCTCACTAGGGTAGTGTAATCCAGAAAAAAAATCAGGACTTTGAAATTAGTTTAACAAGATTGAGAATAAGGTGGATAGGATGAGGAATTCCTTCGAATATCCAAGAACAACCCAAGAAGGGAAATAACAGTATGAATTTCCAGTTAGTCTAAAAGTTCTGGGACCCACAGGAACACAAAAACATGAACCAACACATGGCATTTTGCCATTAGGGAACTGGAATTAAAACCTGGACATCTAATAAAAGAGACTAAGGCAAAAAAAAAAAAAAAAGAAAAATTGTCTTAATACTCTGAGGCAAAGACTCTGTGCCCTACCAGGGCAAAGTGAAGGTCAAACTCTGGGCAGCTTGAATTCATATGCAGGAACACATAAGTCAACCTTGTCTATATACACAAGTATGCAACAGAAGCAAAAAACTTATGTCAGCCTACACTTCTCATGTGCCGAGATAAAGCATTCTTTCCACATGAAAATCAGGATAAAATTCTATATTCCACAAACTCACACATGTATCCATCAAGGTTAAAATAGCACAATACCTGGAAAACAAATAATAAGATATCTAACTGCATGTCAAAAACCGAAAGACAAATTTAAACATTCTTTATTCAGGTGATTTTGTGACTGAAATGGGTATGCTGAATTGTAAGACTGCTAGGATGAGGCTCGATACCCTTACCAAGGAATGTCCCTCCACTGCCTTCAACCAATCTTCAGTGGCTACAAGAGCTGTCATTTCTCTATCAAATATTTAGAGATAGCCTAAACTAAGTCAATGACCAGTTAACTTCCTCTCTGTTATTTTCTTAATTAATCCTTGCCCAGAAACATGAGAGAAGCTGAAAACTAGCCTATGATTAATTGGAATTAATTCTGCTTGATGAATCTACCCAGGCTAATAAGAAAAATCAAATAACACAATGTTTACTATCTTAGGTCCATTGGATTTCTTTGTAAATTTTATACCTGTGCAATTTGCTTATAATCTTGTCCTGGCTTAGCCTACACATGGGAATCAAGCAGACGTATCATCTGCACCTCTCTTCATAATCATTGACATGCAGACACAGAGAAGTGAACTTTACTTCCTACCTGCTCTTTCCTTGATTTGAAAGGGCCAAAGGTGTTAGTTAACTTATGGTTTTTACCTGAGCTGTGCAATAGAATCTCATGCCTCGTGAGAAATCAACTCATAATTTTCAGGGTGTTACTCATATGTGAGAATCTTCCTAAAATGTCTCAAGTGATTCTCCTGTACAACTAAAGTTGAAGCCTTTGGGATAAGACTCCATTCTTTAGGTTTCAGACAGGCTAGAATTCATATCCATGTTCACCTTCTTAAAATTTCTTTTACCTTAAGCAAGTCACTCCACAAGTTTGGTTCTTCACCTGCAAATAATACATACCCCTCAGGGTCAATAAATGAGCCTTTCATAAGCTCTAAGTTTTAGGTCAAATTAAAAATCTCACATTAACTATAGCATTTTTATTCTTTTTGATGATACTGAACAGTAGTACTAGTAGTTACTTTTATGAGAATAACATTGATACACAATCCTTGAGTAACTTAAGTTTCTCATCTCAATTGACCTTTTTGGTGAAGTAATTTTAGATGCTATTAAAGTCAGCAGAAAATGCTGGAAGAGAGGAAAGCATATTACAATATCTCCTTTTATGTACACCAGAATTTCACTACTTGATAAAGGTGTAGCAAAAGAAAAAAAAAATGAAGTGAACTTCCTAAGTTTCAATGCTTAGCATATCAGATAACATGTTTTCTGTTATCTGTTTTAAGGAAATTTTTCACCCATCAACTAGAATGGATAACCATTACATACCTTGGACTCTACTCTGGTTACTGATCTGACAGACTCCTCTTTTACGTGGTCTTAACAATACCATCAACAAATACTCATAAAATGAGAAGAACCCTTAGATTTCAATTAGCATGGATGAAAGTGAAGCTAACATGGATGGAAGATACAAGATCCCTTTATATAGCAATGGAAACATGGAGTAGTTGTTTTTTTTTTTTCCTTTGTGGCATATATATAGGAACTATTAATGTGACCCACTAAGCTGCAATATAAATGTGGGCTATGGATGAATTAATGTTCAAATCCCCTGAGGAGGTTCTGAAGTTTGTCTAATGTATATCAACAGGACACAGCAAAGAAGCATCCTCTTGGAAAGCCTGTTCCAACAAAAGTCATTAAATATCAACTGCACCCCAAAATAATGGGATGAATATGGTGACATTAACATCTACGGATTTGATTACTGCTTACAGCCCTTGTCTATACTCCTGAAGAACAGTGGTTTTCCTAGTTACTACTTCTTGAATTATTTAGTGGAGGATTAAATGTATGATTATCAAGTAAATTGAAAGTATGATGTTAAATTTAAAAGAAAAATAAGAAGGGAAGGACGGGGAGAAAGCGGGAAGCAAAGAGAAGGGTGAAAAGTATCATTATGGTCTTAAAGCTATACATATGAAAGACATGCAATCTGCCCCCTTTATATAAATAAATAAATATTTAAAAAATATATCTACTGAACCCCAAGCCCACCAACTAATATACACCACTTGTACAAAAAGCTTTCCTTCTTGCACAGGAGCTTCCACTGACTGTTTCATTTAATCACAAGACTGTCATGTGCAGAGAGTATTACCCAGTGGACATTGTAACATTAAGAGAATCAAATTAATAACACTGGAACTTGGAATTCTCCTCTTTTGTCACTGCAGAAAGACACACAAAAGTCTCTCATTGAGAAATGATTAACCTAAGACTATGTCCCAGATCCACCCCAACATTATATCTTAAACTTGAAGGGTGCTGTGAAATAGACTTCCATTTTCCTATAAACTATTGAAATCCCTGTTTTCCACTTGAGAACATTATTCTGAAAAGATCTTGACAAATACAAAACCAAAGCCTTCAACTTATTACCATCCAATTCATCTTTTCTTATCTTTGAAGATAGTTCTATTTTTTCATTGACAAATCATAATCGTATATATTACAGAGAACACTGTGGTGATTTGATAATGTTTGCACTGCAGAACAATTAAATCAAACCATTTACTGTATCCAGCACCCCACACGCTTATCATTTTTTGTGGCAATAACATTTTAAATCTATATTTGTAATGATTTTGAAATATTTGATTAGCTTCAGTCACCATCTTGGGCCATCATTCTCTAAAACTTATTACTCCTGACAGAAATGTTTACCCTTTGAACTCTTCCCTAGTCCCTATCTCTCGCCCTGCTCTCTGCTAACCACAATTCTACCCTTTTACCCTGTTAGTTCAACTTTTGTAGATTCCAAATAAAAGTGAGATCATGCAGTATCTGTCCTTCTGTGTCTGGCTTACTTCACTTAGCATAATATCCTCTAAGTTTATCTATGTTGTTGCAAATACCAAAATATCCTTATTTTTAAAGACTGAGTAGTATTATGTTGATGTTTATGCCACATTTTTGTTATCCCCTTGTCTCCTCATTAACACTTAGTTTGCTTCCAAGTCTAAGAATACTTTTTTTAAAAGAACTTTTTCTTTTATTAAAAACGATTTATTTACTTATTTGAAAGGAAGAATTACCAAGAGAGGGAGGGACAGAGGGAGCTAGAGCTTCCATCTGTTGGTTCATTCCCCAGATGGCTGCAGTGGCTGGGGCTGGGCTAGGCTAAAGCCAGGAGCCTGGAATTTAGTCTTGGTCTTCCATGTGAGTGGCAAGGCCCCAAGTATTTGGGCCATCTTTTGCTTCTTTCCCAGATGCATTATCAGGGAGCTGTATTGGAAGTAGAGCAGCCAGGTAACAAGCCAGTGCTTATAAGGGATGACAGCAACATGGGCAGTAGCTTAGTCCACTGCACCGCAACACCATTTCTGCGGGTACAAAAGACCAGAACCCTGAGCTATTCCAGAACTAACATTTCCTAGGAAATGGAGAGTTAGACTTCAATGAGTCAATCTAACAGAGATAAATTTAAAGCCTTCCAGTAATATTTACTGAATGTTTTAACATCGATGAAATAATCACTTGCTTCTTTTACTTGATTATATAAATCTGTGGGAACTGAGCTCTCTAAGAAATCAACAGTTCTCAAGTTCACAAATCAAGCCAAGACACCAAGATTCATTTCAGTAAAATGGATTTTAAAAGTGAAATCATCAGGAAATCACCAACAACTGAAAAGTTGCAGGTTCCCATTTTCAGTCATTTTTATACCTCTGTTTGGAAACTGCAACTGTTGTTATGCTTAGATGTGTTTTTTGTTTGTTTGTTTGTTTGTTTTTGACAGGCAGAGTGGTTAGTGAGTGAGTGAGAGAGAGAGAGAGAGAGAGAGAGAGAGAGAAAGGTCTTTCTTTTGCCGTTGGTTCACCCTCCAATGGCCGCCGCAGCACCGCGCTGATCCGAAGCCAGGAGCCAGGTGCTTCTCCTGGTCTCCCATGGGGTGCAGGGCCCAAGGACTTGGGCCATCCTCCACTGCACTCCCGGACCACAGCAGAGAGCTGGCCTGGAAGGGGGGCAAATGGGACAGAATCCGGCGTCCTGACCAGGACTAGAACCCGGTGTACCGGCGCCGCAGGCGGAGGATTAGCCTAGTGAGCCGTGGCGCCGGCCCTATATGAGTTTTTTTAAAAATATGTAATAATGAGCTTGAACTGTAACTAAAAGCAGATCCAGGCAGATGCCGGTTTGTAAATGATCTGGAAACTTTTTAGGACCATTGCTGAGGGAACCAGCAGAGCAGTGTTTAATGAGTAAGTCATATCTTTATTTTGTAATTAGCAATAACACACTAACAAAGGTAAAAGAACATTGAAATGACACTGCAGGGAAGCTGGTGATTGTGGTGATAAAAATCATAAGAGGATTCACACAAGAACAATTTATGCAACTGCAGCTATTTCTTCTCGCTCTATTGTAGCAAACAGAAAAGAAGAGAAAAATGAATTCTCAGGAGCATAGCAGAGATTTCTAACAAGGAATGCTAAAACATCCATGTGGGCCATGCACCTGCCACCTCACAGCCTGGAAGACAGAGCATGCCATGTGTGGCTGTACATGGAAAATAGCTGCTACCCATGGGTTTTGGAAAGATAAGACCTAAAACCAAAGTAGTTTCAGAATAAGTTTCATTTTACTCAAGTCTAGGTGGAAGTAGCATGAGACAAATGAGCAAGGGTCAAGGCTGGCAGAATTAGCTGTTTTCTCACTAATTTCCCACCAGGCGTCAAATTTCTTGAAGTCTTATACTTCTTCTGTACCAATTTTGTAAGGTATCTACTTACAGATTTATTGAAGTATAACTGATATATAGAATAACTGCATATATATAAAGTATGTATGTATAAAGTATGTATAAAGTCTGATGAATTTAGCATGCACACACACACACACATGCACCTCTTTGTTACCACCATCATAATCAAGTCATTAAAAATATCAACTATCCATCTCCTCCAAAAGTTCCTTTGCACCCCTTCATTTTTGTGTGTGTGTGTTGTTTGTTTTCATCTTGTGGTGGAGACTGCTAAAACGAGATTTACCCTCTTAACAACATTTAAATGCACAATACTGTGTTGCTAACTATAAGCAGTGTATGGTTCAGTAGATCTCCAGAACTTCACTTTATACCTTTTGAGCAACAACTCCCTATTTCATCCTCCTGCCAGTCCCTGGCCAGCACCATTCCACTCTCTGCTTCTATGAATTTGACTGTTAAATGTCTCAAATAAGTGGAATAGATAAAACATCATACTAAATGAAATAACACAAACACAGAAGGAAAACTACTGCATAATTAAGCTTATATGAGGTATCAATCCTTATTTATTTTAGTAAGAATTATTTTTCACAACAAAGTTCTGAGTAGGCATGTGGACTGTGTATTACAGAATAGCATGTGAGCCTGATTCTTCAATACCATCACCAGGTGAAAGACTGTCCTCATTCTGGAAAATAATTATGAAAGTAAACAGCTTCTGGATTGCAAGTCAAGACAAAAACATACAGATCTTTTAAAGATTTGTTATTTTTTGTCTTTCTAGCCACATATTTGGAATTAGCTTATTTATCATATGACATCAATAACAATTATAGTTACAGAGGTTAAACAAGTCTAAGAAAAGACAAACTTGTAGCTAAATAACTGATAGTAGAAATTATAAGTTACTTTAAGCAACTTTAACACATGGTATACATTTGACACTTCTATTGTTATGGGAAAACGGCAGCAGAGAAATTATTGTTACCTCAGTTCTTTGTCATACATGGAAGAAGAATTTCAAAGAGGATGGCAAAGAGATTTAAAATTATTAGAATCAAGGACCTCCAGCTGGAGCAGCATGGAGGGGCTTCCAGGAGAGGAAAGAACCAAATGGGACTGGTGGTAGTGGGCTTTTTAAGTACAATTTTGAAAGAAAAAAAAAAAACCTTGACAATCAGATTGCCATTCAGTTACCAGGCAGGGAAACTCATCAAAGGTCTGATTTACAATTCTCCATCCTGCTAAGGCTGGGATAGGTAAGTTGTTTTTCTCTCTATCTTTTTGTAAAGATTTATTTATTTATTTGAAAGTCAGAGTTACACAGAGAGAAGAGAGGCAGAGAGAGAGGTCGGTCTTCCTTCCACCGGTTCAAATTCCAAATGGCCGCAAAAGTCGGAGCTGTACTGATAGGAAGCCAGGAGCCAGGAGCTTCTTCTGGGTCTCCCATGTGGGTGCAGCGGCCCAAAGACTTGGGCCATCTTCTATTGCTTTCCTAGGCCATAGCAGAGAGCTGGATCGGAAGTGGAGCAGCCAGGACTCAAACCAGTGCCCAGAAGGGATGCCAGCACTGCCGGCCACAGCTTTATCCGCTATGCCACAGAACAGGCCCCAACTTGTTTTCACAATAAGCTGTGAGCTCAGGAAGAGCTCCCTTACTATTCTCATGGTAAATTTGGAGATTCTGAAGGAAGGAGGGCTGAAGATAAAGTTTTGGGGAAGGAAGCAAATATTTTTCTCCCCATGTTCCATTGGGATCCCCTGACTACCTATTAACCCATCTGACTCCTCACACTATTATCAGCAGAATCATTCTTAAAATAGACTGTGGTTATTAACTTTCTTATAGAGGCAAACTTAAACACCTGAGAAAAAGGGTTAAGTGTGAAGAGTAGCATTAAACTCTTACTCAAAGAGCATTGAATCCAGCAGGAAATGTAAAACAGGCATCAGGAGAAGACAAGAAGTATGGACACCTCAGCCTGAGAAACCAAACTCCACCCTCTAGCTGCTCTTCAGAAACTTCTTCAATATCCTCATTTAGAGTGCACTCTTGGATCATAATTCAGCTTTTAGATTCTGCTGAACCTAAAAGGAATATAAATAAGCCTTCTCTTATGTGTCACTCTCCCAATATACCTATGGAACATTCAGCCCTCTAACCACACACGCACACACACACAACCTTCATTTCATCAAATTTAATAGCTCCAATGCCTCCTAAATTTATTCTTTGACATGGCATCTTCTTTGCAGACACTCACTTTAAATGTCCTCAGTTTGTATGTGCTCATCTTAAACTGTGGCAATCAGCAAAGTGCTGCCTGATACATCGAAAAGAAAAGGATCATGTGCCCTTCATTCTCCAAACTGCATTAACTTAGCCTAAGTTGTCATAGCCTCCATGACCACCTTATGTCAGTGACTCATAATAAATGTATTTTCAGCTAAAATCTGTTCCTTTGTAAATGTTCTGTGTCTTGACTGCCCCCATCCTCATAGGATGTGAGACCATAAATGCAGGATTTTATTTTTGTCCTCAATAAAGTAATTTTCTTAAATATAACAGAATTGTCCAACCTTATAACTTTTCAGTGGAAAATGGTTCTTGATGCCACTGTACACAATAGATTCACTTTCCACCCAGGCTACACAGGAGACACACACATAATATATTCATACATATGAAATATATGTATATATACATATATATACAATGTCAACACACAAGCATCAATTTAAAAACATAGTACAAGAACAAAGACTCCACTACCTCTTACTCAAAAAAAATGTTTTCTTTTTGTTAACAATAGTTCATTAAAAGGCTTTCTATGGATTCAGACCTTTAACTATTAACCTGTTTTGCCATGTACTGGCATCTTGCTTATATTGCCATAGCTAATACACAAATATAGCAGAGATAACTTGCAACGTGTCTTGATGAAATCAAGACATAAAGTAGATATATTTTGTTATGATGTAATAGTGTAGCTGGCATGTCAAAGAAACCAGTGAGGTCAGTGTATCAACTGGTATTTATGAACTCACAAGTAATTATCATTTTTCCCAGGGGCAATTGGTTTACAGTTAGCAGGATATGGAATATGAAATAGGGAGGCAGTATTTAGAAATAGAAAAGCAAAGAAAGTAAATAGGAAAATGTGAAAAGTAACCTCACCTATTTTGTCATTCCACTATAATTATTCATATTTACTTACCCACTTCTAAATAGAAGAATCTGATACATGAATAACATCTAGTCTGAGATGCCAACCATATCCAAAACTTACTAACAAATTTTAAATTTTCCATAAACCACCAATTATATATGGTGAAAAAGTTTTTATGAGTAATATCAACATAAAAGTTTTATTCATTTCATTGTTAAATATACAAATATACACTTGCAAAATTACATACATTCAAATATTTTTCTTATCTCTAAATACAATAATTAAAATATTGAGGTAAATCTTTGAGAACATTAATCAAATAACAAGACATGTTTGTAGTAATAGAGGTAATAAAGCCTTCAGATGGGGAGTTTATCTTTCCCTTTTAAAAACCTAAGCTAATAAAAATGAAATAATAAAGAAACAAACTTTTAATGGCCTATAGATAATGACACCCCTGCTAAGATACCAGTTTAGTATCCTGCAGTTTAAACAGCTGCCATTTGTCAGATAATTGCCTGTGTTTCACATCTTTTCAATAAGGCAAAATGCAATATTTTCATTTTTTACCAACTTTGCTTTTGTAGGCAAAGTTGGCACGTACAAATCATTGAAATAACCTAGCCAATCATCTCCACTAGTTGGAAGGTAGAAAAGGAGTCCAAACAAAATTCAACATCATACAAAGAGATTTGTTGCATATATAACTTAATTCTCCATCTTACTGCTATGGGAAAATGGCAGCAGAGAAATTATTATTACGTCGGTTCTTTGTATGACATGGAAGAAGAATTTCCAAGTGGACAAGTCAAAGAGAAAACCAAGATTTAAAGGTTTAAAAGCAAGATTTAAGAGAGTCCAAGAACTCCAGCCAGAGTGGCATGGAGGGGGGCTGTAAGAAAAGCAAAACCCAAAGGACCTGTGGCACTGGGGTTTTTATGTACAATTTGGGGGATGAAACTGTCATCAATGAGGTGGGGACAACTCCAACAAGAGACCTGATTTAAAGTTCTTTATCCTGTTTGGCTTGCTCAAGATAAAACAAAGAACCATCTCAGGTGGGATACCTAATTTGTTTTCACAATAAACTGGGAGCTCAGAAGGGTTGAATCACCACTTGCTTGCTATTCTCATGATAAGATTGGAAGCTCCCAAAAGTGCAGGCAGGCACCTATGACCTTGCTAACAATAACTTTTTGGAGGAACATTTTCCACCCTCAATTTCCAGACTGCCTATTAACCCATGACTCCTCACATTACCTTTGGAAAACATAACTCATTTCTCTGAATGTACAGTGGATTAATTATATCCATCCTCCAGTTCATGCTCAGTATTCTAAATAAACTCTTGATTTGCACAGATAATTATTCTGCTCCAAATAGTCCTCAACTTTGCACCTTTCAAAAGTTCACTTATGATCATTAAGCAAACTGAAAATAGATTTTTGTAAAAATTAAGAGTAGGGGGGCCAGCGCCATGGCTCACTTGGTTAATCCTCCGCCTGCAGTGCCAGCATCCCAAATGGGTGCCGGGTTCTAGTCCCAGTTGCTCTTTTTCCAGTCCAGCTCTCTGCTGTGGCCTGAGAGGGCAGTGGAGGATGGCCCAAGTGCTTGGGCTCCTGCACCTGTGTGGGAGACCAGGAGGAAGCAACTGGCTCCTGGTTTCAGATTGGTGCAGCGCCAGCCTTGGCAGCCATTTGGGGAGTGAACCAACGGAAGGAAGAACTTTCTCTCTGTCTCTCTCTCAGTGTCTGTAACTCTACCTGTCAAATAAAAAAAAAAAAATTAAGAGTGGAAATACAAGAGGAAGAAGGAAGAAGGGTTAGAGTGGGAAGTTAAGGAAGGAAGTATCACTATGTTCCTAAAATACAAGAAATTAGTATAATCTAAATACAATTTTTTAAAAAAAAGTTCATTTCACCGAGACTTCAATCGAGTGGAACATCCCTTGAAGCTTCACTTGCATGTACAACTAAGAGAGAAAATGAACATATTGCCTACATTTTGAAAATTTATAGTTAGAATGAACAACAGCCACCATGGCCTATTTCACCTTATACCAGATCTTGGTTGGCTATAATTTCTAGAAATACTATCAACATTGGAGTGATTCTATGCCAAACGAATGATTACAACAGACAAGTTAGATAAATAAGAAAGTCTTCTTTGAAGACTAGTACATTAGTGGTCAAGATTATTGCAATAAGGGACATTAAACTCCATTATGCAGAAAGCAAAAGTGGAAGAGCTTTGAAGTGCTGAGTGAGCTAGTGTAAAAATACAGGACATTAGAGGAGAGCTGGTCTATGTGATTAGGCTATCTGTGTTTGCCAATTGTTGTTTATTGAAGTGAGGCCCCTAGCTTCTCACAGAGCCTGAGAGTTGAGGGCTCCATTGTTCTTAATGATTACATTTCAAAGGGATGCCCCTAAGTCCTTGGGAAGACATTCCTAGTAAAAGTGTCAAGAGGCTTTTAAAAGATTTACATTTCAAAGGGTTGGGAAAGAGTTTACAATTTTTGGTCTATTAATGAAACTAAGTGCTCTAAAACAAGAGAGATCAGGGGCCTATGTTCTGGAAGAAACCTGTCTAAAGTTTAGTCAAGCTAAGTGAAGCAAAAGAACCATCTTGGTAACCTATCACAATTACATATGCAAAGCAGATCCTCTCTGGAATAAATTTAAATGTATTGGAGGCAATAAGGCAAGAAGATAAGAAAGTAGCTTAAGTATGGGCCTGCAACATTGGCACCCCGTATTCAAGAACCAGTTTGAGTTTCAGCTCCTCTGTTTCACATCCAGCTCCCTACTTATGTGCCTGGGAAGACAGTGGAAGATGGACAAAGTACTTGAGTCCCTGCTACCCTCATGGGAGACATGAACGGAGTTCCAGGCTCCTGACTTCATCCTGGCCCAGCCCTAGCCATTGAGACCATTTGGGAAGTGAATTAGCAGATGGAAGATCTCTTTCTTCCCGTGACTCTCCCTCTCTCTCTGTTACTCTGCTTTTTTGAATAAATAAATAATTGTTTTTAAAAAAATCAAGCAAGAGTAGAAGACTGCCATCCACTCGCAACCATCTGCCCCGTACATCAGGCCATCTTTATGAACTCACAGCTAAAATCACCTCCTTGTAGAAACCAAAGATCTGTTTTCCTGTTATTTCTTTATTTTTACATATAATCACTTTTATGGGACAATGACAACCTACAATTGAGTATATAGTTTCCTTTATCACTATTAAAATAACATTCTCCTAAGGCAGAAAAAATATGACTGATCAAGTTTCCACTTCCCCAGCAATTCCAGCAGTTTTATAAAACTCACACAAAAAGTAACGGGCCACTATCTGCCTTCTCCAGGGAGACACAGACAGTGCTACTATTAGGTAGGAAGTTAGAAATTAGCCTTGGTGTGTGTGAGAAGGGCCTGAGGAAACTGGCATCTACAGCAGTCCAGCATCTGCATTTCTGACATTTACAGAAGTCCTTCATCTGCATTTCAAAGTCCTGCCCAGACCCTGGGTAACCTTCCAGGTGGTCCCTGCATGTCCCCCAAGTTCTCTTTCCTCAGCACCAATGGGTTATCTGGCCTGATAAACATCCTTCCTCCAAGGCAGGCATCCTGGCTGGAAGCCCTTGGCTCCAGTGCCAGCAAGACTCCCCCTGATAACAAACTTGGGAAGGAATTTCCTAATTTATACTCAGCAAATCCTTTGTCCTGGAGGAGAAGGGGGAGGAGGTAAAGAGAGACTCTTAAAAACCAGGAGCCTCTGGGGGCCTGTGCTGTGGCAAAGTCCTAGCCTGCAGCGCCAGCATCCTATATGGGCACCTGTTTGAGTCCCGGCTGCTCCTCTTCCGATCCAGCTCTCTGCTATGGCCTGGGAAAGCAGTGAAGATTGGGCCCCTGCACCTGCGTGGGAGACCCAGAAGAAGCTCCTGGCTCCTGGCTTCGGATCAGCTCAGCTCTGGCCGTTGCAGCCACTTGGGGAGTGAACCAGCGGAATGGAAGACCTTTCTCTATCCTTTCTCTGTGTAACTCTGACTTTCAAATAAATAAAAAATTAAAAATTAAAAAACCAGGAGCCTCACCAAAGATTGCACGCTCAGCTCTCTGCTCTCCACTAAGCCACCCGCCTGGTCTGAAAGGTGTATTCAACCATGTAACCTGGCTTTTCCCCAGTCTAAGTGACTGAGCACTCTCCCTTCCGTTCTGACAGATGCCCTGTCCCCAATAAAACCTTGTTACTTTACCCTCTGTCTCACAACTGAATTCTTTTTTGCATGAAGAACCCCATGACTTCTCTCCTAGTGTCTAATGCTACATTAAATACACACCACAACCCATAAAGACACCAAGGCACACACACCAGAGAAAACTCAATAAAAACATAGTATTCCAAAGATTAATTCTAGGTCCTGTCCTCAACCCACTCAAATACCAGGCTAATTCTACTTTTGGCCCTTATTTTATGGCCCTTGTTCCAGTAGGCAACTAGTTTTACTGAACTCTCAGCTCTCCACTCATCTGCTTCCCTCTTCATTTTACAACCAGTCCCTGCTTTCTTGGGTCAGCAGATTCTTTGAAGTGCCAGGCTGTTTAATATCTCTGAGTAATTCTACTGTTGGAATCCTGTCACTCGTCTTCATAGCCAAAGTGACTTTACTCTTCCCAAATTAGAGCTCAAGCCTCATATTTTCATAGTCTCCTCTGACCTTACTTTCTAAATGAATGTCCACTCTTGTGATCCTCTCACAATTTGATTTGTTTCTCTTATAGTGTCTGTCTTACTGAACTGTAATTCTAGGTTTACCTACCTGTTTCTACTACTAGAGCTTAGATCTCTGTAGAAAAACAACATCGTGTAATCATTCCTTGTTTTCTTCAAGACACTCAAACACCCACTGCATTAATTGAAAGTGTATTTTGGCTGGTGCCATGTTTCACTAGGCTAATCCTCCTCCTGCAGCACTGGCACCCCGGGTTCTAGTCCTGGTTGGGGCACCGGATTCTGTCAGTTGCTCCTCTTCCAGTCCAGCTCTCTGCTGTGGCCTGGGAAGGCAGTGGAGGATGGCCCAAGTGCTTGTGCCCTGCACCCGCATGGGAGACCAGGAGGAAGCACCTGGCTCCTGGCTTCGCATCGGCATGGCGCACAGGCCACAGCACGCCAGCCTTAGAGGCCATTTAGGGGGTGAACCAATGGAAGGACCTTTCTCTCTGTCTCTCTCTCTCACTGTCTAACTCTTCCTGTAAAAAAAAAAAAAAAAAAGTGTATTTTAAATGCTTCCATAAGCATGACTTAGTGAACATCCCTAACTAGATTCAAATCAACAACCTGGGTCCATCTCCTTCCTATCTCTGGACATAATGGATTAAACCAGTGTTTAGAGTTTATTGTGCTTTTTTTCTCTTTTCAAGAGGATATATAGCTAATTTCCTCTTAAACATAAAAAGTACAATAGTTAATACGTTCTATAGAACAAAAAGCCCTACATCAGTAAAACAGATCTTGCTTTTTATAGCAAATATTTTAGATATATTTTGTACCTATTAAGACTTAGTTCTTCAATAGCCATTGTAACCAACAAAAATCAAATAATTAGTAAAATATGTAATACAATAGTGTAATTTGAATATTTCCCTTTCTCAATTTGATTTAGGCATTTGAATCCAGCATTTATTCTTTTAGAAGCATTATAGACTTGGCAACTTGGGAAATGTGTCCAAATACACTGTGCTATTCATCTGAAGATACCTTTCTCTATTCTACTTGTACTATAATGAAAAATAATGAGAAAGCAATAGGGAGATGTGTTCCTGTATCTTTGCAGTACAGTACATTTTATAGAACATAAAAACTGCAAGAAATCTTATTAGTTGACTTATTCATGTCTTTCCCATTCAAAACCCTGATGAGATGTTCATCCATATACTCTTTGGATATTCCCAGTAATGAGTGTGCCTTCTTCCTTCATCACATGCTGCTGCCTGATGCTGCAAAGCACTCAGGCTTTGAAATGTACTGATAGTGAAATGATTACAGGCCTGTGTTGACTTCCAAGCTGTACCCATTATCTGCAGGCATCTTGTCAGATTCCACTATGGCTTTTGTTCCCCAGCCAAACAACATGGATTCTAAATCCCTCCCTATCTTTGCTGATCTCTCCTTGGATATTCTCTATCTCTGTTTTGTAGTTTTCTTGTTTGGGTTGGCTGGCAGAAATTTCTTTTTAATATGGTTCTAAGAATGAAAATTTCTTACACAATTTTCAGTTGAATCAAAATATCTCAATCTTAGCTCATAAATTTACAGGAGTACTTTTAGAATAAAAGTTGATGGTGATCTATAGATCAGTTTAGGGACTGGCCTTCATAAATGGATAACTTAAAACTCATGATTCATACTTTAGATTGTATTTCATTGCCTTTACTCTGCTGTAATACTTTCATATTATTTTCAGTTTCAAAAACAAGTCCTAGTTTCAAAATAAAGTTATTCCGCTGATCAACAGAAAGGCTCGTATTTTCCCTTGTCAGGCACATTGGAATTTGCACACAGGAATATGACCTGAGGGCTGCTTTTAGAAACTTGTCAACCTTGCTGAACTTAAATGGTTCTTCAAATTTCCTTCACCCTTTCTTCTTTTTTTCTTTCCTCTCTTAGTTCCATTAACTAATTAAAATACTACAGTTAATAAGCTTTAATCGTGTCTACTACCACTAGACAGCTTCTCATTAGCGAGTACATTCAAGTTTCCCCTCTGAAGGTTAACAGCCCCACCTGACAATTTCTTCACTCGCTTCACATCTTTTGATTATACATTGAGCTTTTCTTTTTTTAAGATTTTATTTATTTATTGGAAAGTTAGAGAGTTACACAGAGAGAAGAGAGGCAGAGAGAGAGAGAGAGAGAGAGAGAGAGGTCTTCCATCCGCTGGTTCACTCCCTAATTGGCCACAACAGCCGGAGCTGCGCCGATCTGAAGCCAGGAGCCAGGAGCTTCTTCCGGGTCTCCCACGTGGGTGCAAGGGCCCAAGGACTTGGGCCATCTTCTACTGCTTTCTCAGGCCACAGCAGAGAGCTGGATGGGAAGAGGAGCAGCCAGGACTCAAACGGGCACCCATATGGGATGCCAGCACTTCAGGCCAGGGCGTTAACCTGTTGCGCTATAGCGCCGACCCCTACATTGAGGTTTTAGAAAAAACAATCTAGGCCGGCGCCATGGCTCAATAAGCTAATCCTCTGCCTTGCGGCGCCGGCACACCGGGTTCTAGTCCCGGTTGGGGAGCCGGATTCTGTCCCGGTTGCCCCTCTTCCAGGCCAGCTCTCTGCTATGGCCCGGGAAGGCAGTGGAGGATGGCCCAAGTCCTTGGGCCCTGCACCCCCATGGGAGACCGGGAGAAGCGCCTGGCTCCTGGCTTCAGATCAGCACGATGCGCCGGCTGCGGTGGCCATTGGAGGGTGAACCAACGGCAAAAAGGAAGACCTTTCTCTCTGTCTCTCTCTCTCACTATCCACTCTGCCTGTCAAAAAAATAAATAAAAATTAAAAAAAATTTTTTCAGTACTTTTGTCTAAAAACTGCCCTGCTCGATGAATCATAGAAATCTAGGACTGGATTCTCAGAACAAACCAGGAAATCTAGAAGGTTTCCTGGAGCAGGCAAATACCAATTAACAGTTTTAAGAAAGAAGTGAGAGAGACAAAATCCCAGGAAAGGAGTGCTGCAGGCTGGGCAGAGGAAGAGCCTTGACTTTCAGCCTTGTTCTGAGGAAGAACTGTGACTTTCAGTTTAAGTGAGACTCCTTTCTCTGTGGTTCTACAATTCCAAAACCAAAAACGCTGTCTGCGGAATCTAAAGGACGTCAGACTCTCTTCACTGCATCAATAAATAAATAACTTCTAAGATAACTGACATTTTAATAATGAATATGTTTAATTGTATTAACCTGGATATCATGATATTATATTGTCAAATCAACAAAAAGAAATATACCTGGACTTACGTATCTTATCTTCCTGTAGCATAATGTCAAATGAGTGAAGATTTATGGCTTGCCTTTCCTTTTGAGGAGGATGCAATAAGGGATATATAAACTTGAACACTGTGTCTTCAAAACATGATTGAAGGCTCACCTACCATAAAATTCACTGGCTCACACAAGAACAAGAATTCCAAAAACCTCTGTACACAAACTTAGGTATTTTATACTGCCAGATAAAAAGAAGTTTATCTGTTTATGTTTGTCTTTTCCCACGGCTTTTGAAAGCTAACTGCAGTATCCAACTGCAGGAAAGTGCAGGATAAAATTTAAACTTTCATTCAGTACAATTGGTGCCATTTTTACTACCTTTATACAAGCTTTTAATCAAAGTATATCTAATACCAAGTGTACAAATTATTTAGGTAGAGCTTTATGAATCTTAAAAGATGACCACAAAGTGAACAAAATTACAACCACATAGGTTAAGAAATAGAATCTGAAAAGCAACTCAGAAGCCATCCATTAGGTGCCTCTCTGACACAATCACTAGCATCTACTATAATAAAGAAAAATAAAATGTAGTATTCACTCTCTCCTGTGTCTTCACCCATTTCCCGATGGTCATTCACTTTACTAAAATTCTATGGTGCTTCAATGCATGGGATGACTTCAAATAGCAGTTTTAATGCTTTGAGGAAATGACTTAAGATCTCGTTTGAATTCTTTAATTCCTTTGTGCAATTTATTCTTTAACCTTTAAATGTTGTATCTGGATTTCTTTTATTCACTCATTTTTTATATTTATTTTTGCTCTTTTCTGGGAAGATATGCAGAGAATTTGAAAAACCAGAGCAACATGAAAGGAGGTATGAGATTGAAAAAAGAAGACAAATACACTTTTAAGTGTGAAATATACTCCATGTCCTTCAACAATGAAGACTTTTCATGGAGCAGGTTAATTGGATATCCTGTGGTGCTGGGGTGTTGTAGTTCACAAGAACTGCTTTATCCTGAAAAGTACATAACTTGTCTCCTTGATATTATCTTTCTACCTTCATCATGCATTTTTATGTAACTTTTCAGCAACTGATGTTGTCTTTGTTGTAAAGAAAATAATGTCTATACATCTATGAGGGGAGTTCAAAAAGTTAATGGAAAAATGGAATTAAAAGGTAATGCACATTTTACATGAATCTTTGAAGATGAATTGCATGTCAGTGAAGGAACCAACATAGCAGTAATTTGTTCTTTGTTTGCATGGAAGTATTACAGATGTAAACATATAGAGAATAATGTTATACATGCATTACAAATTAGGTTAGTATAAAACCAAAATAATTGGCACTTTTTTTTCTATATAGTGCTATGTTTGATTAAAGAATTAAATGTTTCTGTACAATATTGTTTTTTATTTTGGCCAACAAATATTGAGCACTTACCATATTCCATAACTGATGAGTACTTTAGAAGGATTATTTTATTTATTACACTGATACAATGATATGTATACTGTTACAACATAATCACTACCATGCAATACAGCAATCCCATTACTGGATACATAGGCAAAGGAAATTAAATGTGTATGTGGCTCCTGGCTTCTGATCGGCGCAGCTCTGGCCATTGCAGCCAATTGGGGAGTGAACAAGCAGATGGAAGACTTCTCTCTCTTTGTCTCTCCTTCTCTCTGTGTGGAACTCCAACTCTCAAGTAAATAAATAAATATTTTTAAAAAAGAAAAAAAAAGTAATAAGCCAAGTACAAAAAGACAAATCCCATGTGATCTCAATTATATCTAAAAAGGTTATACCAGGAAATAGAGCAAACAAGATTTAACTGAGCTAGAGAGCCAATGCTCTTAATGACACAGCTATGATGCCTTTGGGGAGATTTTATTAATAATCATATGCACCCTAAAAATTTAAAATGTTTCATACATGTTTAGATATATTAAAGGATTTTCAAAAAGTTCAAGGAAAATGTACATTAGGAAGAAGTTACACATGGACTTGATATTTTTGGACTAAAATAATCTTATCTTTTAATTTCATTTTCCAGGAAGTTTTCAAAGTACCCTCAATGTCTCTAAGAATACTATCAGTTATAAAGATAATTCTGACTAAAATTTAATTCTGAAGTGTCAGAACACAAGTTTTGTAATCTCAGGAGTGAAAACATCGAAATATTCCCCAAAAATTTGCCACACTACATGGAATTTTGTTATTGGAGGCTGATTCTCATGGGTTAGGAAGCACACATTTGTATCATACAAATACTTCAAGAATGCTTAGTATCTAATCCATTCACTAAAAATAATTTGGTGTCTCCCTTATGCTAGACACTGTACCAGGCACCTGGGATGCATCAACAAAGACCCCACTCTTGTATAGCTTTCTGCTAGAGCAGTAGAGAAAATAAATTAGAATTTATTTGGTTAAAAAAAGGTAAATTATTTGAAATTTGAGAAGATGATATGCATGTTGGGAAAAAAAGAGCAGGGTAAAGAGGATTTCAAGCAGTAAGATACAGTGGAATGGGCATCTAAACATTGTGTACTGTTGGAAAATGAGATTTGAACAGTGATTTGAGGGAAGAGTTGAGGAAGTTACCAAGAGGATAAAGGGGAAGGGGAGAGTGGGCAAAGTTCCAGAGGCACCTGCTACAGTAAAGACCTTGAAGGCAGAAGATGCCCAGTAGTCTAGTGTTACAGAGGAAGCAATAAAGAAGGCATCTGGCTGGAAAATATGAGGGACAAGAAAGACTGCAGTAAATCAGATCAGGTGGGAAAGTAAGATTGAGCATGTTACCTTTACCCTGAATTCAGTGAGGAGCCCCTAAATGTGTGAGCCAACGTTTTACAAAGATCATTGTCTAACTTCTGCGTAGAGAATATTCATAGATAGAAAAAAGTTGACAAATATTATATGTTTTTTCTGATTTGTGGTAACTTAAATATATAATCAGAAAGGTAATATATTTTAGTGAAATTGACATCTTGAGATTTGATTATTGTTTGTAGCCCTTGTCTATACTCCTGAGGAATAGTGGTTTTTCTACTTACTACTTGTTGGATTCTTTATTTAGTGAAGGACTGTTTGTGACTATAAAATAAATGGAAAATACATCACTACAAAAATTAAAAGAAAAAAAAGAAAAGGAGGAGGAGGGAGGATAGGAAGTATAATTATGTTCTTAAAACTGTATACATGAAATATATGAAATCTGTTCTCTTTATATAAATAAACTTGAATGGGATGTCTAATGGCTAATCCAATAATCTATGCAATAAATGAAAAATTTAACAAGATGGTAGCTGTTGAAGAAGTATTAAAGGATTAGATTCCAGACATACTTTAAAATTGCACACAACAGGGCCAGCGCCATGGCTCAATAGGCTAATCCTCCGCCTTGCGGCGCCGGCACACCAGGTTCTAGTCCCAGTTGGGGCACCGGATTCTGTTCCAGTTGCCCCTCTTCCAGGCCAGCTCTCTCTGCTATGGCCCAGGAAGGCAGTGGAGGATGGCCCAAGTCCTTGGGCCCTGCACCCACAAGGGAGACCAGGAGAAGCACCTGGCTCCTGCCTTCGGATCAGCGCGGTGTGCCAGCCACAGTGCACCGGCTGCGGCAGCCATTGGAAGGTGAACCAACGGCAAAGGAAGACCTTTCTCTCTGTCTCTCTCTCTCTCCCTGTCCACTCTGCACACTGTTGCACACAACAGGATTGATGGTTGGAAAGAATGTGAAAGAGAAAGAAGGGTTAAAGAGGTTCACCAAGGTTTGTAGATATAGTGATTATTACAAGGATAGAGTTGCTATCAAATGAGATAGTAAACAGCTGCTCACAGATGAAGTTTGGGTGGGAAGGAAGATTGAGTTTCTGGAAATCATCACACATCTGAGTGAAGATTCCAGGAGAAAGTTTGAGGATAAGAATGTAGAGCTTGCCAAAGAAGTCTAGTCTAGAAATACACATTTGCTGTTAAATACTGGTCACTCCTACCTATGTAACTGGACAGATAATGTCCTCATAGCTGTCTGAGTAAGGTTGACAAATTCAATAGTTTTAAGTACGGAGGAAATTAAAGTTGGTATAATTTTAGCCTTTCCACAGACTCAAAACATGTTCAAGGACAGTACATTCATGTGCATTTATTTTGATCCTAAAAGGCACAAATTATCAACAGTACTGCCTTATTGGTAGTAATTATGAATATTATATAATTACTATGATGGAGTTTAAGGAGAAGCAAAGGGTTAGGTTGCCATGGCAAAGTCTGCACAGTAAGAGTTTTAGCAAGGACTTAAAAAAACTCTTCACTGTATCTCTCCAGTGTGGTTTATTGTGTTTATTGAAACACCAAGCTAAAAGACCAAGGTGCAGGGGTGGTAGAAGAAATATACAAGTGAGGAAATGAAAGTATACCTCAATCATAGGTGCATATCTAGTTAATTTGCCTAGCATCAAATTCTGAACACTTGGAGAAACTGCTCAGTTATACTGTGAAATCTCCTTTCTCTATAGAGTTGTATGAAAGTTATCAGTACAAATCAGTTTAGACCAATCCCAAATAGAGGTGGAAAAAATATCTGGAAAATATATGGAAGATATTTCTCACCTAATATGGAACATATTATATAACTTCTCCAATTAATATTTCCAATCAGAAAACTGCCAAGTCTCTAAACCCCTGATGTAAGCATCTTTTTCTAACAAAGAAAGTTTATGGGGAAAATACATATAAAATATACATAAATATTATATATATTACATATATATTGTATATTACACATATTAAATATATATTATATATAATCAAAGCACATATATGTTACTGAACGTACTTTTTTGTATATCAAACCCTTTCAGTTTTCTATTATATTCCAAAATAGCAAGAAGAAAACATGCATTTTTCTATATTAAGGAAAGGAGAGCAAATTAAAGCTTAGTAGTTATTGATTACTTTTAAAGGAAAACAATATTTAAACCAAGAAAAATAAATTATGAAATTGTATTGCTTATACTCTATTCTAAAAAAATCATTTGTTTGCAAATATTCTGATAAAATTAAAAGTCATTAGTATCTAAGAACTTATTCTGTTTAACAACACCACTAGATTTGACTTGTATATATTTTTCAAAGGACTCATTCAATATATTCAAGTGTTAACTGAGCCAAGAATAAATGAGCAAAGTGTTTTTCTTCACCTGGAAGTATAAACTGAGAGGCGAACAATTGGCAGGGCAGTTACACCTGCATATTATACCAGAGTGCCTGGGTTCAAGTCCTGGCTCTGATCCTAAATGCAACTTCCTGTTAATGCCCACCCCAGGAGGCAGTGGGTGATGACTCAGGTGGCTGGGTTCCTGCCTCCAGAAATGAGTTCCTCCTGGTTTCACTTTGACCCAGCTCTGGCTGTTGAGTATGTTCTAAGGGTGGACTAATGAATAGGCAGCTTGCTTGTTCTCTCTCCCTCTATCTTTCCCTCTCCCTCTTCCTTTCTCTCTCACTCCTCTCTTCCTCCATCCCTCTTTGCCCTTCCTCTCTGCCTTTCAAATAAATTTTAAAAAAATAAATTTTAAAATATAAACTGAGCTATTATATTCTATTTTTCATTTCCAAGGCTATCAACTGATATTCAAATAATGCATGTTAACGACAGACTTACTATTGAAAATAATTGTGAAACAGAAAAGAAGCTACAAGACACAGGAAATAAAATAATTTTTATAAAATGGTCAGGTCCACATGACTACCATACAGGTGTCAATCATGCACTTGAAACAGGTATGGCTTCCTAAAACTGCTTTTTTGTT
This sequence comes from Lepus europaeus, assembly GCF_033115175.1. NCBI lineage: Eukaryota > Metazoa > Chordata > Mammalia > Lagomorpha > Leporidae > Lepus > Lepus europaeus. The sequence goes on from NC_084842.1 coordinate 39,600,624, forward strand.
CTGTAAATCAATGAAGGTCATAAAAGAGGAAGGAAAAAAATTAAAAACTGGAAAACGCATTAGTCAAAATAAGGAAGTAATTAACCTAGACAAAGAGAGTGTTATTCTAGAGACTTCAATATAAAGTAACACAATTAAAGGAATTTTGATAGGTCCTTCTGACAAGAAAACAACTATATTTTCAGAATGGTAATTCAAACTCAAATGCCTAAAACTCTTCAGGGAATCTCTGTAGCCATTTCTGTTAGAACTTAAATGTCTTCCTTTAAGTTAAAACCAATAACTTCTTAAAGAATCTCAGAGGGAAAATGTTCCCAAATATACTACTAAGTTTCTTTCATGATCAACACAGATCTGGCAAATAGAAAGTCTTCAATGTTAGTTGAATGGCTGAGTGAATGAATTCATTTGCACTGATCATAAACAAAGTGATATCAATTCTGGAAGAATAGAATACATTAAGAGGCTTACTTCATGAAAGGAAGAATTTAATAGGTACCACTATAACTCTAGGATAGGGAATTATAAAACCAAACATATGCTCCAAAATGGAAATGTTTATACTGGAGATGTTAGCAATAGTTAAATTCTGTTCAGTTTTTCTTATTTATATTAAAATATATAATAATCTCTTAGATGAAATAACAATTTATTTTCCAAATTTTAAGACAATAATTAAAATTGCCAACATAAAGTATATACTTGTAAGTATTATAAAAACATTCTCTTTTCTTCTTCTATACAAAATAATAATCGTTGCAAAATAAGTGCCCTTTGTTTAATACTGTGAGCCTTTATACATACACACATTTAAGGAATTTCTAAATAAAGTTATTTATATGAGAAGTTCTATAAACTTAAAAATCTTCACTAAAAAGATCAATTTTCAAAGAAACATCAATTTATCCTCAAAATTATTACAGCCTATTTTATGTAGCAAGTGTATATTGTGCATTCACTATGAGTCAGATCTATGCTAGCCACTGAGCCTAAAATATCAAGGTCAAAGTCAGAAGTTCTGAAACTTTCTCCCTTTATCACTTCATGTTACCTTTAGTGACTCAATCGTTTTTCCATAAAGTCAAAAGCTTTCTAATGGTTCCTTGTACTAAGCACTTAAGTAAGAAGTATTCATGTCTAATAGCATAGTCACACTTTTCCAAATTAACATAAGTTGAAGGGGCTGGCGCTATGGCATAATGGGCTAAATCTCTGCCTGTGGTGCCGGCATCCCATATGGGTGCCAGTTCGTGTCTCAGCTGCTCCACTTCCTATCCAGCTCTCTGCTGTGGCCTGGGAAAGCAGAAGATGGTCCAAGTACGTGGGCCTCTAGACCACATGGGAGACCTGGAACAAGCTTCTGGATCCCAGTTTCAGATCAGCTAAACTCTGCCATTGCAGCCATTTAAGGAGTGAACCAGCGAATGGAAAACCTTTCCCTCTCTCTCTGTCTCTGTAACTCTCTCAATAAATAAATTTTTAAAATAAATAAGTTGAAGAAAATAACATTTTATTGCTAATATGAACAATTTTAAGGGTACTTCAAAAAATGTAGAAAATGGATTTAAAGGATAGTTTATTTGATGCAAAAAAAAAAGTTGAATCCATACATACAAGGGAGGTCTTCAATATTTTCATGGAAAATTTATGTTATGAAAAAACTATTCATGGATGATCCTCAAACCTTAGACACCATCACCCTCATTTCCTGTTCCAGGTGTTTCTTGCTTTTTTAATCACAGCAAATGCAGAAAAACCTAATTCACAAAAATATAAAGCCACGAAAAGGAATGTAGCACAGGGGCAGGCAATTGGTACAGAATGTCAAGTCACTGCTCAGGACCCAGCATCCCATTTCCCATTGCCAATTTGAGTTCTGGCTTCTCTGCTTCCAATCCAGCACTCCTGATGATGCATCCTGGGAGGTGATGGCTTAAGAGCTTGACCTCCTCCCACCCATGTGGAAGGTGAGTAGAGTTCCTGACTCGTGCCTTTGGGCTGGCCAAGCCATGAATGTCATGCACATTTGGGCACTAACTAGCAGATGGAAGAGATATCTCTTTCTCTCTCTCTCTCTTTCTCTCTCTCTCTCTCTCTCTGTGTGTGTGTGTGTGTGTGTGTCTTTCAATGGCTGTATCCCTCTCTCAATGAAAATAAAAGAAAAATATGACATCTTAAATTTCTATTAAAAAGTAGTGTAGTATAATCTAATTCTAAAATTGTGAATTACACTGAGCTAATAATTCAGAATCTGGCAAACACCACTGTGTTTCTCTTAAAATTTAAAATATGAACACAATGTAGAGCTCCTATGAATCCACTGTGGTGCCACAGTTTAGGAACAGTGGGTATGGGTTAATAAGTAATACAAAGTATTTAGAAATGAGATAAAACACAAAAACAAATAATTACCACCTAATAATGAAAGTGCTACTCTAGGGCTAGCACTGTGGCTCACGTGGTTAATCCTCTGCCTTCGGCACAGGCATCCTATAGGGGTACCGGGTTCTAGTCCCAGTTGCTCCTCTTCCAGTCCAGCTTTCTGCTGTGGCCTGGGAGGGCAGTGGAGGATGGCCCAAGTGCTTGGGCCCCTGCACCCACATGGGAGACCAGGAAGAAGCACCTGGCTCCTAGCTTCGGATTGGCGCAGCACCGACCATAGATGCCATTTGGGGAGTGAACCAACGGAAGGAAGACCTTTCTCTCTGTCTCTCTCACTGTCTACAATTCTACCTGTCAAATAAATAAAAAAAAAGAAAGAAAGAAAGTGCTACTCTATAAGAAGACTAATAAGAGTGATGGGAAAAGTTAGACCAGATTTTATAAAATATAAGATTAAATAGCCATTTAAATCTGCTATTTCTGTTGCTTATATCTTCATGGTGTTGTGTTCCGGATTGCCCAGACAGAAAGAACCAGCGAGACTCACCGAAATGCAAAGAACAAAGGGACTTTATTTGTAGGTCCAGCATGCTGGGGCTCCAGCCTCCTATGCAAAGCAGTGCTGGGAGACCAAGACCCCCTTCTCTTTGTTCTTGGGGTTTTTATAGTCCCTGGGCAAACAAGTATTCCTGCATTCCTTCTTTCCCCTGGCCCTGCTGGACCAAGGATGGCCCACCTTATTGGTTGCCCCCACCTGGTCCTGCCAGACCAAGGACTGCCCGGTGTCAGGTGTCATCTTCTCCTGCCAGGTGTATCCTGGGCCTAGCCGGTTCCTTTGTCTTGTGAGAAGCCTGTCATGGCGTGGCTCTGGCCTCTCACAATGGGTTCTTAGGCAAAGGGAATAGATGAAAGTTAAGTGGAAGTAAGAAAGGAATGGATTCCTAAAGTGAGAATAAATATATAGACAATCATTTGGTAATTCAACTATCCCCTGCATGGCTAGCAGACATTAGAAACTACAGCAGCTCATGACTAGAGCCTAGGGAGATTACTGACGCCATGAACAGGAGTGTCAAACTGTTAAGTCAGCAACAGAAGTCACTGTGTACTTACATCCCATGTGGGATCTGTCCTTAATGTGTTGTCTAATGTGCAGTGATGCTATAACTAGTACTGAAACAGTATTTTTAAACTTTGTGTTTCTGCGTGGGTGCAAACTGATGAGATCTTTACTAATTATATACTGAATCGATCTTCTGTATATAAAGATAATTGGAAATGAAAAAAAAAACCTGGTGTTAAATTGGAAATGGCATAGAAAATTAATTAATTTTTTTTAAAAAAAATATTATGTAGGATCTCTGTCTTTAATGTGCTGTACACTGTTATTTAATGCTATAACTAGTACTCCAACAGTATTTTTTTTCACTTTGTGTTGCTATATGGGGGCAAACTGTTGAAATCGTTACCTAATATATACTAAACTGATCTTCTGTATATAAAGAGAATTGAAAATGAAACATGATGTGATTGGAAGGGGAGAGGGAGCAGGAAAGGGGAGGGTTGTGGGTGGGAGGGAAGTTTTGGGAGGGGGAAGCCATTGTAAACCATAAGCTGTACTTTGGAAATTTATATTCATTAAATAAAAGTTTAATAAAAAAAAAAAGAAACTACAGCAAGATATAAGAGATACAGTCAACTGTAAATGTCCTTTACTTTCACAGCTCCTACATTGTCCCTTGAGCACAGTGATTCTTTTGTGCTGCTACAACTAGAATGATTTAGTAGATGTCTAATACATGCTTTTGTGTTAATTAGAAGGCACAGAACAAATGAGAACAATTCAAGAAGTCATATTTGGGGGCCAGCACTGTGGCTTAGCAGGTAAAGCCACTGCCTGCAGTGCTGGCATCCCATATGGGCATTGGTTCAAGTCCCAGCTGCTCCACTTCCAATCCAGCTCTCTGCTATGGCCTGGGAAAGCGGTGGAAGATGGCCCAACTCCTTGGCCCCTGCACCCACATGGGAGACCCAGAAGATGCTCCTGGCTCCTGGCTTCAGATTGGCACAGCTCCTGCCATTGCAGCCAACTGGGGAGTGAACCAGCAGATGAAGACCTCTCTCTCTACCTCTCCTCTCTCTGTAACTCTGACTTTCAAATAAATAAATAAATCTTTAAAAAAAATAAAAAATAAAAAGAAGCCATATTTGTAAGATACCAATAAGTACGTGTTTTTATTATTTATATTCATCTTGCTTACAAAAAAAGTATATAAAAAACAGTGTTACACATCCAAACTGAGATCAAAGCTTTGTGATTGAAGTTAATGAAACAAACTTGGTCTGTGTATTAGTGCTATTGTGGTAAGTGTGAAGACTATTGCAAAAGTATGAGATTTTGGAGTCAACTTCCAAAACAGTTGGGGATTTACAACCAAAAAAGCACAATGAGGGGATCAATAAATGGAAAATAATTACTAACAGGAGATACCAAGTTAGGGAGATTCTTACTAAACCAGCATAGCATATTCTTACTGAAGACCAGAAGGGTAGGGGATAGGAAATCTGATCAGATATCAAGGGTAATCCCAAATCAAGAGTGAGAAATTCTCACAAAACTGAATTAGCAGAGTTCTTGCTAGAATTGGACTAAGGTAGCCCAAGATAGGGCTAGATGAAAAGAGAGCTCAGAGGAGGCTGAATACCATTTAGTCAAGGACAGTCCTTGTCAATTTGAATCCAGAATTCATCATCCACATTAACTCAAAAGTGAAATACTCTTCTTCCCCACTCCCACCCCACCACAGATAGATTTTGGATGCATGAAAGACTTTAATGAAGGTTGGGGAGACAGAGTAAACACCAGAGAATTGTAAATAACTAAGTAAAAGAGTATCAGCCCCTCCATTCAAAATTTCCTTTTGGCCATCTCACCACTTGAGATTTTCACTCATTAACTCACTCCCCAGGAACAGATTCACTCCAAGTGTTGCTGGCTCTCCTATCTTTACTCATCTCTGCCTCCCTACCAACTCCTCCTGGAATTATTATTTTCCTTGTGTATAAAGCAGATTAGTTCAATGTCTCCAGCACCTACTTCAAAATTCACTTTAAAAAAAACAATATTAATTAATTTACTTTTTTGAAAGGCAGAGTTATAGAGAAAGAGAGAGAGAGACTGAAAGATAGAACTTTCATCCCTTGGTGCACACATGGCCACCATGGCTGGGGCTGGGCCAGGCCAAAGCCAGGAGACAGGAGCTTCTTCCAGATCTCCCATATGGGTCCAAAGACTTGGATCATCTTCCACTGCTTTCCCAGATACATTAACAGGGAGCTGGATTGGAAGTGGAGCAGCCAAGACTTGAACTGGCACCCATATAGGATGCTGGCATCACAGGCACATTGCACTACAATTTTCAAGCTGACACTTAACAACAAAATCTATCATGGCACTCCACTGAACCAAAAGTGACATTTCTACAGTTAGTCACACTGGAGATTGGCAAAGACCCCTTTTAAAAACAATTTATATTTTAATATCAATTTCCTTTTCTACCAGTCTTATAATTTCAATCATTAACTTTCCTAAATTCTTGATTGTGTCCAAAATTAATGACCTTCTCAAAGAAAAGTGTATTCAATGATATTCATCAAAAATGGAAAGGCAGACTTTATTCAAAAAGACTATTAAGATACATGTAGATACCACTATAATGGGGTCTTGTGGTGGCAGAGAAATATTGACCTCTACTCCAAACAAAGCAAGGAAAAATGTGAATTTATATGCATAGAAAAGAAAATGGTGGAGATAATTGAATAAAAAAAAATTTTAAGAGTGAATATCAGGGAAAAGGGGAATATTAGCTAAACTATTCTTGCTGAAGGCAGTACAGCATAATCAGATATTACCCAGAGAGTGGTGAAGAGAAAGGAACCCAGCTAAATGTCATAGGCTGATTAAGTTGATTTATTAGGATTATTGCTAAAATTTCACAATCCATAGAAGAACATAGAAGCACAATAATCAAGACCTACTTGAGAGGTTCAAAAAAGCCTAAAGAAAGTTTGGTCAAGGATACAGTCTTTAGCACCTTCCACTCTTGTCTGTGAGTGTTTTGTTTCTCAGTCCCTCCCCAATCCTCAGAGGGAGCCTTCAAGAAGCCAAATTCTTTTTCATTCACTTTTTTTACTTAAAGGAATTTATCAATACATTAGATTCTCAGGGTCATACCAAATGTGTTATAATTTCTACGATAGAATTCTCATCAATTCTCATAACAATGTGATATTAATAAAAAGAACAGATTAGGTTCAGCGCAGTTAATAGACATAACTCTCAGATTATAATACCTTTCATTCCTCCCTCCTTCTTTCCTTCCTTTCTTCATTTCTTTCTGTTTTAATTTTTGAGATAACATATTTTTAATCCTTTCTCAGTCCCATCCATGGCTTTTCAAATGCTACAAATGCTTTGTAAAGAAAAAAGAATATGAATCAGGATGAGCAAAGAAGAAAATTATTTGTTGTTAAAAACATGAAATTGCAATCTATTTCCTTTTACAAGACTGGAGAAAGTTGTCTGAGCTAAAAAATTCAGAATTTCAATTCAATATATTTCATGGCAGTGTATGAAATTATTCTAAAATCTTTTTTGATGAGAAGCTGTCAGTCTCCAAAATATTCTATTTAATTGCCTGCTTGCTTTATTTTTTAATTGAGATGCACAACCAATTTCCTTTACTTCCATCTTTCTGAATGAATAAAGATGCTTTTTCATCTCCTGTCAGTGTCCCCCAAGACAAGGTAAGTATTAAATGTGTGAAAGCAGATACCTGTGAACCTCAAAGAAAGCAGAGCTCTCTAAAACGTGAGAAAGGAAGGAGATTGCAGCAAGACACAAGTCTCAGCAATGCTGTTTGCAGACAGGTGAGTTAATGATTACGTTTGATCTCAGCTGGAACCATCTAGTACTTGCAATTCATTATTCAGGCAATTCCCAGTAATAAGAAGTTTCACCAGAAATACAGCAACTGCTTTTCAAGACTATTTTAAATTATAGCAGCAATAGTTACCTGTCAGGAAATTACTAATAAATGAGTGGCAATAGGAATATATTAACAAGTGGAGTTTAAAGACGAGATAATTTTATAAAGTTCTTTCTTAGTTACATTCTTGGGGAAAAATCAATATATTGTGCAAAGACAGACAAATGGATCAACAGTAGCAATTATGGTGCATGTTGCTCTGATTCACATTTTATTAACACATAGACTTATTGGTGTGATTTGAAATACCATCCACTCCCCTTGAAGGAAATGGTTTAACTGTAAGATCAGAACACAAGAAGCTACCTCCAAGTTCTCATGCTTTTTTTTTCCATATTATGCTGCCCTCCTATGTAAATAGGTATAATCCCCTTGTCCTTAGACCTTGAATTTTATTTATTTAATTTTATTTAATTTGTTTCAGGCTTATTGCCAGGTATTTCAAGAAAATAATTTTAGAAAATTTAGTAAAACACCAAAATATCATCTTTGAAATCCACCTTAGCTATGAACTTGGTAGAGAAAGCCATTTACATTTACACTTATATAAAAAAAAGTGTGGTCACCAGTGCTCTGAAACATGCCCAAAACTATTACTATTATTGAGTAAGTCTGTATAACTAGGCTATCATCAACATAAAAAGACTTTTTAGTATGCTTCTAATGCTTACATTGCAATGAGTTGGTTTGAAATATTATGCTATTCCTCCCAGATCAATTTCAAAGAGTGTGAAGTAGAAAGCCCATCCCAGCAGACTTCCAAAACAGCAATATTTGGAGTTTGAAATATGTAAGATTGCAGGCAAGTAGTCAAGTATGTACATCTTGTGCAGAGTATGTGGATAAAAAACCATAATGAAAATACACTGAGAAGAGCATATTATAGGACATATCTGTTTTGGTTCTTGTTGTATGATATATACACTTATTATCATAAGCCATAAGATGCAATGAACACATCAATCACCTAAGCAGCTTACATATCACACACAAAGTGCTGCTCATGCTATAAAATAAAATAAAGCTATTAATTTCTTTGCCTCAGTCAATGAGCCAAAACCTTGAAAATGAACTGTCATTGTAAACACTTGCTAACATCACCCCCTCTAATATTTATTAAAACCTCTGATGATGGCAAGTCTACACATATGAACTCTTGATTTTCCCTGTGCATAAACTGACTTCAGTTGATTCCCCTTCACTGGGTTTTTTGTGTCTCATAAATTCTAACATGAGAAGTTTAACTTCAGAAGAAAAAGAAGCCAAAGTCCAATACTGCTATTTATGATGTATATAAATCTGAGTCATTTCAGCATCACTTGTTCATGTAAGATGAAGAACAAGTTCTATTGATTCCCACAAGTCTAATCTAGTGCTATTTCCCTTAGGGTTTAATGAAACCCAGCCATTTTCCTGCATTGTAATGACTCTATCTCCTCAATAGCAGTCATTCATTGCTGTATCTCCTAAGTCTACTAAGGTTTATGGCTCTTTTACTAATACTGTGATGAATATCTGGTACAGCATAATAAAATAGCCTACAGATTATAATTCCACCTCCTGCTCTACATAATTATAATTACTTCCCATAGGAGTAGAGGGTAGTCTTTTGTCAACTTGTTTGTTCTTATTATTTTCAAATGAAGCAATAAACAGTTTTGAGATGAAGGACGTGGAAGAGTTTTTAAATCATCAAGGGGAAGAAACTAAAATAGCAACAGTTGCAGTCACACTAGAAATTTGGAGAAATGCAGGTGAATACTCAGATTTCTTTGGTTAGGACACATTTTAAGAAAGTAAGCTTCATGAATTTGCATGTCAGCCTTGCACCGGGGCCGGGCTAATCTTCTCTGTATTATTCCAAAATAAGTTTACAGTACTTTCAGGTATAGATTTACATCAAACAGTTTCAATAAATGTGTTTTTTCAGGGCTTTAACATTCAAAATATTATTCAAAAATAATAAGGGCAGTTAGTAGCTATTGAGGCTTAACATGTGCAAGCTTTCCATTAGCAACTTAGTGTACACTACCATATATAATCCTAAACAATGCAAAGAGCAAATATTGTTCCAACCTTACATGTAAGAAAAACATACTGAGCAAGTTTGTTCTGAGAACAATGGGTTCATATCTGCCCTTTGAACAGAAATAACCATAGTAAAGAAATGTAGAAGCTGAGATACCAAAAGCATATGCTTTAATTTCTTTGAAGCCCTTAAAAAGGAATAGTGTGGATGAGAGATACTGATACAGTATGGAAAGCAGTAGATTTGGCTTTTTAATCTAGGAAGCTTACACCTAGAATGGAGATTAGGAACGGGATAACATGGGCAAATGAGCAGTTCTCTGGGGCATCTGTCAACTATCTTAAACTCAACCGTCTTGGAAAAAAGAATAAGAAAGAATGAAAATCACAGTTACCATAGGACAAATGATAGCCCTGTTTGGACTTATGTGCTATAAAATGTAGGTATGGACTTCCAGCAAAGAGTGAGGCTTCTAATAGAACAGACAGACATTTAGAAAATATATTAATATTGTTCAGTCTCTTCTATTATAATCTGTTCCAGTTCCAACTGCTGAATAGTAAATTACCCCAACATTTCAAGTGGATTGTTCCTGTAATTTACCAAAATGAAAAATATGGAAATAGAGAAAACACCTGTTAGAAAACATGGAATTGTTCCTTTGGCCACACATGTGGGAATCTACAAGAAAGGTGATATTGCAGACATCAAAGGAATGGGCACTCCAAATAAGAATACCATACAAATGTTACCATAGCAAGACCAGTGGCTCCATAGTGTCATGCAGCATACCTTAGGCATTGTTGTAAACAACTTAAAAGCAAGACATGTCCCAAGATAATTTGTGTATTACTTATTAATATTAAGATCTCTAAAAGTCAAGAGAGCTCCCTTAAAAGTGTACAGGAAAGTGATCAGAGAGAGAAGTTAAAGAGAAAGCTATCTGGACTAAATTCAGCACCAGCCTGCTCCAACCTCAGTAGTACACCTGAAAAGGAAGCTTTAGTTGTTGGAACATAATCTTTATACATTATGGTATGATGGATGTAAAAATAATAAAAGGCTTCTAGATCACAAAGAAAAAATGTAATGGTGTCAGACAACGAAAATCATTTTATCTTTTATGACTTCCGTGGGTCAGGAATTTGGGAATGACTCAGCTGGGTTATTCTGTCATTGTTAAAGCTAGAACAGAGTACAGGTAGGACTGAACATGCTGGATGCTAGCCAAGCACCTGTTTTCATATAGAGTCAGATCTTCTCCCTAAGGTCCCATCAAGTGAGCTAACTTGGATTTCCTCACAGCATGGCAGCCTCAAGACATACTGATTGCTTACTAGCCCGATAAATTTCAAGAGAAAATATTCCAGGAAGAAAAGTTGGAGCTAGGTTACCTTCTGTTACCTGGCCTTAAAAGTCACCCATTAACAATTTGGTCACATTCAATTGGCACAAGTCATTTGCCAGTCCATTCAGATTGCAGAAGAGAGGATTTAGACTTCCTCTTAGTAATAGAGTGACAAGGTTCCAGAAGAGCCTGTCAAATGGGAGCTTTTGTTGCTTCCATCTTTGAAAACTGTCATCTTCCACAGGATATGGCTATTGCCATCAAAGTTAGCGACCAAAGATATATGTGTTACGAATAAATGAGTAGAACCACGGAATGGAGCCCTATAATTTTCTCAACAATTCCCCTTCTCCCTGATTTACTTAGTCGTTTCTTTCACCACATTATACAGTCAGAACTATGCAAGATTGTCCATCTTTCATGTAATTTCTGTGACTCCGTCTCTGACTTGCCTTCTTACTCTATATCCTAAATCAGGGGGTCCTCTCATTCTCATATTTTGTCTATGTTATCTCCACTCCATAATGTATAAAGTCTCCTTGGAAATTTCAACCCCATGGCTGTAAATACCATTTTTATACAGTTGACACCAAAATCTATATTACTAAGAGCTAACCTTTTTCCTAATCCCAAGATGTGTATTTCAAACTGAATACTGAATATTGCTGAGCGTCACAGCAGTATTTAACACTCAAGATATTCCTTCAATAAGGTCCTTCTTCTGACTCTCCTTTCTTTATTGTTATCACTATCAATATAATAATTCAAAAACCTATGTGCCAAAAAGTTATGTAAGATAGCTCATCTACTTTGCTATCAAAAATCTCTTACAGTCAATTTCCAAGCCCTTATCATTTCTGCCTCTACAAATACTCATAGATCTATCTTTGGCTGATCATTCCTGTGGCTACCAGAAGAGATAATTTCCTCCTTTCTAAAATCTGAACAATTGTAGTTTGCTTCCCAATGGTTTGCCATTATTTGGTTTCTCCTGTATAATCCATCCCAAACATTGCAATTAGTTTAAACATCTACAAGTACTATATTGATTGACACTGCTCCTCAATATTTTTCAATGGTCTATCTTGTACCTAGACACAAGTAACTCTTCAACATATCACTGTCTCATAGTTCCATCTTTATCTTTGACTTCTTCCTTTATGCCATCTAAGTTCAACATTAATCATTTTATATTCTGTAAACTTTTTCCAAATTGTACTTTCCTTTAAATCATTTCTTCCACATTTTACACTATCAATATTTCTATTTCACATTCTTCATAACTCTTTCCTGAAACTAAAAAAGTAAAATTTTGAATTAATTATTGACATGTGAATATGTTATTAAAGAAATGTTACTTAGGTGCTTATTCTGTGCCAGGCATTATTCTAGAATTTGGAAAAAGCTTAGAATAACAGGTAAGTTTCTACTTTCTGGAACTGACATTCTGATTTTAGATGGGGCAAGACAAAGATACAGACCACAAACAAATAAATAAAGGAAAACTTTTTTTAAAAGATTTTATTTATTTATTTGAGAGATAGAGTTACAGACAGTGAGAGGGAAAGACAGAGAGAAAGGTCTTCCAACCGCTGGTTCACTCCCCAAATGGTCGCAACAGACAGAGCTACGCTAATCTGAAGCCAGGAGCCAGGTGCTTCCTCCCGGTCTCCCATGTGGGTGCAAGGGCCCAAGGACTTGGGCCATCTTCCACTGCTTTCTCAGGCCATAGCAGAGAGCTCGATTGGAAGAGGAGCAGCTGGGACTAGAACTGACGCCCATATGGGATGCCGGTGCCGCAGGCAGAGGATTAACCTACTACACTATGGCACTACCTCCAGGAGACTTATGAGAAGAACAAAGTAATGTGAGAGTGATTATGGTTGAATGACTACTACTAATGGGGTGACCAGGGGAGGCTTCTCAGTGGAGAAAATTTTTACTGAATTGACATTTTTACAAGGACAGAAAGGAGAGAGCCAGTCAAAGATTATGGTACACATGATTCCAGTTAGGGAAAAAAACATATGTGATTACCCTTAGGGTATACATACCCTTTAGTATGTATACTATGCTTAAATTCATTATGCTGGATAGAAAAAACAAGATAATTGGAGAGCAATGGTAAGGGGAGAAAGGCTTATCAGGAAAATGTAGAGGTGTAGGCAGGTGTCTAAGTTTGCTAGAGCTGTGTTATGTGGTTTGATTGTGGTTAGTCCCTCAAAGATCCATGTGCTGCAGTCTTGGACTCCAGTGTGGAGGTGTTGAATTGGCAAAACATTTAAAAAGTGGGACAGAGTAGAAGGTAATTAGGTCGTGGGGCACCGCCCTTGAAATAAATTGGTGAAGGTCTTGTGACACTACAGGCAGGTCTCCTCAGACTGGTTCTTACAAGGGGGCACTAGTCCCTCCCTGAATGCTCTCTTGGCATGTGTTGAAGCAGGCAGGCATACGGGCTAAAATTGATTAGATTTGTGAGCTGGAAGACCACACCTTCGCCACACCTCTGTGTGACCTTACACTCTACCTGATACCTTCGCCACGCCCCCACGTGACATCAGGCTCTACCTGACCATACCTGAGTGCCTACCTGTCCACAAGCCACTTCCCTGTGGAAAATATATAAAAAGGCAAGGAGGGTCCCTCGAGGCTCTATGCCTCTGCCAGTGATAGCAGCTCACGTGGCTTTTGGCCTGCTCTCTGCTTGATATGGACGCTACCCTAGTTTCCAGACTTTCCCCTCTCTCCAACCTGAACTAAAGTCCTCACTTTCCTAGATACCTTCTGCACTAAATAAAGCCTAAAATATACCATGCTGCCTCATTTATCTGTGCCGATATTTAGAATTCTTCTCTAAATATTAGGCAAGAACCCTCTCGGGATTATTAATATTGAGGATTTATTAGTAAGCATATGGTGAAATCATATGGCAACCCAAATTCTGATAGCATATGTGGCATCCCAGATAGCAATTCTGGGGAACTTTAAGGGGCCACATTTTTGTGTAAATTTTAGGGGTTTATGTCCGATTTCAGTGTCACTTGCCATTTTAGCAAGTGCTCCCACCATTGTGATGCCATCCACCATGAGAACCTCCGAAGAGCTGAAAAGATGCTGGCGCCATGCTCCCAGACCTCCAGAAGGGTAAACTAAATAAACAGCTTTTCTTTTTAAAGGCTTAAAAGCAAGATTTAGTAGCGTCAAAGACCTCCAGCCAGAGTGGCATGGAGGCGGCCTGGAAGAGAAGCAAAACCCAAAAACCCGAGAGCACTGGGATTTTTAAGTACAATTTCTAAGGAAAAAATCTTGAAAATTAGATTAGCATTCAGTCATCAGGCAGGGACAAAATCCATCAAAAGATCTGATTTACAATCCTTCATCCTACCTGGCTTGCTCATGATAAAACAAAAAACCATCCAGAAGGGTGGGATAAGTAACTTGTTTCCACAATAAACTATGAGCTCAGAAGATGTAATCACCACTCCCTTGCTATTCTCATGGTAAATTTGGAGATTCTTAAGGAGGGAGGGGGGACTTCTTGTTCTTGCTAAAGATAACCTTTTTGGGGGAAGCAAGCATTCTACACCCCAAATTACAGTAGGACCACCCTGACTGCCTATTAACCTATCTGACTCACATTCCCCTCTCAACAAGAATGGACCCTAATATCTGTTAGGAGGACTGGGCAATGATCACTTTGGCTGCTCCATGTTGAAAAGGGTTGTCGCTGGGAAGGGCAGTCAAAACATAGTTCCAGGCCGGCCCTGCGGCTCACTTGGCTAATCCTCCGTCTGCAGCTCCAGCACTCAGGGTTCTAATCCCAATTAGGGCACCGGATTCTATCCCGGTTGCTCTTCTTCCAGTCCAGCTCTCTGCTGTGGAAGGCAGTGGAGGATGACCCAAGTGCTTGGGCCTCTGCACCGGCATGGAAGACCAGAAGGAGGCACCTGGCTTCTGGCTTCGGATCGGTGCAGCGCAGTGGCTGTGGCAGCCATTTGGGGGGTGAATCAACAGAAGGAAGACCTTTCTCTCTCTTTCTCACTGTCTAACTCAGCCTGTCAGAAAAAAAATAATAATAATAATAATAATTTGCAAAACAGAGTTCCAGCAGGAGGTGGCTTCTCAGCTGGAGGTGGCTTCTCCAAGGGGCTGCAGTGCCAGCTTGCGGAAACTGCTTCCATCGGAGGTTTCCTATGCCACCTAGAATTTTACTTTTTCAAGTCTGAAAAAAATGAATCTAACAAACAGTTTAAACTCACAGGTTCTAAAACTGAGAATAGAGTTATCATTAGAGGCCCTAAGAAAGTTATTTAAACCATGAGCAAGTTTTCTCACAGAGAGGCAAACAGAAACTGACAGAGCGCTTGAAAATAATCAGGTGGGCTTTAAGGCCTTGCCAGTTAGGAAGCCCAGGCCTGTCAATCTCTTCAGATGGTGTACATCATGAGGGAGGTGTGAACCCTTTTAGAGAATGCACCCTGTAAACTTCTATTACCTAGCTGGTCTGGGAATGCCTTTACTTTATAAAGACCTAACCTCGGAGCGACGCTGTGGCATAGCAGGTAAAGCCACTGCCTCCAGTGCGTGCATCCCATATGGCTGCCGGTTCAAGCCCCAGCTGCTCCACTTCCAACCCAGCTCTCTACTATGACCTGGGAAGGCAGTAGAAGATGGCCCAAGTCCTTGGGCCAAAGCTCCTGGCTCTGGATCAGTGCAGCTCCGGCCGTTGCAGCCAACTGGGGAGTGAACCAGAGGATGGAAGATCTCTTTCTGTGTCTGTCTGTGTGCGTGTGTAACTCTGACTTTCAAATAAATAAATAAATCTTTTAAAAAAAGACCTAACCTCAAGTATTTCCTACATCAACAGAAAATAGATTAAAACAAGATTCCAGAACAAAGTACCACACTGAGTGACTTAAACAACATGAACTTATTTTCTCACAATTCTGGAGTCTAGAAGTCCAAGATAAAAATATTAGCAAGTTTGGTGTCTTCCAAGATGTCTCTCCTTGGCTTGTAGGTTGCTGTCTTCTCTGTGTCTTTACATGATCCTTCCTCTGTGTGTGCCTGTGTCCTAATCTCCCCTTTTATATAAGAACATCAGTCACATTGGATTAGGGCCTGCCCTAATGACCTCATCGGAATTTAATTACCTCTTTTCAGAAACAGTCACATTCTGAGATAGCAGAGGGCACAACTGGGAGGACACAATTTAGCCCATAGCCGCATATATTGCTTTTCAGGCCATAGTAAGGACTGTGGATTGAATTCTAAATGCATCAAAGACAGATGATCTGATTTACATTTTTTTAAGAAAAGCTCTGGTTACTGTGCGGGAAATAGTTTATAGGAAGACAAGAATGAGAGCCTGAAGTCTCATCAGTAGACATGCAAGACTATACAAGACAGCTGATATAAGCTAATTTGTTTCAACCCTGTGTTCTGCAATATAATCACATAGCGGTGGTGAGAATAGCAGATACATACCAACACCAAATAACATCTCCTTATCAACATTTATTTTCTTAACAACTTTTTAAAAATTATTATCTTATCAAATATGTAAAAACAAATTTCAAGGTCACATAAACAATTAGCACTTTAATAAGTGTACAACTTCACAGTTTCTCAGAATGCCGTGTTTCTACATCTTTAAAGGAGCAGTTTAAATTAAATGATGTAAAATGTTCCTTGCTAAAACTGCCAAGTAGAATGGGGGAAAAATAATTCTTAGAATGTCAAATGCAAAATTTCAGACATAGTCTATGAATATTTTACTCAGTTGTATTTCAAATCTAGTACTGGTCAAGGTTTCAGGGATAACCTCAAATTAAAGTGAATACTTTCAAGAAAATACTTTCAAGGGCCTGCAGAGATCATGGTTTCAATCTCACAGAAAAGAGGCTGTCTACAGTTTTTTAGTTTATCATTGTTCATATACTACATATGAAATGGAGCCATCAGACTCATCTCTCAATCTATCAAAGGTAGTGCCTGGCGTTGGTTTTGTTTCTTGTCCAGATCATTAAAATCATATTCACAAGCACAGGCTCCACAGTCATGACCAGTCCCTCATAACACACTCTCATAAGGACAAATTCCTTCTTCCCAATGGTACTTCATCCTCTGATGGTGCTGCATTCTGAGGAACCTGCCCGTTTCCAGACGACTGAAGTTCCTCTTATCTTTAGGACTTCTCCAGTTCTAACATCCATCAACACAACTGAAAGCTTAGTTAAGAGAAGCTGATTAGAGCAATTAGTGCTAGTAAAATCACTAATGTTACTGGCCTAGAGAAATCCTCTTGCCTAGTCAATAGCTATATGCTGCAGTAAAGCAAACCAACTTTGCCTTCTCTACATTATCAACCAGTTCCCAAAACCAGAGTACAGGAGCAGGAACGCTAATCCACACAGATGCCTCCTGGGGCAGTAATCTATCTCATGTACTCATTCTTCTTCTGTGTATAGGAGATTTGGCAGACTATCTAACCCCCTCCAAAAGAAAATATTTCACTTGTCATTCATACCTTCATTCCACAACCTGCTAATCTCACTATTCTCTACGGTGAGAACATAGGGCTTTTAATTAACAAGAGCTTCTGCCTGCTTTGGGTGCAGTTGCTGGCACTGAGATTCCTCGTTATTATCCTCATGCTGTCAGCCATGCCATGTTTCCAGGAGAGCTAGAGTCCAGAAAATATGATTCCCAGCCAGAATTCCTTCCCTGTCTCTTCTTGTAAACTGGTCAATTATACTAGTCCTCTAGCTGAACTTCTCAATTCCTGGAGCAAGTTCTGGGGATCTCACACCATGTTTTTTGTTCTCTGAGCCCTAATCTTTGATTGCAGCTCCGTTTCATTAGAAATAGCTCTCAAAGTAAAGGTACCCTCAAAATCAATTAGAATAGGAAATAGGAAAACCCTCAGCCAATGCTCTCCAAACATCCTGCAGTATCCTCATCCCATGCCTCCCACCTTCCCTAAATCCTCCTTTCACCAGAGAATCATTTTACTTCTAAGACATTGACATTTAGAAAGGAGGAAAATAGAGGAAGGAAAAAGACTGTATGCCTTCCCAGACAACACATACACATGTAAGTTAGGGCACTTTCATACTTCCCCTGTATTTTTCATTTATCACAAGGATAGATATTTTCACAATTATTCATCTTTTAAGTATTTAGCCTTGGGGGCCAGCGCCATGGTGCAGGATAATCCTCTGCTTTGGTTCCAGCATCCCATATGGGCGCCGGTTCTAGACCCAGCTGCTCCTCTTCCAATTCAGCTCTCTGCTATGTCCTGGGAAAGCAGTAGAAGATGGCCCAAGTGCTTTGGCCCCTACACCCGCATGGGAAATTAGGAAGAAACACCTGGCTCCTGGCTTTGGATTGGCACAGCTCCAGTCACTGCAGCCATCTGGGGAGTGAACCAATGGAAGGAAGACCTTTCTCTCTGTCTCTTCTCACTATCTATAACTCTACCTCTCAAATAAATAAATAAAAATTTAAAAAAGTATTTAGCCTTATGTGACTTCCTGCCACTTTCTTGCCACTTTTTACTTCTACATGTCTTCCATGTCTATCAAGTCTTCTCCCTGAGCAGGTTAAACGTGAACCAATAGCCTCTCCCAATAGAGGGTGAAAGATACCAATTTAAAATAGTTGCTTAGCACAATAAAATATAGGCTGAGAATATGAAGGAAACTATCATTTATTGAGCACCTATCACATCCTGAACACTGGGATCCACTTTTTTCTCATCTTATTTAATCCTCAACTAATTCCCTAAAGTAGGGATTCCATCACCTTCATGTTACAAATGACAAGAATAAAATTTAGAGAGATTAAGAAATTTGATCAAGTTCTCATAACTAATAAGGAGCACAGATGAATAAACTCAGATACCTTCTTTGCAAATTTTTACCCCAAAGCAGTACTTATCAAATAATGATAAGCACATATAAAGGATTATCTTAATTGTATTATTCAATACAATTAACTTTAATGTTTCAGTTTAATAGTAAAAAGTGCTATTAAACTTGCTATGTTTAAAAAGTCATTCCTTTGGAGAAACCTTGAAGATATACTTGAAAATCTGCTCATTTTATCACTGTTGTACAATGCTCCAAATTAATCAATCTAGGGATTAATTTCCTCAGCATATAAAGTCCAATACAGAGATAACAGTTCCTCAGTACCAAAAGATCATTACTGAACAAAATGCAATATGAGGATAAATGTTGACATGAGAGATGTGTTCAAGGACTATAAAATATAGAACATTTATGGTGCTATAAGAAATTAAGGAAGGAGAAAAATCAGACATTTTAAGAGACTTTTCCTACAAGTATCAAAATCATAAATGTCAAAAGAAAGTTTTCTGTGGCTGGCATTGTGACAAAGTAGGTTGAGCTGACACCTATAATGCCAGCATACAATATAGGCACCAGTTGGAGTCCTGGCTGCTCCACTTCAGATTTTTTTTTTAACTTTTATTTAATGAATATAAATTTCCAATGTACAGCTTATGGATTACAATGGCTTCCCCCTCCCATAACTTCCCTCCCACCCACAACCCTCCCCTCTCCCGCTCCCTCTCCCCTTCCATTCAAATCAAGATTCATTTTCAATTCTCTTAATATATACTAAATTGATTTTCTGAATATAACGTAATGATTTCAACAGTTTGCATCCACATAGAAACACAAAGTGAAACATACTGTTTCAGTACTAGTTATAGCATTAAATCACAATGTACAGCACATTAAGGACAGAGATCCCACATGAGGAGTAAGTGTACAGTGGCTCCTGTTGTTGACCCAACAAATTGACACTCTAGTTTATGGCGCCAGTAACCACCCTAGGCTCTCGTCATGAGTTGCCAAGGCTATGGAAGCCTTCCAAGTTTACCGACTCTGATCATATTTAGACAAGGTCATAAAAGACAGAGTGAGGATAGTAACCAATGATCCTAAGAGTGGCATTTACCAGGTTTGAACAATTATACAGCATTAAGTGGGGAAGAGGACCATCAGTACACACAGGTTGGGAGTAGAGCCATTGGTGGTAGAGTAAAGGTTATGATTACAAAGGAATGAGGCCCAAGTGCGCTAGACAGGGTCTAGAACAAAGGACAGAGTCATTATTAGAGGAGCTAAGAAAGGTGCTGTCTAAGCTACAATTGAGTTTTCTGATTGAGAGGCAAATAGAACCTGACAGAAGGGGCTTGATAATAATCTGGTGGGCTTTAGGCCTTGTAAATTCAGAGGCCCAGACCTATCTATCTCTTCACATGGGGTATATCCTAAGGGAGGTGTGAACCTCCTAGGGGAAGGCACTCTGTTGACTTTCATGACTTGGCTGGCCTGGGAGGAGAGCTGGCCAGGTCAAGGCAGGGGGCATCTCTAACAAGAAATTGACAGTTCTGCCTGCAATGTTGCTGACCCCACTTGACCATACCCTCAGCTGCAGTGGTCACTTTGGAAGTTGGGCTGAGTGAAGGGCTTTTCAGCTTAGAGCCAATAAGATCTGTGGCTCTGACCTGGGCATCCTTCGACTCCAGGGCAGGTCCATTTCCAGTGATCCAACTCTTGGCAGAGCTGCCAGGGCTCTTCACAAGCTGACTTCTGCTGAAGCCCAGGCTTACCACATTGAAAGCCACTGCAGTGGACTGGCCTGTTGGGTCTCCTTGAGGGCAGATCACTGTACAGATCAGCCATTAATAGGCCTACCACCCATTGCTGCTGATGCCTAGCTTTCTTTTCCTCCTGGTTTGTGTTAAAGCAGACCAGAGGATGCAAGTCAAGGGAGTGCCCAAGTCCCATCTCTAATCTTCGGTGGCCTGAACTACAAGTCTATAGTCACAGGCATGTTCTGTAGTAGTTTTTCTAAGGTAGACAATGCCCATGAGGAAAATTATATTCTCACTTTAAAACTTTCTTTCCCTTTGGTCTGAAAGGGAGGTTTTTTCTACTTACTGTATACTTCGCTGATGGCGAAGTGAATCTAGCTATGAGATTATTATTTATGTTCTTATTTTGGCTATGCTATTACAGAAAAATGTTAGCCATCTCTTTTATAAGGTCTAAAGATTAAATTGTGTGTCCTACAGATTCCTTCATAATAGAATTAGTTTCCTACCTTGAAGAGAATAGAGAAATGAAAAAACAAGTTGGGTTTAGAATAGAGAAATGAGGGAGCAAGTCCTAGATCGCTTGCTGACAATAGCAATATCACATGAGTACTTAGCAAACCGTTTCAACCATTAGATAACAACTTAAGAAAACATTTACCAGAAAGTCCAATGCCTTCTATAAATTTTAAGAATCATGTATTTGAAAACACCTCTTAAATATCTAACATGGTATAGTTTGTTTAACCAGTAAACTTAAGCATAACCATATAAAATGTTTTTAGTTTCTTTCTACCAACAAGTTTAAAACATATGATACACAGATTCAGGTCACACAAATTAAAATGTATCTTTGATTGATTTTAGCAGCTTAAATTTATGGACAATCTTATCTATAAGCCACTTAAAATAAAACTCTTAATAAAATTTCTCCATGTGGACATACAATATGTACACACATATAACATAGCATAGTAGACCAATAGAGCAATTTTAATAGTAGCTTTTAAAATCTCTAACTCTTTTTGTAGATTGCCAATTGATTTGAATTGCTTTTTGTTTTTAGTAACCTCAGTTAACCATACTTTCTCTCAGTTGGTACTGTTAATACATTATTGGCTTCATCTGTTTACAGAGCCATCCCAAAGTACTGAATACAATAAAAGTGGCTGGAAAAAGTCCATAGGAACCTATAGGAGGACAGCTAAACACAGAACCAACAACACTTTAGTTTTATGAGCAGCAAATCATATATAACTATGGATGACAAAAGACTTTAAGTCGCCATGTTTAAAATTATAAACTCATCAACCAACAAGAGGCACTTGCTTTCTTCACAGTATTTTTGAAAGCACCTGTAGGATTTTACAAGTATTTAACCCTTTTGGCCTCTGGGGCTTTCTCATTAAGATAACTATCATGTCTAGTAACACAAGATCATTAGACTTTTTAATTCTCAAACATTTGTATTAATAGCATTTTCCATTATAGAAACTTAAAGTTTGGTACCACATCACAAAATGACAGTACTTCTAATATAATCCAAATAGCCTGATTAGTTGGTGTCTCTATAAGATGAGAGACATAGGCCCTTCGATTTTTTCAGTTGGGCCCAAACTGGAAAAACCAAAGTCCAGGATTTACTGGAAATTTTAGAGTCCAGATTGTTTGAAACTTTGATGTTTTGAATGCCTGTCAAGAATGCCAAGAAGGCTCAAGATCCAAAATATCTGGTTGAAATAATATTCCTTAAAATCATGACATAACATAGACCAAATCTGATCATTGTTACAAGGTGATTATTCAAATCTTTGAAAATAAGCACATATTTAAATAACCCATAGCTCTTAATAAAAATTCAGCTGTTTTTGAACAATTAGAATTTAACAGACATCATCCACTTCAGATCTTGTAACCTGCTATTGCAACCGAAGCAGTGGATGATGGTCCAAGAAGTTAGGACCCTGCCATCCATACTGGAAACCCAGAAAGAGTTCCAGGCTCTTGGGTAGAGGCTGGGTCAGGCCCAACCACTACAGCCATTTGGGGATTGGACCAATGGATGGAAGATATCTCTCTCTGTGTCTTTCTCTCTTTCCTTCCCTCCCTCATTTGAAAATAAATAGAATAAATCTGAAAGAGGAAGGAAGGAAGGAAGGAAGGAAGGAAGGAAGGAAGGAAGGAAGGAAGGAAGGAAGGAAGGAAGGAAGGTAATAAAGACCTAACCCTTGACTTGTATGAAAGAAACAGATAATCTGAGAAGCAGAAGGGAAATACAGCATAATCCTGGTAATAAAACTTAACAAAGAATTGAAAAGGCTCTCTCTGTACATGCTCCACAATGACCAGGTTCAGATTCAGTCAGGACAAAGAACAACTGTGGAGCTGACTGCAGATTCATACCTCTTCACTCTCGCAGCAGCAAGCTAAGTACACACAGGGGATCTGCCTTTTCACTCTCATGGCAGTAGGCAAGCGCATACAGGATTTGCCTTCACTCTTGCTGCACTGGGAGAACACACACATTGAGTACAAGCTCAGCCATGCCCCAGCATCTTATATATGCTTACAGACAACACTGGTAGGCAGGCAGGTAAAGTCACCTAGCAGAAATATATCAGCCTCTGGGCTTGCTGACTACCAGATTGTATCAGCTCCTGAGTGAAGGAGCATGACTGACTTCATTTTCCCAAAAACTCCATCCTTTCAGGATTCCCTTCAAGATTCCTTTCCTCATAAACTACATGTCCGATATCTTCTAAGAAAATCTCTGTGTGAGGAATATGGAACAGTGTGGCCAAATTTCACAATATAGGCTATAGCAACAAATTATGAGTGAGCACACAACTGATATAGGCAGGTAGGTAGAATAAAACCCATTAGGTCTGTAAGCTGGAGAACACATCCTCCACCACGCCCCTGTGTGATCTCATGCCCCTAGCTGATGTGACCTGAATGACCACCTGCCCACCAGACTGTATAACCACTCCCCTTTGGAAAGCACATAAAAAGTGAGGAGTGCCCCAAAATCGCTCTCTGCCTTCGCTCCGCTACCCTGCTAAGCTGCCTGTAGCTGCTCATAAGCAAACACCTACTGCACGTGGCTCCTGGCCTGCTCTCTGCTTGGCATGGCCCTAACTTAATTTCCAGACTTTCCTTTCTCCCTTAGATAGAGCCCTCACTCTCCTATGCATTTCTCTCACTATGTAAAAAAGCTTTAAAAAACTTACCATGCTGCCTGGTCTATTTGAGCCAGTATTCAGAATTCTCTGAATTCGTAGCAAGAGCCCACACCCTTATTGGTATGGGAAATATTCATAAGCATATCAACTTCACAACAACAAATAAAACCAACCCAGACAATCTCATACAGAATATCCCAACCATGGCTGAGTTTTATTATGATGCTCCTGGACTAGGGAATTCACATGGGTCAAAGCACTGTTTTATAACAAGTCAGGAGAATTCTATCCTTCCAACTAAGTCCAGGTTTTGTTGGTGGCTGCAGTCACTTTCCAAGGCAGTCCAGTTGCAGAGCTCATAGATTGGTGCATATCCAACGAGTCAATTGATTGGCCACCATTGTGAAGATATGCGCCGCCCAGTCCACCAGAGTGTTCACAGCCACCGAGCCAAGGATGATAAGGCAAAGAAGTAAATGGCAACACCAATAGTAAATACAAGCAAAGGATTTATCCTGAGATAACCCTATAGCCAGCCAAAGTGTTCATTCCTGCCTCTCTTACACCAGATTCAGTGGAACATAGCTTATTCTAGGTACTCTTACATGTATGGATACCAGAAAGGCTAGCATTGAATTCAAAGCTAAGACAAATATGCCCTTGAGAATGTGGCCCTTTCCTTGTGTGGGTAATGCACCTTGACCACAAGGGGCCAAGTAGCTATTGCCCATGGTGTCACCTCCAAGTCACATTCTATGTCTACTCCCCACAGTGACAGCAAGGAAAACCATGCCTTGTGGGTTACTTTCCATGGCACTGCCAGGTAACACATTTTGCCTGGCTCAAGGGTCTTGGGAGCTGGTAACAACACATTGTTTTGTCTTCCAAAACCTAGTTTCAAAAGGAGGTCAGGGGTTTGCATCTGTGGGCGAAGCATCCACACTGACTAGTGTTCCTGCTTGGGGTGGTTCATATGATAATCATTAACACAGCCCACAGTCTCTTGGTCTATCCCACCAGGAAGCCTGAGTCAGCTTCCTTTCTGAGGCCTTGATTCAGTAGGCCATTATATAGCTCAATCATTTTGTCTCCTTGGGGATGGTACAGTGTATATGATTTCCAAGTGATACCAAGACATTTAGCCCAGCTTTGCACTCCTAAGCCCATAAAGTGATCATTCTCAATAACATGTGGCCTTCCATATATGGCACATAATCTTTCCAAGGCATTCAGAACCACTGGGCTGCCTAATGGACAGAAAAAAAAAAGAGTCCTGTAGCAGTGTCTACACAGGTAACAGATCTAATAAGATGTATTTTATTAGATTGGTGGCAATAAAATCTACTAGCCATCCACATCACCATTCTAATGGCCATGGCCCTAAAGCTCCTGGGAACCGATGCTCCAGTTTTTGCAGACATCTAAAACCTCTAGTATGTTACACGTAGGTTCCAGGCCTTCACTGCAGCCCACATTGTCTTTTGTCCTGCATGTAGCAGCTGCCAATGTAACCACTGGGAAACATCATTTTTCCAGGGCCTTTTCTAACCAACAAACCTTAGCTAGGGTATCAGCCTCATCATTCCCAGATGGACAAGGGACAGCATGACTTATCAGATGGCATATGGTGATTTTGTCTGCTGTCACACCCCCACGTCTTGCCACATGGCTTAAACCCGTAAAGGTAGGCATTTGACTGTCTAATTTTCTGTGTACCACATTGCTGTCCAGACAGTTATGTCCTGTTAGACAGCCCAGCTCTCTGCACA
Organism: Lepus europaeus; assembly: GCF_033115175.1. NCBI lineage: Eukaryota > Metazoa > Chordata > Mammalia > Lagomorpha > Leporidae > Lepus > Lepus europaeus. Next base: position 39,626,013 of record NC_084842.1, read on the forward strand.
AATAACAACATGTGAGGGCTCATTGATGGTGACCAGCCATACTGTCATAGCTCAGCCCATTGACTACTTTGATGATTACTTGATTCCCATCAAATCATTTCAATGGAAGGCTACTGTAGTCCACTGTGCAGGATATCTTCTGCTGAATCTGTGTACCAGGCCTCCACAGGGATTGTCAGGAACCAATTCTAGTCTCAACTAGGACTGGCTCCATAGTGTGAGGGGCCTCGGAGAGTGTATTATCCATTAAATAAATCACAGGGCCCAAAATTCCTTGTAATTCAGGCTGAATAGACTAGCATTTAGAAGTCCCCATGGCCATAGGTAGGGTCTCCTCTCGCCAGTGTGGGCATCTGTGCTGTCCCACTACATGGTTTCATTGCCCAGCCAACAACAGAGTAAAAAGTGTGCACAGTGACAGTGTCAGCATCAGTTTTGTTTTCAGTGGCCATCAAAGCAGTATACACTGTAGTGAGCTATTTTTCAATCAAGGAATACCAAATATCCACTCTTTTTTGTAATTGGGATCAAAACCTGATGGGCTATCTTAGTATTTTGTGTTGCTGTCAAAGGCCCAACCCAATCCTTCTGCAGTGACATGTATATCAAGCTCACATGGGCAGGTTGACATATTGAGGGCCTGGGCAGCCTATACACAGAAAAATGGTCATCAATATGAAAGAAGGTGAAGGCAGAAAATCCCCCAGTAAAAGTACTGAAGAAATCCAAGGTAAAAAATAGGAATACTTATGGAAAAATGGCAGGGCCAAGTTGTTACTTATCAATAGTCACCCTGAATGTAAATAGCTTCAACTCTCTGGTTAAAAGATACAGATTGGCAGCCAGCACAGTGGCTCACTAGGCTAATCCTCCACCTGCGATGCTGGCACCCTGGGTTCTAGTCCCGGTTGGGGCGCCAGTTCTGTCCCGGTTGCTCCTCTTCCAGTCCAGCTCTCTGCTGTGGCCTGGGAGTGCAGTGGAGGATGGCCCAAGTGCTTGGGCCCTGCACCTGCATGGGAGACCAGGAGGAAGCATCTGGCTCCTGGCTTCGGATCGGCGCAGCGTGCTGGCCGTAGCAGCCATATAGGGGGTGAACCAACGGAAGGAAGACCTTTCTCTCTGTCTCTCTAACTCTGCCTGTCAAAAAAAAAAAAACAAAAACAAACAAAAACAAAAAACAGATACAGATTGGCTGAATGGATTAAAAAATAAGACCAAACTATTTGCTGCCTATAAAAAACACATTTCACCAATAAAAATACACACAGACTGAAAGTGAAAGGATGGAAAAAGATATTCCATGCTAATGGAAACAAAAAAGGACAGGTGTTGCCATCCCAGTATCAGACAAAATAGACTTTATCATAAAAACTGTTAAAAGAGATGAAGAAGGTCACTATGGAATTATTAAGGGATCGATACAACAGGAAATTGTGACTATAGTAAATATACAGATCCAATTACAGGGCACCTAGCTATTTAAATGAAATATTAATGGATCTAAAGGGAGACAAAGACTCCAATACAAGAGTAATGGGAGACTTCAGCACCCCATTTTCATCAATGGACAGATCAACCACACTGAAAAGCACAAAGCAAAAACAGAGCTAATCAACACAATGGACCAAATGGACCTAACTGATAGCTACAGAACTTTTCATTCCTCAGTTGCAGAATACATATCCTTCTCACCATTGCATTGAACATTCTCTAGTATATACCACATTTCTAGTTGCAGAATATACATTCTTTTCATCAATGCATGGAACTTTTTCCAGGATACACCATATGCAAGGCCATAAATAAGTCTCCACAAATTCAAAAAAATCAAAATCATACCATGCATCCTCTCTGACCACAGCGGAATGAAGCTGGAAATCAACAACTCAAGAATCTCTAGATCATATGCAAACACATGGAGACTGAACAATATGTTCCTGAATGAACAGTGGGTAACAGAAGAAATCTAAAGAGAAATAAAAATACTTCTGGAAACAAATAAATTGACAATACAGCATATCAAAACTTATAGAATAAGGGGCCAGCACTGTGGCATATTGGGATAAGCCTCCAACTGTGGTGCCAACATCCCATATGGGTGTTGGTTCATGTCTCAGATGCTTTTCTTCTGATCTAGCTCTCTGCCTATGGCCTGGGAAGCAGCAGAAGATGGCCCAAGTACTTGGGCACCCGCCCCACGTTGGGGACCCAGAAAAAGCTCCTGGCTCCTGGCTTCGGATGGGCCCGGTTCTGGTCATTGCAGCCATTTGGGGGTGAACCAGTGGATTGAAGATCTTCCCCTCTGTCTCTCTCTCTCTCTCTCTCTCTCTCTCTCTCTGTGTGTGTGTGTGTGTGTGTGTAGCTCTAACTCTCAAATAAATTGATTGATATATTTTAATTTAACAAAAAAACCTTATGGGATACAGTAAACACAGTATTGAGAGGGAAGTTCATAGCAATCAGTGCCTACATGAAGAAATTGGAAAGGCACCCAATAAATGAGTTTTCAATGCATCTCAAGACCTAGAAAAACAAAACAAACCCAAAATTAGGAGGAAAGAAATAATAAAAATAAACAAAATTGAAACAAAAAATTATGAAAAATCAGTGAAATGAAGAGATGGTTTTTTGAAAAAAGGAACAAAATTGATATACCACTGGCTCAACTAACCAAAAAAAAAAAAAGAGGAAGAAGTCCCAAATTAATAAAATCAGAGATGAGAAAGAAAATCTAGCAAAAGATTCTACACAAATAAAAAGAATCATCAAGAATTACTACAAAGAGCTGTATGACAACAAATTGGGAAATCTAGAAGAAATGGAGATTCCTAGACAGATACAATCTACCAAAATTGAGTCATAAAGCCATAGAAAACCTAAGCAGACCAATAACCAAGGTGGAAATTGAATCAGTAATAAAGACCTTCCCCACAAAGAAAAGTCCAGGACATTATGGCTTCACTGCTGAATTCTGCCAGACATTTAAAGAAGAACTAATTCCAATTCTTCTGAAGCAACTTAAAACAATTAAAATGGAGGGAATCCCCCCAAACTCCTTCTATGAGGCCTGCATCACCTTAATTCCTTAGCCAGAAAAAGATACAACAAAGAAAGAGAACTGTAGATCAATATTCCTGAAAATATAGACGCAAAAATCCTCAACAAAATACTAGCCAATTGAATCCAACAACATATCAGAAAGATCATTCACTTGGACTGAGTGAGATTTATTCCTGGTATGCAGGGATGGTTCAACATTTGCAAATCAATAAAAATAATCCATCACATTAACAAACTAAGGAACAAAAAACATACAGTGGTTTCAATAGATGCAAAGAAAACATTTGAAAAAATAAAATAATCTTTCATGTTGAAAACCTTAAGCAAATTGGGTATAGAAGGAACATTCCTCAACACAGTCACAGTAATTTATTACAAACCCATATCCTGCATCCTATGAGTGAGGAAAAGCTGAAAGTATTCCCCCTAAGATCCAGAACCAGAAAAGGATGCCCACTCTCATCATTGCTATTTAATATAGTCCTGGAAATTTTAGCCAGAGTCATTAGGCAAGAAAAAGAAATCAAATTGGAAAGGAGGAAATCAAACAATCCCAAATTTGCAGATGACATGATTCTATATACAATGGATCCAAAAGACTCCACTGAGAGACTATTGGAACTCATAAAAGAGTTTGGTAAAGCGGCAAGATATAAAATCAACACAGAAAAATTAATAGCGTTTGTATACACAAACAATGTCATGGCTGAGAAAGAACTTTGAAGATCAGTCCAATTCATGATAACTCCTAAAATAATTAAATACCTTGGAATAAATTTAATCAAGGATGTTAAAGATCTCCATGATGAAAATCACAAAACACTAAAGAAAGAAGTAGAAGGAGAAATTTAAAAATGAAAGAATCTTCTATGTTCATGGATTGGAAAAATGAACATCATCAAAATGTTCATACTTCTGAAAGCAATTTACAGAATCAATGCAATCTCAATCAAAATACAGACATTCTTCACAGATCTAGAAAAATATGATGCTAAAATCTATATAGAAACACAAGAGACCCTGAATATCAAAGCCATCTTATATAACAACATAAAGCCAGAGGAATTACAATACTAGGTTTCAAGACATATTACAGGCAGTTATCATCAAAATAGCCTGGTGTTGGCACAAAAACAGACTTGTAGACCAATGGAACAGAATAGAAACTCCGGAAATCAATCCATGCATCTACAACCATCTTTGACAAAGGAACTAAAATCAATCCCTGGAACAAGAACAGTTTATTTAACAAATGGTACTGGGGAAACCAGACCTCCACATGCAAAAGTATGAAACTAGACCCATGCCAAACACCTTACACAAACATTCACTCAAGGGGTAGTACTGTGGCATAGTGAGTAAAGCCACTGCCTGAAGTGTCAGCATCCTTTATGGGCTCTGTTTTAAAATCCTAACTATTCCACATCCAATCCAGTTCTCTGCTATGGTCTGGGAAAGCAGAAGATGGCCCAAGTGGTCGGGCCCCTGCACCCGCGTGGGAGACCTGAAAGAAACTTCTGGCTCCTGGCTTCGGATCAGCCCAGCACCAGCTGTTGTGGCCAGTTGGGGAGTGAACCAGTGGAATGGAAAACTTCTCTCTCTCTCTTTGTCTCTGCCTCTCTGTAACTCTGCCTCTCAAATAAATAAATAAATCTTAAAAAAAAAAAAAAAAAACCTACTCAAGGCCGGCGCCGTGGCTTAACAGGCTAATCCTCCGCCTTGCGGCGCCAGCACACAGGGTTCTAGTCCCAGTCGGGGCACCGATCCTGTCCCGGTTGCCCCTCTTCCAGGCCAGCTCTCTGCTGTGGCCAGGGAGTGCAGTGGAGGATGGCCCAAGTTCTTGGGCCCTGCACCCCATGGGAGACCAGGAGAAGCACCTGGCTCCTGCCATCAGATCAGCGCGGTGCGCCGGCCGCAGCGCACCTACCGCGGCGGCCATTGGAGGGTGAACCAACGGCAAAAAGGAAGACCTTTCTCTCTGTCTCCCTCTACTGTCCACTCTGCCTGTCAAAAATTAAAAACAAAACAAAACAAAAAAACTACTCAAAATGGATCAAATACCTAAATCTAAGCTCCTGGCTCCTGGCCTCAGCCTGTCCTAACCCCAACCATACTAAGTGAAAGGAGCCAGCAATTAAAGATCACACATTTCTATGCTTTTAATTCTACAAAGTATCCAGAACATACAAAAATACAGAGAAAAGTTATATTAGTGACCACCCAGTGCAAAGGAGAACATGGGTATAGAAATTGTTCTAAAATATTCAGGGTTTCTGCTGGTGATGATTAAAATGTTCTAAATTGACTGTGGTAACAGTTATATATATTTGTGAAAATACTTAAAATCCATTGAATTTTTATGTTTTAAATAGGTGAACTGTATGCTATATGAATTGTATCTCAAAAAAGTTGGTTATAAAGAAAAAAATGTTACAGCTGGGTCATAATATCATTGGAAAAAAGGAACTTTGGTTGTGTAATGATGAAATTTAGGAAGTAAGAGTACTAAGGAAGAATTGAACCAAGGGATGATATTACACTCTAGTCAACTCTGAACATGTTTCTTCTAAGAGGACTGGAAACAAACTCTGAATAATCTTCAAATGTTTTTACCAACTTTCTTCACTAGAAGGAGGCACAGTCCTAGCAGATTCTCTGAGAAACTGTAGAAATCTTAAGTAATCAGAATCTAGTCCCTTTCCCCAAACCACTGATGATTTATGACAGTTTTATCAGACTTTCTATATTAAAGTCAGCCATCACTTCAGCTTCCAAAAAATACTGCTACAATACAATAATAACAGCATGTTTAGGAAATTGCAGAATACAACTTGACCTTCCACAAAATAAGCTGAGATGAGCAAGGGAGCACTGTATGCTTCAGGACATGGTTTCTGTTGTTTCATGTCAAGTGCCAATTAGTTTTGTTTACAAAAAGGCATAAAGTAGACACTTTCCTTTGAACATGCTTTCCTTCCATTAGCTTTCCTATTAATTTTGAAGAAGAGGTCCAACAGTAATTATGTAAAACACCCTGCATATCACCTACTTATTATATTGATGAGAATCCAAAAATACATTTAATAATCTTTTACTTTTCCACTTCAAATATTCACCACAGTGATAAAAAATCCTGATTATATTTCTGCAATCAAGACAAAGGACATAACTTTAAAAATTTCAGGAGAAAATGAATGCCTTCAAATGTAAGACATAGGATGCTGTAACATGAATATTACCACATAAGTGACAAGCCATTCTGTACATATGCTAATCTCCCATACTTATCACATCCACAGGTAAGCTAAGATTTAACTATGTTGTTCACTGGTAATTAGCCAGGTTTCTCTTAGATAACTCAATCTTAGGACATTAACACAAAGTTTACACAAGAATGCCTTTTGTAAAAGGATAATAAAGTTGTCTTGTTTAGTTAAGTACTACCATCTATTATTAAGCTTAACAAACTTAAGAAAATGTAAATGTAGCATTTTAGGAAAAAAGAAATATGAACATCTTTCTTTTCCCTCAGTATTTTAGCTGAGGACCCAGACTTCATAGTAAGAATCTCTGCAATTCTAAAGAAAGCTAGCAAACATTTACCTTAAGATTTTTTAAAAATATGACAAAATGGGGTAGATGTTGTAGCATAGCATGTCACTGCTTTGGATGCCCACATCCCATATCAGAGTACCTAGGATTGCATCCTGCCTCTGCTTCTCTGATACAGCTTCCTGCCAGTGCACTTAGGAGGCCACAGATGATGGCACAATTGCTTGGATCTTTACCACCTACATGAGAGGTCTGGATGGAGTTCCTGGCTCCTGGATTTGGCCTTTCCTAACCCTTGGCAGGCATTTGGGGAGTGAACCAGTGACCAGTGAATGAAAGATCTCTCTGTCTCTGTCTCTGTGTGTGTGCATGTGTATGTGTGTGTGTGTGAGAGAGAGAGAGAGAATGAGACTCTGCCTTTCAAATACATAAACCTTGAAAACCTATATAACAGATTGATTGCCTAGTTTCACCTCCCTGAGAAGGAGAGTCTAAGAGAAGGATTTATACTCAGCTACTTCGTTTAACAGTTTATCCCAGAAAGCAGGCAAAGAACAGAAAAACTGAGACAGGGAAGACAGAAAAACCAACACATAGTACATTTATGAATTTGTTGCCATGGGCAACAAAGGCTCCACCGTGCAGGAATCTCTGAGGAATACAGAATGCCTTCCAGGATAGTCCACTCAAAAGAAGGGAGTTTGGGGAATTTATCTTCTGGTTTTCCTGTTAGATGCAGGTTGCTTGGTGCACTCTAACCACACTGCACTTTGGAACTGAACCTACAAGAGGGTAAAGGGGATTACTGCTATTCTAGAGGAAGTCCTGAAGTAGAGAAATTGAGAGATCCATGGTAGACACTTAAGGTGGCTGATATCCATATGCTTAGATCTGTCCAACACTGTAATGTCTGACATAAAAATTGTACCAAAGATTTGAGAGGCCGGACACCTACAATGCAATTGACTGAACGCTTCTGTCCACCCAAAATTAATATGTTGAACTCCTGATTCTCAACGTGATGATAGTCGAGGGAGGGGGGGCTTTGGGAGATAATTGGGTTATGAGGGCAGGGCACTGCTGAGTGGAATCAGCAGCCTTATAAAAGGAACCCCAGGAGTTGGCGCTGTGGCACAGTGGGCTATGCCTCCACCTGCGGCACCAGCATTCCATATGGACACTAGTTCTAGTTCCAGCTGCTCCTTTTCCCATCTGGCTCTCTGCTGTGGCCTGTGAAAGTAGCAGAGGATGGTCCAAGCACTTGGGCCCTGCACCTGCATGGGAAACCCGGAAGAGGCTTCTGGCTCCTGGCTTCAGATCAGATCGGCTCAGCTCTGGCTGTTGTGGACGTTTGGGGAGTGAACCAGCAGATGGAAGACCCTTTCTCTCTGTCTCTCCTTCTCTCTGTAATTTCACCTCTCAAATAAATAAATAAAATATTAAAAAAGAGGAGAGGGAACCCCAGAGAGCTCTCTAACCCTCTTTCCAAAGACACAAAGAGAAAACAGTCATCCACAACCTAGGAGAGGACACTCACTAGAAATTGACCATGCTGGCACACTGATATTAGATTTTACAATTGCCAGAACTCTGAGAAAAAAGTCTCTGCTGCTTGTAAGTCATCCAATCTGTGGTATTCTGCTGTAATAGCCTGGAACAAGACCAAAAAAAATAAAGTATCTACTACACCGACACACTCAATTCCTACCAATCTTTTAAAAAAGATTTATGTATTTATTTGAAATTCAGAGTTTCAGAAAGAGAGGGATAGATATAGAGATCTTCCATTCACTGGTTCACTCTCCAGATGGCTTCAACAGCCAGCACTGGACAAGACCAAAGCCAGGAGCCAGGAGCTTCCTCCAGGGATCCCACATTTTAGCAGGAGCCCAAACACTTAGGCCATTCTCTACTGCTTTTCTCAGGCCATTAGTTGGGAGCTGGATTGGAAGTGGAGCAACTGGAACACGAGCCATCACACATATGGGATTCTGGTGTCACAGGTGGCAGCTTTACCCACTGTGCCTCAATACCGGTCTCTTCCAACCATCTTTAAGAAGCATTTTAAATCTGAAGGGAATTGATTAGAGGTAATGACTCCTTCAACATATTTAAAGTATTTGGACAGCCCCTTGCTATTCCCATAGAAGAGGGTATGGGGTTGCTTTCACTTCCCACAGCCAATAAAGAAGCCTACAATGAACCCCTCTAAGTGCCAGAGGCACATTTTCAATAGAGCATTGCATCTCACTAAATATATTTCTCCCCACCTGAAATAAATGTTTCGGTTTGCTTGAGCTGCTAGCAGAATAGTGAACAAAATAGTTTCTAGAAGATCTTAACATATTTTCACTTAAACTTGTCCTCACCTCCTCTGGAAATTCTGAAGTCAGCAGGACAGCTAGAATAGTTCATATTTGCAGAGCATAGAGGAGCAAGCAGTGACTAGATAAAAGTGCCCATCTACTATTCGGTTCAGTAATGTTACATAAGTTCCCTTTGTCCCTATAGCCACCTTGCATCAAAGGTACATAGATTGATCTTCAAAGGCCATTGCCCAAAATTGCTGTCTGTAGGATGATGGATGCCAGCAGAAAGAGATTGTGTGGGATGTACCATGGGTGGGAAGCAGATGAAATGGAGTCTTAAGAGGCAAACCAAAGGGTGGAATTTCCTGTGTCGGTATGGCAGATTGTCAGTTGTCCCTCCCAGAATGTTCGCTTCTTGCTGGATATATGATTGACAATTTATGATTATATTTCTCAGCTTTCTCCCACTAGAAGTGACTATAGAACTAAATTATTGGCTGGCGCCGCGGCTCACTTGGCTAATCCTCCGCCTGCGGCGCCGGCACCCCAGGTTCTAGTCCCGGTTGGGGCACTGGTTCTGTCCTGGTTGCTCCTCTTCCAGTCCAGCTCTCTGCGGTGGCCCAGGTGCTTGGGCCCTGCACCCGCATGGGAGACCAGGAGAAGCACCTGACTCCTGGATTCGGATCAGCGCAGCACACCGGCCTTAGTGGCCACTTGGGGGGTGAACCAACAGAAAGGAAGACCTTTCTCTCTGTCTCTTTCTCTCTCACTGTCTAACTCTGCCTGTCAAAAAGAAAATAAGAAGAAGAAGAAAAAAAGAACTAAGTTATCATCAGTGCAGTGTGAGTGCAAGTCACAAACACAACTCTTGCCTGACTTGGCTAAAATGAAGCTATTTGCCCTGGACTTATTGCTTTCCTCTTTTCTTTTTCTAAAAAAACAGACATGTTCATGATAGCTTTGGCCATGCAAACCAGGAAAACACCTTAGAAAATTGTGGAACAATAGGATGGAAAGAAAACAGTCCCCAAGTGACCTTACAAGGCAGAGTTTAACTATTAAGTAGACAATAATAAATATCTTTTTACTTAAGCAAATATTTCTCAACATTTTTTATTATTGCCCTCCCCAAGGAGAAAAATAAATTTAAGATTAATTCAATTAAGTTTCTTATTTTAGCTTAATTAATTTTCTCCTAACAACAAAGATTAAAGACTAAGAAATAAGACTTTGTTGAACTTTGGAAGGCCACAAACCATTGTAATAGCTCAGACTTTCTTCATCAACTTTCCTCCAAGAAACAATTTTCATTTTCATTTTCAGAATGCATGAGTGAAACTATTGTATGCTCACTGTCTTTGTTGAAGCAACTTTATCATTGTCTCACTAAGGGAACTTAGGAAGGTAGAAGTCCTACTGGAGTTCCCTACCACAAACCCATCATCACAGGCAATAAAGGAGCTTTGCTATTACAAAGGTCTTCTGAGAATCCAAAGAGAACGCATAACACAGTAGGGAAGCAAAATGAGCTGTGCCACGTTTTCTCTCATCTTTCCTTATCCCCCAGCCCTACATGGAGAATCAAAAGTACAGGGCATGGGAGAAGAGTAGTGAAACTAGAAGTCTGGCTTCTAGTGGCACAGTTGGTTAAGGTGCACCCTGCAACACCTGCATCCATATCGGCATGCAGGTTTGAGTCCTGATTGCTCTGCTTCTGATCCAGCTTCTAGCTAATGCATTTGAGAGGCAGCAGATGATGGTTCAAAGGCTTGGACCCCTACCAGCTACAAGGTCAACCGGAATGGAGTTCTTGACTTGGCCTGGCTAGTGTGGGTATATATATATATATATATATCCCCTCCCCTTCCTTTCAGGTAGAAGGGGGACATACTAACTAGACTTTACTTCCCTTAGGTGAGACAGACAGGTACAAAAGTTTCCAATTTGATGAGAAAACAGTGTTTTGATTTGGACTAAATTGTATACTTTAAAACAGACAAAGGAATTAAAAGCTATGTGTTTGATACAAGATGTCACCCAAGGTGACAATGGGATATCCACAGGAACAGTAGGGAAAGTAAAACAACCTGTTTCCAAGTTGTACTCTATAAGGGTACTCAATAAACCTAATTACCCAATATTCAACAAACAAACCATATAAACTGCAAAAATCTAAGAATAAATGAAATATCTTTACCCAAGAATCTTTTGCTATTATCCAACCTGCCTAATCCATTCATAACTGCACTTATCCTACCTTTAGTACAATCTTTTATTGCTGTTTGTAGATGCCTGCTAGGATTCTGAGGTCTATCCATGTACCCTAACTACAAGACACACACATTTCCAAAAGTTTATGGGAAATTGAATTAAAAGATAAGTTTATTTTGGCACAAATAATTGAAATCCATATATAGTTTTCTTCACAATATGCATTTTCCACAAACTTTCCTAAAAATTATTTGAGAAGTAGAGAGAGAGTCTAGAGAGCCTCATTCTCTGGTTCACTCTCCAAATGCCTGCAATAGCCAGGGCTCAATCAGGCTAAAGTCAAAATCCAGGATTTCAAACCAAGTCTCCAACATGGGTGGAAGGGACCCAAATACTTGAGTCATCACCTGCTACATTCCATGGAGTGCATTAGAAGGAACCTGGAATTGGGAGCAACGTGAGCCCAAATTCAGGCACTTAAATATGGGATGCAGGCTTAACCACCAGGCCAAATGCCTGCCCCTCCATGACCTTTTGAAGTCCCCTGATGCTTAATAGACTTGATACTACTTTGCAACTATTGAATTTTTTTCTTTTACACTTTAGTTATTTGAGAAGCAGAAACTCAGTGAGAGAAAGAGACAGGACAGAGATAGAGGGCCCCATTGCCTGGTTCACTTGACCATATGTGCGAAATAGCTGCAGCTTGGCTGAGATGGAAGCTGGAAGACAGAAATTCAGACTAGGTATCTCCCATGGGTAGCGGGAACCCAGTTACCTGAGCCATTACCTGCTGCCTCCCAGGGTCTGCATTGGCAGGAAGTTGGTATCAGGTGCTACAACTGGGATTAAACCCAAGTGCTCCAATGTGGGATGTGGGTATCTTAACCACCAGGCTAAATGCCCACTCCCTATTTTTATATTTAAGAGGAGATAGGGAGAGATCGACAGAGAATACTAAAACAATTTAGAATCCTTTGCCCTTAGGTTTGCTTTTTTAAAATTTTACTAGCCAGAGGTTCTTTGTAACACAATAATCAACTACTTCATAATTTAGCTACTCACAGCTTTTCTATGAATAACAGAGGTTTGGCAACCATACTTCTTTCTCTGTTGATGGCCAAACACCTCAGGAGAATAACATAATTATCAGCAGCATCCGTCAGAACAATAGCTAACTTTCCAAATGTTGGAATGTTTGTTTTGTTTAATTTTTATGGCGCTTTATTACTTTTATAAAGCTTTCACAAAAACCTGCTGTGACAATGTTACTTAATTGCCAAGGAAGACAGAATTAATTTTTAAAATATAATTCTTCAAGGAAGAACTTTTTTTAGGTTATAAAATGATTTTTTACAAACTTCAATTAATCACAAAATCAGATGTGTTTTCCTCCACTTATTTTCCATTAAAAGTTAGTAAGCCATCTCTTCACTCTATTGATTATTTCCTTTGATGTACAGAAGCTTCTGAGTTTGGTATAATCCCATTTGTCCAGTTTAGCCTTTGTTTCCTGTGCTTTTGGTTCATATCCAAGAAGTTACTGCCTACACCAATGTCTTGGAGTTTTTCCACCACATTTTCTTCTAGTCACTGTTGTGCTTTGTAATCAGGTATAGAGTGAAGAGACAATCAACAGGATTAGAAAAGTATTTGCCAGCTACTTATCTGACAAAGGATTAATGTCAGAATACATCAGCAACTCAAAAATTAAAAAAAAAAATAATTCCAGTGAAGAAATGGGCAAAGGGGTTCAATAAGCAGTTCTCAAAAACAGAAATACAACTAATCAACAAGTACATGACAAACGCTCAATATCAGTAGCTATCAGGGAAATGTAAACCAAAACCACAAGGAGATATCACCTTACCCCCTTGAGAATGGTGAAAATCCAAAACACAGAGTAGCAAATGCAGGAGAGGATGTGGACCACTGGGGAACACTTATACACTGTTGGTGAGAAAGTAAGTCAGTGTTTTCCACAGCAGCTGCACTAAGTAGATTTTTTTAAGAAAAACTAGAAATAAACTTGCCATATGACCCAGCGATCCTACTACTGTGTAAATGCCCAAAAGACATGAACATATTGTATCAAAGAGGTATCTGTGCCACCATGTTTATAGCAGCACTATTCATAATGGACAAAATATATAACCAAAGTGTCATCATCAGAATGGATACAGAAATTTTGTGTGTGTATGTGTACCTCCATATAAATATATATATACATATATGGGAATATTATCCAGCTATAAAAATGAAATTTGCATCAAAATGGATACAACTGGAGGATATCAGGTTGAATGAAATAAGCCAGACACAGAAAGACAAACAGCACATATTTTTTCTTATATGGGGGACCTAAAATTTAAAAATTATAAACAACAAAAAGAAAGAAATGTCTGTGCATACCAGTATTACTACATATATACTTTTGTCAAGCTTTATTTTATAATTATGTCAAACCAATGGCTAATAATGATATATTACTGTAGTTTCAATGATCTATGATTATATTAAAATTTAATATATATGCCTGAAATTGACATCTCGTTACTTGATTATTGTTTCTAGACCTTGTGTATATTCCCCCTGAATGTCCTTTTACATTTTACTTGTTGAACTCTTTATTTAGTGGAGCATTAAGCCTTTGGCTATAATGTAAAATTAAGACACGCTATTTCAAAAATTGAAGGAAAGTAAGAGAAGTATCATTATATTCTTAGGATTGTACCCATGAACTACATTCAGCTGTTCTCTTTATATTAAAAAGATGCTAATTTTGAAAAAAATAGTAAGGTTATTCTTCCTCTGGTGGTAAAATCTAAATAAATGAATAATTCAAAGAAAACCCTCTGCCTCTTTTTCTTTGGATCCCATTCCAGCTTTTTTCAATCTAAAAGTTATGGTCTAAGCACAAGGTATCTCCAAATATTGGAGAGATAGAAAGCAGAAAGTCTTTTTTTTTATTTTTTAGTGAAATTCTTTAAAAAACCACTAACATCTAACTTAAAAATGTCATCTATAAAAACATTCAGATCTCAAAAGCTCACAAAACAATAATGAATACGAATACAAAGATTTTTTTTAAAGATCCATCCAGCGTCGGGTTTGGTGTTGTGGCATAGTGAGTTAAGATACCACTTGGGACACTTGCCTCACATACCATAGTGCCTGGATTCAAGTCCCAACTCTACTTCCCATTCAGCTCCCTGCTAGTGTACATCCAGGGAAGCAGCAGATGATGGCATAAGTATTTGGGTCCTTGACACCCACAATGGAGAGCAAGATGCAGTTCCTTGCTCCTGGCTATTGCAGGCATTTGGGAAGTGAACCAATAGAGGGAATCTCTCTCTCCCTGCCTCTTCTTTCTCTCACCCTCATTCTCCCTCTCAAATAAATAAATAAAACTTAACAAAAGACCCATCTATTTCCAATTCACCAAGGTCTTACATCCTCTTCATGTGAAAACCTCCCACACCCTGAATGTTGTCTCTGTCCAAAAACAAGATGTGTGTCCTCCCATCTCCTCTATCTTTCCTGTTCTATAATTATGAAATCTTGAATTTTGTCCCCATCATTGTAGTAGTTTCTTAATCTGCTCCCCCACAGCATTTCCTAGCCTGGTTGGCCTTTTTTTGCTTTTTCCCAGGACTCCTCTACAAGAAAGTTGAGCTGAGGGAACCATGAGTACAAATTCACAGACTAAGCAAGGCAGTAGCCTATGATTTCCTCAAGGGTTAAAATCCAGTCTTATTCCCTCTGTAAACCACTGCTAAGCACAGCAAGTGCCAATCAAAGTTGGTTTTGTTTCATTAGGTGAGGGGTGTGGGTTTTTTTGTTTTTGCATTTATTGACTCACTGGATGAAAATATAGTATAGGAAAATGTATCTTTCCCCAGTAACAGACCATTATCATAGAAGGAGGCCTAGATGCTTGTCAGGAAGTCAGATACCTGGTGAGGAGATTCAAACTCAGATGCTTTTCCTCTCCCATGATGCCCCCAACCTAGCTTACCAAGAGTGCCCAACAGTATAAGCATTTGGTTCGTTTCAGTGGCTGCTGAGAAAGACAGAGTCTGGGCAGTCCTTGCTTGATAGCCTCTCTCCATGGCTAAATGCCACCAAGAGGATATCTTGGGTTACTAGACAGACCTGCCATCTGCAAACTATCAGCCTTCCAAAAGGCTCTCATTTAGATGGATGTGGTCATTTATAAACAAGATAGGAATGGCAGAAAGAAAGATGGGAGAAAGAGTGCTGCTTCAGCCCTTTCAGTGTGGTCTGGTTTGTACACCAACAGCCAGCCTTGTCAAGTACATGCTACATTTACAGGATAAGCTGTTACCTTGTGCTCGAAAGCACTGTAAGTTTTTTTGGACCTTTGCCATTCATTACCAGTAAGAAAAATCACCTTCTCATTTGAAGCTCTTTTTTCATCATGGCTCATTGGCCATGACTGATGTTCCTTTAAGTAAAGCAGTTAAAACTGCTTAGCCTCATACATAAAAAGTGCTTGCTAGAGTTAAGACAAAATTCAGAGGTAGTATAACTGTGACAGGATGATCAGTGCCTTCTTCAAATGTCCCCTTACCACCTTTCTAATATCCAAAAACGTAAGATCCTACTGTCAAGATACAGCCTTTCACAACTCTTCACAAAAATGTCTAGGAATTAAGATTGGCGTACTTTCATACACTGTATATTGTGGATGTCAGTCCACCTTTTAAGTTAAGAGCATACCAGAGGACATGAAGTGGGGACTAATTTCTACTATAAATAATAAATAGATTATTTTATATTTTATTGGGCATACCTCATAAATCATTTCCTAAAAAAGTTCTAACATCATGACTTTATATTTCAAATCTTATTTCAACATAATTCTAGTTATTCATAAAACAATTAGAAAGTGATTCACTAGTTCCCCCAGTGACTGCATTCATATTTTTGTAATAAATATTTCCTTTATGAAAAACATCCTGCATTTTTACCTTTAATACAATTAACAACTTTTACTACAATAAAGTCACCACTTCTCTCAACATACTTGAACTTCAGGTAAAGATGGAACCATTGAAGGGATGAATGCCCTTGGCAGTTTACTGACATTTAGCCAGGTAGATAGCACTGACAAGAAAGGCACCTGGAATCTCCCATTTGTTCTGTTACCACAGTTTGTGAAGGCTAGGATAATAATAGCACTTAAGAGGCAAAAAAAATAGAGGGATTTTACTTAAAATTTATCCCGATACACATGAAGTAAACAATTTTAAAAATCCATAAATGGACAACTAGCTAATAGTTATTACATTCAATAATTTAGCATGATATGCATGATGGTTTTGACCTCCAAAATAATTTAGCGCCTTGAGCTGAGATTAAATGCAGAACATTAATTTTTCCCTCTGGTTGTCAAGCCAACCAAGAGACCCGTCAAATCCATTTAAATAAAGCCTGCATCATGTAATAATATTAAAGGGAATAAAATATTAATATAGGCCTGTGGTAGAACATTGGCCAGAAGAGCTGCAGTGAGGTGCCTTTAATTTATTACCCTGACAATCTTTGTACTGAAACTAGGAGTCAAAGCTATCCAAGAATTATGTTTTGTGCTACATGATGGGCTCATTGAAGAAAAGTTATAAGGCCTGCAAATGCTGAAATTTTTAGTATCTCCAATGCAGGAAAGTCATGAGTTCCATTTTAATTGTATGAATTTAAAATGATAACAAAGTACAAACACCAAGGATCAGTTGTAATGAATATGAAATTTCTAAAGCAAAAGGAGGATTTTAATTCATCAGGTGAGGCTTGAAGAACTTTCCCCCATAATAAATGTGTATCTAAATCAAAGCTTTATTTACATACCACACACACCAAGCATTCAGTACTTCTATTTCCAAACATATTCTGATTTTTACCTCTGAAGATTAAGTTTTTCTGGATCATCGTTCAGTAGGTTTTCTGAGGATCGGACGTTCTAACTACATATACTTAAATATTATATTCTCATTCAGAAGATGGCTGCCCTGAAAGAACCACACTTACTCCATATACAGATTTTTGACCTGTGAGTACGGAGGTTGTAGATAAACAGTGTGAGACACTTGCACAGCATGAGTGACTCAAGTCACTCGCTTTACTAAATTAGAAAATTGTATACTTTTAAATAAGCTTTGTTAATATCTTAAAGATACCAAACATGTTCTTTAATGCAAATTATGTTATTGTTCCACAAGCAGAATAAAATCCACAGGCTGCCTTCCAGCTGCTTCATCATTCACCCCGCAGAGCAATGTATGTCCCATTACGCTGAGCTTCCACTAACTTCAAAGAATCCTCTGTGTGAGGGAACCAGGAATAAGACATAGGAAGAAACAGAAATCTAGCCACAGGAAAAGAACCCTTTAAAATTCCAATCAAAGCTTTGAATCCTCCAAACAAGGCAATTTCTCAGTAACAATCAGATCAGATGTGAAAGCACAAACGGCAGGACTGAAGTCGGACAGCCTGCCTTCGTGTGGAAAGGGAAAACAGCACAGCTACGACCCCAAATCTCACAGCAATTACAGGGACAGGATCTGAGGCATCTGCAGTTCTCGCCAGCTGACCTAGAGTCACTTGATCAAACGCAATGGACACCATTCCAATGTCTCAAAGGGCGGCTGTCATCTTCCAGGCTGTGAAAGACCATTTGTATCAGAGTCAAAAGGTCAGCTGAGTTCTTTATCTCTGAGCACACTGTTTTTATTCTCAGTGTAATTTCTACAAAATAGGCTCCCTGGATGAACAAATTGGAGATAATAAAGCAGTATGTTTGTTAATTAAATTGAAGGAAACCTAATTTTTTACTTCACATTCACTTCAAGAACTCTGAGGGTTCTAGTGCTAGTGCCAGTTCAGGGAAGGGAACGTGTTGGGACTCAGTGGGTGAAGCCGCCCCCGGGAGGAACACATACCTTACCAGAGCGCCTAGATTTGAGTTTTACCTCCAATTCAGATCCAGCTTCCTGCTAATATGCACCTTGGGAGGCAGAAGGTGATGGTTCGAGAATCTAGGACCCTGCCACCCAATGTGGGAGACTTAGATGGAGTTCCTGGTTCTTACTTGCAGCCTAGCCCAATCCCAGCTATAGTAGGCACTTGGGGAGCGAACCAGCAGATAAAAACTCTCTCTCTCTCTCTCTCTCTCTCTCTCTCTTTCTCTCAGTTTCTCTGCCTCTCAAATGAATAAAATTAACTTGAAAATGTGCATGGAAAATGGAATTAAAAGATAAGTTTAGGCCGGCGCCGTGGCTCAACAGGCTAATCCTCCGCCTTGCGGCGCCGGCACACCGGGTTCTAGTCCCGGTCGGGGCACCGATCCTGTCCCGGTTGCCCCTCTTCCAGGCCAGCTCTCTGCTGTGGCCAGGGAGTGCAGTGGAGGAAGGCCCAAGTGTTTGGGCTCTGCACCCCATGGGAGACCAGGATAAAGCACCTGGCTCCTGCCATCGGAACAGCGCGGTGCACCGGCCGCAGCGCGCTACCGCGGCGGCCATTAGAGGGTGAACCAACGGCAAAGGAAGATCTTTCTCTCTGTCTCTCTCTCTCTCTCACTGTCCACTCTGCCTGTCAAAAAAAAAAAAAAAAAAAAAAAGATAAGTTTATTTCGGTGCCAAAAAAAACTATTTGAAATCCTCATTGAGTTTTTCATGATAAATATTTCCATGAATTATTTGTAGAATCTCTTGTGTGCATGGATTTCAAAATTTTTACACCAAAATAAACAAATTTTTAAATTCTATTTTTCATAAAGGGTTTTTTATTTTTTATTTTTTATTTTTTATTTTTTATTTTTGACAGGCAGAGTGGACAGTGAGAGAGAGAGAGAGAGACAGGGATAAAGGTCTTCCTTTTGCCGTTGGTTCACCCTCCAACGGCCGCCACGCTGAGGCCGGCGCACTGTGCTGATCCGAAGGCAGGAGCCAGGTGATTATCCTGGTCTCCCATGGGGTGCAGGGCCCAAGCACTTGGGCCATCCTCCACTGCACTCCCAGGCCACAGCAGAGAGCTGGCCTGGAAGAGGGGCAACCGGGACAGGATCGGTGCCCCAACCGGGACTAGAACCTGGTATGCCGGCGCCGCTAGGCGGAGGATTAGCCTGTTGAACCACGGTGCCGGCCCGTAAAGATTTTTAAGTACCCTGGAATGTACCTTGAACATAGGAGATGTCATTATTATACCATTTCTCTAGCCTCTTCATTTGCTAAATGATCACATGACAATAATCACTGTGAGGCAATAGTAACATGCATTCATACATTTTGATTTTCCCCTATTTCTTTATGAGTGTCATTCTTAAGCTTATAATTTGTCAAACTGATGTGACTGTTATTGGTAGGTGTATGATCATTCATGCTTACAAAAATGTGTATATTGTAGCCTATTTTATTATGCAAAATGGTCTGTAAAGTCTTCTGCTATGTTTTTATATGTTTCTCAAATAAATGACATTTTAAAAATGTAAATTTGATTGGGTATTATGGCTCAGCATGTTAAGCCATCACTTTAGGTGCCACATACTATACTGGAGTACCTGGTTCAAGTCCTGGCTACTTGGCACTTTCAATATAGCTTCCTGCTTATGCACTTGGAGGCTGTAGGTGTTGGCCCAAATACTTGGGTTCCTTCCACCCACATAGGAAACCCAGAGGGAGTTCCTGACTCCTAGATTCAGCCTGGCCTAGTCTTGGCTATTGTGGGTATTTGGAAAGTGAACCAGAGAATGGAAGATATTTCTCTCTCTCGCTCTCGCTCTCTCTCATATCTCTTTCACTCTGCCTCTCAAATAAATCTTTTAAAAAATGTAAATCAGGTAGGCACTGTGGTGTAGAAAATTAAGTTTCCATTTGCAATACTTGCAACTCATATTGGAGTGCCAGTTCAAGTCTCAGCTTATCCAGCTTTGTAGTAATGAGCCTTGGAAAGCAGCAGATGGTGGCCAAAGGGAAACTGAAAAGTTATAGGAAAAAACTGAGAACAACAACAAAAAACTTCACTATTATAGATCAAATAAGTAAATTAGAAACAAGAAGAAAAAACAACTTAAAATTTAAATTGTATAGAAAATGTCTTAAAATATGTTTAAATGCACAGAGAAAAAATGACAAAGGCTTACTTCAAATTAAAAGAAAGTGGTAAATCTAAAGAGCATAGATATAATCCGCCATTTAAAAACAGAACAGAAAATGTAGTCAGAGAAATAATATGGAAGAATTTCTGTAAATTTAGAATAAAACTGAATAGAAATTTTAAAATTACTTCTACCACAATAAAATATAAGAGTGAAGCCAAATATACTCTGGTTGATTTGTTAATATTCACTAACAAAGTTAAAATTCTTCAAGCAACCAGGCAGAAAAAGCGAGTCAACAACAGAAACACATTGCTTTAAACTTCTCAATAATAACATCCAAACCCAGAAAATAATGGAAGATGTCTACAAAAACCTCAGGGGAAAAAAAACACAGCTGAAGTATTATGATAATGACGCAATAATTATACAAATAGAAAGCAATCAAAAAACATTCACAACTATGCAAGACCACTGAGCTTTCTTAAATAAATAAGTGAAAAATTGATGAACAAGGAAAAGAACAGATACAAAATTTGAGAATAAAAAGTCACCTTAAAAGGATTTGGAATCAGTACTGAATGTAAAATAGAGAACTGGGGGCAGGCAGGAAAGGGCAGGGGGTAGAGGGAGAGAGACAGAGAAAGAGAGAATCGTCCATCCAGCTGTTCAGACCATTTGGGGAGTGAACCAGCAGATCGAAGGTAACTCTAACTCTCCCTGTCACTTTGCATTTCAAATAAATAAATAAATCTTTGCAAAAATATTTAAAATATAGAACTGAAATAGAATTTCTGGAAGATGATATTTCCAATGTGCAATACTAATGTTCCAAAAATTCATAATAAAGTAAAATCACATAAGTCAAAACAAGGAGATTCAAGAAAGGGAAATCAGACATAGAAACACTCTGCTAATCACTTTAATTTTATAATGAGTCAATCTATATATCAGTTTAATTATGCTGTTCAATCAGGAAAATAGATTCAAACCTTTTTATGGACTTCCTAATATTTGTGTTAGCATTAAAATACTGTTAGGGGGTAAGTGTTTGGCACAGTAGTTAGAACACCTACATCCCAGATCAAAGAGCCCGAGTTTAAGTCCCAGCTTCACTCCTGATTCCAGCTTTCTGTTATTGTACAGTAGAGGAGGCAGCAAGCGATGGGTCAGATCTCTGCAACCCACATGGGAGACCTGAACTGAATTCCCTGCTCCCAGGTACTCAGTGAATAAACCAGCAGAAGGGAGCTTTCTCTATCTGCCTCTCTGTATGCCTGACTTCCTGTCTTTCAAATAAAATGAACAAATAATTTTAAAAAATAGCCTTAGAGGTTAATATCACTTCTAGTAAATAAACCTTTATCCTTTATCTGAAATCTACTGATTCTAGAAATTTCACCCCAATTCCCTTTTTTAGTTAAAGTAAAATTAAATACAATATACTTTAGAAGAGCATAATTTCAATGTTACTTAACAGTACTGTTTTAGGGGCCAGCATGGTGGTACAGCAGGTTAAGCCACTGTTTGGGACATCAACACTCCATATCAGTGCTGGTTCAAGTCCTGGCTGTTCTGCTTCTGATCCAGCTCACTGCTAATGAGCCTGAGAAAGCAGAACAGAACCCAAGTACAAAGCCCTTGCCACTATGTGAGAGACCTGATGGAATTCCTGGCTCTTAGCTTCAACCTGGCCCAGCCCTAGCTGTTGTGTCCATTTGGGGAGTAAACCACTGAACAGAAGAGTGAGCTCTCTCTCTCTCTCTTTCTCTCTGTCTCTCTGTGTGTATGTGTGTGTGTGTGTACATGGGTCTTTTCCTCTCTGTTGCTCTGCCTTTTAAATATTTTTCAAAATACCCATTTTATAAAACACACACACACACACACACATACTCATTTGTGAGGCATAGGCATAAAGATCCATTTTTTTGTCTGTGTATACATTTAGAAAAAGTCTAAAATTACTATTGTTAAAATTATTATTTTTATTGCTTCTTGGCCTTTTGACTAAGAACAAGTGTAAAATTGCTACTATTTTGAGTTGCAAAATCTGATAACTTCTTCATACTTTGAATATGTCTACTTTACTTAAATGTATTATAATAAGCTTATATTAGTTTTATAATATAGATATTTACTTTACACTGCTTAAATTTAAATAAACTATATTAGACCTCAGTCAATATTTTGAGGCCTTCATAATACTTGAATAAAAATACTTACGATCATCTAGTGTTGGACCTCTCAGTTGCAGAGATGCCCACTTGCTCGGGAGGACGCCCAAAGATCCAGACTCCAGACCAGTTGATGCAAAAAGCACGAGGTTTTTATTGAACGTTTGCGCAAACGGGCCCCCACCTCAGGTAGTGAGGAGCCCTGAGCGGCAGTTTCACACAGGTTATATAGGCAACGAATTAGCATATTCCTAATGTGCATGCGTAGGATTAGTCAGTTCAGAGGGACCATTAGCATATGGGAGAATGCTGGTGAAGAATGCTGGTGGAGAGTACTGGTGGAAAATGCAGAGGTGGCACGGGATTGGCTGGTTCGGAGGGACAATTAGCATACCGGAAAATGCTGAGGGAGAGTGCTGAGGTGTTACAGGATTGGCCGGTCGCAGTGACATCATAAGTGCGCGCCTAAAGACTCTCCGAAGGGGAGGGGCAGTTCTGCTCTGGGCGTGCCTAGAGATTCTCTGAAGGGGATTGACTTTTCCTTCCCAGAGAATGTCCTGCCCGCTAGACTCTGGGGAACATCTAACCTCTTAAGAAGCCCCTGATATTTGCCCAGGCCTAGTTTCTTGTCCCTCTCCCCCATAAGGGTCCTTCACTAGGAAGTTATTCTATATTCAACAGTTATAACAAATTGGGACTGTGTTTTCTTTTGTCATGTTCTTGTCATTTATATTATAAACTGGTTAATTTGATGACCAAGGACAAGGCGTAGAGCTTTTTGAACTGAAATAAGATCTGAAAAACTGTAGTAAGAATTCTCTTCTTGCTAAAAGGGAACTGAACTCTCCTTCTCATTAAGAACAGCCTCTTGATCAATGAAACTACAATCTATGAAACACCTATGCTGGGTTTGACTACCTAAGACATCAGTAACTATGCTGTTTTATATTTGTCATCATTCATCTATGACATACCACTAAATACATAAGTACTGAGTATGGTGTTTGGCCTAGCAGTTAAGCCACCAGTCGAGATGTGTGCATTCCCCAACTGAGTGCCTGGGTTCAAGTCCCACTGCACTCCTAAGTCCACTTTCCTGCAAATGTGCCCCCTGGGAAACAACAGGTGATAGTTCAGATGGCTGGGTCTCTGTGCCTCCCATATGGGAGACCTGGATTGATTTCCTGACTCCCAGTTCTAGCCTGGCACAGCCCTAGCTATTGCAGGCATTTGGAGAGTGAATCAGGGGATAAGAGCTCAATCACTCACTCACTCACTCGCTCGCTCACTCTCTCTCTCCTTCTCAAATTTAAAAAACATATCATTCTCAAATGTAAAAATAAATAAAAATTGGATAAGGAAAGTATAGGGTTACAAGTGACCAAGATTAGTTTTCTGTAATCACTATCCTCAGGTGGAATCTTGAGAACATCATGTTACACTGCTCTACACGGCAACCAGTTTACCAAATAGAATCTCTACTCTTTGCATATTAATAACTCTGCCACCCTATTCCTCAGCTCTGGTCATTGTCAAAAAACATTCTTTTATCACTTCCACTACTTCAAGTTACTAATGGCTGATTCAAATCATTGTTTATTGAATCTTACTAGAAAAGCATATGTCATGTGCCCACATCCTATTTATAAGGAAGTGTATGGTGAACATTTTTAACTTCTTTTTTAAAAATATTTATTTACTTGTCTGTTTATTTATTTGAAATGCAGAGTGACAGAAGGAGAGGGAAAGATTGACAGAAATTTTCCATTTATTGGTTCACTCCCAAATGGCTACAACAACCAAATCTGGGCCAGGCCACAGCCAAGAGCCAGGAATTCTATCTGGGTCTCCCACATTGGTGGCAGCTGCTCGAGCTCCTGATTCATCATCTGCTGCCTTTGCAGGCACATTAGTTGGAAGCTTAATTGTTAGCAGAGAAGCTGGGACTTGAACTAGCACTCCAATGTGGGATGACAGAGTCACAAGGATTTGCGTAAGCCACTGTGCTGCAATGCTAGATCCTTAAGCTTCTTTATTGGATGCGAATCCTACCAGTTAAAGTGCATGATCCTATCAGTTGTTGGAACCAGCTCAGGTTTTAGCTAGCCAAAAATAATAACTAACCAAAGTACTCCTCTCTTTTGGCTTCTCATACATACTTTTTTTTTTTTTTTCATTTTATTTGGAAGACATATAGACAGAGATCTTCCATCAGTTGGTTCACTCCCCCATTTGCCCACAACAGCCAGAACTGGGCCAAGCAGAAGCCAGGAGCCAGGAATTCAATCTAGGTATCCCATATGAGTGGCAGGAACCCAACTATTTGATCCATTAACTACTGCTCTCAGAGTATGTATTAGTAGGAAGCTAAAATGAGAAATGAAGCCAGGACTCAAATCTGGGTACTCCAATATGGGATATAATTGTCCAAATAGTATCTTAACACCATATCATACACCCAATCCTTTACATTTTTTAATGGTATGTTTCAAAAATGGTGTTGCAGAGAAATTGAAAAAGCATAATTCTTTCAATAAATGGTGCAGGGTTAATTATATGGGGGAGGGGCATAAATTTATTCCCTTCCTTATGTCTCTCCCCAGCTCTCTTACACACACAGTTTCCAGATGAATTTTTGGTTGAAGTTTAAAAACAAACAAAATTTCCAGAAGCTAAAAGAGTACCTTTATGTCCTAGAGTTTTCAGATGTTTTAAAAAGGATACAAAAATCACTAGACATAAAGGACCAGCAAAATGAACTAATCTAAAATGTAGGACTTGTTAATCAAAAGATTTTATTAAGGCATCAAGAATCAAAAGATATTTGCCATGAATATATGCAATGGATTCATAAGCATAGCATATTAATGAATTCAAAGAAAATCAATAACTAAAAGACAAACATGCAAATAGAAAATGGGTAAGAGACCTGAACAGGCATTTCACAAGAAAAACATATTCATGTGACTAAAAATCCCCAGACACAATAGCAAGGAAGAAATAAAAAAAAATCAGAAAATGCTGTATACATCACAGGATAGCTAAAATTACAAAGACTGTTAACACCAAGTGTTGATATGAGTCTCAAGAAATCCTGTCTTTTGTAGCAAAAATGGATGCAACTGGAGACCATTATGCTTAGTGAAATAAGCCAGTCCCAAAAAGACAAATATCATGTTTTTTCTGATGTGTGGTAGTTAACATAAAAAGAAGTATAAGAATAAACTGACATCTTATGATTTGATTATTCTTTCTTCCCCAGAAAAAAATTTACTTAATGTATATAAACTTCATGCATTACATAAATACAAACTTAGGCACATACTGAGTCTTTCTATCCTACCCTCCCTCATATCTGCACACCCACTCTCTTCCTCCTCCCTATTCCCATTGTTATTTTTTACTAAGATTTATTTTCAATTAACTTTATACACAAAAGATTAACCCTACATTAACAACAGAGTTCAACAAATAGTATGAAAAAATTATTCTTCAACAGTCGAGACAAGGGCTGGTCAAAGTCATCGCATCTCAAAGTGTCAATTTCACTTCTATAGATTGACTTTTAGGTGCTCTATCAGTTATCACAGATCAGGGGGAACATATGGTGCTTGTCTTTTGGGGGCCACTAAGTATAATGTTTTCAGGTTGCATCAATTTTATAGCAAATGTCAGAGCATAACCAATAAGGCAGGACCCACTTTCTCAAGGCTTTGTCTCCTAATCTGTGTTTCAACAGACTTTACCATAACCTTTGAATCCTATGAGCATCACCCTCCTGCCATACATCTTTTGGTGTAGAGAGAGCTCCTTGGTCAAAGAAGTGTTGTTTGAAATAATCCAGAGTTCATGTCAGGTATGATGCTCTTAACTGCAATTAACAGCAGACACGATAAACTTATGTTCTAAAACAAAAGGTTGAACAGTAAGTTAGGTAGCCAATTTCTTCCAGATTTGGTTATTTCAACAGCTCATAAATCTATTAAGCTTTTCTCTCTGTTTCTCTGTTCCCTTCATGGTCAAAAGCCACATTCAGATTTAGGAAAAAAAAAAAAAACTCTTTATCTTTCTCTTAAGAATAAAGAAAATTTATCCCTCATGGACTTCTACCCCCACTTCATTAGATAGAATTTGTTCATCTGACCATGTATAATAATACATAATACAATGGTTAGCAGCCAGGAACATGAGCCAGCCACTTCTGTCTATTATTCATATATGTGGAACTTTCTTCCCTCCTTGGGAATTAGTTTCTTTGTGTATAAAATGTGGATAATAATGGCTTCTACTTCATAAGGTTAAATAAATTAAAACATATAAGGCACTTGGATTCATGCCAAGCGATATAATAGTACAGATTAAATCTTCACCAATATTTTTATCATAGAAATCATCATGGAGCCTGCACTGTAGCATAGTGGGTAAAGCCGCTGCCTGCAGTGCCAGTGTCCCATATGGACGCTGCTTCAAGTGCCAGCTGCTTCACTTTCCATTTCTGATCCAGCTCTCTGCTATGGCCTGGGAAAGCAGTAGAAGATGGCTCAAGCCCTTTGGCCCCTGCACCCACGTGGAGACCTGGAAGAAGCTCCTGGATCCTGGCTTCAGAAAGGCACAGCTCCAGCCGTTGCAGCCATCTGGGGAGTGAACCAGCAGATGGAAGACTCTCTCTCTCTCTGCCTCTGCTTCTCTTTAACTCTGTCTTTCAAATAAACAAATAAACTTTTTTAAAAAAGAAATCATCATTTTACTATTATCCTAAAATGACTCCTTGGCAAGGAAAATAGAATCATCATCAATGTCGCAGAGCCCTAACCTAGGACTAAGGGAGGTCCAACATTTTCTGAAAGACACGCTGCTTGATACCTGCCCAAATCTTGGTACCAATAATGAGGAGGAAGGTTCCACCTGACATGGCCCTTTTATCATTCATTATTGGATTCACTGTCTAATGTGAATAAGTTAATGTGCTTCCAGTGTTAGAAGAGGGAGATTTTTGTTAATAAAGCTTTAGAACAAAATGTCTGATTAACACATTCATAGCATATAACACAGCATCACACTCTCAAGGGATATGATGTAAATAATATTGATCAGATGAGAAACTCTGACCTAATTTCTCCACAAATAAATCACTGAAAACTATTTCTCAGTATAATCTCCAGACTTCAAATTTCTCTAAAATTGTTTCTAGCATACTATGAAGTTATGCATCTATTGTAAAAAAGATAAATAAATCTCTCTAGTGTCATCTGACCATCTGTGAAAGAAGCATTCTCATTGTTCGCTGTCTTCCCTTATGTAATATTCATTGTTAAGGAAAGAGCACTTCTCTTTCTTAAAATATAGGGGCTTGGGGACAGAAAATTATTTTTCTTTTTCTATTTATTTATTTTGAAAGTTGGAGTTACAGAGGGAGAGAACAAAAGAGAGAAGGAGAGATCTTCATTTGCTGGTTCACACCCCAGATGGCCGGAAAGATAATTATGGATAAGACAAATATTTATACTGCCTAAGGACATGTTTGTGTAATGCATAACAATATCAAGTTAAGTAATCTGGTATAATGGATCATTTTAAAGATTCATTTGGATTACTGAAAAAGATAAAATTAATAATTGTGGCAGAGCATTTGGTGTAGCAGTTAAATCACTATTTGAGATGCCTGGGTTTGAGTCCTGACTCTACTCATAGTCGAGCTTCTTGCCAGTACATGCTCTTGGAGATGGCAGATGATGGCTCATGTACTTTGCCATCCATGTAGGATTCCTAGACTGAGTCTCAGGCTCCTGGCTTCAGTCTGGCCTGGCCTGGGTTGCTGCAGGCATTTGGGGACTGAACCAGCAGATGGAAGATTTCTGTGTCTATCTGTCTCCCTATTATAACTTTCAAATAAATAAATATTATTTAAATTGGCTAAAATTCATTTCACTCAGGGCCAGTGCTGTGGTACAGTGGGTTAAAGTCCCAGCCTGCAGTGCCATCATCCCATATGGGCGCCAGTTCAAATCCCAGCTGCTCCACTTCTGATCCTGCTCTCTGCTATGGCCTGGGAAAGCAGTAGAAGGTGGCCCAAGTCCTTGGGCCCTATACTTGCATGGGAGACCAGAAAGAAGCTCCTTGCTCCTGGATTCAGATCAGCTCAGCTCTGGCCATTGTGGCCAATTGGGAAGTGAAGCAGCATATGGAAGACCTTTCTCTCTCTAGCTCTACCTCTTTCTGTAATTCTGTCTTTCAAATAAATAAAAATAATTCTTTTAAAAAATCCACTTCACTCAACACAGGGAAAGAGTCTAAGTTCACATGAGTTAGCTTCCATAGTTATTTCTACTTTTATTGTAATATTATTTATTTTATATATTTGAAACACAGAGATATTGACAGAGACATAGAGAGAGAAATGCCCACAATAGCCTTGGGAAGGCCAAACCAAAACCAGGAAGTAGTAACTCAATCCAGGTATCCCACATGAGTTGCAGGACCCCACCAACCTTAGTCATAACCTGTTCCCCCCAGAATGTGCAGAAAATTGGAATTGAGAGCAGAGCCAGGATCAGAACCCATACATGGTTATATGGGATGTCAGGATCCCAAATAATATTTAATTGCTGCACCAAGTGCCTGCTCCTCCCCTTTCTTGCTTTTTTATGGATGTTATGCTGTATCCTCTTCTTGCTTAATTGAAGCAAAATGTCATTTTTTTAAAAAGTATATGCAAATTTCAACATGCCAACATTAAGTTCATACTACAGGGGATGGCACTGTGGCATAGCAGGTAAAGCGGCCACCTGCAGTGCCAGGATCCCATATGGGCGCCGGTTCGAGACCCATCTGCTCCACTTCCAATCCAGCTCTCTGCTATGGCCTGGGAAAGCAGTAGAAGATGGCCCAAGTCCTTGACCACCTGTACCCTCATGGGAAGACCCTGGCTTTAAATCAGCACATCTCCAGCTGTTGCAGCCAATTGGGGAGTGAATCAGAGGAAGGAAGACCTCTCTCTCTCTCTCTCTCTCTCTCTCTCTCTCTCTCTCTCTGCTTCTCCCTCTCTCTCTGTGTAACTCTGACTTTCAAATAAATAAATATTTCAAAAAAAAAAGTTCCTACTATAGATCCTTGTTTCAATTACATCATCTCACTTTAATTTTGCCAACAAACTATGAAATAGCTATTATTACCTATTTTACAGATGTCAGAAGCTTCACTCAGCAGTTTAGGGACAGAACCTGAGTTTAAAACAGGCTGAGCTTATTTTTATGCATAATCCCAGAAATGAGGAAGTCTAGCATGGTATGAATTGACTTTTTTTTTTTACACTATCCAATCTAACCCCATGCTTAAAATATATGGTTTTGAGATATCCATTTTACTATAGTGATAGTGAAGCTCTACCAGTATAGATTTAATGTACCACTGACCAACAACACGTACAGAAGCTAAAATATTAATGAAAGGATCACTTTCACATAATGGTCAATTTTCTGAAACTTAAATAATAGGTGCAAATTGAGCTATTTATGTGATAATGGTTATTAGAAATTTCTTGTCCTAAATTATTTTTCCACGTATTTCATTAGATTGAATATTTTTCCACATGGCATTTTCAATTCACTAAGAATATTCTATCCCTGAACGTCTAACTGGAAGTCATCTTTCATATCACACATGTGTCAATGACCTCAAATCTTCCCATACTTTAAAAATATTTTCCATTATTTGACTTAGACATGTAATAAAGATTAAGAATTTTCCTTGGTTAGGTGTCAACAAATAAAATAGGAAACTAATACACTAGGCACTGAGGAAAGAATGAATAGAAAAATTCTCACCCTCTTGATTTTTACGTTTTGATAGAAAATGCAGACTAATAAAAGCTATATAAGGATGCTTGATCAACAGTGAACCATATATGTTATGGTGACCCCATAATGATGTAACGTAGCTGAAAAGTTTCTATTGCCCAGTGACATCATTATGTGATGCATGACTACAAATGAATTTATTAGATGTTACAAGTGCCACACAATTTGGAGCCAGAGAACACTGGAAATATAGGCTGTATGGTCAGAGAGGATCATTCTGAAAAAAATAAGTTGAGAAGACATTGGCTACGTGAAGAGTGAAAGAGAGTTCTAGGCAGAAGAAAAACCATATTCTCAGATTCTGAGGCAGGAGAGAGGTTCTTATTTATAAAGTTGACCAGTATGCTTAAAAGGTGGCAAGAAGACACATGCATGAGCAAAATCGAGTTAACAACAGCAACAGGTATAATTGATATAATGTGGCTCATCTTCACTCTTCTTGATATTCTCTTTTTCTGCATTCTGTTGTCCTGAATTGAGAATATGCTTCAGTGACTATGTTCCAGTTCCCTGACCGGGGGCTAAGTTCTGAATATCATTTTTCATCAGACATACGTTATGAATTCCCCATAAACAAAGCTTCATGTTAGCCACTCGAGATAAACAAATGACTATGATATTATAACAGCCCTTGTGGAGGTCAAATCGCAACAACAACAAAAAGCCAATAAACACAGGCTTACATGACAATTGTATGAGTGCATGATTGCTCACAGGAACTCTATGAAATCATGAAACACTGAGTCAGGAGGCTCAGCTTCCTTTCTGAGCCATGCACTGGGGTTTTCAGTGTCTTTTCCCTCTATGCTGTAACCGAACTAGGAGCACCAGTTGAATCTGTCTACAAGTTCCAACTCATTTCCCAAGGAGGCATCTGTCACCAGGCACATCGTTTGCTTTTAGTGTGATCTCTGATGGGGTTGAAAATCTTTCTAAACAAATCTTGGCCTCAGTTGCTCTCATAGTTTTAGCAAGTTAATTACTCTTCCATAAGATGTGATTTCCTGGGATTCAGTGAGCTGACAGTGCTTCATGGTAATTTATTCAAGGTTGAACAGTTCCATTGATTAGACAACTCCACGGCACCAGGTCTTGATGCATTTGGAGTTGCTCTCCTTGAATTTCAATGCAGTTAAGGACAGCGGAATGAGGCAGATATGTCTTCCGCAACACCTCTGTGAAAGTTCAGTAGACTTTTGCAAGGTTCTTGTTAGGCATAGGTATTGTATTTGTGTAGTAGTCTGAAGAAGATCCTCTTAATAAGTTTCCATAGCTTAGGTAGAACAAGTTTATCATACACTCAACTTAGAACCTCAGGATAATGGTGCTATGTATAATGAAAAGTATTTCATTAAGAGTGCCATTTTGAAGAATTATGATAGCATACCATGGTATGCACCCAGC
Source organism: Lepus europaeus (assembly GCF_033115175.1). Lineage (NCBI taxonomy): Eukaryota > Metazoa > Chordata > Mammalia > Lagomorpha > Leporidae > Lepus > Lepus europaeus. The sequence continues at coordinate 39,657,694 of NC_084842.1, forward strand.
AACTGACACAGGGAAAGTGTTGAGGTGTTGACATATTTCTGTGTGAGTTGCAGAGTGGTGAAACATATCAAGACAAATCAGAGGACAGGGAAAAACATAGAAGAGCTGAAGAAGATAGTAAGTAAAGTTGTTTCCTAGTGAAGACCCCATCCTGCCACAATTTTAACAAAGTGACCACTTTTTCTCAATCATCACTTCTTTCACCTCAGATCATGCTAAAAACAGTTTTGTCTACTGCTTGAAGACATTTTTGAAGAGAACACAGACCTTCAAAACATCATTCTAGGGAAAATTCACTAGGACATCAGACTCAGAGTGCTCTTCATAGAACAGAACAGATCTCCTAGCAGATGCTTACCGAAGCAAGGACTTTTTTTTTGGGGGGGGGGGGTGCTGGGAGACAGAGCTCCCATCCACTAGCTCACTCCCCAAATACACTCAACACTGGGAGCCAAGAACACAATCCAGGTCTCCCATATGAGTGGCAGGGTATCAATGCCTTTAGCTATCACTATGGCCTCCTAGCAACCCATTATCAAGAAGCTGGAATTGGGAGCCAGCGTGGGAATTCAGGCACTCTACCATGGTTCATGAGCATCCTAACCAGAGTCTTAACCACTATTTCAAATGCCTGCCTCTAGAACTCAAATATCTAATGTTCCATTTCCAGTAAGGCTTACAGTAATTTTTGCTGTAATTCTCCTCCATTATCTCAAATGTCCTTTTAAAATTTGCTACTCTCAGCAATCTTTGTGATATATTCAAAGAGGAAAAAAGTACAGAATTGGCAATCATTATACACCAAAGAGGAGAACAATTAGCAGATGGGAAACTCAGAGAATTTAATGGAAGAAGAGATCAGAGAAATAATGCCAAAGAAATAATCACCTGAAAATACTTTGATATATTAAGGATCATTAAACTTTCTGCCATACAAGTGGTGGAAGTTTGAGCCATTCTTTCAATTTATGAAAAGAAAGGGACTCAAAAAATCAGAGGAATCGGGGTCATTAAGTTATAATCAATTTATACAAGTGCATTGTATAAAAATTTCAATTCACATATTTGTGTATACAATTATCTTCTTACAACTGAAATTAGTTTCTGCCAAAAAGATATTTATGTTGAAAAGCTAATTATCACTGCTTTTCAAGAGTTACAAATGAGTTCCAGGTGAACATGCAGTACCCAACCCATGAAACAGAGAAAAAGTTCCTGGTCTTGTTCTTCCTCTTTTCATGCTGGCTACCAGTGAGGAAGCCCTTATTCCCTTCTGGCCTCTCTCATGATTGAAGGAAGTAAATCCTTCTACTTGGTTCATTTGAATTAATTATTCTAGCTACTTCTGCAAATATAGTTCTGGATCCTTCACACTGAAACATGCAGGACCTCTGTGAGGCCAGCCACACAATCCTATGATATGTATTCTGTACCTAGGTGACATTCTGGAGTATGGGAGTTCTTGATTTCCCCAATTCCCAAGAAGGAGAAGGTAGGAAACCTTCCTCTAATATCATCAAACTTTCCTTTAAGCCTTATATTATTGCAACATAAAAACCAACACTTTCTCTGCTTTTCTGTACTATCACTACCTCTTAGATAAGGATTAACAATTGGCTAAAAGAGAGGAGAGAGAAAGATGTCAAACAATGAAGAATTATTCATATTTTTAAAGTAGTGTCCTTTATATGTTAATATTTTTCATCTGTTCATTAAGTGGTTAATTTGCTTTACAATGCAGAAGGTTCCATTCCTTGGAAGACTTCAGTCTTTGCCAAGCATGCTACCAACAGCATGCCAGCAGTTAGTAGTCTGGCCTTTAGATTGTGCCTGAGTCCAGGCCCACCACGAGAACCTATAAAACTTACCTTCCTAGACTAGTCTGTCCTCCACATACTCCCACTTACAGGTGATTCAACATGCAATTTTTTGACTTTACAATGGTACAAAAATGATATGTATTTAGTAGAAACCAGCTTGAATTTGAACGTTGATCTTTTCCCATGCCAGCAAAATACGGTACAAACTCTTTTGCAATGCCAATCTGTGGGGGCAAACAGCTACAGCTCTCAGTCAGCCCCATGATCATGAAGGTAAACAACTGGTACTCTACAGTGCACGCTATTGCTGAGCTATGATATTCAGTAGATTAGGCATATGGAACATACTTTTTGACTTATAAGATTTTCAACTCACCATGGGCTATCTGAATGTAACCCCATCAAAAGTTTAGAAGCATCTATACTTAGCAACTACAAATTAAGCATAGTTAATTCTTGAAGGAAAACTTATTAAAATTAAAATTATTTTGCCAACTTTAGTGTTCATTTTTATGCCTAAATATTTATTGAGCACCTATTTTGTGTAATGTGTTAAGCAAATAACAGCAAACCAAACAAATCTCTGTTCATAAGGTAAATGCATTTCAGTGAAAGGAAGAGATAATACACAAATGAATAATAAATACATACCTGTCAGATGGCAATGCATACCGTGGAGAAGAGCAAAGAACACGGAGTGGGAGGTAGAACAGGAGGATGGAGGCAGAAGAGTTGTTCTTTTATGTGGGGTGGTAAGGTGAGGCATCACTGAGAAGGGAACATTTGAACACGTGGCAATTGATCCAGCAAGAGCGAGCAGCAAGAGCAAAGGATCTTAATGGAGCATATTTAGCTAGCACAAGGAACAGCTGAGAAAGGAATGTGGCTGGGGCAGAGCATGTGAGAACAGTGGGAGATGAGATCAGGGAACCACCTGGGCCAAATTCTAAAGGCAACATAGGCTACTGTGGGAAGGAGAAGTAGGAGAGAAGTCTAATGGAAGTCATTGCAGGGTTTTGTGTGGAGAAGTGACATATTTTGACTTAAAATTAACAGGATTTCTCTAGTTGCTGTATACAAGAACAAGGAGTAGTGTGACAAGGGAAGTGGCAGAAAGACAGCTAAAGGCTTTGCAATGACTCAGAGGCCAGGCGATGGTGGCTTGTTGTGGGGTGACAACAGTGACAGTGATGAGATGCATCAGGTTCTGGATGTGTTTAAAAACAGCACCCACAGGATTAGCTGTTGGATACAGACTACTTGAGCTTGGCTTTATAGATATGTCATTGCACAATCTCCCTATCTAGTCCACTGTCCTATCCAATCCACCAGGGAGAATTTTCACTTGTCACTAATTAGTATCTGCTACAACTGAAGCAAACTAATTTTAATTACCAAAAACAACCATCCTGGATGTTACTGACAACATGGCAAATATTTTATCACCTCATTTTCCGTCTTCATTTTCTGCAGTCTATTTGCTACTTATTTCACATACTGGCCTTGGAATGGCATTACAGGTATTATGGTATTCTCCAAAAGAGAGTACCTGTTCCAAAGCTGTGTGTCTAGTTGTCTTTCTCAGAGTGGTAGAACCTGCAACTGACTCCTAATTTTGGGGGGATAATAAAATTCCTGATCTATGCAATGCCTTTTTCCCATTTCTCAAAACCACATGTTAACGAAAGGTCAGAATTTGGCTTCAGTTCCCTGTGTACTTTTCAAGGTAATATAGTTCTGAAAAGAAAAGCTTAACTTAAAGGTCAAGATACAAAATCTATTTTTCCTAACTATAAAATATTGAACATTTCCTTAAAATCATGGACCATGCTTTAGTAGCCTGAATGGCATCAACATACTTTTAAATCAGTGAAAATTTTTAGCATGAGGAAACTGGAGAGAAAATGAAACAAGGCTACTTACACAAAGGCACGTGAAGACTTTCTCAACTCAAAGTCCTTGAAGCTGACTTACGTCCATCGCAGCATTTCAAAGAAAAACACGACATAGAAGTATATCTGTGCATGAAACAAACACATTTTACATGGCTTTACTTAATAAACAAACTTAAATCACATATAACACTTAACAAAATTGGCTCTAAATTTGAAAAAAATAATTCTGGTATCAAAAATGAATTCCATGTAATCAGAATATGTTCCCCTTAAGAAAAAAAAATCCCAAAGGAGACTGAGATAAAGGTTAGAGCAATACTGGGCCTAGGGACTCTATCTCAGGAAATCACAACTCTTAGTCTGCCCAGGTCTGTTCTCTATAAACTTCATGATACTTGAAGAAATCTGCCCCCACCAGGTGGGAGCTCCCCTAAAAATTGACCCCAATCACCTAAATCTAAAACTTTTACTTCTGCCTGGAAATTCCATGGCTCCTCTTCCCAGTTTTTATTATATACTTCCCTTTTTGCCACTTGTTGGGATAGTTCAACAGCTCATACTGCTGGCCACACAACATATGTCTTCAACAGACCATTACTGTTTATCACTCAGTAAAACTGCCCTTCTTTTGTAAATGTTTTAAGTTAAAAATTTATATTTTATTTTCCTCATATGCTAATTAATCATAAAAAAATAAGGCAATAAGTAGCTTAAAGAATGAAAAAATTAATCTCTCACAAACTATACCATTTTGGAGGAAAACCATAACAAAGCGGACACAAGATATGATTAATGGAGACATGAAATAAAACAATAAATCTACTTTAGCTGTGCATGATAATTTCTGTCCAGGGAAACAGAGTCCCCTCATATCTAAGTACTTTGCTTAACAAATGTCATATCAAAGGACCTTTTGTTTTCCTTTTTTATGTGATTATTTTGCAAATATTGGAAATACTAAGACTCCCTATTCCTCAGTTCTCACAAGCTAATAGACTTTTTAAAATACCTCTATAGTACAGAAAACAATGAATACGATAAAACTTATCTTCAGGGGGAGTGGCAAGATGGCGGAATAGATAGGGAGCACACTATTAGTCCGGGGGAGAGACAGTTTAATGAAAGTGGAGATACTGCAGGGTCAAGGAAGAGTAGGGGAAGAAACAGCAGAGGAAACTCTTCCGGAACTAGTGATTCACAGTGGACCTGCGTGGAGAGCGTGGGAGCCCAAGTTCGGGACACCAGCGGCAGACTCAACACACCAGCGCTGGAACACAAGGTGAGCCAAAACTCAATAGCCCGAGACACCAGCGGGCAAGTGGAAAGAGGAGACTAGAGGGAACGAGGCTTGAAACTCCATGGGGAAAAGTTCACCAGGCTAACTAGAAGAGAGAGAGGAAAAAAAAAAAGTGACCGATACGGACACAAGTTTCTCTCTCTCCGCTCACCTCTCAAAGGCGAGCAAGACAAAGAGCAGGCACCATTTTGACATACGTCATAAGCAGGGCGACCTCAGATCTGCACCAGCCCTGAGCCTAGCAGAAAAACCTGACTCTGGGGAGAGGGGTGAAATAACAGGAGATTAGCATCTAAGTTGGCAACCCAGTGGGAGACTGCAGGAGAATTGGAGCCCACACTGAGGGCAGCACAGAATCCCTGTGTGGTCCTTGGGAAAGAGCTTCCGATCTCTGGCTCCTGTGGGTATATCATTTGCCTGCTAACTACCTCCAATTACGTTCAACTGTGTGGAATTACTTCCCTTTTGAATCAAAAAAAGAAAGAAAGAAAGAGAGATTTACCACACCTAACCTGGGAGTGTCATCTTTGCCACACCCTCAACCCTGAGGAACCAAACACAGCTCTCAGTCCACACTCATCTCAAGCCTCTAAGGCTCCACCGAAAGCAGACAGTCCACTTAATATAGAGCCATAGTATAACAAGAAAAAAAAAAACACCACAGTGAAGAAACCAAATATCTCCAACATGCCAAACAACAAACACAAAAACTGAGGTAACAAGAACAAGGAAGACACTATGACGCCCCCAAATGAAAAAGACACCCCAATTCAAGATTATGAAGATGATGAGATCGAAGAAATGCAAGAAGCAGATCTCAAAAAACTGATAAGAACATTAAGAAGTTCTCAAAAACAAATTCTTGAACTACAGAAATCCTTAATGGACAAGATAGAAAATCACTCTCGTGAAAATGAAATATTAAGGAGGAATCAAAATGAAATGAAACAACTAGTGGAACAAGAAACTGAGATAGTGATGAGAAATCATAATGAAATGAAGAATTCAATAGATTAAATGACAAACACATTAGAGAGCCTTAAAAACGGAATGGGCGAAGCAGAAGAGAGAATATCAGACTTAGAAGACAGAGAACAGGAAAGGAAACAGGCAAACCAAAGAAAAGAAGAAGAAATTAGAAATCTAAAAAATATTGTCGGGAATCTACAGGATACTATTAAAAAACCTAACATTCGGGTTCTAGGAGTTCCTGAAGGCATGGAGAGGGAGAAAGGATTAGAAGGCATTTTCAGTGAGATACTAGCAGAAAATTTCCCAGGTTTGGAGAAGGACAGAGGCATCTTAGTACAGGAAGCTTATAGAACCCCTAATAAACATGACCAAAAGAGATCCTCACCACGACATGTTGTAATCAAACTCACCACAGTGAAACATAAAGAAAAGATCCTAAAAGGTGCAAGAGAGAAACGTCAGATTACTCTCAGAGGATCTCCAATTAGACTCACAGCAGACTTCTCATCAGAAACCCTACAAGCTAGAAGGGAATGGCGAGACATAGCCCAGGTACTAAGAGAGAAAAACTGCCAGCCCAGAATATTATATCCTGCAAAGCTCTCATTTGTGAATGAAGGTGAAATTAAGACTTTTCATAGCAAACAGAAACTGAAAGAATTTGTTGCCACTCATCCTGCCCTGCAAAAGATGCTTAAAGATGTGTTACACACAGAAACACAGAAACATGGTCACCAATATGAAAGAAGGTAAAGGAAGGAAACCTCACAGCAAAAGATCACAGGAAGCTCAATTTCTCTTTGACATAGAATTAAACTCTGATGCTCTGTTAAAGCAATGTGTTAAAGTAATCTATTATGTTCTCTTGATGTCTGTTAAATTCTAATTGTTCAAAAACAGCTGAATTTTTATTAAGAGCTATGGGTTATTTAAATATGTGCTTATTTTCAAAGATTTGAATAATCACCTTGTAACAATGATCAAATTTGGTCTATGTTATGTCATGATTTTAAGGAATGTTATTTCAACCAGATATTTTGGATTTTGAGCCTTCTTGGCATTCTTGACAGGCATTCAAAACATCAAAGTTTCAAACAATCTGGTCTCTAAAATTTCCAGTAAATCCTGGACTTTGTTTTTTCCAGTTTGGGCCCAACTGAAAAAATTGAAGGACCTATGTCTCTCATCTTATAGAGACACCAACTAATCAGGCTATTTGGATTATATTAGAAGTAATGTCATTTTGTGATGTGGTACCAAACTTTAAGTTTCTATAATGGAAAATGCTATTAATACAAATGTTTGAGAATTAAAAAGTCTAATGATCTTGTGTTACTAGACATGATAGTTATATTAATGAGAAAGTCCCAGAGGCCTAAAGGGTTAAATACTTGTAAAATCCTACAGGTGCTTTCAAAAATACTGTGAAGTAAGCAAGTGCCTCTTGTTGGTTGATGAGTTTATAATTTTAAACATGGTGACTTAAAGTCTTTTGTCATCCACAGTTATATATGATTTGCTGCTCATAAAACTAAAGCGTTGTTGGTTCTGGGTTTAGCTGTCCTCCTATAGGTTCCAATGGACTTTTTCCAGCCACTTCTATTGTATTCAGTACTTTGGGATGGCTTTGTAAACAGATGAAGCCAATAATGTATTAACAGTACCAACTGAGAGAAAGTATGGTTAACTGAGGTTACTAACAACAAAAAGCAATTCAAATCAATTGGCAATCTACAAAAAGAGTTAAAGATTTTAAAAGCTATTATTAAAATTGCTATATTGGTCTATTATGCTATGTTATATGTGTGTACATATTGTATGTCCACATGGGGAAATTTTATTAAGAGTTTTATTTTAAATGGCTTATAGATAAGATTGTCCATAAATTTAAGCTGCTAAAATCAATCAAAGATATATTTTAATTTGTGTGACCTGAATCTGTGTATCATATGTTTTAAACTTGTTGGTAGAAAGAAACTAAAAACATTTTATATGGTTATGCTTAAGTTTACTGGTTAAACAAACTACACCATGTTAGATATTTAAGAGGTGTTTTCAAATACATGATTCTTAAAATTTATAGAAGGCATTGGACCTTCTGGTAAATGTTTTCTTAAGTTGTTATCTAATGGTTGAAACGGTATGCTAAGTATTCATGTGATATTGCTATTGTCAGCAAGCGATCTAGGACTTGCTCCCTCATTTCTCTATTCTAAGCCCAACTTGTTCTTTCATTTCTCTATTCTCTTCAAGGTAGGAAACTAATTCTATTATGAAGGAATCTGTAGGATGCACAATTTAATCTTTAGACCTTATAAAAGAGATGGCTAACATTTTTCTGTAATAGCAAAGCCAAAATAAGAACTTAAATAATAATCTCATAGCTAGATTCACTTTGCCATCAGCGAAGTATACAGTAAGTAGAAAAAGCCTCCCTTTCAGACCAAAGGGAAAGAAAGTTTTAAAGTGAGAATATAATTTTCCTCATGGGCATTGTCTACCTTAGAAAAACTACTACAGAACATGCCTGTGACTATAGACTTGTAGTTCAGGCCACCAAAGATTAGAGATGGGACACGGGCACTCCCTTGACTTGCATCCTCTAGTCTGCTTTAACACAAACCAGGAGGAAAAGAAAGCTAGGCATCAGAAGCAATGGGTGGCAGGCCTATTAATGGCTGATCTGTACAGTGATCTGCCCTCAAGGAGACCCAACAGGCCAGTCCACTGCAGTGGTTTTCAATATGGTAAGCCTGGGCTTCAGCAGAAGTCAGCTTGTGAAGAGCCCTGGCAGCTCTGCCAAGAGTTGGATCACTGGAAATGGACCTGCCCTGGAGTCGAAGGATGCCCAGGTCAGAGCCACAGATCTTATTGGCTCTAAGCTGAAAAGCCCTTCACTCAGCCCAACTTCCAAAGTGACCACTGCAGCTGAGGGGATGGTCAAGTGGGGTCAGCAACATTGCAGGCAGAACTGTCAATTTCTTGTTAGAGATGCCCCCTGCCTTTACCTGGCCAGCTCTCCTCCCAGGCCAGCCAAGTCATGAAAGTCAACAGAGTGCCTTCACCTAGGAGGTTCACACCTACCTTAGGGTATACCCCATGTGAAGAGATAGATAGCTCTGGGCCTCTTAACTTACAAGGCCTAAAGCCCACCAGATTATCAAGCCCCTTCTGTCAGGTTCTATTTGCCTCTAAATCAGAAAACTTAATTGTAGCTTAGCACCTTTCTTAGCTCCTCTAATAATGACTCTGTCCTTTGTTCTAGACCCTGTCTAGCACACTTGGGCCTCATTCCTTTGTAATCATAACCTCTACTCTACCACCAATGGCTCTACTCCCAACCTGTGTGTACTGATGGTCCTCTTCCCCACTTAATGCTGTATAATTGTTCAAACCTGGTAAATGCCACTCTTAGGATCATTGGTTACTATCCTCACTCTGTCTTTTATGACCTTGTCTAAATATGATCAGAGTCAGCAAACTTGGAAGGCTTCCATAGCCTTGGCAAATCATGACGAGAGCCTAGGGTGGTTACTGGCGCCATAAACTAGAGTGTCAATTTGTTGGGTCAACAACAGGAGCCACTGTGCACTTGCTCCTCATGTGGGATCTCTGTCCTTAATGTGCTGTACATTTTGATTTAATGCTATAACTAGTACTCAAACAGTATGTTTCATTTTGTGTTTCTATGTGGGTGCAAACTGTTGAAATCTTTACTTAATATATATTAAATTGATCTTCTGTATATAAAGAGAATTGAAAATGAATCTTGATGTGAATGGAAGGGGAGAGGGAGCGGGAGAGGGGAGGGTTGTGGGTGGGAGGGAAGTTATGGGAGGGGGAAGCCATTGTAATCCATAAGCTGTACATTGGAAATTTATATTCATTAAATAAAAGTTAAAAAAAAATAAAAAAAAACTTATCTTCAAATGTCACAATATATACAAATATATATTAACACTTTACATACATCTACATATGTAAAATAACCATTTATCATAGAACTTAAATAAAATCTAACTCTGTGAATTTTATTTCTCTACCATCCAAACTGAAACTTATAAAATAAGTTAAGGGGCTGGCGCGGTGGTGCAGCAGGTTAAAGCTCTGGCCTAAAGTGCCGGCATCTCATATAGGCGCAGGTTCAAGACCCAGCTGCTCCAATTCCGATCCAGCTCAATGCTATGGTCTGAGAAAGCAATAGAAAATGACCCAAGTCCTTGGGCCCCTGCACCCATGTGGTAAACCCGGAGGAAGTTCCTGGTTCCTGGCTTCCGATCAGCTCAGCTCTGGCCATTGTGGCCATTTGGGAAGTGAACCAGCAAATGGAAGACCTCTCTCTCTCTCTCTTCTCTCTCTGCCTCTACCTCTTTCTGTAATTCTGTCTTTCAAATAAATAAAAATAAATCTTTAAAAAATAAATAAAATAAATGTTTTTTCCTAGTAAATTAATATTAATATTTGTATTCTGTCCCGCTTGCTCCTCTTCCAGTCCAGCTCTCTGCTGTGGCCCAAGAAGGCAGTGGAGGATGGCCCAAGTGCTTGGGCCCTGTACCCCATGGGAGACCAGGAGAAGCACCTGGCTCCTGGCTTTGGATTGGCGCGGTGTGCTGGCCACAGCACGCTGGCCATTTCGGCCATTGGGGGGTGAACCAACGGAAAAAGGAAGACCTTCCTCTCTCTCTCTCTCTCTCTCTCTCACTGTCCACTCTGTCTGTCAAAAAAAAAAAATTTATCGCAGCAATTAAAGAATTCCATAGCCATCTATATCTATCTATCTATCTATCTATCTATGTATCTATCTATATATACACATACACATATATATATACACATAAAAAATAACAAATAAATATTAAAACTGATGATTTTGTTAATGATACCAAGTTGAGGACTTTTTGTCTTGCCTTAGGTCAGGAATTCATTCCCTTATGTATCCCTGTTACTAAAATAAGACAAATAAAAAACTCACCTGGCATTTATTGGTTTAATGAATAAATCTGTACTCTTAATTTAAGTAGTCTTCCTTTACTAAGATTTGTCCAAAGCAGAACTCAAAATAGTTGACTATATTTTTAAAATTTATTTATTTGCTCATATTATTTAGTTGAAAGGTAGAGTGACAGAGAGACAGAAATTTTCTGTTGCTGGTTCACTTTCAAAATGCCTGAAACAACCAGGGCTGGGCCAGACCTAAGCCAAGATCCAGGAAATCCACCAGGGTCTCCCACAAATGTAGCAGGAACTCAAGCATGTGAGCCATTACCTGCTGCCTCCCAGATGCAACAGCAGGGAACTAGATGTGAAGCTGAGCAGCCACAACTCTAATTAGGCTTTCAAATATGGGATGCTGGCGTCCCAAATGATGACTTTACCTGCCACACCAAAACACACAGCAGCCCTGAGAGTCAAATTTTTTAATATATATTTATGATTTTATTTTTTATTTATATGAGGTGAACAAATTTCATATGTTCAGATTTAAGAACATCATGATACTTCCCATCTCATCCTCCCTCCTGCCCATGCTCACACCTTCCCTCTTCCTTCCTTATTTTAATTTTTACAATGACATAATTTCAGTTTATTTTATAATCACAAGCTTAACCCTCCACCAAATAAAGATTCAAGAAGTAGTAAGTAGGAAAACCATTGTCCCTCAAGAGTATAGAGAAGGGCTATAAACAATAATCAAATTTCAACATGTTAAAATCACTCAAATATATTATATTTTGTGTGTTCTATTAATTACCACAAATCAGGAAAAATATATGATATCTGTCTTTAGGGACTGGCTTATTTCACTAAGCATAATAGTTTCCAGTTGCATCTACTTTATTGCAAAAGACAGGGTTCCATTCTTTTCTACAGCTCAGTAGTATTCCATAATGTATATATATCACATTTCTTTATCCAGTTATCAGTTGATGGACATCTAGGTTGATTCTATATCTTATCTAATGTAAATTGAGCTGCAATAAGCATGGGGGTACAGATAACTCTTTCACATGCTGACTTCATTCCTTTGGGTAAAAATTCCCAAGAGTGGGATGACTGGGTCATGTGGTAGATCTACTTTCAGATTTCTGAGGAATCTCCATACTGTCTTCCATAATGGATACACTTGTTATAGTCCCAGCAACAGTGTATTTTTTTAAAGATTTATTTATTTACTTGAAAGAGTTACACAGAAAGAGAAGGAGAGGCACCAAGAGAGAGAGGACTCCATCTGCTGGTTCACTCCCTAATTGGCCACAATGGCTGGAGCTGCGCTGATCTGCAGCCAGGAGTCAGGAGCTTTTCCTGGGCCTCCCACACGGGTGCAGGGGCCCAAGGACTTGGGCCATCCTCCACTGCCTTCCCAGACCATAGCAGAGAGCAGGACAGGAAGTGGAGCAGCTGGGTCCCGAACTGGCACTCATATGGGATGCCGGCACTGGGGTGGCAGCTTTACTCACTACGCCACAGCGCTGACCCCATCCAGCAGTGTATTAGGGTACCTTTTTCTCCACATCCTTGCTAGCATTTATTGTGTTTTGGTTTTTGGATGACAGCTATTCCAACTGAGATGAGGTGAAACCTCATTGTGGTTCTAATTTGCATTTCCCTGATGGCTACTGATCCTGAGCATTTTTTCATGTGTCTGCTTGCCATTTAAATTTCATCCTTTGAGAAATGTCTGTTTATGTCCTTTGCCCTTTTCTTGGATAGTCAAATCCTTTTTTTTTTTTTTAAAGATTTATTTATTTGAAAGTCAGAGCTACCCAGAGAGAGAAGGAGAAGTTGGAAGCAATGGCCGGAGCTGCGCCAATCCAAAGCCAGGAGCCAGTAGCCAGGAGCTTGCTCTGAGTCTTCCACATGGGTATAGGGGCCCAAGGACCTGGGCCATTTTCTACTGCTTTCCCAGGCCATAGCAAAGAGCTGGATCAAAGTGGAGCAGCCGGGACTAGAACCAGCTCCCATATGGTATGCTGGCACTGTAGACTGGGGCTTTAACCCACTGCACCACAGCGCTGAACCCTGGATAGTCAAATCTTAATCATTCCTGCTACCAACCTTTGTAACCAAGACTTAGCATTTTAAATAACTAAATTATATTTTATCTAAATTACTGGGTACTTTGTTCCAGTTTTCTCCTGTCTGTGTATAAAAAGTAAACAGAAAAGGAAAACAGGTCCCCTCTGGGCTATTAATTATTTTAGTAATCTAGAATTTAAACTTGAACTTAGCCAGGGTAGGGGAATAAAAGATCAACAGAACTAAATGAATACTAGGCTGAAATAAATTGCTTTTTCTGCATTGATTATATAAGCATAGACACAACCATACCAGAATAATGTTTTAAAATTTAAAAAAATAATCTATTGAGAAAGGGAAATTAGAATAATTCTATTTATATTCTCTCTCTCTCTTTCACATATATTATATTATAAAAAGCAACAAACCCACCAGAGACTTTCATTTTATAAGGAAGAAGGGAAGAAAAATTGAAAGCCAGACAGTACTGGAAGACTCTACATTGTTTATTAATTTTTCATTATTGCTAAAATGACTAAGTGTATTTAGTGATAGCCTTGGTACGATATGAGCCTAGTGACCACATCCTAACTATGATAGAAATTGTAAATATTATTTTGCCTCGTTGATACATAAGGTCATTAAGCTCCTAAGAACTTCTCAAAAATTCATGAAAAATCAGTAGAATGAAACAATTTTAACATGAAATATAAGCTTAAAAATTCACTAATAAATAAGTTTAGGTACTACTGTGAAATAGATATTAAACTCATGTAGTTTAAAATTTTCATTAATAATGAAATATACCTTTCTAGCAATTTTTCTAGAGTATATATTTCATCAAAATTGGAAAAATTACAATTATTATTTTTCTAAAGGACAAGTTTAACTATGAAAGTTCTTACTTCAATATTTCACAAACACACTGTTAGTTGAATTACTTTATCTAGAAAATAGTTCCCTTAGATACTATTTCAGCAATAACCCAAAAAAGGTTAACTGTCCAATTCAGAGAGCTGCTTTCTAAGCCCTATGAAATTTTTTTAAGGGTAAAATATAATAGCAGCAAAAGAAATCAAGGACCAAACTAATTATTGCTTTTAAAAATCTTAAAAACAACTGGGAGAGTGGCAAGATGGCAGAATTGAAAGGGAGCACACTGATAGTCCGGGAAGAGACAGTTTAATAAAAGTAGAGATACTGCAGGTTCAAGGAAGAGTAGGGGAAGAAACAGCAGAGGAAACTCTTCTGGAACTAGTGATTCACAGTGGACCTGCGTGGAGAGCATGGGAGCCCACAATTTGGGACATCAGCGGCACACCAGCGCTGGAATGCGAGGTGAGCTGAAACTCAATAGCCTGAGACACCAGCGGGAAAGCAGAAAGAGAAGAATAGAGGGAACGAGGCTTGAAACCCCGTGGGGAAAAGTTCACCAGGCTATCTAGAAGAGAGAGGGGAAAAAAAAGTGACCAATACGGGCACGAGTTTCTCTCTCTCTGCTCACCTCTCAAAGGTGAGCAAGACAAAGAGCAGGCGCCATTTTGGACATACGTCAAAAGCAGGGAGACCTCAGGTCCACACCCGCCCTCAGCCAAGCAGAAAAACCTGACTCTGGGAGGGGGGTGAAATAACAGGAGATTAGGACCTAGTGAATGTGTGGTGCTAATGAACTGAAACTGTGAAAAAAAGAGACAGTGGGGGAGAGAACTCACAGAATTCACGTGAGTACTCTACAGAGATGCTACAATTTGGTAACCTTGGCAACCCAGTGGGAGACTGCAGGAGAATTTGAGCCCACACTGAGGGCAGCACAGATTCCCTGTGTAGTCCTTGGGAAAGAGCTTCCAATCACTGGCTCCTGTGGGTATATCATTCACCTGCTAACTACCTCCAATTCCGCTCAGCTGTGCAGAAGGAAGGAAGGAAGGAAGGAAGGAAGGAAGGAAGGAAGGAAGGAAGGAAGGAAGGAAGGGAGGGAGGAAGAGATTTACCACGCCTACCTGGGAGTGTCACCTTTGGCACACCCTTAACCCTGAGGAAAAAAACAGAGCTCTCAGGCTACAAAAAAAATCAAATACCTTGGAATAAACTTAACCAAGGATGTTAAAGATCTCTATGATGAAAATTACAAAACCTTAAAGAAAGAAATAGAAGAGGATAACAAAAAATAGAGAAATCTTCCATGCTCATGGATTAGAAGAATCAATATCATCAAAATGTCCATTCTCCGAAAAGTAATTTATAGATTCAATGCAATACCAATCAAAATACCGAAGACATTCTTCATTCTTCTCAGATCTGGAAAAAATGATGCTGAAATTCATATGGAGACACAGAAGACCTCGAATAGCCAAAGCAATCTTGTGCAACAAAAACAAAGCCGGAGGCATCACAATACCAGATTTCAGGACATACTACAGGGCAGTTGTTATCAAAACAGCATGGTACTGGTACAGAAACAGATGGATACACAATGGAACAGAATAGAAACACCAGAAATTGCCAACGACATGGCTCAATAGGCTAATCCTTCGCCTGTGGCGCCAGCACACTGGGTTCTAGTCCCAGTCGGGGTGCCAGATTCTGTCCCGGTGCCCCTCTTCCAGGCCAGCTCTATGCCATGGTCTGAGAGTGCCGTGGAGGATGGCCCAAGTGCTTGGGTCCTGCACCTGCATGGGAGACCAGGACAACCAACTGGCTCCTGCCTTCAGATCAGCACGGTGTGCGGCCACAGCACACCGGCTATGGCTGCCATTGGAGGGTGAACCAATGGCAAAGGAAGACCTTTCTCTCTCGCTCTCTCTCTCTCACTGTCCACTCTGCCTGTCAAAAAATAAATAAATAAAATAAAAAAGAAACACCAGAAATCGATCCAAACATTTACAGCCAACTTATATTTGATCAAGGATCCAAAAGCAATCCCTGGAGTAAGGACAATCTATTCAATAAATGGTGCTGGGAAAATTGGATTTCCATGTGGAGAAGCATGAAGCAAGACCCCTGCCTTTCACCTTACACAAAAATTCACTCAACATGGATTAAAGACTTAAATCTACGACCCAACACCATCAAATTATTAGAGAGCACTGGAGAAACCATGAAAGATATAGGTACAGGCAAAGACTTCTTGGAAAAGACCCCAGAAGCACAGGCAGTCAAAGCCAAAATTAACATTTGGGATTGCAGCAAATTGAGAAGTTTTTGTACTTCAAAAGAAACAGTTAGGAAAGTGAATAGGCAACCGACAGAATGGGAAAAAATATTTGCAAACTATACTACAGATAAAGGGTTGATAACCAGAATCTACAAAGAAATCAAGAAACTCCACAACATCAAAACAAACAACCCACTGAAGAGATGGGCCAAGGACCTCAATAGACATTTTTTGAAAGAGGAAATCCAAATGCCCAACAGACATATGAAAAAATGTTCAAGGTCACTAGCAATCAGGGAAATGCAAATCAAAACCACAATGAGGTTTCACCTCACCCCAGTTAGATTGGCTCACATTCAGAAATCCACCAACAATAGATGCTGGAGAGGATGTGGGGAGAAAGGTACACTAACCCACTGTTGGTGGGAATGCAAACTGGTTAAGCCACTATGGAAGTCAGTCTGGAGATTCCTCAGAAACCTGAATATAACCCTACCATACAACCCAGCCATCCCACTCCTTGGAATTTACCCAAAGGAAATTAAATTGGCAAACAAAAAAGCTGTCTGCACATTAATGTTTATTGCAGCTCAATTCACAATAGCTAAGACCTGGAACCAACCCAAATGCCCATCAGCAGTAGACTGGATAAAGAAATTATGGAACATGTACCCTATAGAATACTATACAGCAGTCAAAAACAATGAAACCCAGTCATTTGCAACAAGATGGAGGAATCTGCAAAACATTATGCTGAATGAAATAAGCCAGTCCCAAAGGGACAAATATCATATGTTCTCCCTGATCGGCGACAACTAACTGACCACCAAAGGGGAAACCTGTTGAAGTGAAATGAGCACTATGAGAAACAGTGACTTGATCAGCTCTTGTCCTGACTGTTGATGTACAATGTAAAATTTTATCTATTTTAGTATTTTTTGTCTTAGTACTATTGGTTGAACTCTGTAATTAACACACAATTATTCTTAGGTGTTTAAATTTTAATTGAAAAGTGATCCCTGTTAAATATAGGAGTGTAAATAAGAGAGGGAGGAGACGTTCAATTTGGGACATGCTCAAGCTGACTTGCCCCAAATGGTGGAGTTAGAAACATGCCAGAGGATTCCAATATAATCCCATCAAGGTGGCATGTACCAATGCCATCTCACTAGTCCAAGTGATCAATTTCAGTTCACAATTGATCACACTAATAGGTCTAAGAGTCAAAGGGATCACACAAACAAGACTAGGGTCTGCTAATACTAACTGATAGAATAAAAAAGAGGGAGAACAATCCAACATGGGACGCGTGATACACAGCAGACTCATAGAATAGCAGATGTCCTAAATATCACTCTGGCCTCAGAATCAGCCCTTAAGGCATTCGGATCTGGCTGAAGAGCCCATGAGAGTATTGTAGGCATGGAAAGCCAAGACACTCTGGGAAAAAAAAAAAACCTAAATGAAAGATCTCTGCAAGTGAGATTCCAGTGGAAAGAGTGGGGCCATCAAAGAAGGAGGTACCTTTCTCTGAAAGAAGGAGAGAACTTCCACTTTGACTATGACCTTATCTGAATAAGATCGAAGTCAGAAAACTCAAAAGGCTTCCATAGCCT
Organism: Lepus europaeus; assembly: GCF_033115175.1. Lineage (NCBI taxonomy): Eukaryota > Metazoa > Chordata > Mammalia > Lagomorpha > Leporidae > Lepus > Lepus europaeus. The sequence continues at coordinate 39,675,465 of NC_084842.1, forward strand.
TGGAAACTCATGACTAGAGCCTAGGGAGATTACTGACGCCATAAACAAGAGTGTCAAATTGTTAAGTCAACAACAGGAGTCACTGTGTACTTACTTCTCATGAGGGATCTGTCCTTAGTGTGTTGTCCAATATGAAGTAATGCTACAATTAGTACTGAAACAGTATTTTACACTTTGTGTTTCTGTGTGGGTGCAAACTGATGAAATCTTTACTTAATATATACTAAATCGATCTTCTGTATATAAAGATAAATGGAAATGAATCTTGATGTGAATGGAATGGGAGACGGAGCGGGAGATGGGTGTTGCAAGTGGGAGCGAAGTTATGGGGGGGGGGGGAGCCATTGTTATCCATAAACTGTACTTTGGAAATTTAGATTTACTAAATAAAAAAAGATAAAAAAAACCTTACAAAACAGTTGATTACAAAAACAATAAAATACCAAATTAGAAAACACCATATTGCTTCTTTGAAATGTTCATAAAAGACAAATGAATTGGGAATGTTTTGTAAAATCAGTACATCAATTAACCACTGTATTTTTGTTATGGAAATGTGTACTTATTGCATAATGAAGGCTTGACTTTTCATATGACTACATATTACTGTGGGTGATCCTGTGCCTGGCTGAGAGACTGCCTGCCTAGCCCATGCAGGAGATAAAGAGGGCATGGCACACCATGCCTCCTGGGAAAATTCTGGTCAGGGGCTCAGGCACCCTGAGACCCACCCATGACCTGACTGCTGGCAGACAGCAGGAGCACCAGGCACATTTCCCCCACTCTGGCTTCCTGATGAAGGGCCTTATGATTGTCAACTAGGTAAACAGCTCTCAGGTGTGGCCCAGATCGATAAAGACCAACTGGAATGCTATGTGACCTTCAAGCTGCTTGGAGAAGTGTAGCGGTGGCAGTATCAGCTTTATCCTATAGAATTACTGTTGCTACCCTGAACTAGCTACTCCTCTTTGCCTGCCCTTTAGAAGCTTGTGCCTGATTGTTAATAAACAGACATGTTCTCAAAAGCTGTCTCTGGTGTTTCTTGTCAAAGAACACCATCACCCCACCATCCCGACAGCGTGGGCCTCGTAGGACAAGTCCACACATTACAACAACAAAATTGCAATAACTAAAGCAAAATAAACATATCCTTTGGGTTAGATGCACTGCAACATACCAAATTGAAGAGTAATGAGTTTAAGATATTCAACCATTGTTTTTTGGTGGGGAAGTAGGGTCCTCTTTTGAGTGCCTTATGTATGTTATCTCTTGTGATGACCACTACAGTACCATGAAATAGGTAATATTTTAAAATATTATACTATGATGTTATACTCTTAAATAACTTGGCAATTAAGCACTCCATAAAGGTAGTTTTCAATACTACTAAATGAGGCAAATCAGATTTGTTTAATTGATTAATCTCCACTCCCTCTCAAAAACAACTAGAAACAGCATGCAAAATGAGTTTTAAAGGTTAATAAACTGCAATCATACATCAGAACCATGGAAATAAAATGTAAGCAAGTAAATAATAATAAGTTCCTATAATCAGAAAGAAAGAGGTTTAGTAATGAGTTGCTCAGGGGAGACAAGCTTTTTCCTGGAGCTAAATTCTAAAAAAAAAAAAAAATGCCTCATGTTAGGATTTATATAGGGCACATTAAATAATATAATAGATGGTGTCACAGTAAATGAAGGAGCAAATTTCATATGCCTCTTTCTTGTTGTAGCCTCCATAAAAACTGGGAATATCCCATTACACTGCAGCACAGGGAGGGTGGCTAGAAAGGGCAAAGCTAACAACCAAGCACATTCGTTTTCAGCTGTCGAATCCCACTCAAGGACACAACTTAAAGCATGCCTAGGAGGAGATGTCAATTATTTCCCCGAGATGGTAGTTTCTAATAGATGCTTCTTTCAAATAGGTATTTTAAAATTCTGGAATAGGGCAATTTGGGTTTACATTCCTGGTTAGTGACCCAGTGAACTTCTTTATTGGGCTTCAGGGAAAACATACATGCTGTAGATATCACAAGAAGTATAATCAGAATATTAACCCTGGAGGTGACCACCCCATCCCTGCAGAGCATAACTGAATAAAGGTGAATCAGCAGGAAACACACAGTTGTCTCCAGATGGTCTCTTTCGGATTACTCCTCAAGAGATTATATGTAGTACAAGAATAGACGTCAATGCTTACAAATACAAGACAATTATGTTTTGACAAAATGCTACATTATAGGATTTTTGCATTTAGAAAAAAGAAACTTAATAGAGATGTTTAAAGCAACAAAATTAAGAATTATGTTTATTTGGAGCATTATGGTTAGAGTTTGGCTTAGAAAAATAATTAAAGTTACTTCCAAGGGTAGAATAGTGAATAGGGTTATTATAAGGTTATATGGTAGCTTGTTTTTATTTTCCAATTTTGTTCAATATCTTTGCATTTTGAATATGTCAAATCATTTTCAACTCTATATTAAAGATTAGCTAGTATACAGGAATTTATAAATTCGTGCAAAAGGAGATTGGGATTTAAATCATTTAGATTTATGACATTTCTCTGTGATTTCATTTCCTAGACTCTTCCACAGAAATTAGACATTTTCAATTCAGTTTCATGGATTTTACAAGCTTGCAAGAATGATTACAGCAAAACATTAGACTCTGGGAAACCCCAGCCAGTCAAAGATTCTCATCATAGACTTGGCTAGCCCAAGCCAAAGCCCAAGCCCTCCAAGGGGGCTAAACTCACATTCTGAAAATGGTAGCAATGTCACTCAAGTGTGGCAGCAGCAGCCTCAGGGACATTGAGCAAGTGTCTGTGTCTTCTGCAACAAGCCTTGATTTTGTACTAGCTGATACTTCTAAAACTACACACAACTGCATTCACTTAGAACAGCAAACCTTCACTATTCAGAAAGTTCTTTCTCCCATTTGTCTTTAAAGTAAATGAACTGCAGTCAAGACAAGCTGGTCTACTGACTATGCATGGCCTAATTTTTTTTTTTTGGTGGCCAAGACAACTGCTAAGCTACATGCCAGAACAGAAAACAATTTTATTCTTTGTCCTATTGTCCTTTACACTCAGTCTGCAAAGCTAGTTGTTTCCTCACACCTGCGTGAAATCTCTGTGCCCCAGACACAGAGAAGTCTGTAACGTCCTCAATCACCATTCAACAACAAAAAGACCTCCACTCACTTTCAATCATAAGAATAACCATAAATATATCCAGGTTAGTGTAGTATTTTAAAAGTTTGGATTTTGTTGAAAGTTAAAGCATCTCACCTCTTCTAGGCTAGTCCAGCTCAGGAAGATGTAGTGGGAGAATATTCACCTTCTTTTCTCACTCCACACTTTACTGTCTCTTCTCAGCTGATTCTCCAACTCTGATCTAAGTCACTGCAGGTGTGGAATGGAGGAAGAAAGGAAAAGAGAGGGCAGCACAACAAAAATATGGTCCTTTCTTCCACACTTGCAGGGCTCTGCAGTTAGCTTTCACTGGGAGAAATGATTAAAGCCAACTCCTTTTCTTGGGTTCTTCAATCCAATCTGAAAACCATGGACTAGATTTACACAGAAAAGCAGCAGCAACACATTTCCTCTGACAGACTGCTCATGGAGGGTCTTTCAGTCCTGTTGCAGAGTCCTCTTGGACAGAGTCTTAAACAGCTCCAGAACAGCTGTCTCTCCTTTGGGACCCACATCTTGTCCACAAGGACCACCCTTGGGCATGCTTGCGCTCACTACTGGCACCTAACTCATCTGGTCTGTCCCTCATTCTGTCCTGCCTTAAAAGGATGACAGCCCTTGCCTTCTCTCTTTAGAGTCCTTGAATTCATTTCTTTCTGACCCCTCTACTACCTGATTTAGCCAACCACATCAGTGCTTCAGGAAGACAGGTTAATTGTCTCTCTCTGATCCTCCAACACCTGTTACTGGACCTTCACTTCCCCACCATCAACCAATTCTGCTAAACACCTGAATTCAGAGGACTCACAATGGCTCTGATTTCCCAACTGAATATTAATTGACTCAACCTGGTATAGATGAAGCTGAACAGCAGTAGATATAAGTCTGCTATATCCTGTAATTTGTCCCTGAGATTACTGCAAAGGAACTGAGGATTCCTGCTATGTCCCTCATTCATCCAAAAGTTGAGATGGATGGGCATCTAAGGTTTCAGCCATGAAATCAAAATTAAAAGACAATTCCAGTAACATCTCTGCAGGTGTATTAGAATTGGAAGACAATGTGCTACTTGCATCATCTCTTCTGTTCAAGAGAAAATACTCCCCATTCATTTTAGTCCAGTAAACATGTCAGGTTAGGTTAGTGAGCTTCCTGGGGAGAAGTTCCAATTATTTCTGTAAAGACTTCCTAAAACATTTGGTTTTTAATGAGAAATCTCCTCCAGGGCATTTGATAACTTACTGCTTTCTACTAACCTGAGATGGAAATTTGTGTATCACAGGTAAGGTTGTCCATCACTACAAATTTACTTGCAGACACCACATATTGGATTCCAATCACTTCCAAAAATTTCAGAGCCATGTTATTGTAAATGAGCTCTAGGTAAATTGGCCATAATAGAAAGGCATCTTCTGCTCTTTGAAGCCAAAAGGAATGTTACTCTTTATTACCAAGGGGAAAGAGATTTAATGTTTTGTGCAGTGTGCTCAGATGACCCTGCATCACAAATCTCTGCAGTGTTTGGTAAGCATGAGGATTCCCATACCCACCTCAAACGCAAAGAAAGAGAGCTTCCTAGGGCTTTGATTGTGTGTGTGTGTGTGTGTGTGTATATATATATATATATATATATATATATATATATATACCTTCTGAATCATTCCTATTCACACCAAAATTGAAGAATCCTGAAGCAGGCAATCAGAGAAGTGAAAGTCAGGGAAATTGCACTGTTTAAAAATCATCTATTTTTTCTCTTGAAAACTTCGATCCTGACTTCTTTGCCAGATGGCCTCCTGCCCTCCCATTGTATACCTGAAGTTGACCTTAACAATGAAAAAGCAGAAGTTCTGATGAAAGAGCCAAGAGGTAGAACAGGGAGAGTAGAGTTACAAAGGACAAAAGAGGTAATATATTCCTATTTACAACATGGGTGTTACAGGATGCCATTTATAGCTGTTGAAACAATAAATATAAGTATAAGGCTACTGAGGTCGTCTCAAAGACCTTAAAGTAGGGAACAAAAGTGCACCAGTAGGAGCAGCAAGTTTTTAGCGAGCTTCAGTGCAAAGAGAAGAAGGAAATTAAACTTTTTTATAGAAAAAGTAGAAGGAACTACCAGTTTCCACAGAGCCATGACACTATTCATGTAAGACCATTAAACATCCCTCTGCTAACAGTAGCACAGAACATAACAGTTAAATCATTTCATGCCCAATAGAACAGGAGTTGTATATCCCTGAAGTCAGCAATGATAGGGGGAAGGCAAAACCTGACCATTGATCATAGCTTTTATTTCCACTGAATTCTTTCCAGTGTTGCCAATGATACACAGATTATAGGAGCTCTATACGTGAGAAACCATGTATGAAAGATTAATGATTGCCTTAATTTTAATGTAAACTGGGAAAGTGTAGAAAAGAAAACATTTATTAGTTCTGGCAGGATATTCAATATTTTGATTGACTTTAGTTGATTTAATTCTTACCCTGGAAATAGATATTATTAATTACAACCAATTTAATCTATTGAAGAGACTTTTTTCCAGTAAATTTAAGTAGTTTGACCAAGATCCACTAAGAAATCCATTAAATAAAATTCTACCTTAAGTCTGTCTAAAAATCCACTTAGAGCTAGTGATTACTGGTAGATACACTACAGGAACCCTACCAAATTATTAGGTTCTTTCAGGACTAAGAATTTTATCATTAATATAAAGGCCCCTGGCCGACGCTGCGGCTCACTAGGCTAATCCTCTGCCTGCGGCACCGGCACACCAGGTTCTAGTCCTGGTCGGGGCACCAGATTCTGTCCCGGTTGCCCGTCTTCCAGGACAGCTCTCTGCTCTGGCCTGGGAGTGCAGCGGAGGATGGCCCAAGTGCTTGGGCCCTGCACCCGCATGGGAATCCAGGAGAAGCACCTGGCTCCTGCCTTCAGATCAGCGTGGTGCGCCAGCTGCAGCGCACCAGCCGCAGCGGCCATTGGAGGGTGAACCAACGGTAAAGGAAGACCCTTCTCTCTGTCTCTCTCTCACTGTCTATCTCTGCCTGTCAAAAAAAAAAATATATATATATATATATATATATAAAGGCCCCTAACATAGCACTTGATACTAATCAAAATTGAGTCAGTGTTAATTCCCTTCTTTAATATCAAGGCCTCTACCAGAGTCTTAGGATATTAAACAAGAAGTATCCATTTTCTTTTTTTTTTTCTTTTTTGTTTTTTATTTCATAAATGTGAATTTACAAAGTGCAACTTTTGTATTGTTGTGGCTCCCCCCACTACCTCCCTCCCTCCCGTGGCCCTCCCCTCTCCCTCTCCCATCCCACCTTTTATCGAGTTTCATTTTCAATTACCTTCATATACTGAAGATCAACTTAGTATATACTAAGCAAGGATTTCAACAGGCTGCATTCACACAACCGCACAAGGTATAGGGTACTGTTCGACTAGTAGTGTTTTTACGTTTCATAGTAAAACACATTAGGGACAGAGATCCTACGTGGGGAGCATGTACCCAGGGACTCCCATTGTTGATTCATTTTCATACTCAAACTTCAGAATCCTTGTGAACAGGAAATATTGTATCCCTCTTGGTATCCATAATGCTTAGAATAGCACATGTAGTAGGTGCTCACGTTTTTATCTGCTCCATATTAAATGATTAAATAAGGCTAAAGAAGTCAGGATTAAAATTTCAGTTCCTCATGCAAAAGCCCCAAAATGACTAGAAATCTTAAAATACAGCATAAAGGACCAAGCTGGATATTTTCATAGCCTATCTGTGTATTCATGTTGGCCCTGCCTAGTCAAAGCATCATGACAAAATGAAAATCACTGTACTTGCCGGCACCAAGGCTCACTTGGCTAATCCTCCACCTGCAGCACCGGCACCCCAGGTTCTAGTCCCGGTTGGGGCACCGGATTCTGTCCTGGTTGCTCCTCTTCCAGTCCAGCTCTCTGATGTGGCCCAGGAGTGCAGTGGATGATGGCCCAAGTGTTTGGGCCCTGCACCCCCATGGGAGACCAGGAGGAAGCACCTGGCTCCTGGCTTCGGATTGGCATAGCGTGCGGGCCGTAGCGGCCATTTGGGGGATGAACCAACGGAAGGAAGACCTTTCTCTCTGTCTCTCTTTCTCACTGTCTAACTCTGCCTGTCCAGAAAAAAAAAAAATCACTGTACTCTTTTTTTTCTTTAAACAAATATGGTATTCACTGAACTAACATCCTTCTTTTTACAGAGGGGACTGAAACACACACTTTATCTCCCACCTGATTCCTCCATCCATGGATCTACTGACATCATGTCCACAACCCACAATTAACAGGGCAATGTGAAGTATGTAATGTGAAGTATGCAATAGTCTAGGCATTTGTACATAACTGGTGAATTCCCAAAGGTCTTTGTAAATGTTGGAGTCACTCAGATCATGGTCATCAGAAGTATTTGTGTATATCAAGAGATATTTGGACTTTAAGTTCTGCAAGTTTAAACAAGGATTCAACCTGAGGTTTGTCCATAGCTCTGTGTTAGCTACAGGCCTCCACCAGGGACTCCAGTAGGTACAAATAGTAAAAGTCCTTAAATGTATGAATTAGTTCATCATACAGACCTCATTAACTTCCAATTCATATGCACAAAAATACATTTTCCTTACACATACCCTATAACACACACAAAAGAATGCATAAAAACAACTGCAAATGAGTATATTTGGTCGATGAGGGAAGAACAAAATATCAAAATATATCATGTCTAAGATTACAGCAAAAATAGGTTGCCTTCATTAGAACAGGAATATTTCAGTAGAATAGTAACTATGGTGAAGATTACTTCTGCCCTTCGGTCTTTAATCAGGTAAGACATTCTTCACTTCAGTTTTCTAAAGGTTCCAGTCAGCTATTTCTGATGCATTTTTACAGTGAAAATTAATCCAAAGTCTCTGCTATGGATCAGCAACTTCCATTATAGCCAGCAGCATCTGGCTATTGATTTATTGTATATTCTCACTTGCCATGATATATCTTGAGTTCTTTCTAAAAATCTGATGAAATCTACCTTTGTCCCACCTGGCTAAGTAACAGAATCAAACCCACTGTAGTCACAGCAGAATACAGGTGCAATTTTATTTGTCATTTTGAAACAAGCTCAGACCTTGCTTCTAGATGTCAAGTTTTTCTTGAACTTGGATGTCTGTTTCGCCTGGTTTGTGCTTCAGCAAGTTATCATTTCTCTTGCTCTAGTGCCAACCCTGCAAAATGCCAACTTAGCTGGAGTTTTACTGACTACATTTGAACAGAAGTCTATTTCACTAGCAAGTTGACTAGTTTAATTTGTCTTCATGACAGTGTGCTAAATAAGGGCACTATTTTTATGCACAAAACGAGTTTGTTAATGAAAAAATGAGTAATGTTAAATCTACAAAGAGGACTGTGGGAAATAAACTCAGTTTGCTTTTCCGAAGTTTAAACACTGACTACTTCACTCCATATCATCTAAGTGTTCGGAGAACACTCACTATTCTCTGATATAGACTATACAATTAAAGTTATAGAAGATCTTTTGGACTATATAATCTACTGTCATATAGGACAAAAATCTCATTAAGTAACAGATGTCTTATTTGTTTGCGGTAATAGAACGTTCATACTCACATTGATTCTATAATTTCCCTTGAGAAAATGATAATATAGACATCATAATATCATTTTACCCTAATTTCATATGCTATACCCCATATGATTACCCCATAGGACTAACATATGTTATAAAGTCTATTCAGGCTTTATAACAGAAATGTCATAAACTGGATAGCTTAAACACTGAACATTTATTGGTCATAGTTCTGGAGGCTGGGAAGTCCAAGATCAAGGTGCTCGCAGATCGGGTGTCTGGAGAGGGCCAGTTTCCTGATTCATAGATATATATTTTCTGCATGTATCTTTAGGGTCTCTTTTATCAGAGCATAAATCCCATTGTAATCTAATCTAGGCTCTACTTCCTATCACTACAAAATTGACAGGATTTCAAAATATGAATTGGGGGAGGAGGGGTAGATACAAACATTCAAGCCATACAACATATTAATATGTATCATCTCACAGGAGCCAGGAGTTTCTTACAAGTCTCTCCACATGGGTGCTTGGGCCATCTTCTACTGCTTTTCCAGCCTTAGCACAGAGCTGGATCAGAAGAGGAGCAGCCAGGACTAGAACCAATGCCCATATAGGATGCCAGCACGGCAGGTGGAGGATTAACCTACTGCACCACAGCACCGGCCCCCATAAATAAATAATCTTAAAATAAAATAAAGAGGAAGAATGACCTAGATAATCCATCGTGAAATCAAGGTCTGTTTGGAGGTTGATAATATCGTAACAGAACCCAGAGGAGTTCCATTCCAACTTCATTTCTCTCAAGTTGCCATAGCACACTGGCAAATTTAGGCAACCATCATTCTCTTATACACAAGATCTTACCCTCCCTGTCTGTCCTTTGCCAAATAAATATTGATAAATTTCTTTGATATTCTTGGGTGTTTAGAAACGTAAGAAAAAAATGTACCACTACAGTATGAAGTACTTGTAACTGCCTAGTCAATTTATTTCTCAGTTTCTTATCACATACTTACTCCTTCTACCTACCTAAGAAAAGAAATTAGGATGTCATTGATCTTCTGAGAGCTGCCTTATTTGATGGCATGCAATAGTTCTTTGTATTTATTTAGCATTGAACCCATAACCTCCGCTGTGTTCTTTCATAAATACCAGTTTCTACAATGTGTTGAAAACTGTCAAGTGCCTCACATCCTCATGAGAATTAGGGCTGGCTACCTAAAAATCATAAACATTAACATGAAACATTTTAATCATGTAATTTGTTTACCTGGTTTTCAAATTCTGAAATATCTTATTTATGTGAAAATAGATCATAATTTTTCTCTTTTATAATAATTATTTTTAAAAGTTCATTGTTGCATATGTACGTATGAATATATGTACACACATATATAGTCTCTCTCTATATATGCACACATCATGTCAAAAAATCAGGATAAAGGAGAAAGAGAGGAAATGAATCAGCAAAAATGCCTCTAGACTCCTTGATATATATGGTTATAAACCTGTCTTTCAGGCAGGTAAAATTTCAGTACTTTTTGCCTTGTTGCTTTTTCATTACAAATTACTGTAGAATTTATTTCACTCTAGAATAAAAATCCCATTATTATTCCCAAAATAATTTAATAGAAAAAAATTGTTCAGCTATTCTTAAACACTTTTGTAGAACTGTGGTTTTTAAAAAATCAAATATGAAGCTTTCCAGAATCCAATGGACTTCAATAGTCGGTGTTTGCCCTTTCCCTCATTTACATACAAATTCTTTTTTCCTACTTAAATGCCATCAAGTTATCTTAAATTAGTGGTGAGGTGGGAAAATAGGAATAGTGGAATATTCTGGGAGTAAAATAATTATTGCTTTTGCAATTCTGGGCACCTGATTATCTTTGGTGCTGCACTATTTAACAAGGGAAGCTTAGCAGAGACCCCCTGTCTACCTCTCTGTGCACATGGGTGTTGTTGCTATTGCAAGTATATCATTTGTAATTCTGTTTTGAATGATTTTCTATAGTTAACATCAGATCATGATTATTATTTTAGATGGTTTTGTTCCACCATAGAATAGGTACAATGTAGAAGTTTATTTATTTTCTTTTATGATTCTCCACCAGGAGAAAAGTTAAAAGAGATGTAGGAAGTTACTGGGTATAACAGAAGTCAGGAAACCTAAGTCCTGGTCTCAGGTCAACAACAACCATTACTAAATTTGATCTAATTTTCCACATTCCACTGAATATTGTTGTTTTTACATTTTACAAACATGTAAAATGTAAATTCTATTCTTAGCTCACAGGTTGTACAAGGCAGGCAATGGACCAGATTTGGCCTGAAGGTCATGGTCATAGTTTCATGAATCCCTACTCTAGACTGGAATGAGAGAAGAAACAAACTAGTATTTATTTCAGTTATCAGGAAGCTACCCTGGATACTCAGCAACTGTAAGGACAGTCCTGGACTGCAACTGGCTGAGGAAGTAAGGTCTGATCGAGTTTCATTAGATGTCTAAGAAATGGCGGGGTCTCAAGGGACACTTAAATTATGGTAGACCTCTTTTATTCACAGCTTTGCTTTCTGTAATTTCTGTTACCCACAATCAATCATGGCCTGAAAATAGGAAATGGAAAATTCCAAAGGTAAATAATAGATGTTTCATATAACTTTTATTACAGCACATTTTGATCATTATTCTTCTTTATTATTAGTTATGGTTGTTCATCATTTACTGGGCTTAGTTGCTTAGTTTCTAGGTTAAACTTTACTGTAGATGTGTCTGTAAAGGGAAAAAATATTATCTTGAGGGTTTGGTACTACCTAAAGATTCGGGCATCCCATGGGGGTCTTGGAAAGTATCCCCTGAAGACAACAGAAGACTACTGCACAGGCAGATAGATGGAGTTAGTCAGATGTAGTAATTGGGACTTTGCAAATAAAATAACTTTGGCTAGCGTGAGCAAGCCCACAAGCCCAGGAAGAGGCCTAAGACTCCATCCACAGCACTCAGAGTGCTTTAGGAAATGAGGAAATCCGGAGCAGCCAAGCCAGTGAATGTTTTCAACAAAAAGAATTGACGAGACCGGCACCATGGCGCAGTAGCTTAATCCTCCGCCTGTGACACCGGCATCCCATATGGGCGCCGGTTCTAGTCCCTGCTGCTCCTCTTCCAGTCCAGCTCTCTGCTGTGGCCCGGGAGGGCAGTGGAGGATGGCCCAACTCATTGGGCCCCTGCACCCACATGGGAAACCAGGAAGAAGATCCTGGCTCCTGGCTTCAGATCGGCACAGCTCTGGCCGTTGCCGCCATTTGGGGAGTGAACCAACGGATGGAAGACCTTTATCTCTGTCTCTCCCGCTCACTGTCTGTAACTCTAGCTGTCAAATAAATAAGCAAATCTTTTTTTTTTTTAAATTGACAAATGTTTAAGGAGCTACATATACCTACTGTAACAGAACATTATGAAATGTGTATATATATTGAAACATAACTTGGAATCTCACAAATATGTACAGTTGTTATGTGTCCACTAAAAGTAGAGAAAAAAGCTGTTGTATGTGGCAAAATGGGAAAACATTGAAACATGTGGCCAGCGCCACAGCTCACTTGGCTAATCCTCCGCCTGCGGCGCCGGCACCCCGTGTTCTAGTCCCGGTTGGGGTGCTGGTTCTGTCCCAGTTGCTCTTCCTCCAGTCCAGCTCTCTGCTGTGGCCCGGGAAGACAGTGGAGGATGACCCAGCTGCTTGGAACCTGCACCCACATGGGAGACCAGGAGGAAGCACCTGGCTCCTGCCTTGGGATCAGCGCAGCGTGCTGGCCATGTCGGTCATTTGCAGGGTGAACCAACAGAAAAGGAAGACCTTTCTCTCTCTCTCTCTTTCTCTCTCTGTCTAACTCTGCCTGTAAAAAAAGGAAAAGAAAAAAAAGAAACATGCGGTATTCTCTGGAATTGCTTCAGGAGTAGGCCGTGCTTTTCTCTCCCCTAACTCACTCACTGCATGTACCTCCAAGACAAACAGGAGGCCTACCAGTCGTCAAGATAGAAAGGGGGGAGGGTACGGTGCACCAGTGAAAAGGCTGCACAGCGTCAGGATGAGAAGCCCCCAGCCTTGTCAGAAATTGCAACTTAGATAAGAAGGCAAGAGGAGTCCTTCCCGTTCACACCATGCTCTCCCACCAGGCTAGGGAATGCACAAAGCCTGAGCCATGCCTTGTCCTAAGGAAAGGCCCTCTGCCTGAGTTGCCTCTCAGCACTTTATCTCCTCTGGGAGCAGCTGAACTACGGTTGGATGATCAGGAGAGAATTCAGAGATTCAGCACCCATGCGAAATGCATTTCCTCGGGAAGCTCATGCCAAGGTCAGGTTGGCATTCTGAGGTCTAAGACAGGCAGAGGGTGTGGGCAGGGGCAGAGACCCACCCCACAAAGTGGCAGCAGATCCAGAGACAAAGCAGCAAAAGAAGACAAAAGAAGAGCATTAATCTGAAATGTGGAGAAATGGAGTTTTCCCTGTTCAAAGGAGATTATTTCCATATTAAAAGATCCAGTAGGTTCCCTCAGGCCTGGAGAAGAAAGAAAACATTTCCACATTGGCACTCAGAAAACAATCCAAGTCTATTTCCATGATCTGCCTTAGGGAGAGACCTCTCTAGACACTTCCCAGAAGGAACACAGCATCTGTCCTGCACCAGTAAAGATAAAAATAGCCAGGACTATCAATCCTCCTTTCTTAGATCATAAACTGATCATTAGTTAGAGACAGGGAGCAGTTTTTGCCCAACTGGGATTACACAATTAGACACAGTCTAGGAAGTCTTATGCTTTTCTCCAAGGCAGCCATAGGAGTGAAGAGCAAAGAAATGAAAAAGACCAACAAGGGACAGCATTCTGCTAGCATCTGATGCCCTAGTGCCCTGAAACGTTTAGAATGCAGAGCAGCTGGGCTGCATGGAACATGACTCCCATGAGCACAGTGCCTTCCTTGGGATGAAGGGATGCACACTGAAATGATCCAATACTGAAGACAATGTGACAGCCCTGAATGGAGTGCCCTATATGAAAACAGCACACTCAATGAGAAAGTGTCAATGGTTGGATTTCTCTACTGCATTATGAGACACATGACTTGGAATAGAAAAGAAAATGCAAAAAGAACAGTCACTGTACTGTGAGTCTTCCAAATGTCTGATTCACTCATCAGCTGTAGCAAAGAGCAGTGAGTAGGCTTCCACTACCTGTCGACTGCCATGGCAGATACGCCATGCATCCTTCTCCAACTGAAAAGATAGGAGATGAGCTTTAACAATGGCATCCTTCTCACTGGTTCAAGAGCTATACTAAGTAATAGTGGTCTTTCCTGAAAACAGTGTGACATAGTTTTGAGTCTGAAAATGAGTGGCATACAATCACTATTCAGTGACTACCTTTTTTTTCTCATCCACATTTGGCACGTATGTATTTCAAACATTTTCACTGTTGAACAAAAACTCAGAACACACATATAAACACACACACGAAAGAAAGCATTCCTTTATTCAGAGAGCCCACAGTTGGCTGTTTGTTGTTACTATCAATTATTATTATGATTAACCAGCTTCACATTAGATCATATATGATTTCTAAAGTTATTTTTTCAGTTAAATCCTCTAAAAGTTACTTTTAGACATAAAAATTCCTCTTCAGAAAAAAAATTGGTAATTTCTGAAAACACAGAAGCATAACATGCAAATAACTTGAGGGAGACATGAAAAAGCTTAAGTTGTTAAACTTTCACTTTATCTCTCTTATTAGTACTATAAACCTTCAGATTAGTCATTTTGGGTTACAAAATGACTATACTACAAAACATGAGAGATAAAATTTTGTGCCATATCATTTTAATTATGCAAAACATATTTTCAAAAATGTGTCTCTGATTATAAAAGAACTAATTTAATTTATAACTTAACATTACTATTTTCATCATGGTCTCTATTTTGTAAAGGTTATGTATTTTATTAAAATCCAATTTTCCCCCTATTATATATTAGAATACTACTTTTTTTCAACAATTTGTTATGGCATTCAACAAAAAAATAATATTAGTTTTAGTTTGAGAGTATGTCTTCAAGCATCTTGAAGTAGTTAATCATGGTATAAAAAGCAAAAGCTATCTTTAGAGAGAGTGAAAATAAGAGCTCTAGAACAAGTGGCCATTGTATTGGAATTATCCAGCCCCTTTTGCTTCTAGTTTGCTAATATATCTTCCAAAATAGGAAGAGAAAAATAATGATACAGATATGTAAGGTTACTACTCACATTTCTGTTCTTCAGTATAATTTGTAGAGAACTTAGAATAAGAAATAATTAGGGGAGGAAGAATGACAGAACATTTCACTCAACATTATTCAGTGTAGTGTTCACAGTATAGTGCTGGAGACTGGGAATGAACAAACCTGAATTCACCCTCCCAGAACCAACTACCTGCTCATGTTGAGAAAACATCTCCTAAAAAGGAAGGTGATTCTGTATCTTTCATCCCTGGCCTCACTCCTAAATCATGCCTGCTGGCTGGACTTTTATTAACAGCCTTTTCAGGCTCATCATATCCAAATTTCTACATCATCTCTAACCAGACTTCTCATGCCTTATATAATAAGACATGGCTCTTGGTGTCATGGGCTGGAAGACTCTGGATGACCTTCAGCTCCTTCCAACTTCTTTCTTACTTCTGTTACACGTTGAGTCCTGCCTAAACAGCCATCCTCCTGTTTCCTCTCCAATGTAAGTCCTCATTATGTTGATGGTGAACTAATGGAAACATTCAGTACCTCTTGCAATTTTCCCCTTCCTCTGTAAGTCTTTTGTGCTACCACAAGAGTTATCTTCCTAAAGTGCTTGAAGATATTTCTCATTATCCTGCTCCAAAACCTCAAGGCTGCAAAATGTTGTTAAGCAGTTATGAGTGACATTCGAATCTCCTACAATCTGGTCTTAACATTTGGAGTCCATGCACCATCTGCGTTCATATAACCCTGTTATGCTGAGCTGTCTCGTTCTTCCTAAAAGAACCTAGATGCTCATATTCCCAAACATTTCTCTCATTGGTCCTTGTGTCGAGAATGATGTCTTTGTTACTACCATATGCCCAGATCGCACAGCTCTAAAAACCTCTGGTTGAAAGACAGAGAGCAGAGACTTGTGTAAAATTAGTCTTTGAGTCAAAAGCAGTTGAACAGACATGATGCAATCAGATATTGACAAAACTTAAGATGAAAGATAAATGTGAGATTGCAGGGGCCTTGAATTCTGAACAGGCAAATCTAGTGCAAAGCTAGAAAAATTTAATCAAAGGAAAGGCATGCTTTCTGCATCAGGTCTGTAAAATGGTCATGGACAGTATTGTTGGTATGGAGCTTCTCTGATGGGCTCGGGACCCTATTCACAAGGGTTTGCTCATAAGCAAAAACTCCAATAAGGCTAGAGTCTGGCTGAACACAAAACAATCCATTCGTAGCAAATGATCTGTAGTGGAATGAGAAGGCCATGTGAAGGTGGCCACTGGCAAGCGAGCGTCAGTTAGTCAAGAATGGCTTTGAAACCCACCTGGCTTTGGAAACTGCCTGGCAACAGGCTGTGATTGGATGGATTTGAAACTGCCTGGCGACAGGCTGTGATTGGTTGGCTCTGGAAACTGCCTGGCAACAGGCTGTGATTGGTTGGGGTATAGACCGCCCCTTGTCCAGATTGGCTGGTCTTGGCTATATAAGCTGTTGTACCAACTGTAATAAACGAGTCTGCCGGCTGCTCGCCTCAAGCCTGCTTTCACCCGACTCCCGGGGTCTGTGTGTTGTCTCCGCGCCTCTTGCCCCCACCACGCTGCTCTTCTCAGAAATGAACCCACTGCAACATTGTGGAGAAATCAATTGCAACAATGATCCTCAGGAAATATCATTGCTTAGAAAAATAAGAAACTAGTTCTTTTAGGCTGACAGATTGGTTCCAAATTTTTTGTAGTATTTGTTTCATAGTGTTCTCTTGTTGTCATACTTTCTTCCTAACTCTATGATTTAAAAAAAAAAAAAATACTGACCTGCAAGGAAAGCTAAAAACCACATATGCAACTTTCCATTACTAGCCTTATTCTAGCCCATCAGGTCACCCTAATCCCTCAGTGAGTAAACACTAGGTGAACTACTGAGATATTTCCATTCATTAGAATCTCATCTCTTGAATGTCTGTGGCATCTTTAACCAAGAGCCAATTATCATTATAGGCCATTAATCTTCAGTGCTGTTTTATGACAATAACTGAAGTGAAGCTTCCTATACCTATTTACTAAGTTTCTCTCCAAGATGCCACGTAAGTGAATAGTTCTTTATAGGAAGGCCAGCCTTGTGTTAGCTCTGAATCAACTGTACATCAGGACTTATAAAAACTTTCCACCAACAAAACGTGACATTTCAAGTAGCTTAATTATCACTTTTAAAGTTTAAGCAATAAAACATGAATTCAGGTACAATATTTATATATCATAAAATATTTATCAGACTATTAAACCAGCTCAAAAAATTTACTGTATCAAGATATCAGTTATGGAAAGTGTTTTAAAAGGCTATATAAAAACTTCCTCATGTTTAGACAGCTCCTTTATTAGGTCCTCCAATAATGACTCTGTCCTTTGTTTTAGACCCTGGGAGGTTAATCTGCTTGTTAGATTCGTTTTCTCCAGACTTGAAACAGTAAAATTCTAGATGGCCTTGTACGTGAACCCTCAGATGGAAGCAGTTTCTGTAAGTTGGCACTGCATCCCCCACCTGCTACTAGAACCCTGTCTTGACTGCTACTCTGCCTCTTCTCAGCTTGAAGAAGCCAGAGTGGTCATCTTCCCATACTGCTGTAACAGAAGTTAGAGTCTATTATTCTCAGGGAGGCAATGTGCGAAGTCAAATGGGTTAGTGGACAGTCAGGGTGGCCCTGGTGGAGGTTTAGGGTATAAAATGCTTGCTTTCCCTAGAGGCTGCCTTTGGCAAGGTCAAAAGTGCCTGCCTGCCCACTCCTTGGCAGCTTCCAATCTTAACCATAAGAACAGCAAAGGAGGGGCAGTTCCATCCTCCTGAGCTCACAGTTTATTGTGAAAACAAATTACGTGAAATGCGCTTTGGTTCAATAATGAAAGATTCCTTGATAGTCAGATGTTTTAAGAAGAAATGCAGTATCTTGGCAAAGAGAAAAGGTAAGACCAAGGAAGTTGAGGGAAACAGAAGCTTGGGTAGTCAAAGCCATGAAGTTTACAGTACAGAAATCAATGGTTTTTAAGAAAGTAAATGCCTACAGTTTAATTTACAGTATTTTGCTATAATGTCTCCCATCACTCCAAGCCTTTAACAAATCCTATTATATACATAATTTGAAAGAGTAAAGAATTCAAATGTTGCTTAACAGGACAACAGGAAGCAGAGAAAGAACAACAAATGAAGTAAACAGAATACTGAATGCAAATGGAGAATTCCAAGAAAATAGTTGATTCCATCCTTTGAAAACTAAAAAGAAATTTAAGTTCCCCAATACTCACAACAGATATTACGATATGAGCATAAAATTTGGGACTGAGCAAAATTTTTCTTTGAATTTCAAATGACAAGATGAGCCCAGAATTTACATGTGTGGTAATTCACTTAGTAAAATGTGTTGAGTACCTACCATACCCCAGCTGCTATTCTAGGCTTTGGAGATGAGGCGGAGCAAGTGTCAGTATGGCCAGAGTGAGACTTGAGAACTAGCACGGGCTGAATGCAGGGCCCTGGTTTGTACTCAGCATGAGATGGGAAGCCACTGCAGGGATTTGAGTGCAGCAAGGACTTGATCTCACTTGGCATGTTAACTAACTTCTTCCAGTGGTGCTTCATATATCTGATGGCCATTGGCTATATATCCAAAAGACACAAACTCATTGAATCAAGGAGATATACCTGCTCCACCATGTTTAGAGCATCACATGTTTACAACAGCCAAAATATGGAATTAACCAAGGTAGCCATCATCAGATAAAGAAAGAAAATGTAGGGTGTGTGTCTATATAAATAATATCTACATATGCATAAAATATATAGGGGCAAGTAAATACATGCAGGAGAGAGACAGCAGCAATGACATGAAGAAGCAGCAAGAAGTAATGGAGTCTGAATACATTTTGAGGGAAAAGGGATAGGGTTTGCTGTAGTTGGGGTGCAAGAGAAAGAGAAGGTTCAGGGAAGACTATAGGTTTGCGGTTGAACAGGTGTAAAAAGGGAAGTCAATTTTGATTTCCTGATCAGGGATTTTTTTTATGTTATATAGAGAGATAAAACTTAAATGTACAAGTGGTGGCAATAAAACATGTAAAAAATAAAATTAAAATTAAAGGAATTTTTCAATCACATTATTCCTCTTTCCTTCCCTATTCTTATCCTGAAACATAAAAAGAAAAGTAAATTCTCTCCATTTTTAACCTACTGAAAGTTGTGGTTCAATCGTTTTTAAAAGTACTTGAACTCCAAATGGTAACACTTTGTGTTTTCATTAAGTATAACTAAATTGTCTTGCTTTGATTTTAAATAATTTGTGAACAGATTTTTCTGTATTTGTGGTTCTCTCATTCAGAAGAAAACTGTCTTTACAGTCTATGTAAACACAGGAGTTCCTTGGAATGTGAATAAGGTGCTCTGAAAACTTCTCTGTGTGACAACGGACCCTGCATTAACCCTGCGGTGAAGAGACAAGGAGAAACAGGAGGAAACTGGTAACGGGTTATTAGGGCTGGTTTTGACCGTCAAACACATACTAACCTCTGGGACTTCTTTCCAATTTGCCAAATTAACGTTTAAAAATGTCTCACAAGAGAGATGTGAGGAAATGTCATACTCAGTTCACAAATAAAAGCATTTAATAAAAGCACTTAGGCATTTCCATTGTCTGAGGTGTGTTTTTACTGAGCAATAAAAGTGAAATGCTGTAATAGAAAAAAAGAAATTATTTCTACTTGTCAACTTTCATCTGTTGGTTAACTCCCCAAATGCCCGGAACAATGTCCAGGATTGGGTTAGGTGGAAGTCAGAAGCCAGGAACAGCATCCACATCTCCACATGAATGACAGAGACCCAAGCCCTTGAGCCCTTATTGCTGACTAGAAAGTTTTAAAGTGAGAATTTTCCTCATGGGCATTGTCTACCTTAGAAAAACTACTACAGAACATGCCTGTGACTATAGACTTGTAGTTCAGGCCACCGAAGATTAGAGATGGGACATGGGCACTCCCTTGACTTGCATCCTCTGGTCTGCTTTAACACAAACCAGGAGGAAAAGAAAGCTAGGCATCAGAAGCAATGGGTGGCAGGCCTATTAATGGCTGATCTGTACAGTGATCTGCCCTCAAGGAGACCCAACAGGCAGTCCACTGCAGTGGCTTTCAATGTGGTAAGCCTGGGCTTCAGCAGAAGTCAGCTTGTGAAGAGCCCTGGCAGCTCTGCCAAGAGTTGGATCTCTGGAAATGGACCTGCCCTGGAGTCGAAGGATGCCCAGGTCAGAGCCACAGATCTTATTGGCTCTAAGCTGAAAAGCCCTTCACTCAGCCCAACTTCCAAAGTGACCACTGCAGCTGAGGGGATGGTCAAGTAGGGTCAGCAACATTGCAGGCAGAACTGTAAATTTCTTGTTAGAGATGCCCCCTGCCTTTACCTGGCCAGCTCTCCTCCCAGGCCAGCCAAGTCATGAAAGTCAACAGAGTGCCTTCCCCTAGGAGGTTCACACCTCCCTTAGGATATACCCCATGTGAAGAGATAGGTAGGTCTGGGCCTCTTAACTTACAAGGCCTAAACCCCACCAGATTATTATCAAGCCCCTTCTGTGAGGTTCTATTTGCCTCTCAATCAGAAAACTTAATTGTAGCTTAGACAGCACCTTTCTTAGCTCCTCTAATAATGACTCTGTCCTTTGTTCTAGACCCTGTCTAGCACACTTGGGCCTCATTCCTTTGTAATCATAACCTCTACTCTACCACCAATGGCTCTACTCCCAACCTGTGTGTACTGATGGTCCTCTTCCCCACTTAATGCTGTATAATTGTTCAAACCTGGTAAATGCCACTCTTAGGATCATTGGTTACTATCCTCACTCTGTCTTTTATGACCTTGTCTAAATATGATCAGAGTCGGGGAACTTGGAAGGCTTCCATAGCCTTGGCAACTCATGACGACAGCCTAAGGTGGTTACTGGCGCCATAAACTAGAGTGTCAATTTGTTGGGTCAACAACAGGAGCCACTGTGCACTTGCTCCTCATGTGGGATCTCTGTCCTTAATGTGCTGTACATTGTGATTTAATGCTATAACTTGTACTCCAACAGTATGTTTCACTTTGTGTTTCTATGTGGGTGCAAACTGTTGAAATCTTTATACTAAATTGATCTTCTGTATATAAAGAGAATTGAAAATGAATCTTGATGCAAATGGAAGGGGAGAGGGAGCGGGAGAGGGGAGGGTTGCGGGTGGGAGGGAAGTTATGGGAGGGGGAAGCCATTGTAATCCATAAGCTGTACACTGGAAATTTATATTCATTAAATAAAAGTTAAAAAAAATATTAGCAGGAAACTGAATTGGAACTGGAAACAGGACTCAATCCCAGACACTCTGAGATGGGGATACCCCAAGGGGAAAGCTGCACAATACCAGCCCCCCCATCACTAACTGTTTTTTAATTACATGACAGAAAAGTTCTAGAGTTCATGATCAAGAAAAAAAATTCACCTTTCTGGTTTGTATCCAAAGGTCCAAAAAAAATCTAAAATGGCTTCAAATTTCTAGAATTGGTATGTCCAAAAATTCTAAATTTAACTCATCTTGTGGTCTGTCAGATATAAACAAAAGAAAGAGAAAACCATATCTCTAGCACAGAAATGAAAATACAACAGCAATTAGAATTCTCCATTGCAGTAAACATTACCTGTGCAATTAAAAGAAGGAATAAGAATTGCCACCTTTTATATAAACTGTGCACATAAAGGGTCATTTTCCATAGATTATCTAGATTGAATATAGTCTCCTATCCATAAGTATTGATCCTAACATTTAATATACTACATGAACATAACCTAAAATTATCTAGGAATTTTGGCATTTTATATTTTTTAAGGATTTTAAGACTACAGTTCTACCTCTTTTTTTTCTTGTTTTTTTTTTTTTTTGTTTTGTTTTTTTTGACAGGCAGAGTTAGACAGTGAGAGAGAGAGACAGAGAGAAAGGTCTTCCTTTTCCATCGGTTCACCCGCAATGGCCGCTGCGGCTGGCGCACCGCACTGATCTGAAGGCAGGAGCCAGGTGCTTCCTCCTGGTCTCCCATGCGGGTGCAGGGCCCAAGGACCTGGCCCATCTTCCACTGCACTCCCGGGCCACAGCAGAGAGCTGGAATGGAAGAGGAACAACCGGGACAGAATCCGGCGCCCTGACCGGGACTAGAACCTGGGATGCCAGCGCCACAGGTGGAGGATTAGCCTAGTGAGCCACGGCGCCAGCCAGTTCTACCTCTTGAGATGTCTTTAAGTACCATTTAATTAGAAGATGGGAAGATGATTAACATTTTAGATTCTAAAATAATTGTTAATTCCCTTCCAACATATGATTCTATGGTTTTCTTCTTTGCTTTTAAAGTCAAATATAACTGGGTTGGGCTTTGATGCAGGGGTTAAGCACCACGAGGGATACCTATATCCCTTATAGGAATACCTGGATTTAACCCTGGGCTCTACTCTCTCTGTTTAATGCTAACACGCCCCCTGAGAGACAGTAGGTGATGGCTCAAGTATTTGGATCTCTGACACCACAAGAGAGACCCAGACTGAGTTCATGGCTCCCAGCTTCAGCGCCAGCATCCCATATGGGCACCAATTCGAGACCCTGTTGCTCCACTTCCAATCCAGCTCCCTGATAATGCAGCTGGGAAAGCAGTAGAAGATGCCCCAAGTGATTGGGCCCCTGCACCCATGTGGGAGACCCAGAAGGAGCCCCTGGCTCCTGCCTTCGGATCCGCACAGCTCCGGCCGTTGCGGCCATCTGGGAAGTGAACCAGTGGATGGAAGACCTCTCTCTCTCTCTCTCTCTCTCTAACTCTTTCAAATAAATAAAAATCTTTAAAAAAAAAAAAGTAAAAAATAAAAATAGCAGAATCCCCCCTGTCCCAGATCGAGTCTAAGCAGGCCCTGAGGACAGTGGGGTGATCCTTTAAAAAAAAAAAAAAAAAGTGAAGTGAAGTGATTTGCCAGGATCATACTGCTCATGAGCAGTCAAGTCCAAACTTCTAGCTGAGCCATGTGGTCTCTGATAGCACTAACTCAAGAAGAGAACAAGCCAGTTAGCAGCAAATGAAAACTACTGAAGTCAGGCTCTGTTTCCCAAGATATGATTAGAATTTCAGACTTTTTCTTGGAAAATGATGCTCATGTGTATCTTCAGTATATCCTCCAAAAACAAATATGTTTTGGTTCAAAGAAAAACTCTGTCTGAAGTTGAGATGACAGGGACCATCATTTCTGGAAAGAGAAAATATTGCCCCATCTGGTCTCTCCATAAACTTGCGCTGTGTGCCTTGAGACCAGCACAGATCATGTGTCATAGGTGGCATGTTTCTGATGATCTGAGCGCCCCATAATTGTTTATTGACTCGGGCCCAGCTTCACTTCACTTCTGCTTTGGGAGAAGCTATTTTTCTATAATTTAGTGGGAAATGATTTTTGAATAATGAGAACTTGGAGGAAAGAAAGAGGAAGTTATATGAAGCGAGGCAAATAATTGAAGATGTTCATAAAGCAAATCATTTTTCTCCAGAAATAGCACCTGCTGAAATCCCTGTCTTTTTTCCCCATGAGTAAGGGAAAAAATAACAATAAACAAGTCACCATGTTATCCGAGATCTTGTTTAGATATTAAGTGGCAGAACAATTGCCACTCTCATAACATTACCTAGTAGTAATATTTAATGTCATATACAAGCTGCTAATTATCTCTTCTTTTGATAGTTTACTAAAATTTCCTGTTGTTTGTCTTATCTTCTTTCTGTACATACCCATTTTTCTTAGCTTTTAATGTATTATTTTAGAGTAAATGTTTACTTTAAGAACACTTTTTAATTCAAAATGCATTTAATAAGGCTATGATTATATTAAGAAATGGCACTGTGGGGCCATAGTCCCAGCATTGCTTTTAATTAGCTAATTCATGTGAATTTTAGTGATAGCTCTTTATATCATTTCCTCTTTTCCTTAAAATAGAACTTCAAAAAACTAATTTAAAAAAAATTAATTTGGTATTGGCAGCACAAGATACAGAAGAAATGTGCTACATATATTCTATTTTAAATGGTCACACAGTGGTCCTGTCCAACGTTCACCTCTACATTTCCCTACAAAAATACAAAAACAATTCCAGAAGGTGTAGTTAAGAATACAGTGGACTTCAAGTGTTTATGGGAAAAGAAAAGAACTAAGCATCTGTAATCTGAAATTATACACATACAAATTGATTTTTTCTATAATTTCTGTGTTCCATGATTTTTATATATTTATTTTTTTATTATATTTGAAGGAAGCCTTTTGAGGTGACCTTTTCATTTTTGATGTAATAGCTATGAAATTTTTTCAGTTCTTCCTAATTTTATATTTTTATTTGTACTCACTAAATTAGAAATGCATTTTTAAATGCTTTATATAACACCAGCCATTAATCTTAGATGTAGAAACAGAAATAAATATCAGTGTTCTAAACATTTGAACATTTACAATGAGGACAATCTTATTTGGCCTGTAGAAATAACTTAACTCTGGGGGCCGGCACTGTGGCTCAGCGGGTTAAAGCCCTGGCCTGAAGCACCGGCATCCCATATGGGTGCCAGTTCCGGTCCCAGCTGCTCCTCTTCTGATCCAGCTCTCTGCTATGGCCTGGGAAAGCAGTAGAGGATGGCTCAAGTCCTTGGGCTCCTGCACCCACATGGGAAGACCCAGAGGAAGCTCCTGGCTCCTGGCTTCTGATCGGCGCAGCTCCAGCCGTTGCAGCCGTTTGTGGAATGAACCAGTGGATGGAAGACCTCTCTCTCTGTCTCTACCTCTCTCTCTAACTCTTTCAAATAAGTAAAATGAATCTTAAAAAAAAAAAAAAAGAAATAACTTAACTCTTTAGAGCACATACATATTATCTCTTTTGTTCTCACATAAACCCTTGTCCTTTCATGGGTAGGTGAGTAATTATTCCTATTTAATGAAGAAATGGTCCCAAGAAACAGAGCAATGTTACATGAATTACAGTGGAACTCAGAACAAGACATAAGCCTTAGACTTAATAATTTCAGCCATTTTATATCATATAAAGTTAGAGAAAAGTGGCTGGAAATGCCTTAATAAAAAAATAGATGAAAACCTAATAATGGGTTTTTTGTTTGTATTTTTTTTACACATAGGCCTACAACTACCTTCAAACCTTTATTCAAAGAATTGTAGCAGGAAAAACAATCCTTTCCTTTAATCGCTCCATTCTTCTCTCTTGCTGATTTTTTAAAAGGTATTTTAACACCATCTTCAAAAAACTTTTTTGCCATTTTTCAAGTCTAGAAATGCAAAATGAAAGGGCACTTTAACATTAACTTAGCCAAATTTGTTGCATTAACAATCAAAAGCTTGTTATATGTTAGCTGGTTTAATAGGAAACCAGGCACTTAAATTATCCACAGGGTAAGAAGTGTGATTTTTGCTTTTCATAGTCTCATTTTTAACTATGAAAATTTTTTCTGCATCATCATAATTTTAACTTTAAATAGATTATGAATTATACATATATGTAGTTATATATTTTTTAAAAAGTATGTATGTATTTATTTATTTGGAAAATCAGAGTTAATAGAGAGAGGGAGAGACAGAGATCTTTCATCCACTAGTTAACTCCCCAGATGGCTGCAATATCCAGGACTGGGCCAGGCCAAAGCCAGCAGCCAGGAGCTTTGTGCAGGTCTCTCATGTGGGTAGCAGGGGCCCAAACACTTGGGCCATCTGCTGTTGCTTTTCCCAGGCTATCAGCACAGGAGTTGGATCAGAAAAGAAGCAGCCAGGACATGAACTGCCTCCCATGGAGGGTGCGCACTTCACAGGTGGCAGACCCCTAGTTATATACCATTTAAAGATTTTTATTTATTTATTTGAGAGGTAGAGTTACAAACAGTGAGAGGGAGACACAGGTCTTCCATCCTCTGGTTCACTCCCCAAATGGCTGCAATGCCTGCAGCTGGGCCAATCTGAAGCCAGGAGCTTCTTCTGGGTCTCCCATGTGGGTGCAGGGGCCCAAATGCTTTAGCCATCTTCTGCTGCTTTTCCAGGCCATAAGCAGAGAGCTGGATTGGAAGAGGAACAGCCAGGACTAGAACCAGCACCCATATGGGATACTGGCACCACAGGCAGAGAATTAACCTACTGTACCACAGCACTGGCCCCCTATACTTTTTAAATCAAATAAAAGTTGCCCTATATCATGGGAGCTGTTAGTATAATGATTTTATCTTTTTTAAAACAAACTACTAGAAAAGAATTTAACAGTTCCTCAAAATATTAAACCTAGAGTTACATTACAATCCAACAATTTCACTCCCAACTATTCGTGAGAAATTAAAATAAATATGCACATAAAAACTTGTACACGCTGTTCATCACAGCTTTATTCATAAAAGCCAAAAAGTGAACACAACTTAAATGCCCATCAACTGATGAACAAACAAAATTATTAATGTTTTACAATGGCATATCATTTTGGCAATAAAAAAGAATCAAGTACTGATACATGCTACAACATGGGTGAACTCTCAATCATTATGCCAAGTGAAGGAAGCCAGTTAGAAATGTCCTCATATTGGGGCCAGCACTGTGACACAGTGGGTTAATCCTCCACCTGTGGTGCCAGCATCCCATATGGGCACTGGTTCTAGTCCTGGCTGCTCTTCTTCCAATCCAGCTTTCTGCTGTGGCCTGGGAGGGCAGTGGAAGATGGCCCAAGTCCTTGAGCCCCTGCACCTGTATGGGAGACTGGGAAGAAGCACCTGGCTCCTGGTTTTGGATCGACTCAGCTCTGGCCATTGCAGCCATTTGGAGAGTGAACTATCGGAAGGAAGACTTTTCTCTCTGTGTCCCTCTCACTGTCTGAAACTCTACTTCTCAAATAAATAAAATAAATCTTAAAAAAAAAAAATGTCCACATACTAATCATGTTCTGTATTCCACAATAGGCAAGTCCATAATACAGAAATTAAATCAGTGCTTGCCAACCACTGGGGGTATAGCAGATAATTGGGGTGAATAGGAAGTGTCTGCTAATAGGCACAGATTTTCCTTTTTGTAGTGCTGGACTCTTCTAACATATGGTCAAGTTTGCACAAATCTGTGAATACTTTCAAAAATCAGTGATCTGTACAAATGAGTAAATTTTATAGTACATGAAATATATCTCAACAGAGAAATTAAAAAAAAAAACTAGCATGTACAAGTCTATCAAGTTTTCTAACTTGATATTCAGGATTGGTTTAATCAAGAGACCTGGGTTTGGATTTTGGTTTTGTTATCAAGCAGACTGCAACCAAACCACTTAGTTAATCTCTCTGTTGCTCATGCTGCTGCTTCCTTCTTTTACACAAAGCAAAATTTCAACTACCTGATATAAAATCAAATCTAAGGCCAGTGCCACAGCTCAATAGGCTAATCCTCCGCCTGTGGCGCTGGCACACCGAGTTCTAGTCCCAGTCGGGGCACCAGATTCTGTCCCAGTTGCTCCTCTTCCAGTCCAGGTCTCTGCTGTGGCTCGGGAGTGCAGTGGTGGATGGCCCAAGTGCTTGGGTCCTGCACCCGTATAGGATACCAGGAAGAACACCTGGCTCCTGGCTTCGGATCAGCGTGGTGCACCGGCTGCAGCGCGCCGGCCGCGGCAGCCATTGGGGAGTGAACCAACGGAAAAAGGAAGACCTTTCTCTCTGTCTCTGTCTCTGTCTCTGTCTCTGTCTCTCTCTCACTGTCTAACTCTGCCTCTAAAAAAAAAAAGATCAAATCTAACTCCATGAACTAGGATTACCTTGATCTTCACTTTCAAAAAAGCAAAATAGGGAAAATGTGTTGTATTACATAAAGATCATGTTGTTACCCCTTATCTTGCTCAAGTTCCCCTTTACAAAGTATCTTAGATGTTCCCTGCTACTGCTAGGAGCAGTTTTCCAGCTGAGTAAATGTTGAGCCCATGTCAACCTTGTGGGTATAACAGATGTATGCTCCTCAGATAAATGCTCCCCAACTAGCTTGCAAGATATCTACTCTGACACATACAAAATTATTCTTTATCTTAAGGTAGGCTTCATAGACTCAATGACTGATGAAACTTCAGTTGGAAATATTTTTGTCCTGTTTCAGCTTCATGGAGTCTATACTGTTCTTTTATATTTGTTAATATGTAAAACTCACTGTCAAGTAGGTAAACTAATATTTCGTTTGAAATGTCAACGGCTCACTTTGATTGCTTAAAGGGTGAGAGAGAAACATTTCCTCCTCACTGTGCAATAACCTGGCTTTTAGACTACTATAAATTCATTTCCTTAGCTCCCTGTCTTTACCTTCACCCCATTCTTTTCTCCCAAATTAGAAAAAGTTAGATAAGATAATGCTAGGCAAATTTTATCTAATCCTCTAGGAGGAATAAATTCATAATATCTTGAGAGAGGATAACAAGGCTGATGAGGAATGAGTCTGCCTTTTTGATGCACTGGAATCATTTCCTATGTCCCTCCTTCAATGCTTCATTCTCCATATCCTGATTCACAAAGTGTACTCAGAAGCTTGAGATGCTATAGTCACACTTGACCTGAAAGAGAGGCACCAACAGGCTTTTGAGGCTCAAGTCCCAAGGATGTATGCATCCATTTTGATGTGCGAACTGAAAACAAAACTAGGGCAGCAGTGATACCAACAGAGTGGTTTGATTTTTCATCACATCTAGTAAGCATGCTGTAACTCATTACTACAAGAAGTCAAATCTCAACAAGACAAAGTGATGACTGAGGATTTTCTACATTTAAAACTTCATTGTCAAGAAGATGCACAGGTGTATCTGCTCTAAATCATGAAACAAGACTGAAAATGAACGTGGTTCACCCTTTCTGCCACACACAATAAAGAGCCCTTTCCCCAAGCTGCTGGAATCATTGTTTGCAAAGCTCTTCAAGGCAAGCTGGGGAAGCATGTTTGGAAAACAAAGGACTTTTTAATTGCTGCTGACATGAATGAACTCTCTGAAACAACAGCTGTGTCTTGAGATTACATTACAAGGCATGTGAGCAGGATGCAAAGCATCCTCATAAAAGCCAAAGCCAAAGAAGCCTTTTATTGTTTCTGAAAAAAATTCCCAAAGCTGGGATGTCTAATTTCAATTCCTGCAGGATGCAGCAATCATATGTTTACAGAAATAAATTGAGAAACAACCTTTTTTTTGCAGTTACTGATAAGACACAAAATCCAGGTAGATAGTTTGGGTAGAAATAGGAAATCAGTTGGCAAGGTTATCCTTGTGCACAGCCTAAAAGTTGGTTAGTGGCAATGACATCTGGCTATTAAAATATTGTCCCAGGAGATTA
Organism: Lepus europaeus; assembly: GCF_033115175.1. NCBI lineage: Eukaryota > Metazoa > Chordata > Mammalia > Lagomorpha > Leporidae > Lepus > Lepus europaeus. The sequence continues at coordinate 39,704,925 of NC_084842.1, forward strand.
TTTCCTTTCTGTCTTTCAATTCACAGAATGTCTGCTGCTAGGTATAAATTATGGACAAAAGAACTCATTTGGAGAAATATTGACCCAGCCATACTTCATAGGTTTATTACTACCCTGAGAGAAATGAACCTTGTGAAATTATAACTGCTGAACTACAACCAAGATCCTTTCAAAGACAGAGCTCAAGGGAAAAGGAAAAGAAGGTTAAGGTTAGGAGAGAAGAAAATCAAGAGTTTTTTGATAAGAGGGTCAAGAAGACAGAGTTTAGTAAATAGAACAATGGATCTGATATCAAAGTAATGGTTAGGATACTATTTCTATGAATCCATCCATTAAGCAACTTTATTTTAGATACCTAATTCTTCAAAGTGTTTTCACAAAAACTACATACAACTGCAGTAATAAGGCATTTCCTTACCTATATCAGGTTCTCAGAAGGCTCTGAAAACTGGAATGATAAAGAATCATAGTGTGGAGGGTAAAAACAACTAAACAAGCTTTGACTCCACTTCCATAGACAGATGGAATCTATTCCCCCAGTTCCAGCCCCCTTTGAATCTAAACTGGGCTGTGATTGCTTTCAACAATAGGGTGGGTGACTCCAGGCCCAAGTTCACACTGTAGGAAGACAAGTAGATTCTACCTTGGTTTAATGGAGCCCTGAGCTACTATCTTGAAACTGTTACCAGTGAATCGCAGGGTTCTTGTCTTTGCACAAGAAAGAATTCAGGCGTGAGACAGAGAGTAGTGGAAAGTAAAATAGCAAGGTTTATTAGGGAAGGGACATCCGTAAGAACGGATGGGCACCTCTCCAGACAGAACCTGAGAGAGAGTGCCCAGTCACTCGGACTAGGGGGAGGAGCGAGGTTACATGGTTGAGTGGAAAGATTACACTGAGCAGGCAGGCGGGCAACTCAGCAGAGAGGCAGAGGGCTGAGCACACAGTCCGGTTGAGGCCAGGGGTTTTGAAGGAGATGGGTCTTTGTCTTCACACATCTCCTCCTGAAACAAAGGATTTTATGGATGTAAATATTAAGAAGCTCCTATCTGAGTTTTCCCTGAAGGTATCAGACAGGGGGAAGCCTAGCTGGTCCTAACCCAGGATGCTGAGCAGGTCCAGAGAAGGGTATTTGAAATGCAGATACTGGGCTGCATCTGGAAGATTGTGGAAGATTGTCAGGCAGAAGGTGCGGAGACCTCCACCTGGCAGGTTATCAGGTAGGAGAGGGCAGGGCAGGATGCGAAAACTGGGCTGCCCCTGAAACGTTATTGGGATGACTTTGAGATGCAGATGCATATGCTGGCCTTTGTCTCACACACACATAAGCTCATATCTGATTTCCTACCTAACAAAACCATTGTATTTTGAATCTTAAGCTATATTAAAAGGCCCTGAAGATGCTATATGAAGAAAGGACAAATAGCACCAAGACACCAAACATATGAATGAAGAAGCCATCTCTGAGGTGTTTCCCAGTGACCGCCAAATTCATTAGAAATGAGACACTCAGCCTGGACCTTTCAGAATTTCCACTCTGCAAAATTATGTGCAAAATAAAGTGGATGACACAAGAATATCAAAGATCTCTATGATAAAAATGACAAAACATCAAAGAAAGGAGTAGAAGAAATTAAAAAATAGAAAAATCTTCCATGTTCATGGATTGCAAGAATCAACATCATCAAAATGTCCATACTACCAAAAGCAATTTACAGATTCAATGTGATCCCAGTCAAAATACCAATGATATTCTTCTCAGATCTAGGAAAAATTATGCTAAAATTCATATGGAAACATAAGCGACCCCGAATAGCTAAAGCAATCTTATACAACAAAAACAAAGCCAGAGGCATCACGATATCAGATTTCAACACATGTACTACAGGGCAATTATAATAAAACAGCCTGGTATTGGCACAAAAACAGACGTGTAGATCAATGGAAGAGAATAGAAACTCCAGAAATCAATCCATGCATCTACAGTCAACTTATCTGTGACAAAGGAGCTAAAATCAATTCCCTATAACTGAGTTTCTTCTTTCAACTGACCAGGATGATTTGGATACCTAATCAGATCATAGTTCATTTCCATTCCATTCCTAAATTGTACATCCGGGCTCCTATAGCTCAACTACACTAATATTGTTTGCAAACAACCCTTCAAACATGGTCTTAAGTACTGTCAAACTTTTAACTTCAGTATATATTTCGATCACCATGTGTCGACAGAGGTATAATTAGAATGAAAGATATTTGCTTCTCTCACTTTTCCTGGAACCAGCGTCTGATTCAAAATTCTTAGTACTAGCTCTACAGAGGAAGTTTTTGGGGACAAAATATCTTTTGTTCCTTGAAAATAGCAAATGCTATGTTCTGTCTTTCTTATTCAAACTTAGCTTTTTAAATTGTAGAAAAATATTATGATCCTTTGCAGCCTTTTGGTGTTTCTCTTTCCAGTTTCAAAGACAGTGATTTATTTTCGTCACCTGAATCATGACACCTAGACTAGCAGTGTGGAATTTCCTGGCTGCTGTTTAATTTTTCACAGAACTAACCCAAACTGCAACATTCCTCAAAGGAAAATCTCATTGTATTTAATTTCTTCTGCAAACATTTTATGTCTCTTCTTCACAAAGAAACTTCCTCAAACTGAAATAGCTATCTTTTTCAAATTCCAAGTATTTGAGTCTTTTCATATCTTATTCTTTAATCTGATTTGACATCTTCACACCAAGACCCTAAATTCTAAAAACATAGAAATTTCACTCCTTTGAAGAAAGGAAATATCACACAATATGTGTTCCTTTCAAATGGTGCTAATCTTCAAAATCTGTCTTCCTGAAATTGTTAATTTTATGCTTCAACTTGACTGGGCCAAAGGGTTTCCAGATTAAATGTATTTATAACTGTGTCTGTAAGGGTGTTTCTAGAGAGATTATCATTTGAAGTACTGAGCTCAGTAAAACAGGGCACTCTCCACATTGTGAGTGGTCATTCCTCAATCTGCTGAGAATCTTAGCAGAGTAAAATGCGGACAAATCAAGGATTACTGTCTGGCTGGGCTGGGCCATCAGTCTTCTCTTGCCTTTGGACTTAAACTCATACCATCGGCTCCCTTGTTTCTCAGGCTTTCACACTAGAGCTGGAATTACATCACCAGATTTCCTAGTTCTTTTTCTTGCAGATCACCACTCACTGGACTTCTCCATTTCCATTATTCTCATGTAGGTATGCATTTTGTGTTCTGTGAGTTGTATTTCTCTGGAGAACACTAATACACTTTCAGACTTAATCAATTAGAACTCATTAATTTTCTTTCAACAACATGTATGATTCCATTTAGATATAATGTTCAAAATACACAAATCTTTAGAGACAAAAAGTAGATTAGAGATTGTCAAGAACTGAGGAGATTGGGAGAAACAGGGAGTATCTGTTAGTGACTACACTGTTTCTTTGAAGTTGATAAAATTCTAAAATTAGATGTTGATGATGGTTGCAATGCAAATATACTGTGATATATACAGTGAATAATGATGTAGTATATTGTGATATACTAAAAATCATTGAACTATGTGCTTTGAAAATGTGAAATTTGGGGCCGGTGCTGTGGAACAGCGGGTTAATGCCCTGGCCTGAAGCGCCAACATTCCATATGGGCGCTGGTTCTGGTCCCAGCTGCTCCTCTTCCCATCCAGCTCTCTGCTATGGCCTGGGAAAGCAGTAGAAGATGGCCCAAGTGCTTGAGCTCCTGCACCCACATGGGAGATCCGGAAGAAGCTCCTGGCTCCTGGCTTTGGATCGGCACAGCTCCAGCCATTGCAGCCATCTGGGGAGTCAACCATCGGATGGAAGACATGCAACATTAGAATTCATCCACTAAAACTGGCAGTAGAAAAAATATAATGGCATTAAAATGGGTGAATTACATTCCTATAATTAGGTAAGTCTGCTTTTGTCTTCATTTTGCCACACAACTGTCTGGCTGTCTAAGTGTTATTTTCTTGCCTACTGGTAGTCTTTGATTCTTCACTTGGAATAGCACCTCCCACAATTCTTTCTGTTTTTTAAAAATTTATTTATTTATTTGAAAGGCAGAGTTACAGAGAGACAGAAGCAGAGAGAGAGAGGGGTCTTCCATCTGCTGGTTCATTCCCCAGATGTCCACAACTGCCAGAGCTGGGCTTATGTGAAGCCAGGAGGAACCAGGAGCTTCTTCGGGGTCTCCCACATGGGTGCAGGAGACCAAGAACTTGCACCATCTTCTACTGCTTTCCCAGGCCATAAGAGAGAGCTGGATCAGAAGTAGAGCAGCCAGGACTGGAATCGACGCCCATATGGGATGCTGGTACTGCAGGTGGTGGTTTTACCTGCTACACCTTGTGCCAGCCCCTACAATCCTTTCTTAGGAGTAGCAAATTTCTGACCACTCAACATTCTGATTTTCTGATTTCTGTCCCTGTATTATGAATGACATTAGAAGATGCAATGTCCAGATGTGATGTGATCTGACCAGCACAGAATTCGCTAACTTATCTCTTTTAATGTACATTCGCAAACTGACAAATGTATGACATTCATGTCACCAATCTCACATATAGTTCTATTAGATTCCCCCCCCAAGAAAGCCTCCCAACTGGTAATTAATGGCATGTGGGTATCAACAACTATTATCTGTTCATTCTTATCTGATACTTTACTGACAGCTATCCAGGATAAAAATAGGGTTCACTCCAGGAAATAAGGGAGCTCATGTCACCAGAAACCTGGTCACAGAACAGGTCCTTCTCTTTGAGTGACAATGCTGACATCTTTGTGAGAAATCACATGTTGTTACTGTGGAGCCCAGAGACATAACACAGCAGTTGTGTAAAAGGAGAGAGAACCATTACTACATCCCCTGGGTAAGTGCTCAAAGGTGAGAGGAGTGGGTAGGAGAACAGAAGTAACTGGATGTTCATTACAGGCAAATGAGATACATAGATTCAAACAAGGAATATCAGCTGTGTGAAACAGAAAGATGATATTTTTAAAGAAAATTATCTGGGGCAGGCATTTGACACAGTAGCTAAGATGTCACTTGGGATGTCCACATCCCATATTAAAGTGCCGGGCTTCAAGTTCTGGCTCTGCTTTGCTTCTGATTCCAGTTTCCTGCTAATGTGCATCCTGGAAGGTGGTAGTGATGACTCAAGTACTTGGATCCCTGGCACCTACATGGGAGACAGGATTGAAGTCCTGGCTCCTGGCCCTCCTGGCTGTTGTGCACATTTGGAGAGTGAAAGAACAGATGAAGGATATCTCTCTCTTTCTCATTCTCTTTCTCTCTCTCTCTATCTATCTCTATCTCTATCTCTCTAATAAATTATAAAATATTGTATATAAATTGTGAAGAGGAAATAATGTACATGAAACTATCACTTGCACCTTTATATATAAACTTACTTAGATCTGAAATGGCTTTTAGATTGCTGATCATAAACATACCCATTTAGTCCAACGACATGATCCACCAGGAGAGTATGGTCATATGAGAAAGCTGCATTTGCTACATGTATTTATTGTCCTGCATTTTGCAGGCTCCCTCAGCCAGTAGTAGAATCACAGTCTATCGCTGCTACACTTGCTTCTCCCTTTAATTCTGTGGTGTTTTGTTTTGATGCCTTTTCATTGTTGCTATTGCCTCATGGCAAGCTAGAGTCAAACAACTCTGTTCAGAATCAAAATGAATGAAATTTCAGAACCTGAGGATTCTCAGAGCCTAACAATTGACTAAAGAATATTGGAGCTTGGTGAAAAGATGGCAGTTTCATTATTTCAAGCTCTGTGAGTCATCCTGTCCTAACAGAAATGTCCATGAGCCGGGGCACATAATCAAAAGTCATGGGCCCTATTTTCATTTTAATATAACAAGGCCTTAAAAGTCAGTTTTCTGACTCTCACATTGTTTGAAGGAAAAAACTGAAGTCCAGAGAGGTGTAAATGTTGTTCCCTTGACCAAACTGTTTCATACTACACTTTCATAATATATTTTTAAATCAGGCAGTATGATGCCTCCAACTTTGTTCCTATTACTTAAGGTTGCATTGTTTATTCAGAGACTTTTGTGGTTCCTTATCAATTTTTGGATTTTTTTATTTCTGTGAAAAATGTCATTAAAATTGCAAGAATCTGTAGATAGCTTTGCATACTATGGACACTTTAAAATACTAATTTTTCAATCCATGATCACAGGGTATCTTCCCATTTGTTTCTTTTTCAACTTATTCCATGTTTTATATAGATATTTAATAAATTTAGTTATTTATTCCTAAGTGCTTTTGATGGTAAATTACATTATTTTCATTTCAATCTCAGATAATTTCTGCTTAGTGTGGAGAAATGCAACTGATTTTTGTATATTGATTTTATAGCCTGCAACTTTACTGATTTTATTTTTTAAATCTATAATTTTTGCAAATATTATTTCTTCTTTTCTGATTCAGATTTCCTTTATTTTTTTCTTTAACTGCTCTAACTAGAATTTTGAATATGTTGAACAGAAGTGATGGCTTGTTTCTGGTGTTAGAAAAGAAACTTTCAGTTTTTCACCATTGAGTGTGATGTTAAATGGAATTTTTTATGTGTGGACTTTATCTGGTAGAAGTACATTCCTACTATACTAAATTTCTTGAAAATTTTTATAATGAAACAGTGATGATTTTTGTCAGATGCCTTTATTTGCACCTATTGAGATGACTATGTGATTTTTACACTTCATTCTGTTAATCTGATGTATCACTGACTAGTTTGTGCAAACTGAATCATCCTTGCATCACAGGGGTAAGTCCCACTTTATCATCTGTGTGACCCTTTTAATGTGCAATGGAATTCAGTTTGTTCTATTTAAGATTTCTGTGTCTCTGTTCACTAGAGATACTGGCCTAAGGCTTGCTTTTCATGTTGTGTCTTCACATGCCTCATTTTCAGAGTAATACAGACCTCACAAAATGAGTAAGAATTCCCTTCTCTTAAATATTTTGGAAGAATTTTAGAAGGATTGTATTTCATTATTCACCCATTCAGATTTTCTGTTTCTTCATGATTCAGTGTTGGTCTTTTAGTTTTATTTGAAAGATAGAGTTAGACAGTTAGAGAGAAAGAGACAGAGAGAAAGGTCTTCCTTCCATTGGTTCACCCCCCAAATGGCCGCTACAGCTGGAGCTACACTGATCCGAAGCCAGGAGCCAGGTGCTTCTCCTGGTCTCCCACGTGGGTGCAGGGGCCTAAGCACTTGGGCCATCCTCCACTGCCCTCCCATGCCACAGCACAGAGCTGGACTGGAAGAAGGGCAGCCGGGACTAGAACCCGGCTGTGCCCATATGGGATGCCGGTGCCACAGGGGAGGATTAACCAAGTGAGCGATGGCGCCAGCACCCCCCCCCCTTTTTTTTTTTAACTTTTTGCCACACAATTGTCCATAATAGTGTCTCTGATGGTTTGTATATATTGCAGCCTGGGAAAGCAATAGAAGATGGCCCAAGTGCTTGGGCACCTGCACCCATGTGGAAGACCTAGAAGAAGCTCCTGGCTCCTGGCTTTGGATCAGCCCAGCTCCGCTGGTTGCAGCCATTTGAGGAGTGAACCCGCCGATTGAAGACCTTTGTCTCTGCCTCTGCTTCTCTCTATCTGTAACTCTGCCTCTCAAAGAAATAAAACCTTTAAAAAAAAAAAAAAGGAATAATGTACTGTTTTTAAATCTTACTTAAGTCCCTTCTTTTTTTCTTAGTCTAGCTAAAGTTTGTAAGTTTTACTTCTTTTACAAAATACCATCTCTTAGATTCATTGATACTTTCTATTATTTTTCACTCTTTCATTTATTTTAAAGATTTATTTATTTATTTGAAAGAATTACAGAGAGAGAGGAAGAGACACAGAAAGAGAAGTTCTATCCACTAGTTCACTCCCCAAATGACCACAATGACCAGAGCTGGACCAAGTCAAAGCTAGGAGCCAGGAGCCTCATCTGGATCTCCCACATGAGTAGTAGGGACCTAAACACCTAGATAATCCTCCATTTCCTTTTGCAGGCCATTAGCAGGGAGCTATATCAGAAGTCAAATAGCTGAGGCAGGAATTGGCACCCATAGGGGATGCCAGCATCACAGGCAGCAGCTTCTCACCACAGAGTCTATCCCTCTTTTTCATTAATTTCTACTGCGATATTTATTATTTTCTTCTTTATGCTAACATGGAGCCCATGTTTTTTTATTTTCCTAGTTTCTTACAAAATAAAATTAGATTGTTTATTTGATACCTTAATTCTTCTAAAAGTAGGCCTTTATCACAATAAAATTTCCTCTTACTACTGATTTGTTGCATCCCATAAGGATACCTCTGGTCTTGGTAACTACTTGCATTGAATAACTTTTTCCATCCCCTGAGTTTCAGTTCATTTAATTCTAAAATGAATTGCTTGTAGACAGCATACAGTAGCATCTTTTTATTACTCACCCAGGAATTCTGATTTTTTTTAATGTTTTATTTATTTCAGAGACACAGAGATCAATGCAGATAGGCAGACAGAGAATTCCTGCTCATTGGTGCACTTACTAAATGCTTAAAGGCTGAGACTAAAATCTGAAGCCAGGAACAAGGAACCCCATCCAGATTTTTCATGTGGGAGTCAGATTCCAAACTACTTTAACCATCACCTGCTGCTTTCCTTTAGCAGGAACCTGAAATCAGAAGTAGAGCCAGGACTCAAACCCAGGAACTCCAATATGGGATGCAGGCATCCCAAGCAGCTTCTTCACTGTACCAAATGCCCACTTGACTGGATAACTTTAAATTATGTGTTTCTGAGCTTGCTGATTCTTTTACTTAATAAAATATGCTACTGAAGCTCTCTGTGGAATTTTTCAGTGCAATCATTGTGCTCTTCCTCTCCTATTTGGTTGGTTTTTATGATTTTTTTTTTAAGATTTATTTATTTACTTAAAAGAGTTACACAGAGAGAGCAGAGGCAGAAAGAGAGAGAAAGAGAGAGGTCTTCCATCCGATGGTTCACACCCCAACTGGCCACAATGGCCTGAGCTGCGTCAATTTGAAGCCAGGAGCCAGGAGCTTCTTCCTGGTCTTCCACATGATTGCAGGGGCCCAATCACTTGGGCCATCTTCTACTGCTTTCCCAGGCCACAGGAGAGAGCTGGATTGGAAGAGGAGCAGCAGGGACTAGAACTGGCACCCATATGGGATGCTGGCGCTTCTAGCCAGGGTGCTAACCTGCTGCGTCACAGCGCAGGCCCTGGTTTTTATGGTTTTTAAATTTTTGTTGAAAAACCTTTCATTTTGTTCACATATTGTTTTCTTAATTTCACTTTGTTGTATATCTATATTCTTTTGTTGCTTACTTTTTTAAAGTGACTATTATGAATTCTTAGTCAGTTCATAATTCTCCATTTATTTAGGACTGCTTACTGATGCTTCATTTTGTTCCTTTGGTAGTATTTTTCCTTGATTATATTCATAATCCTTGGGTCTTTATGTTAATGTCTATGCATTTGGAGTAGGCACTTCTTGCAGTCTTTATAGACTGACATTGGAAAATTTTCTCACCAGTTAGCCCATCAATCCATTTTAGATGGACTTAACAATGAGGCCTACTAGCTGGTTTTCTGTTAGAGTCCTTCAGCAGACAGCTCTGATACCTGGGCACATGAATGGTCCATGGAGCCTGGATACGTGAGGGTGGGCCTGGACCCTGAGACCATGCAAACTTGAATAAAGGCTGATCCACAGGGGCTAACCTGGTGCCAGGGCATGCCTGCAGCCTGTCTTTGAGGGAAGAATTTTGCTGGAAGAGTCAGGCTGGAACCTGAGGCCATGGAACTTGCACTGGTGTATAGACAGAACATGGTCTATGAGCATGGCAGAGAATATGGATTCATGGGAACTGGAAGCCATGGGGCTGGCCCAGCACCAGTGTGTGTGTATACGTTGGAGCTTAGGGGAAGGCCTGAAGCCTGTGTCCACAGAGGTGGGCCTTGAGCCTGGGCTTGTAATGCTGGCCTGACACTGGTTCTAGCCTGAAGCCTGAGTTTGCAAAGGTCGGCTTGGATCTTGGCTCCACAAATACTGGCCTGGAACCTAAGTCCACAGGTATTAGCCTAATTCTTATGTATACAAGAGCTGGGATTCACTTGTGCAGCAATATTTTTTTTTTTCATTTTTTCATTTTGCTACATCTTAAGTTACGTTAGGGGCAATGGAGTAAGGGTAACTATCATGCCTCATTTAAATGATAAGGAAATATACTTGATGCCAAAACCTCTCCCTTATTATTTTCTGACAGTGATCCTGAATAAATTCTTAGTTAATTATTGAACTTTCCAGAGTATTCTTAAGTACAGATCAATCTGAGTGTTATTCCTAACACCTCTGTATGGGTGAATCAGTCTGACAGTCTCACATTAAAGAAATCCACACAATTGGGAACCTCTGAACAGAAGGCAACATGGTATGGTGAGAAGAATATAAAGGCCTTGAAATCACAGAGATTCTAATTTAAAATCCATCCACCCCTTTTTGAAGGGCTCTTCAATAAGTCATGCAAATGAACATGATGGGAAAAAACTACACACGGATTTCAACAACTTTTGCATTAAAATAATCATGTCTTTTAATTTTGTTTTCCATGAATTGAAGCATTAAAGCATAAAGTTCCCATGAATTGAAACATTAAAGTTGTTTGAATATAGAAAACTAGGAATGGAATATTCACACTGTGTAAGCTTTTTTCTTACCCCAAACTTGTATCTGTATACTTCTAAATATTCATTTCCCTTCACATAAGTATAACTGGCTTTAGTTTATACATGTGAAATCTTCTATGAAGGTACATCGAATGCACGAAAGTGTATTAGCTGGCAACACAAAATGGGATCAGTTTTAATCTGTGAGTGTTATTTTCCCACATTCTCTGTAGACTCTTCATGTCCCTTGCCTTCTTGTCCTGATGGACTGTCATAGGATTTACATCTTTCACTGAATTCATTCTATTTAACTGCATTTATGTCACTTTCCTAAGTTTAACACTCCCTTCATCATTATTTGAGAACTGTGACAAGAAAAACAAAAAACAAAACAAAACAAAAAAACCCAACCCTGATATGAAAACACTGAAGCTTTCTTAATGTAGCTTTCAACAAAAATAGTTTTAAAATTTCTGTGGCTTGGCTGCCATCTAGGGAACACTAGGAATACTGAAATCAACCAAGCTAAGCAAGTATCTTCAAGGGTTCACTTTTTTAGAATGCTTTAACCAAAAAAGAACCTTAAGGAAAAACATTTTAAGCAAAAAAAATGTAAAAAAAAATTATAAAATGCTATATTTTAAAACGGGATAGTTTTTTCCCATTAAATTCTACAGATTGTAGTTTATTTCCTTCAGGCATATGAGATTTTATCTTAATACAGATTTCTGAAATTCATTATACTGTTATGATATTAATACTGATATAACCAGATAAGATAGTTCTTCAGCTTTGTAAAATACCTTTTTAGTAATGGAATCATGAAGCAACTTCAAAAAACAAACCTAAGGACACAGGGAATTTAAAACATGGTTTCTTTCAGAAAATCATTCTAAAGTTTCCTCTGTTTATGTACATCAAATATATTGATTTTCTGCTGGCTTCTACTACCAAGAAATATAAAAGAATTGGTGTTCATTGTCTTTTATATTACTCTAGGAATTATCCATTACTGAAGTGCCAAGGAGTCAAAACTTGAGTTTATTGAAATTCTCAACATTTCCACAACAGGATTTTTGTTTGTCACAGTTTGCAAATAATAGTAGAAGTATAGAATGGGATAAAAATTAAGTCTGCGAATTTTATTTCCCTTAATTCTTCAAAGATTCTTCTTTTCACATTGTATTCTTTTTTTTTTTTTTTTTTTTTTTTACAGGCAGAGTTAGATAGTGAGAGAGAAAGACAGAGAGAGAGTTATAGACAGTGAGAGAGAGAGACAGAGAGAAAGGTCTTCCTTCTGTTGGTTCACTCCCCTAATGGCCACCATGGCCGGCGCTGCGCCGATCCGAAGCCAGGAGCCAGGTGCTTCCTCCCAGTCTCTCATACGGGTGCAGGGACCCAAGCACTTGGGCCATCCTCCACTGCCCTCCCGGGCCACAGCAGAGAGCTGGACTGGAAGAGGAGCAACCGGGACAGAACCGGCGCCCCAACTGGGACTAGAACCCGGGGTACCGGCGCCGCAGGTGAAGGATTAGCCAAGTGAGCCACAGCACCGGCCTCACATTGTATTCTTATCCCAATATACTGTTATAAGATGTGCATCTTAACAGAGTGTTAAAATCAGGGAATTGGCAAAACTGAAATACAATAGGATGAATATAGAAAATGATTAACATCTTAAGGCTGTACAATGGGACAAAGAGGCACAGAATTTGAAGTATCCATACTGGATTAATAGAAAACCATGGACTGAATTTTCATGTCATTCCATATTGCCAGGCATCACATTTTTGTGTAATGCATACTCTTTGAAGATTTCAGATTTTTTTTTAAATTTTTTTTGACAGGCAGATTAAAACTGAGGCCAGATGAACCTATATGAAGGAAAATAAGTATATGGAAGCAAATTTGTGGCAAAGGGAACCAATAAGGTATGAATATTACATCATTAGTCTCCAGGCATGATAGATATTCACCTCTTTTAAAACATTATAATGGGGTGACGTTTGGCACAGCAGTTAAGTCACCATTTGGGATGCTGGCATCTCATATCCAAGTGTCTGATTCAACAAAGAGTTTCTCCACTTCTACTTCAGCTTCCTGCTAACACACATCCTGCGAGGCAGCAAGTGATGACTCAAGTACTTGGGTCCCTGCCATCCATGGAGGAGACCCAGATAGAATCCTGTCTCCTGGCTTCAGCTTGTCCCAGCATTGGTGGCTGCAGACATTTGGGGAGCAAAGCAGTGGAGATAAGATTCATTTTCTCTCTCTCTCTCTCTCTCTCTCTCTCTCTCTCTCTCTCTCTCTCTCTCTCTCATAAATGAAAAATAAATGTTTTGAAATATATATAAAATATGAAAATGATGAAAGGGTTATTAAAGGAACTCTTAGTTTTGAAAAATTCTAGTGTGGAAATACATATTTTTAAACTGAATCCAGGTAAACAAGTGACAGCTGGGTGATATCAATAGGTGTAAGAAACTTACTTGAAGGTGCAGATAGTAAATATTTTTGGTTTTCTACTCAATATGGTCACAATTATGCAACTGCCACTATAGACCATATGTTAACAAACGGATGTGGCTGTGTTCCAATAAAACTATATTTACAAAAACAAGCAGCTGTAGTTTACTAAGTATTGTGCTAGAACAAGAACTTTTAGAGATATCAACAATATGGTGTGCTAGGATATCCCAGCCTGCATTCTCCCACAATAGCAAAAACTTCATAGTTATCCACAAGTAATAATAGATCTGAAAGAACCCAAGCGTCACCTTGAGAATCTAAAGTTATATAGTGAAAAAAAAAAATCCCGAGAATAACCATAGAAAAAGGATAGGCACAAAAGTTTCATTTTGTCTGCCTCACACCATCCGCCAGACGAGCAATGATCAGCTTGCAATGAAAACACTCTAATTTATGAGTTCCCTGTGCAGAGGCAAAGAAAAGTGGAATGAACAATCTTCATACTCAGCCTTCTGAGGAACTGCCCAAATAACCAGCTTCATTTCAACTCCTGCATATCTTGTGAGAGGCTGCACAGCTGAGACATTTGGAGACTGTGGGAAACAATGACTGAAGCTGGTATCCTTAGCCATGTGGTGGGAGCCACCACAATGCCCAGTGGACTGCTCTGCACAGGACACCAGCAGCCTTCTCTAATGAGGATCTCAACAGCCCTCACAGTCACTGTACTCCTCTGAGCTTTCATTAGCAAGGGCCTTGCAGTGTTCACCATGGCAGGAGCCTGCAACTTCCACAAGTGAGAAAAACAACAGCCAGCACAACCACAGCACATCCCCTTTAGGCACCACAGCTTCTCACCTTTGCATCTCCATGTGCTTGAGCTACCACCACTCTCCCTCCCTACCTCTTACAGCCATCCCAGCTGCCACTACTATGAGCCTCTGTCTAAACACCATGTAAAGCCATCAGAAATACATCCCAAAATGGCTTCAGGATCCTTCCATAGTCCCCAGACCTCATTGTCATGTCCAGCAATGACCCCTGCAGCTGGGCATGACACCAGACATGGCCTTACAGCTGAGCATGCACAAGAAGCCAGCCCTGACTCTCACTGCAGGCCTTCATCATCTGGGTACTTGCACCTAGAGTGGTCCCTGAAGTTATATGTGAGCATGTCTCCAGCTCTAGTCCCCATAGCTGCACACAGCCTTCCCTACCCCCACCCTCAAATCTTGCCCTCACGATTGAACTTGCACTTGCAAATGGTCCCAAAAGCAATGTATTAGACACCAGTTCAGGGGCCAGTGCCGTGGCTCACTAGGTTAATCCTCCACCTGTGGTGCTGGCATCCATATGGGCACCGAGTGCTAGTCCCAGCTGTTCCTCTTCCAATCCAGCCCTCAGCTGTGGCCCGGGAGGGCAGTGGAGGATGGCCCAAGTGCTCGGGTGCCTGCACCCGCATGGGAGACCAGGAAGAAGCACCTGGCTACTGGCTTCAGATCAGCATAGTGCCAGCCATAGCAGCCATTTGGGGAGTGAACCAACGGAAGGAAGACCTTTCTCTCTGTCTCTCTCTCTCATTGTCTCACTCTATCTGTCAAATAATAATAAAAAAGACACCAGTTCAGACCACATAGCTGTGTGTGTACTCACAGATGCTCTGACCCTTATTCCCAGCCTACTGCTGGCCTTGAAACCATACACATACATACCACCAGCGGCAACTCCTTTATCCATGTGCACACATATTTTGGGTATGTGCATGTGTTAGGAAAAGAGGTGCAGAATAGAGAGGAGATAGTATATGAATCTACAGCCAGATCAAATTTATTCAGAAAAAATAAATTCATAGAAGTGGGTGACCAACTGCTGGCATGCACACTGATGGAACACATGGCAGAAGGCCCCGACCCCAGGGGCCAGGCCTTTTTATTTTTTGGAGGGCTACGGATAGCGTGGGGGGCAGAGGTAGAGGTAGAGGTGAATTCCTGGAACTGGTCTTTTAGGTGGCCCTGTGAGGCCTTGGGAACCTGAGAAAAAATATGAGGCTGTAAAAGCAACAGTGTATGAGACCCAATTGAGATTCAAGGGCAAGGAATAAATTCTAATGTTTACCTATCTTTGGGGCAATGAGGGAGAATGGCTGAGGCTTATGTCTTTGTTCCATGTCTTATGTCTGAAGCATGTGTCCACAGAGGTGCATGAACCCACAGTCAACCACAGCCCCTTCATCTGGCCCTGGTTCTTGTTACTTTGCATGTGTCCACAGCTGCCTCTTGCCACTATCACATGCCTGACCAGCCCCCACAGCAAAGTTTTTCTACACTGTTATCACTATCCTCCACCATAACCTGCCCTGAACGCTCGCTGTTGGAACAAGACATTACTGAACATCGCAATACCCCTTGCAGTCATCACAGGCCTCCTACACACTTAGCACCTAGGACCCTACAGTTGCTGACATAATGGCCCCACCTGCCTGAATCAGTGAGCTATCATGGACTCTAAATCTAAAGGCATCATAGGCCTCCACACTTGGCACCTTGTACCACTGGATCCAGTGCCAAAGCATGTTCCAATATGCCCTTCCCTAACCCAAATGAAAGTCCTTCCTGGCCAAAGCCAGCCTATAAAGTCTGGAAGAGGTAATTGTTTTTTCAAATGTGTGGACAAAGCCACAAAAAATCACAATGAATCAAGGAAAAGTTACACCAATAAAGGAACACAATACATTTCCAGTAATAAACTCCAAATAATTGGATAGCTGTGAATTGTCTGACAAAGAATTCACACTAACTATTCTAAATTTCAGTGAGTGAAAAGAGAACACAGATGAACAATTTAATTAAGTTAAGAAGACAACATACAAACAAGTTTCAACAGAGACAGCAACATAAAAATTCATGAAATTTTTTAATGAAGCATGTAATAAATGAACTACAAAAGGCAATATAGTGCTTCAACAGCAGGCTAGGTCAAGTAAAACAAAGACTAAGGAAACTCAAAGAAAGGTCCTTTGAAATAAAAATGAATGAAAAAGGCCCATAGTATCTATGAACACTATCAAGGGAGGTAATTTTGAATTATAGGGGTTTCAGAAGAGAAAAGGGAAAATGAAAGTTTATTTAAATAAATAATGCCTGAAAGCTCTCCAAGGGAAGATATGAATAGGAAGCTTAAGTCCAATCAAATTCAAGGCAAAAAAAAAAAAAAAAAAGACTTTGCCTCTTCACCTAAATACATCACCAGAGAGAAGTCATGGTGTTCGTGTCTACATAACAAGAAAGAATTCAGGCGTGAGACAGAGAGCAAAGTAGCAAGGTTTAACTGGGGACAGGACGTCCATCAGAATGGAAGGGACACAGAGTGCCCAGTCAGACCAGGGGAAAGCAAGGTTACATGGTTGAATGGAGAGAATGCACCTGGCAGGAGAGCAGAGAGCTGAGCAAGGGGTCTTTGTTTATGCTCCCAGTTTTTAAGGGAGTCTTCCCGCTGTCTCTATTACTCCCTCCCCTTCTCAAGTCAAAGGGTTTGCTGAATGTAAATTAGGAAATTCCACCCCAGATTTGCTACTCAGTATTATCAGACTAGGGGAGGGGGCATCTTTGCACTGCACCTAGGGTGCCTGCGTTGGAGGTAGGAATGTAATGGTTTTATTACTCTATGTTATCAGGTCTGGTAACCCATTTGGTGCTGAGGAGAGAGCTTTCCCATGAGGGAAGGGCTGGGAACACCTGCAAAGTTATCAGGGTCTGGGCAGGACTGTGAAATATAGATGCTAGGCTGCTTCCAAAATGGGCTTCTGCAGGTGCCAGTTTCCTCAGGCCCCTCTCACACACACATAGGCTAATTTTGACCTTCCTATCTAACAAATGGATCAAAATAAAATTATCAAAATTCAAAGACAAAGAGAATTTTCAAAGCTGCAAGAGAAAAGATGCTTGCTATATGCAAGAGGATCTTAATGCAGCTCTCAGTGGATTTCTTAGCAGAAATTTGTAGGTCAGGAGAGAGTACAAGAAAATACATGTGTTCAAAGTGCTGAAAGGGGCCGGTGCCGCGGCTCACTAGGCTAATCCTCCGCCTTGCAACGCCGGCACACAGGGTTCTAGTCCCGGTCGGGGCACCGGATTCTGTCCCAGTTGCCCCTCTTCCAGGCCAGCTCTCTGCTGTGGCCAGGGAGTGCAGTGGAGGATGGCCCAAGTGCTTAGGCCCTGCACCCCATGGGAGACCAGGAGAAGCACCTGGCTCCTGGCTTTGGATCAGCGCGGTGCGCCAGCTGCAGCGCACTGGCCGCGGCGGCCATTGGAGGGTGAACCAACGGCAAAGGAAGACCTTTCTCTCTGTCTCTCTCTCTCACTGTCCACTCTGCCTGTCAAAAAAAAAAAAAAAAAAAGCAAAGTGCTGAAAGGAAAAAATGCCAGCCAACAAATTGGAAGAGATAACCTTCAGAAATAGAATAATAAAGATTTTGCCAGAGCCCTCTACCCACACACACACACACACACAAAACCTGCAGAAGTTGATCACTAGACCTACCTTACTGGAAACACTAAAATGATTTCTTCAAGCTGAAATGAAAGCAACATGCAAATATATAAAAATAATTGGTACGACTGAGTACCTAGTATAATGATTATAATGGCATATCAATCATTTACAATTTTAGAACAGATTTGAAGAAACAAAAGCATTAAAAGGAACTGTATGGGGGTGGAGTCAAGACGGCAGTACAGCAACAGGACATTCTGAGTAAAGGGGGAAAAATAGTTAATAAGGAAAGGGGATATGGGCTGGCGACAGAGCTGCGAGAGTTTCGTGCAAAGAAGCCCAGAAGTCTGGCAGAGACTGAGCAGGTCCACGAAGATGGGAGCAAAGAGTCACACAGGTGCAGCAGAGGTGCGATAGAGAAGCCAAATGGGCAGACTGACACCACACGCTCCCCCTCCCCAGGCAGACCAGGTGAGACCAGGTCATGAGTCCATGGAGCTGAAGTTAGCAGCAGGAGGGAGAGCCGGGCAAACTGTGTTTGAAGTTCCAAGTGTTACTTGTGAATGGCAGGGTTCTTGTCTTTGCACAAGAAAGAATTCAGGCATGAGACAGAGTAGTGGAAAGTAAAGTAACAAAGTTTATTAGGGAAAGGACATCCATAAGAAAGGATGGGCTCCTCTCCAGACAGAACCTGAGAGAGAGTGCCCAGTCACTCGGACTAGAGGTAGGAGCGAGGTTACTTGGTTGAGTGGAAAGATTACACTGAGCAGGCAGGCGGGCAACTCAGCAGAGAGGCAGAGGGCTGAGGGCGCAGTCCGGTTGAGGCCAGGGGTTTTGAAGGAGATGGGTCTTTGTCTTCACACATCTCCTCCTGAAACAAAGGATTTTATGGATGTAAATATTAAGAAGCTCCTATCTGAGTTTTCCCTGAAGGTATCAGACAGGAGGAAGCCTAGCTGGTCCTAACCCAGGATCCAGAGCAGGTCCGGAGCAGGGTATTTGAAATGCAGATACTGGGCTGCATCTGGAAGATTGTGGAAGATTGTCAGGCAGAAGGTGTGGGGACCTCCACCTGGCAGTTATCGGGTAGGAGGGGGCAGGGCAGAGTGCAAATACTGGGCTACCCCTGAAACGTTATTGGGATGACTTTGAGATGCAGATGCATATGCTGGACATAGATGTCTTCTCTTTAGGCCTTTGTCACACACACATAAGCTCATATCTGACTTCCTAACCTAACACAAGCAGGAAGAAAAGGGAAATAGATGGAGAATTCAGACACACCCCTGCATATCCAAAACTCCCCCCCCCCCAAACCAGACCTGCAGCCAGGTGGGAGAAGCCATATTGTCTGTTTATATCTCCGAATGTAAACAGGGTGCTACCACAGTTGCCTCCTGTGAACACACCCATCAACTGTAGGGACCACTTCACCACACCACCTGACCCAGGAATGGAGATCACAACATTTCAGAGTAATTTTGCTCCACCACCACACAAGCTGTACAACAGGGAGAAGTTCTAAACACTGAAATCCCTAGCTCCTTTCACACACCAGAGCCTGGCCCAAGTAGGCAAGGCTTAGTGCACCACAGCTCTTCTAACTGCCCCCATCACTACCCAGAAGTGAGCAGGACTTCCAGAGGTGGGGTTACATATTTCCACTGGCAATGCACAGACACATAGCAGCTCACAGCAAAGGGAAATCTCGCCACAAGCACCTAGACACATATTAAAGATAAAATGCTGAAAAACAAGGAGAAATTTTTTAATAAGAGTAAGGAAGACAGTATTAGCCCAGAAAGGAACACTACATCTCCTCTTCAATAATCGAAGTGGAAGAAAAAGAGATTGATAATATGCCAGAAATGGAATTCAGAAAATTAATCATCAGATTACTTAGAAGCATCAGAAACAAATTTATGATCTAATGAAAAGTGTCCTCCAAAAAATGAGATATTGAAGAGAAGTCAGAATAAAATACTAGATATGAAGAATTCAATAGAGCAAATAAAAAATACAGTGGAAAGTCTCAATAATAGAATAAATGAAACAGAAGGGAGAATATTAGAACGTGAAGACAAATTTCTGGAAATAACAGTCAGACCAAAGATAAGAATAAATCAGGAAATTGAAAAACAAGGTTGGAGATCTGCAAAATTCTATCAAACGATCCAACATATGGATGCTAGGAATTCCAGAAGACATTGAAACAGAGAAAGGATTAGAAGGCCTTCTTAATGAAATAATAACAGGGAACTTCCCTCTTCTGGAGAAAGAAAGAGACATCCAAGTTCAGAAAGGACAAAGGCTCCTGATAGACATGACCAGAAAAGATCCTCACCTCGAAAAACAGTGGAAAAGCTCTCCTCAGTAACACATAAAGAAAAGATCCTAAAATGTACACAAGAGAAACAACAAATTGCATTCAGAGGAAACCCAATTAAACTCACCACAGACTCCTAATCAAAAACCCTATAGGCAAAGAGAGAATGGCGAGATATATTCCAAGTCCTAAGAGAAAAAAACTGTCAACCCAGAATACTGTACCCTGCAAAACTCTCATTTATGAATGAAGGAGAAATAAGGATCTTCTACAACATACAGAAATTGAAAGAATTTGTAACTACTCACCCAGCCCTACAAAAAAAATACTCAAAGATGTAATAGAGAAACAAAAAAACAGGAACATCACTACAAAAGTAGATAACTGCCCAGCAAAAGAATAAATGAAATCCAAAGTACATAAACAGAACTATTTACAGAAGCATGGCAGGGCAAAGTTGGAACTTAACAATGGTAACACTGAATGCAAATGGTCTCAACTCCCCAGTTAAAAGACACAGACTGGCTGAATGGATTTTTAAAAAAACCCCATGTATCTGCCTACAAGAAACACACTTTACCAACAAAGATACACACAGACTGGAAGTGAAAGGATGGAAAAAGATAATCCATGCTAACAGAAACCAAATAAGAGCTGGTGTGGCCATCCTAATATGAGGCAAAATAGACTTTAACACACAAAAAAAAATCAAGAGAATACAAAGGAGGACACTATATAGTGATCAAAGGATCAATTCAACAGGAAGATGTGACTATTATAAATGTATATGTGCCTAACTACAGGGCACCTGGCTATTTAAAATAAATGTTAAAGGATTTAAAGGGAGATATAGACTCAAATACAATAGTAATGGGGGACTTCAATACCCCACTTTCTTCAATGAACAGATCAATGAGACAGAAAATGAACAAGGAAACAACAGAGTTAATTGATATATATATATATGTATATATGTATATATATGTATATGTATATATGGAGCCCTAAAGACTCCACTAGGAGACTATTGGAACCCATAGAAGAGTTAAAAAAAAAAAAGTGAAATCTGGTCATTTGCAACAAAATGGATGAATCTGGAAACATCATACTTAGTGAAATAAGCCAGTCCCAAAGGGACAAATACCATGTGTTCTCCATGAGCTGTGATAACTAACAGAGCACCTAAAAGGTAACCTATAGAAATGAAACTGACACTACGAGAAGCAATTACTTGGACTGCCCTTTCTTGACTGTTTAGGAAAGTTTATTATTTCATCTCTTTTTTTATTTTTTCTACTTAATTCCATTGGTTGAACTCCTTACTTAACAAAGAATTAATCATAAGTGCATTAAATCAATTGAAAATAGATCCCAGTTAAAAATAAGAGTGGGAATGGGAGAGGGAGGAGCTGTATAGTTCAGCACATATTCCTATGGACTTCACCTAAGGGTGAAGCTTAAAACATGCCATGGGATTCCAAATTCCATTAAGCTGGGTGGTACTAATCCCAATTTACATGAAAAAGTGATATTAAGTGTAGAATTGATCATATAGATAGGATTAAGTATCAAATCCATGACAAATGCCCTAAACAACACCTCACAATCAGCCCTTAAGGCATTCAGATCTGGCTAAAAAGCCCATGAAAGCATTTCAGGCAGGGAAAGCCAAGACATAGTGACAAAAACTGTTCTGCCTGAAGGATCTCTGTGAGTGAGATCCCAGTGGAAAGAAGGGGCCAACAAAGAAGGATGTACTTTTCTCTGAAGGGAGGAGAGAATTTTCACTTTGCATATGGCCCTGTCTAAATACCAACGGAATTTGTGGACTCAAAAGGCTTCCTTAGCCTTGGCAGCTCATGTCAAGAGCCTCGGGTGGTCACTGGCATCATACATAAAAATGTTAAATGTTAAATTAACAACTGGAGTCACTGTGCATTTACTCCCCATGTAGGACTTCTGTCTTTAATGAGGTGTACTATGAGAATTAACAGTAAAACGTGTCTTCAAACTGTACTTTATACTTTCTGTGTCTGTGTGGGTGCAAGCTGTTAAAATATTTACTTAGTTTAGAGTTGACCTTGTGTATATAAAGGTAATTAAAAATGAATCTTAATGAAGAATGAGATGGGACAGGGAGTAGGAGATGGGATGGGAGTTGGGGTGGGATAGCAGAATGGAGGGAAGAACCATTATACTCCTAAAAGCTGTACATATGAAATTTGTATTCACTAAATAAAAGCCTCTCTAAATAAAGAAACTGTAGCTAAAATAACTTGTTAATGGATAAGCAATACAAAAATATATAAGCTATGACATCAATACTATAAGATGAGGAAAAGCTAAAGTGAAGGGCTTTGTATGCTATTGAAATTAAGTTTTTAAGAGCTTAAATTAGGCTTGTCTAATTATAGGATATTTAGTAAATGCCTCAGTTTTCTAGAAAAACAGAAAAATCTTAAATTCATATATAGCCACAGAAAACATAAAATAACAAAACAAATCTTGATCAATAAGATCAAATCTGGAAGCCTCACAGTATCGTATCTCAAAATGTACTAACAAGCTGTAGTAAATAAAATAGCATGGTAGTGGCAGCCATAAAAACAGACACATAGACTAATGTAATATAATAGAAAGCTTGGATATAAGCTTGCATGTTTATGATGAATTAATTTTGTACAAGATGCCAATAATTGGTATTGGAAAAACAGTAGTTCCACACACAAAAGAAGGAAGCTGAATTTTTCTCTCACACCATATACAAAAATCTACTCAAAATGAATTGAAGGCTTTTATGTGAGACCTGATATTGTAAAAACACCAGAAGAAAAGTATAGAGGAAAAGTTCTTGAAATAGGTTCTGTGTTCTTGGATGAAAGACTTAAGTTTTCCAGGCTTCATGTTCCCCATCTGACAAAACAAGGGCTAGTTTGTACTTCACTGGGTTGGTGTGAAGATTAAATAGAGTATTATAGATGACAATTCCTTGCACAAGGCCAGGTATATATCAAGCAGGTACTCAATAAATTTTAGTTTCCCTTAAAAAATAGTTCAATAGCAACAAAATAAAATAACTCAATTTTAAAATGAGCAAAGGATCTGAACAGATAACTTCTCAAAAGACAAGCAAATGGTCAATGGGCATTTGAAAAGTGCTCAATGTCAATAATAATCAAGGAAATGTAAATTAAACAACAATGAAACAGAAACCCATATCTGTTAAAATTCCTGTCGCTAAAAATATGAACAGGCACAAGTGTTGACAAGAGTGTAGAGAAAAGTGAACCATTGTACGTAGATGATGGAAATGTTAAATTGGTATAACCATCATGGAAAATAATGCAGAGCTTTCTCAACAAATTAAAATTAGAATTACTCTATTATTTAGCAATCCCACTTCTTTGTATATATCTAAGGGAATTGACATCAGAATCTTGAAGTAATGAATAGATAATGTCTGTGCACACACACACACACAATGAAATTCTATTCAGTTTGTAAAAAGAAGGAAATCCTATCATTGTGACAATGTGGATGAGCTTGAAGGACATTACACTAAGTGAATTAAGCCAGGCCCATGAAGACAAATATTGTATAATCTTATTAATATGCACATTGCCCAACACAGGTTAGTTTATCTCTTCTCTTTTCCCAAGTCCCCTCTCTAACATGCAGATTGCTGAAGTTGTTCATATTCCACCTCCCTATAGTGTGTGCCACTAGATTAGACACAGAGTGAGTACTTGCAAAATGTCTCTCGAATGAGCAGGGGATTCTCATATTTCCCTTCGTTCTTTTAGATCTTACCATATCAAACTCCTATGAAGATATGCCAAAAGTTATTCTATGACTTCTAAAGAGAAAACATGTTTCATAAATTCAAAAACAAAGAAACTCACTCATGACATTGGTATGCTACACATAAAGTAGGCACTCAAAGTATTTTTTTTGAAGACTGACAACATGTTAAGTGTGTAATCTGCATTAAGGAGATGTAGTTGTGATATTTCACTCTTCTCTTGAGATACATGATCTGACCCACAGTGGTATCAAAACTTTAGTAACAAGGTGCTTTAACAAGGGGTCTTATTACAACATTCTGCAATTCTTGTCATGATTCATCAGTCATATTTAACACTGTTTAACATAGCCTAAGAAACAATCTTACTGTTTACCCTTTCTGTCTAAACGAGCCTCCCATTTTAATTCTGTTCTAACAATACAGAGTACTGCATGCTGAAAACTGTGAAAGCACCATTCAGGGAAACATCAAGATTATATGTGGCTGATTGGGAGTCATCCAAAGAAGTTATGGTCAGAAGAAATTAAAGTAAATAATCATCTGATGGAGAAAAGCAGAAAGAGAATAGGACAAAAGGAAAAGAAATAGAGCTGGAGTTATTAAAGATGTTTCTAAAAATCACTAGCTGTGGGGAAATGAACAAAAGACCTAAGGTATCAATAAAAATAAATGGGATTTGTGAAATACCAAAAGGGCTAATAAAAGGAAACCAATTAAACAGAACATTCTTCTTTGTTTCTCGTATCTGTTCTGGCTTTGAGGGATAGGAACTACGAATTTCTTTCTTTTTCTTGATTTTCTAACCTATTATGACGTTTGGAGACATAGAAGAGGCAGTTATGCCAACTCAGAATTGAATTTTTATTAATCACTTATAAAACTTTCATTTTTTCCCATCAAACACAACACAATAACTCCCTAATCTGGCTACTATAGCATACTTGCTTTTCCAGAGTATTAGCACGGCATAAAAGCAAATATCATTCTAAATGTATAATTAGATGGACAGAACCTGTGGTCAGTGCTCCCCAACACCCCTGCAAAGTCATCAGTCTAGCCATTAAAGCCAAAGGATGTTTGCCAAGGTGGTCTTTTTCATCAATAACTAAGTATCATTAGATAAGTTTTTAAAGATTAATATTTTCTTATAAATATTCATATGCTTGTAAAGAGTAATACAATCTCCATATTAGATAGGCAAAAATTCCAAGTGTTCACCTAACTCCCTGCCTACTTACAACGGCATTGTACAGGTTATCAAAATAACTCTGAAATCACATCTTTGATAATTTTTAAAGTAGCTATACATTGATTCTTGGATGAATCCAAGATTTGTAAAGAAGTGGATACCTTAAAATAAAGAGGGCCTAAGAAAATAAAATTATAGCTTCATCTGCTCACAGCTTTGACTAGGAATAGTGATTTCTCTAGAGGACTAAAATTCCACATTTATATGTTTTAAATGATACTAGGTTCTTCAGAACAATTGCCATATGCCCTCATTTGTTTTCATGTGAGATGATAAGCACTAATACAGAGTTTGTACTATATGCTAGGCACAGTTTTAGACACTTTGAATATCAACTAGTCATTCAATCCTCACAACAATCTCATTAAACAAGTTATGATTGCCATCCTCATTTTATAGACGTTGAAACTGACGGAAAATGGTCAAATATCTTATTCAGAAGCACAAAACCAGTAACAGAGCTAGAATCTAACCTAGGCAATCTGACTGCAAAGTTCATTCTTCAGGCACCCTGCTGATGATTTTTAATATCTCAAATTTTTATAAACCAGTGTAGTGTAACCTATTTATTGTTTAAAAAGAAATCTGGCACTGTGGTGTAGCAGGTAAAGCCACCGCCTGCAGTGCCGGCATCCCATGTGGGTGCCAGTTCAAGTGCCGGCTACTCCACTTCTTATCCAGCTCTCTACTATGGCCTGGGAGGGCAGTGGAGGATGGCAGATGTCCTTGGGCCCCTGTACCCACATCAGAGGCCCAGAGGAAGCTCCTGGCTCCTGGCTTCAGATCGGTGCATCTCTGGCCTTTGCAGCC
This sequence comes from Lepus europaeus, assembly GCF_033115175.1. NCBI lineage: Eukaryota > Metazoa > Chordata > Mammalia > Lagomorpha > Leporidae > Lepus > Lepus europaeus. The sequence goes on from NC_084842.1 coordinate 39,730,809, forward strand.
ATCTGGGGAGTTAGCCAGCGGATGGAAGACCTCTCTCTTTCTCTTTCTCTCTCTTCTCTGCCTCTCTGTTACTCTGCCTTTCAAATAAATAAATAAATCTTTAAAAAAAAAAAAAGAATAAGAAGTTAGTTGAATGCAACATCTAGAAAACATGTTGCTATAGAGAAAGAACTACTATAGGTGGTGAGTAGAAGAAAAGTCTTTGCCATTAAAACCCCAATACCATGTACAAAATTTCTCCTAAAGCCTATGAATATTTTGCCCTGGATGATCAAACTCCTGTGCTTTTGTTGTAAGCTAATCCATGACTCGGTTAAATATTAAATGACTCACAGCTCCGCCCTAAACATTTAAGTAGTATATCATAAACACAAAAAGAGAGAAATTCTGTTGCCTAAGAAATGTAAGAAAGATTGGAACTGACAGAGATATAGTGAGCCAGATTAATTCAATGGAATTAATAAGCAACTGTAAGTGTTTTTAGAAAGACTCATGAGTGGCCAGCACTGTGGCATAGCAGGTAAAGCTGATGCCTACAAGGCCTGCATCCCATATGGGTGCCAGTTCAAGTCCTAGCTGCTCCACTTGGGAAAGCAGTGGACGATGACCCAAAGCCTTGTATCCCTGCACCCACATGGAGACTCAGAAGAAGCTCCTGGCTCCTGGCTTCAGAACGGCCTACCTTGGGCCATTGCAGCAATTTGGGGAGTGAACCAGTGGATGGAAGTTCTCTGTCTCTCCCTCCTTCTTTGTAACTCTGCTTTTCAAATCAATAAATAAATCTTAAAAAAATAAAGAAGAAGAAGAAAAAAATCATGAGCAGGAAATGGTAAATAATGGGGAATGACTTGCCTTTCTTTCATCCAAGTTCACCAAGTATTTTAAAAATATATATGTCAGGGAAGTTAATGCAATACATTTCAAAACTTCATTATTTTTGAAAAGTTATATCTTACTCAAAGGTTCTTTATCGATTTTTGTCCTCTTCTTGTAACTGGCATTTACAGGGGGAGAGGGGTGTGGTACAGCCAGTTAATCCATTGCTTCAGACACCTATGTCCTATATCAGAGTACCAGTTCAAGTCCTAGATACTCCACTCTGATCCAACTCCCTACAAATGCTCTTGGGAAGGCAGCAAATGATGGCCCAAGTACTTCAGTTCCTGCCCTCATGTGGGGTGACCAAGATGGATTTCCTGACTCTTGGCTTCAGTCTAGCCAAGCCTCAACTGTTCCAGCCATTCCAAAAGTGAACCAGTAACTAATATTCTGTCTCTCTCTGTCTCCCTCTCTCCCTCCCTCTTAGCAGAGTGAATGTTGGATTGAACACTACCTAAAAGGCCTGCTTCTGTCATGCCTCACATAGAAGACTTGAGGCATTGGCACAACACTAGGGGGATGTGAGAAAACGAAATCAGGTAAGGGCTCTCTACAACCCAGAAAAACGGCTGGGTTTTCAACACCCAGTTTAATACCTCAAAAGCAGACTCAGCTGCCTACAGTCCCTAGTACCATGTCCACTGCCTACAAGATCTGCGAACCAACCTACCCAGAGTCTCTGGCCAGGTTAGGTAGATTGCAAGAAGACAAGGAAAAGCAATTATGGAAACATGACATCATGAAATGAACAAAGTTGATAATTCAAAATAATAATCTTTTAAAAGTTCTATGAAATACAAAAGAACAGATAAAAAAATAAATGAAATCAGAAAGACAATACATGAGCAAAATGAGATGCTCAATTAAAAAATAGAAAACCTAAAAAAGAACCAGAAGAAAATTCTGTAGCTGAAGAATACAATGGCTGAACTAAAAATTTCAGTAGAGTTTTAGCAGAGGAAAGACAGGTCATTTGAAATTATGTAGTTGGGGCCAGCGCTGTGGCATAGTAGGTTAAGCCTCTGCCTGTGGTACCAGTATCTCATATGGGCACTGATTCAAGTCCCGGCTGCTCCACTTCTAATCCTGCTTCTTGCTGATGGCCTAGGAAGGCAGTGGAAGAGGCCCAAGTGGTTGGGCCCCTGCACTCATGTGGGAGACCCAAAAGAAGCTCCTGCCTCCTGGCTTCAGATTGGCATAGCTCTAGCCATTGTGGCCTTTTGGGGAGTGAACCAGCAGGTGGAAGACCTCGCTCTCTCTCTTGTCTCTCCCTCTCTCTGTCTGTAGCTCTGCTTCTCAAATAAATAAATAAATCTCAAAAAACTTTCAAAAAGAAATTATTAAAGGAACAAAAATTTTAAAAATTAAAAAAAAAAGCCTGTAAAGTTTTGGGGGCTTCCAAGAAATAAATACATGCATTATGGAAAGACAACATGTCCATGGATAGAAAAATTAACATCATTAAAATGACCACATTATCTAATGAAATCCCTATGAAAATATCAATGACATTTTTACAGAAAACTTATATAGATCCACAAAGTATCCTGAGTAGCCGAAGAAATTTTATGCAAGAACAAAGCTGATGGCATCACACTTCCTGATTTTGAAGCATATTACAAAACTTAAATCATCAAAAGAGTATGATATTGGCTTTAAAGCATACATTTGAACAACCGAAGCAGAGCAGAGAGCACAGAAATAAATCCATACATACACAGTCAAGTGATCTTTGACAGGTGGCAAGACTATATACATAGGGAAATGATAATCTCTTCAATAAATGGTTCTGGGGAAATGTGATACCCACGGGCAAAAGAATGAATTTTTACTATGATCTCTCACCCTATACAAAAACCAACCTTAATTGGATTAAACATTTAAATGCAAGACCTTAAACCATAAAATTACTACATGAAAACATACAGGAAAATCCTCTTGCTTGACTTTGGCTGTGGCAATGCTTACTTGCTTATGACACCAAAATCAAAGGCAACAACAGCAAAAATATGTAAGAGAGAATATATCAAATTAAAAAGCTCCTGACACCAAAGCAAATAGTCAAGCTCATGTTAAAAGGAACCCAGGGAATGAAAGCAAACATTTGCAAACAGTAGATCTGATATGGAGTTAATATTTAAAATATATATGAAACTTATAAAAGTCAATAGCAAAAATGATATTATTATTAACCTAATATAGAAATGGGCAAAGAACTTGAATTGACATTTCTTCAACAAAGGCATAGAAATGGCCAAGTGATATATGAAAAAATGCTCAGTATGCATAATCATCAGAAAGATGGAAATTGAAACAACAGTGAGATTATCACCTTACATCTGTCAGAATAGCTGTGATCAAAAGGACAAAAAATAAGTGTTGGCAAGGGTGTTGATGGAAATGTAAATTGGTGAAATCATTATGGGGAACAGTATAGATATCCCCCCAAAAATTAAGAATATAACTACCATGTGATCCAGCAATCCCCTTTCTGGGTATACATTCTAAAGAAATAAAAACCACAGGGCTGGCACTGTGGCATAACGGGTTAAGCTGTGGATTACAATGCTGGCATCTCATAGGGGTGCCAGTTCTAGTCCCACATGTTCCACTTCCAAACCATCTCTCTGCTAATGCAACTGGGAAATTAGCAGAAGATAACCCAAGTCCTTAGGTCCCTGTACCGACATGGGAGACTCAGATGAAGCTCCCAGCTCCTGGATTCAGCTTGGCCCAGTACTGAACTTTATAGCCATTGGGGGAGTGAACCAATGGATGGAAGATTCTCTCTCTCTCTCTCTTTCTCTCACTCTGCCTTTCAAATAAATAAAATAAACCTTTGGGAAAAAAAAAAAAAACAGAATGGAACCAGCACTGTGGCATAGTAGGTTAAGCATCTGCCTGGGGCACCGGCATCCCATATGGGCTACAGTTCGTGTCTCCGCTGCTTAACTTCAGACCTAGCTCCCTGCCAATGGACTGAGAAAACAATGGAGGATGGCATGGGCATTTGGGCTCCTGCACCCATGTGGGAGACCCCGAAGAAGCTCCTGGCTCCTGGTTTCTGCCTTCGGATTGGTTGGAGATGGCCATCGGCTGGAGATGGGGAGTGAACCAGTGGATGGAGGACCTTTCTGTCTCTCTGTAATTCTGCCTCTCAAATAGATAAATAAATAATTTTATAAATAAAACAGAAGAAGAAATAAAACCACTATCTTGAAGAGATATCTGTACTCCCATATTCATTGTTGTATTATTTGTAATATCTGTGACATGGAAACAATCCAAATGTTCATCAGCAGTTGATTGGATAGGGAAAATGCAATATTTACTCATAGTGGAATATTATTAGCACCACTTGAAAGATGGAAATCTTGAACATTTTGATAACATGAATGAATCTGAAAGACATTGTACTGGGTCTGCCGCTGTGGCAAAGCGGATTAAAGCCCTGGCCTAAAGCGTCAGCATCCCATATGGGTGCCGGTTCTAGTCCCGGTTGCTCCACTTCCAATCCAGCTCTCTGCTACAGCCCAGGAAAGCAGTTAAGGAAGGCCCAAGTCCTTGGGCTCCTGCACCTGCATGGGAGACCCAGAAGAGGCTCCTTGCTCCTGGCGCCTGGCTTCAGATCAACACAGTTCCAGCTGTTGCAACCATCTGGAGAGTGAACCAGCAGATGGAAGATATCTCTCTCTCTCTCTCTCTCTCTCTCTCTCTCTCTCTCTCTCCCTTTCTGCCTCTCCTGCTCTGTGTAACTCTTTATTTTCAAATAAAAAAAAATCTTTAAAAAAAAAGTTGTGACAGTGTCACAGGTGGATACTTAACTCTAAGCGCTTCAAGTCAGTTACATTAAAAATGTACAGCATTTTGTATATCAATCATACCTTAATGAAGTATTTTTAAAGAGTGTGTTTAATAAATATTAAATGAGAAAATTGAATATTTGGTCAATGAATAAATGTTTGATTAATTCCACCTGTGAAATACCTCACCTTAGTTTTTTATTCTTTCCTTTGACAGTCCTGTTGTTCAAACAGCCCCTTTAACTACACTATTTCACATTACTAATGAATGTTTCTGCCTCTGCTCTTCCAGTCCATGACCAACTGCATGATTCATATCACCACTTATGATTTCTCTCCAAAACTCCCTCTCTCCCTCTTTCTCACTCTTCCTCTGTCTCACACACACACACACACACACACACACCAGAGTCCTGCAATAAAATGTAGAATGTGGGGGCCAGCACTGTGGCGTAGCAGGTAAAGTTGCCAACTGCAGCTCCAGCATCCCATATGGACACCAGTTCGTGTCCTGGCTATTCCACTTCTGATCCAGCTCTCTGCTATGGCCTAAGAAAGCCGTAGAAGATGGTCCAAGTCCTTGGGCCCCTGCACCCACATGGGAGACCTAGAAGAAGCTTCTGGCTACTGGCTTTGGATCAGCGCAGCCCCAGCCATTGCGGGCATTTGGGGAGTGAATCAGTGGATGGAAGATCCCTGTATCTCTCTCTCTCTGCCTCTGCTTCTCTGTAACTCAACCTTATGAATAAATAAATACATATTTTTAAAAAGAAAAATAAATAAATAAAATGTAAAATGTGTAATGACTTTCCATTGCCTAGGACCTCTTGCTAGCTCTCATTCATATCTATTTGCCTTTATGGAAAGTAATATCCTACTAACTTCTCTTACAAAAATCCTCTTAATAGATTGCCTTGTTTAAAAAAAAAACAACTTTCTTTGTTTTTATTTATGTTATAACCATTAAAGTTAACTGAAGAAAAAGTAATTTCATCATTTAAACTATTTATACCACACAGGAGGTAGTCTTCATTAATGAGTCCCAAGGGGCCTTGATATTTGGGCTGAATGTTCTAACATGTTGAGACATTTGTCTGCATGACAAATGCTTATATACCTTTGAAGTTCCAGATCAGTTGTCCGCTGTTCTGTGAAAGTTTCCTTTGCATCCCCAATCAGGTATTTTGTTCCTCTACTATCCATACATATTTCATGTGTGTTTTCAAGTGTCTTTGCCTGTCTGGCTAGAAAGTGAGTTCCTCCCAGACTGTCCTCTTACCACTTTATATTATTTTCTTTAGCCTCCAGCCCATTGCCTGAGATAATCCCCCAAACTGCTCCTAAAGTTCATTTCTGTATTTTATAGACATGCAGGAATCTGATGATGTCAGCAACAAACTATAAATCACTGACATTTCTTTAAAAAGTCCTTCCTAGAACAAGAAAAAGAAAAAAAAAAACTAGGCAGTATAAAAAATAAAGAGACACTGTGAACTGACAACTGATTTTATTGTTTTCATCTGGGCATTTTGGCATGATTTAAATCTAACTGGTAATTCTGAAAGTGTAGCATCTGAGTTTTTTACATTTGTTGCTGTAAGAATTCTGAGTATTGTCTGTTTTGCATCTAAGAGGACTAACTGCTGTTAGTCCTACACAAAGTTTAAGGTGTTTTCTATAGTGTCATACAATCAGCAGCCCTGGGTTTGCCAGGTTAAATACAGGTTAATGTTCACATTTGTTAAAAGTGCTGCTATTGAATTCTGCTACAAAGGCCTAACTTTTAAGATGGCTGAGCACACACAAAGCCAAGTACAAAGCTGAACTCTTTTGATAAATGTTGAGTTGCTATTACAATGTTGTTCATAGACTTTAGGGTATAGTCAATGTCATCATTTTCACCAAAGAAGCAATCACTTCCTCTTGACATCTTGACAGCTCTCTGTGTGTCCGTAGATAAACACTGACCTCCAAATTCTTTCTCATGTTTTAAATCTATTAAAGTGTTTAAAAAAATTCAAGAGTGCTTCACAAAATAAGAACCTAAAAATGAACTTGGCTATAGCTGTCTCTGATGGAAATTTTTGAATCATGCCCCAGACAAGTTGGATATTGAGAAGTTAGAGGAGACATCGGTGCAGAAATGCTAAATATAGCCCTGCAATAAGACCTGGCTACTCAGCAAACAGCAAATGACTCTGACAGAAATCAAAGCCAAACCAAACAGTGTTTCCAAGCTTCAGAACAGGTAGGCATTGGGCCTCTGAAACCTTTGTGCCTTCACAATCAAGGGGCTGTCATGCTACAGTAACATGTCTGCTCCAGTGTTCTGTCCGGCTTAGGCATGTTGAGCTGTTCTCCACTGATACTGATGAGAGACTTGCCCTTTCAATTGTTAACTCAAAACTATGCAGAACCTGCTCTGTTATGCTCTCCAGTCTTGCCTAATTTCCCATCAAAGAAATAGAATTTCAGCTCCTTGACTGACTTTTCATATTGAATTTTCAGAAAGCAGAGATGCTTCGTGCTTTGGCAACACTCAAGGAAATAAAGCAGCTCGCACTTGCCCATATCTGATGTCTCGATTCACAGTCATTTCATTTTTAACATAATTCATCATTTTGCTTTATATTTTATTCTTTCCATCCTTGATTCAAAGACCAGGCTTCTATCTTTCTAACCTCAACAACACAAACTATGGAAAGCTTCAATATAGCAAAGTATAAAATTAATGTCAACCTCATTTAATGTGTGCATGTGTATGTGTGTGTTATGTGTTAACTTCAGGCAGTTACATTTTGGTTGACATTATTTTGAAAATTTTGAAATCTATATGGTTTTTTCAATACAATGAGATTTGCATAATTATACTTAACAAAAGAGAGGGGTGGGAGTTTAGCGAAGCAGATAAATGCCTAGGTTTGAGTCCCCACACAACTTTTAATCCCTGGAAGTGGCTAAAGTACTTGGGTTCCCCCAACCTCAACCCATGTGGAAGACTCAAACTGAGTTCCAGGCTCTTGGCTTTTGACTGGCGCAGCCCTGGCTGCTGTAGTTATTTGGGCAGTGAACCAGCACATGGAAGACCGGAAGCTCTCTCTCTCTCTCCCTGCCCCCACCACTGTTTCCTGTTCAAATAAATAAACAAATATTTTTAAAAACAAGAGAAAACTTAAGATTAAGCATCACATATCTTGTCATTTCTGAAAGAGAAACTTGTTTTTCTTATATTTATATTAAAGTGATCAAGGAGAACTTCCATGAGGACACCTGACAAGTGGGCTTGGCCCATGCCCATCTCTTCATGTGAGATTTATGCGCACAAAAGTATATCATAAAAAGGACATACAGCCGGCGCCGCGGCTCACTAGGCTAATCCTCCGCCTTGCGGCGCCGGCACACCGGGTTCTAGTCCCGGTCGGGGCACCGGATTCTGTCCCGGTTGCCCCTCTTCCAGGCCAGCTCTCTGCTATGGCCAGGGAGTGCAGTGGAGGATGGCCCAAGTGCTTGGGCCCTGCATCCCATGGGAGACCAGGAGAAGCACCTGGCTCCTGCCATCGGATCAGCGCGGTGCGCGGGTCGCAGCGCGCCTGCCGCGGCGGCCATTGGAGGGTGAACCAACGGCAAAGGAAGACCTTTCTCTCTGTCTCTCTCTCTCTCTCTCTCTCTCTCACTGTCCACTCTGCCTGTCAAAAATAAAAAAAATAAAATAAAAAAAAAAAGGACATACAGAAAAAAAGACATACAGAAGCAAAATGGAAGTACTAATAACCTGTAACTGAGCAGCAAGGGAAGAACTGTGCTAAACAGTTTAAAAGGCCTATTTTCCTTCATTACCTGTTACATGCAGAGCAGGAAAATTAGCCAGAAGCACAGAAGTGAGACAGCCAAGAACTGAAGTTCAACCAAGAAAGCATCACTGGCAAAGATAAAACTATGCTGATGACATTTAGGGTATGCTTATGTTTAAGACTGGGATAACTGATTTATTCTTCCATTAAGCAACATCATGGATTACCCTGCTTACTTTTGTGCTGGAAAATGCAAAGAAGGCAAATCCTCTGCCCTCATGGAGTTCACCGTCGAGGTGGAAGGCAGAAGAGCAAAGAAATCTGATTAGCACAAGACTGCAGTATGGTGGAAAGGAATGTTCTGGCATGGCTGCTGGGAACAAGCACAGCTGTTCTCCCACTCAGTGGAGAATGTTCCTCCTCATTTCCTTTTTAGAGATAAGTGAGAGTGATCAGTTGAATGTTTGTGATCCCCCACTAAAATTTAAGCCCTAACCCTCAATGCCATGGTGTTTGGAGGTGAGGCCTTTGGGAGATAACTAGGTTTAGATGAGGTCATAAAGAGAGGCCTTCATGATAGGATTAGTGCACTTATATGAAGAAACAATATAGCACTCTTGCTCCATCTCAATCTCTATCTCCCTTTCTCCATCTCCCTCTCCTCCATCCCCATCTCTCACCAAAATGTAAGAACACAACATGAAGCCAGCTGTCAACAAATCAGGAAGAGAATACTCATCAGAAACTGACCATGTTGGCACTTTAATCTTGGGCTTCCAGTCCTCCAGAACTGTGAGAAAATAGATTCCTATTGTTTAAGCAATTCAATCATTAGCATTTTGTTATGAGATCCTGAGCTGACAACGACAGTGAGCATTTTTTAAATTAAAAACAAAAACATACAAAGGATCTGAAAAATAATATTCTGAGAATAAAAACTATTATCAACCTGGTAGGGAAGTGAAGGAATACAACACAGCAAAGAGAATACTGGGTTACAGAAGAAACCTCAGATTACGTAAGAGAAACCATCCCATACTCCACAGACCTCTAAGAAGGTTCCGCTAAAGAGCGTGTTAGTTACTTCCCACTAACCATGAGGTGTTCCTGAGTAGGACAGTGGAGGAAAGCAAGAGCATGCTGTCCCTTATGAAGGAAGGGTGTGAGAAGCAAACCTGCCACAGTCAAAGCTACTGTGCTGTATGTTCTGGCATGACAACCACTAGATGTGTCCAGGCACAAACTTGCCAGGAATGTCCACAGCTCATCAGACTCACCAGTCGCTGCCTACCTGCACCTATATCAAATAGATGAATGGAGTCAGGAAAACCAGCGAGTATCTCCAGATACTCTGAAGCTCAGAACAGGACAGAAAGACTCACTGGCATAGCTGGTGGTTCTGTCAGCTCTGCCATCTGGTAACTGTGACTGTAGAATAAAAGGAACATGACAAGGAAATAAGGTCTACATGCATATTAATTTCCCGAACTTTCGTCAATCAAACATAAGACTAGGAACATTTTATATAGAGACTTAAAATGTTTATTTGCACAGAGACTCAGGACCTAATCAAAGGATCAACCTAACCAAACTATATTTTATATGGAAGAAGGGACAAAGACAAGTTAGACAGACAGAATATTGAGGTTGTCAAGTATGTGATGCTAAGAAGCAGCAAAATGGAAGAATTACCCAGTATTCTCACATTAAAACGAACCAAAAGCAGTATCTTGCTTCATATTTGCTCTACACAGAACAACTGCCCAGAAAACAGCTTTCTCTTAAAGTTGGAACAGTCAGCTACCCCCAGGAAGACAAATTTAGGACTCAAATTTCCTAGAATAGAATTTTAAGCAACACATCTATGGTCATATTTCTGGTGGGTGTCCCAGGCCACCCAAATCATGTGAGTCACCAACAATTACAAACAGGGACAGGTAAAAAAACAGAATGATGCACTCCATGCAATTAAATTATAGGCTAATAAAAGAATATTATTTTAAAAATTGTTATTCTCCATGGAAATTGTATCAGGGTACATGAAAGATAATCTCCCAGAGATTAAAATTTTAGAACAATCTCAAATGCAAGAGTCCCCATATAATGATTTTTAAACATATCTTACTACTCACTAAGTATGTATTCAAAATATAAAGACAAATATAATTTTAAAATAAGATAAATTTGGAATAGTTAAATAATAATCACATACCTAGATAACTCATCTAAATACAGAGTAATATATAACAGTCATGATAATGATAATAAAGTAGTAAGTAAAGTAAATAAATAAAGTAATAAAGTAGTAAATTATTTTTTTCAGAATTTATCACAACTTACAAGTGCTACACATCAGTGATTTTTCATGGATAAACAGCAAAAATGTGTCATTTAAGTAGCACAAGGATAAAGAAAGGAAAAACTAATTCAGATGTAAAATTACAATGACATTTCCATTCCAGTTAAATAGTAGGAAAAATCTAAAAAATTGGTATTATTTTAAGTATTTAAAATGAAAGTGCAATCCATCATTGTTCATCTGCTGAAAGTCCCATTCAAAAACTTAAATCTCAACTCCAGGAAAGTAGATAGGCAGAATACTGTGTAATTCATTTAATCTTAACCCTATAGTTCAGATATAAGTATTATCATCATTAACAGGTAAGGAAACCATTGATCAGAGAGAGTAAGGTTCATGCCAATGGTGAGAGTAAAAATGTATCATACAGAAGCTAAGCTTTATACTGGCAATTTGGCCCAGGGTCTGCAGTCGCAACCCCTGTGCTAAGTGGTAGAGAAAGATAGGGACTGGTAAGATACGGACTGATAAGTGACTAAATGAGTTAATAAGGTTCATTTCAAAAAAGAGAACACAGAGAAAGGATTTCAAAAATAATGCCAGACATCTATACAATTTTCCCTTTTTTAGAGTGAGCTCTACAAGCTATACCACATGCATGGTCTACCTCATAGTAATTACATATTACAGACATATAGTAGCAGAACTCATGATGAATCACCATGGCTTCATAAGATTGTGCAGATTACAAGTCCAGATTCTGAAAAATCTAGAGAGTTGGCCAGCGCCACGGCTCACTAGGCTAATCCTCCGCCTGCAGCACCGATACCCTGGGTTCTAGTCCGGGTTGGGGCGCCGGATTCTGTCCTGGTTGCTCCTCTCCCAGGCCAGCTCTCTGCTGTGGCCCGGGAGGGCAGTGGAGGATGGCCCAAGTGCTTGGGCCCTGCATCCGCATGGGAGACCAGGAGGAAGCACCTGGCTCCGGCTTTGGATCGGCGCAGCGCGCCGGCCATGGTGGCCATTTGGGGAGTGAACCAACGGAAGGAAGACCTTTCTCTCTGTCTCTCTCTCTCACTGTCCACTCTGCCTGTCAAAAAAAAATCTAGAGAGTTTTCAAATAACATTCCAATAACATTCCTCAAGAATGACCTCTACAAGGTTTTTATTATGTAACTCCAACAGAGACTACACAGAAAGGCAATTTCTCAAGTTGGCCTGTTGCTAAGGAACAATTCCAAAACATAGTAGCCTAATAAAAGGCTAAGGATAGAATTGGTAAATCTCAGGAATCAAATTCTTTGTTCTTCCAAAACCAAGTGGAAAAATGAGAATTCACTGCCTGGGAGCTATACTGGTTCACTCATGAGAAACGGGGCTTTAAGATGGCTGCAAAAACTGGAAATAAAAAATAATGTGCACTTACCACAAACATATTTTATTCTCAGCTACTAACTTCATCTATTTTCTTTTATTATCTTTTGCACATTTTCTGTAGTTCTGCAGCATACTGCCACTAATGTTCATTTAGAACCTTGCCTCTGAGAATTTGATTTTGGCATCCCTCATCTAAACAGCTTTCTAATTACATTTATCTATGCAATTCTTATTTTTTATTTTTATTTACTATACTTCCATTAAAAATTGTAACACTTTAATTAATAATTGTATATATTTATGGGATACATAGTGACATTTCAATACATGTATACAATGTGTAATGATCAAATCGGTTAACTAATGTTTGTTCTCTTTGTCATTATCTAATTAGAGTCTTGGAGCTTCTCTTATTGTCTGAGAAATATCCTGAGAATTCTGAATTATAGTCACCCCACTGTGCTTTGATACATAAGGAACTTCTAACTGTGATTTGGTACACTTTACCCACACTCTCTCTAAACCACTGCCCCTGCTAGCCTCTAGTAAATACCATTCTGCATTCAGATTGGCATTTTTTAGTGTACACATAAGAGAGAGAACATGTATTTGTCTTTCTTATTTCACTTAACATAATGCCTTCCACTTCTGTCCATTTTGCTGCATGTAACAGGATTGGGTTTATATTTTTAATGGCTGACTAATATCTCATATACATATATATCACATTTTCTATATCCATCTGATGATGGACAACCTGGCTGACTCCATATCTTGGCTATTACGAGTAATGCTATAATGAACATGATGGTGCAGGTATCACTTTGATATAACAATTTTATTTCTTTTGGATATATACCCAGTAGAAGGATTGCAGGAGCATATGGCTGTTCTATTTCTAGTTTTTAAATGGAATCTCCATACTGTTTTCCACAGCAGCTGCACTAATTTACATTCCAATCAATGGTGCATAAGAATTTCCCTTTCTCCACATCCTCACCAGCATTTGTTACTTTTTGTCTCTGATAATAGCCATTTTAACATGGATGAGGTGGTCCCTTATTGTTTTTATTTGCATTTCATTGGAGGCTGGTGATATCAAGCATTTCTTTATTACATTTGTTGGCCGTTTGTATTTCTTCTTTTGAAAAATATCTATTCAGATCCTTTGCCCAATTCTTACATGGGCTAGGATTATGTTGTTGTTGATATCTCCCTTATATATTCTAAATATTAAACTTTTACTGAGTAAATAGTTTACAAATAATTTCTTCTGTGGATTTTCTCTTCCCTCTGTTGTTTGTGTCCTTTGCTGTGCAGAGCCTTCTTAGTTTGATCCAATCCCATTCATCTACTTTTGTTTTTGTTGCCTGTACTGTTATAGTCTTATACAAAAACCCTTTGCCTACATCAATATCTTGAACTGTTTCCCCTACATTTTATTCCAGCAATTTCATAGTTTTAGGTCTTACATGTAGGCGTTTCATCCATCTTGAATTGATTTTTTAATATTATGGGAGATATGGATCTGATTTCATTCGTCTACACATGTATATCCAGTTTTAGCAGAACCATTTATTGAAGAGACTGTCATTTCTCCAATGTTTGTTCTTGGAATACTGTCAAAGATCAAATGACTGAAAAACAATTGGCTGTGTGTATATGGATTAATTTCTGGGTTCCCTACTCTGTTCTGTTGATTAACATGTCAGACTTTATGATAGTACCATGTTGTTTTAAATACTATAGCTTTGTAGAATGCTTTCAATATAGGTATTACAATACCTGCCATTTTACTTTTTGTTGAAGACTAATTTGGCTAATCTGGGTCTTCTGTGGTTCCATATGAATTTTAGGATTTTTTTTATTTTTGTAAAGAATGTCATTGGTATTTTGATAGGGATGGCATTTAATTTGTATATTGCTTTGAGTAGTATGGATATTTTAGTAATATTAATTTTTCCAAACCATAAATGTGTAATATCTTTCCATTTTTGAATCTGCTATGAATTACTTCATCATTGTTTTAAAATTTTTGTTGTAGAGCTCTTTCATTACTTTGGTTAAATTTATTTCTAAATTTTTTGTAGCTATTGTGAATGGGATTGTTTTCTTGATTTCTCTTTCAGCAAATCATTATCGGTTTCTAAAATTGCTACTGTTTTCTGTATGTTGATTTTGTATGCTTAAATCTTACCAAATTTATTTATCAGCTTTTTGGTGGTTAGAGTTTCCCAACTATAAAACCATGTCATCAGCAAACATGGATATTTTGACTTTCTATTTCCCAATGCGGGTGACATTCACTTCTTTTTCATAAATTGCTCTTGCTAAAACTTCTAATACTATTTTGAATGAAAGTGGACATCGTTGTCTTCTTCCATATCTTAGAGAAAAAACTTTCCTCTTTTCCTCATTCAATATACTGACTGTGGTTTGTCAAATATGGCTTTGGTTATTTTGAGATATATTCCTTCTATACCTAATTCATTAAGAGTTTTTACCATGGGCTGAGGACCCAGATCAACGTTCAACATTTCCTCCATGCTACGCTGCTTTTAAATGAAAAGACTCCAGCCATTACTCCCTGAGAGTTCGCATCTGGTGGAGATGCTGGCAGGCACATACACAGGGCCTGGACAGAAGTAGAGGAAGCAGTCTGTGACATCTCATGAGCCTGTGGTATATTCAGCACTGGTGAGGAAATTCGTGTGTCAGGATCTCCAACTGCAGCTGTACTCTGGCTGGCAGCTCTAAGAACCCTACAGTCGACGAGAAAGCAGTGAACAGAAATATTTTCAAGAGCAGATGGGATGTACCTTCAAAACGCAGGATTGTCCCATTGAAACTGGGACATCTGGCAACCCTAATAAAAAAAAAAAAAAAGAGTTTTGACCATGAAGAAGTGTTAATCTTATCAAATTCTCTTTTTACATCTATTGAGATGACCATATGGTTTTTGTTCTTCATCTTATTGATGTGATTCATAATATTTATTGACAGGTGAGTGTTGAACCATCATCACACCCCTGGAATAAATCACACTTGATTAAGTTAAATGATTTCCTTGACATGCCCTTGCATTCAATTTGATCATATTTTGTTGGGAGTCTCTGAATCAAGGATACTGGATTGTAGTTACCTTTCTTTGTTGTTGTGTCTGGTTTTAGCATCAGAGTGAGGCTGGCCTCACAAAAAGAGTTTGGAAGACTTCATCATCTTCAGTTTTTTTAAAACAGTTTGATATATTGGAATTAGCTCTTCTCTAAATGCTTCTCTAAATGCTTCAAAGTCTTCAGGTCCTAGAGTGTTGCTTGATATAAGACTTTTAATTACTGTCTGAATCTCATTACAGGTCATTGCTATGCTTAGATTTTCTATAAACTCTTGATTCAATCTTGGTTAGTTGATATATCCAGAAATTTATCCATTTCCTCATGGTTTTCCATCTAGCTAGCATACAGTTCTTCAAAATAGTTTCTTATGATCTTTCATTGTTCTGTAGTTATCAGTTATAATGTCTCCTTTTTCACCTCTAGTTTTATGGATGAGGCAATATTATATTTTGTTTTTCCAAAATTCCCAAATTCCTAACATTGCACTAAACAAAGATTGTACTACCAATACTTAGCTGGTTGAAAACAGAGCGTTGTAACTATTGACAAATGCTACCTTTTACACTCTGCAATTTTGAGCCATTTTCAGGTGGTAAAACAGGTGGGACCCTTCTCATCAAAAGATTTATGGTACAAAATAGTTGTTAAAATCTCTGTTGAGGCAATGAACTGCCATTCCAAGAAATAATGAGATGGTTTTGACCCCAAAATTTCATATGAGCTGTAAATTTTAGGGAGAAGGTGGTTTATAGCTGATCATCAATCTAGAGATATTTCCACATAAATTACAGAAGTCTTCTGTTGGCTCACAAATTTGTCAGATGTAATCCACAAGGTTGTAAAATCCTAACTAGGCAGACACATCCAACAATGTTCGGATTTTTGTTTTAGAAATTTCACTCAGGAAGCAGCTTGAAGAAATGGATTGTATGTGGAAAGGTGAAAGCAAGGGCCCAGGTGAGATACTCACAAATGATG